>NC_135668.1:42857061-43536744 GCF_964188315.1 Podarcis muralis
TTTGCATGCTCTGTTTCGTCTGCCAAAATGCAGTGTTTTGGCTGGGTTGTAGCAAGATCACTGAATGGGTGCAGGGGGGGGGGGGAGCTGTCTCTCGGGGAATGAAAAGTATTTCAGCCACAGTACATATACATACAGTGTTAACTGGACTCAGAGAGGGTCTACTTTGATTAAGCCTTCGGTATTCAAGTGATCCACTTGCATTAAATCACATATATTAAGAGTGGAGCAAGACCTTAAAGATGATTTGGTCAATTCACAGCCCACACGGTATACTCAAAATCACCCTGGGTTTCCAAATCATATCATTTTCTACAATGGAAATTAATTTGGTATTTCTGCTTGGGGTTTTGATTTCTTTGGCTCATCTTGAAACGCTTTTGGCACCGGGTCTACCGATCATCCGCTACAGCAATTACAACTCTGCATTTTACGGAGTCCCTTGGTGACAGTTAAGCGCTTAATTTATTAGTTTACTGAAACAAAAGTGTAGTTTTTAAAAAAATGTAAAGCAACAAATGTGTGTTTCAGCTTTATTTAGTGTGACTGTGAAAAGAGGGAATACTGCTCATGGAATCACAGAGAAGGCTACATCTCAGTCCATCACCAGCCAGTGTTATCAGAGGTCCACTAATGATCACACCAAATCAGCTCTCTTGGCTACCCCATTGCATTTTTACATAAATAATATAGACCAAAACATTATGAACATCTCAGCAACCTTCTTTTAAACAGAACAGAGGAGCCCTTTGACCTGTTGAGAAACGACTGCAGGACTCGTTCTCAAAGTGTCTTTTCTTTCTTTTATCCCCCAGTGAGCACATGGTCAGATTCCAAGCTGCTCTGGAAGGTCTCAATCCAGTTCAATGGGGCTGCTGTCTTCCTGTCCATCTTCCGTGTCATCCTCCTCCCCAGCTACCATCAGGCTGTTTAAAAGATTGCCTAGGATGGAAGTATAGGACAAGGGGAAAGTATCAAGAAGCGGCCATTTTCGAATGCCCAGTGGAAGGGCAAGTTCCCACATTCTGTTTGAGAGATATGCTGAAATGACAGCTGTCACCTGGTTGTCTGCCAGGGTTGAGTAACCTGGTGACAAGACACTAGTGTTGTGTCAAACATGCAGCAGGAAACATTGGATTAGCTGACAAGTAGCTTTCTAGATAGGGACGCAGGTGGCGCTGTGGGTAAAAGCCTCAGCGCCTAGGGCTTGCCGATCGAAAGGTCGGTGGTTCAAATCCCTGCGGCGGGGTGCGCTCCCATTGCTCGGTCCCAGCGCCTGCCAACCTAGCAGTTCGAAAGCAAGTAGATAAATAGGGACCGCTTACTGGCGGGAAGGTAAACGGCGTTTCCGTGTGCTGCGCTGGTTCGCCAGATGCAGCTTTGTCACGCTGGCCACGTGACCCGGAAGTGTCTCCGGACAGCGCTGGCCCCCGGCCTCTTAAGTGAGATGGGCGCACAACCCTAGAGTCTGTCAAGACTGGCCCGTACGGGTAGGGGTACCTTTACCTTTTAGCTTTCTAGATTGAGGGAGATGGTGCTATTTTTCTGACAAAATGCAGACTGTAAGTAGGAAAACTGCCATCCGTACACACAAGCCCTAAGCCCTGTAAGCTACTGAACTTCAGATGACAATGAGTGACAAGCATCCAGCAGTCTCTTTTCATTTAGATTATCTTGTTTATCTATGGTGTTAAACTCACCTAATAGTCCTCCATAGGATGATGTTTGTTTGGGTGGGACACCAAAGAAGAGCTGTCCTATTCTGTCTAGATACTAAAAAAGCACAAGAAAGGGGGAATGTTATATTAATAATAATTTATTATTATTTATATCCTGCCCATCTGGCTGGGTTTCCCAAGCCACTCTGGGCAGCTGCCAACAGAATATTAAGAACACGATAAAACATCATACGTTAAAAACTTCCCTAAACAGGGCTGCCTTCATATGTCTTCTAAAAGTCAGATAGTTGTTTATTTCCTTGACATCTGATGGGAGGGTGTTCCACAGGGCGGGTGCCACTACCGAGAGGGCCCTCTGCCCGGTTCCCTGTAAACTCACTTTTTGCAGGGAGGGAACCGCCAGAAGGCCCTCGGAGCTGGACCTCAGTGTCTGGGCTGAATGATGGGGGTGGAGACGTTCATTCACATATACTGGACTGAGGATGTTTAGGGCTTTAAAGGTCAGCACCAACACTTTGAATTGTGCTCGGAAATGTATTGGGAGCCAATGTAGGTCTTTCAGGGCCGGTGTTATACGGTCCCAGCGGCCACTTCCAGTCACCAGTCTAGCTGCCGCTTTCTGGATTAGTAGTAGTTATTACTGTAGTTATTGCTGTCTCAATTCAGACACCACACAAAGCCATGGTTTGCATTAGCTGTAGATTAGAATCCAAACCATAGCTCGATCCTCCAAATGTACTACAATGTATGACTGTGGAAAGCTATTCTCATTTCCCCACCACTCAGCTCCATTAAGTCCATTCCTTAGTCTATGACAATTCCCTAAAGGAGAATTAATGGCCATAACTATGGTGTATCAGTTTTGACACCCTGCCAAACTATTATTAAAGATCCTTAACCATGCTCTGATGTCCGACTGAACCACAATAATTCCTGCACAGGGAAAACCAATTAATTTCTAGCAACAGAATTACACTTCGTTTGCCTCTCCCCACCCCATTCCCTCCTCTCTCTCTCTCTCTCTCTCTCACACACACAGCTTGTATTACTACTTTTTGGGTGTAGCATTGCAGGTGTGAGGCTTAACTGCCAATGGCAAATACATGCAACGCAGCCATGAACTTGCCAGATGACTTCAAGGCACACTGCTATTCTCTCAGCTTCAGCACCTCTATCTGCAATCTGGGGGACAGTAATATCAGAAGAGGCAGATTTAGGGGAGCACAACTGATTCACCCGCAATGGGCGCCACAACAATGACTTAGAACAGAAGGCAAGAGGTGGAGGACACTGAGCTTTGGCATCACACAGGGTGCCACTGAAAGTTGAAAGCCCCAAGTCTGCCACTGATATCAGCCTACTTTACAGTATGACTGATATGTGAGGTGCTTTGAACACTTGAAAGTCCCATGTAAGCATCACCCCCTCTTGAATTAGTCTCTACACACACACACACACACACACACACACACACACACACAGAGCTTTGTAACCCTGATTTAGAGGACACTGAAAGCAAGGTTGATCTGCATGCTACCTTTAAGGTAGCCTCTCTAAATAGCAATCATCATCACCATCATAAAAACCACCTGTGGCCCTACAGGTGTTACCTACTGGCCATGCTGGCTGGGACTAATGGGTTTACAGTGGTACCTCAGGTTACAGACACTTCAGGTTACAGGCGCTTCAGGTTACAGACTCCGCTAACCCAGAAATAGTACCTCGGGTTAAGAACTTGGCAGTGGGAGGCCCCATTAGCTAAAGTGGTGCCTCAGGTTAAGAACAGTTTCAGGTTAAGAACGGACCTCCAGAACAAATTAAGTTCTTAACCCGAGGTACCACTGTATTTAGAGCAAGTACTTATATACTGCCTATAGCAATCCATCTTAAGGCAGTGTACATGCTAACCAGCAGCATCTGGGAATCCAAGGCTGGGCAAGGATGCGTTGAGCAATGCGCTCAGCAAATATGGAGAATAGGGCATTTTCAGTGGTGGGGCCTAGGCCCTGAATCTGCTTCCCTTGGGAGAACTGTTTAGCACCTTGCCTTGAAGCCGTCAGAAAGATGATGATGATTTATAAAATTTGTATACCACCCATCATCTGTAAATCTCAGGGTGGTTCATGAGATTGATAACATGCTTTTATTTCGAAGTGCTTTTATGCTGTCCCAGAGTTTATGATGCGGCTGGTTCTTTTAATAAACTAAGTTGTTTCTGAATCCAATTTAATTGCACTGTTGCTGCTTTATTGTGTTGTGAAGTGTTCGGGGGAGGGGCACATATGGAACTGAAAAGCACAGAAGCAAAATGAAAGTTTAAAAAGGTGACCGTAAAGGAATTAAATTCCACCAATTTAAAAGTTAACTTACTTCATTATACATAGGATCCCTCTTCAATGAAGGTTGATACTGTTCACACAATACTGTAAATACTGTTAGTTTTCCTCTAAAAGAGAAGCAACAGAGAATGTAAAACCAGGCACAAGGGCAAAAAAAACGACAGCATTGTGCTTTGCGGCTAAAACAAAACCATACCCATCAACTGCCAGCAGCAGAAACCAAATGAAATTGAGCAATGGCTGTACAAAGGGAGGACCTCTTTCTATGGAAGGATGCTTCTGTGTATAGGTCGTAAAAACCACTAATGCACTGCTTTTGTTCTTCAAGCACAGGAATCTGAAAAAAAGGAAACAGAATTTTTGAAGTTACGAATAACGGCAAAAGGTTTAGAGAAGAGCTATGTACAATATCAGTGCTCAGACAAGAAGAGCTCAATGAGCTTAACACTCTTTATTGTTTCGTGCTCACAGAGCATACCTGAAAATTTGCATATTAAGCAGGTCGCCTTCACTGTAACCTCTGGCGTCACCACTATTAATGTATTAGAGAAGGGAAATTAAGGTCGAGAGTGGAGTCTTGCGTTGGTGGTAGAACGCTGTTGCTTGGAGGACAAGCCTGGGTGCTTGTGGTTTAAAGCCCACCTCAGCTACATTCTCACTATTCTCTCATCTCGAGAGATACAGAGGGTAATAAAACTGACCTACCTCATGGGTTTGCCCATGAGCACAGGGTTCACAGTCCTGCTCTCTGTCCCTGCTGGGGAATGTGTTGGTGAAGCAGCAGCAAGCAGGATCGAACCTTGCACATCTGTGGGCATAACCCAGTGATGTCAGCTGATGGGACAAATGAGTGTGTTTCTGGGGAAATGGCTATGTGGGCCAATTTGGACCCCTTGGTGGGCCAAGATTAGTCTGTGACGCAGAGCTTGTATACCTTTCTGCTCCTTTTTTTATTTAACGGCTCACATTTGTATCCTGCCCTTCATCTAAAGATCACAGGGTGGTTCACAACATAAAAAGACAAAATGAGAACACCATATACAAAACAAAAGAAAAGCAACAGCAAACCAATAACCCCTCCTTCCCTTATGGCTAAAAAAAGTTATCTGAACAACCACACAAGCGTGTAAGCAAATTAAGATCAAAACACATACTGTAACACTGCCTGAGCGACAAACATGTCCACTTCGCTGCGATAACCCCTGGATGAGGAATATTCTACCAACATGTTTGCACATCCTTCACCGTCTGTGGAGTGCAAGAAGTGATACCGAGATTCACAATAGTTTTGCTCTGGAAAAGAAGTTGAAAAAGAAAATCAGTTGGCTGTGTATCTCTCTCTCCCTCCCTGTGGGTGTGTGAAATATGTATATAACAGTCTCAGTTTATATTGGCAAGGTGGAAACCATTTTACTTTTCGAGAATATTGCAAGATTTGAACAAGCCAATAAAGAAAGTACATTATAGCATGCAACATGAAGGTTGGAATCCTAAGACATGAGTGAAGTTTATTATTATTTTAATTCAATATTCTGACGAAAAATATTCCATTATTTTAAAAATGTTGCAAGAAATTGATAAGAAAATAATGCAGTGGTAAGTTACTTCCTTGCACATTCAGAACAATAATAAAATAAAAGGTATCTTAATAAATAGATGCAGATTTCAGCTGTTTTTGCTGTTGATGACATTGCCCTGATGGTCTTGGACCCAGAGACAAACCTGTTGGAGGTCATCAGGGAAACTGAAGCATTTGTTAAAATAGCCAGATTGACCATCAATAAAACTAATTCAGAGCTGCTATGTTTGAACGTCCCCTCAGAATTGCAAATAAGGTTACAATTCAAAACAGGCTTTAAACTTTGCCCACATCATATTAAATACCTGGAAATTAATATCACAAAATCCTACAGTACAGAGCCAACTTTTGGTCAATGGTGAAGAGTATAAAAAAAAGGGGGGGAGGGACCTTAAAACGTGGTCCAAGACATCCGTGTTGTGGATGGGGAGGGTAGCATCAGCCAAGATTATGATATTGCCAATGATTTTATTTCTGTTCCAAACTTTGCACATATGTACTTATACTCTTAAGAAATGGCAAAAAATGATTGTGAACTTTGCATACGACAGCAAAAGACCCAGATTGTGCTTAACAGTGTTGTATAAAAATATCTCAGAGGGAAGGGGCAGGGGCCCAGCAAATCTGCAAAAATACCACGATGCTGCCCACATACAAAATGCCTTTGGCATGATGCACAACATAAAAGGAAAGGCATGGGTGCAAATGGAATTTGATAAAGCTATGCAACACAGAATCCCAAGCATACATTTTAAAATCCATAATAAAATTATTCTAGAAATGAATAATTGCAAAACCCATTTGCAAAAGCAGAAAATCTGGCAGTCTTGGGTCTCCAAATTAGCCCCACCTATATCACCACTAATCCCATCCACATTGCACTTTTACTCACCTGAAGGAAACCTGTTTGATGTAAAATGGAAAGGAAAGGGCTTATACAGACCAGGTAATCTCTACGAAAATGATAACATTCTTGGAGCAGAATAAATTATGGAAAGTTTGGGTGAGGTCAAAAAATTTATTTCAAATCCAGAAGTTAAATTCTCAAGCATCATTGAGGCTTTTGGAAAAAATTGCTTTTAAATGTGGCTGAGCATTCTAAAAAAAGCTTATATACTCCATGATCTTGCTGTTGGGCAATGTTCAAACACCAAACAACTTTGGGAAACAGACTTAGGCACTGAAATTGAAGAAGCTGACTAGAACAACCAATGGACAAAAAAGCCATTTAAAATGGGTATCAACATGTGTAAGAGAAAACTCCTTTAAGTTCATTGACAAGTGGCATATGACTCTCTTAAGACATACATAGAACATCTTCACCCACATGCTGGGCAACTGGTACAACATTCCACATTCCATGTGGAGGACATATGAACTAGTACAACCATTCTTGGAACCAGTATTTGCTGAAATAATTAACAATCAGAAAGTACTGCGTAATGAAAGTTTGGGTCAATTAACAATGCTTAAGGAAGGGCAACTTGCTTCATTATATAAGGAGCTTACTATTTTTCTTCTGGTGGTGGCACAATTACTTATAGTGCAGAATTAGAAAGGACTTGAATATCTGACTATCACACAATGGAGATAGGGCATACATTTTATCCAGAAAAAACTTATGAAGAAGGTACATGCCTTGAACAATATATATGATGTGGATGATTTTACTGAAGTTTGGCAACCCTTCATAAAATACTCCAACAACGCATGTGGATTTATGGCAAAATCTTATACATTCATCTTCTGTTCCAGGGGAAGAGGGTGAAAATGGGGAAAATGTCTTGTTCTGCCTATACATTGTTGAAAACTAGTAAAATTTTATTTATTTAAGAAAGTTTATTCCTTGCAGATCATAACAGGCTGGTGAAAGCAGACACTTTAAAATAAAATACCTATCTCTCAATTATAAGTTAATAATTAGTTCGCTATTTTAGATTCCCTAAAATTAATAGATGAATAAATCATTTTAAAATAATTCTTCTGAATTTTCCAGGTATCATTAAGAAGGAAATTTAAAAAACCTAAAAAAAGGAAAGTGATTAATTAGATTGTTCCTAGCTAAGTATGTTTTTAATTGAGCATTCCTAATGGTCTTTGTTAATGA
Source organism: Podarcis muralis (assembly GCF_964188315.1). NCBI lineage: Eukaryota > Metazoa > Chordata > Lepidosauria > Squamata > Lacertidae > Podarcis > Podarcis muralis. The sequence continues at coordinate 42,864,766 of NC_135668.1, forward strand.
ATTAACAAATGCCACTCTCTTGTCATTCTCTTGTCTTCCCACTTTTTCTTATGAAATCAATAAATTTAACCATATAGGCTACATCCCAGATTCTTAAAAGGCGTTTTTCAAAGAATTTTGGGTTGACCTTTCTCGATCTACAACTATTTGACCATTTGGCCACTGTCAGTAAATGTATTAACTATTATGTCTTTCAGGTAGCCTAGAGGAATGATTAAGAGATCAACAGACATCTCATAACTGGTGTTATTTTCCATTTCACTTATTATCAGAACCAAATTTCTAATTTGAGGGCAAGCCCAAAATATAGTTTAAAAATGGGCATGATACCAGTTACATCTCCCAACATTTATCTGTTGTGTTTTTGTATATTCTGCTTAGTTTTCATGAAGTTAAATATCTCCTGAAGAATAATCTATATAGGGGAAAAAATTCAAATGGTGTGTGAAATGTGGATTTTATTTCCATTGCCATGCTGTATGTGGAATATTGTCATTAACCTCACCTTCCCATGTACCTAGGAAGGGATGACTAATAGTATCTAAATTTGCTGAGATTTTACATAGCTGACCTATAGTGTCTTTGATTGTTAGTTAGTTAGTGCAGTCACTCAATGAGTTATGCTTAGCACTTATGGAGGTCACTAACTAACTTATTTGTAGAGACTAAAAATAATGAGAGGCCAGAGCTGCCAGTATCAGCAACTCTGCGTTAACATATTTGCAATCTCAGATTAGACCATAGTCCTCTCATATTTTAAAATTCCCTAATACTTGTTTATCTGTCAGTTTCTCATTACAATAAACTGCAGTGTAAGGTGATGAGCCAGGTCTTTATCTATTTTTATAAGTATAGGGAATTTTAAATAGAGTGCTAAAGCACGGATTAGATTGGATTTGAGCCAGTATCTCTAGTATATGTAGAAAGGTGTTTAATAGGTGTGGAAAATCTTTGTGCCGCCAGCCTGGTAGCTTTATCTAAAGTAAACCACGAGGTTAAGTGGTGCCACACAGCTCTGTAATCTTCCACAAAACAAAGTAAGGTGCTACCCTATTTTCATTCAATCGGCATAATGTTCTACTTTGTTTTTAAAGTTTCTAGTCCATATGAATGCACGGAAAGCTTGAGTCATTTCAGAGGGTTATCAGAGGTCAGAAATATACAAGATCCCTTATCCTCCCTCTTCTACACGCTCCACTCTACCCACCTGCCCCCTTCTCCCCACTCCCTCCATATTTCCAACAGGTCAAACAGTGGCTGATAAAAGTATGTTAGCGACAAACTGTGAACTGAGTAAACAAGAATTATGAATTTCCTTGAAACGCAGCTTGAATTTGTGTGGAGAGTGGAGACAGCAGCATAGAATATGAACAAACTTTGGTGAAGGGCTGCAGCTCAATGAAAGGACATCTGCTTTGTATGCAGAAGGTCCCAGGATCAATCCCTGGCAGTTTAAGGGAGGGCTGGGAATGCCCCCTGCCTGAAATCCAGGACAACTGCTGCTAGCCAGTGTAGACAATACTGAGCTAGCTGGACCAATGGTCTGACTTGGTATATAAGGGAGCCTCCTACGTTCCTAAAGCTGAACACTTTTGAAGAATATATGCTGTATTTTATAACATACGTATTATAACGTAGTAAGACGCTGAAATACATTCATGTTAAAAGAAGTCTATTGAGCAGGTGTCAATACTGTATGGATATGAGGGATCGGAGGCCTAAAAAAATCTAGAGACATGCTGCCAAGTTCCTAATTTATCTCTGTTGTGTTCATCCCAGATTTAAAAATAAAGCAGACACTGAACACACACTAATCCAAGTTGCCATAATCTCAAGCAATCGGGCCAGACCAGGTTTAGTATTTTACAAGCCAAGATCTTTCACTCCAGTCTGATAGGCTTCAAGGCTGAGCATTAAAACAAGACATTTAAAAGATGCAAGCTATGCTCTCGAGAGAGCTATTTTAAGTATTCCCACCGGTCTGCATGTACCAGTTGGGACATATAGACCCACCCTCAATTCGATATCCCAGATCACTTTGGAGATCCCTCTGTGTTTCAGAGGTGATTGGAAGTGCAGTATGGGAGCTGCTCTTCAAAGCCCCCTTTGGGGCATAGAACTCTTTTTAGATCTAGGCCACAGTGGCCTGGTACACTAGTCACAGTAAATCACACGTTCATGAACTTGCCTTTCCTGTTTGTCTCATTAGAGGACAGCGGAAGCAAACCACAATCCCTGGTTTGACATTATGTCCAAACCAGGGATTGTGGTCTGTTTCGCCCACTACAGATTGTGGTGCGTTGGGAGCAAAACAAATGATTGCCCTGAGCTTGTATGTAACACTAAGCCATGGATCATGGTTTGTTTCTTCCTGGCATGAGCAGGGAGGAATAAATTGACTGGGTTCAGCATATTCATGGTAGAACAATACATGCAAACAAAGCCAGTATCTGGATCTTTTGAAGAGCAAGCAGCCAACCAGCTTAATGGCCACTCACATTAACTGTTCCTACCTTTCCACAGCGTGATGGCTAGCAACTGGTGTAATTTTGGATGCCCAAGTTTTCCTGATCCGCCACTAGACCATTTCAGCGCCCTGGAAACAAAGGCCACTCTTTCAGGTGAATTTGGATCCATCAGGCTGAACACTTTGGCCAGGTTCTCTAGAAGCAACCACAACAAGCAACACTTAGCTGAACATTCTTTTAACGGCAACTGCATCCTTTTTGTTTAAACACAAAGGTCGTGTAAAATTACCAGAATATACGCAGTTAAAACGTCTTTAAAGCGTGAGTTTCTTTAGATAGAAATCAGCAAAGAACACCTAATTGACCTCTCCGCTGCAGTGCAAGGAGCCACACCCTTTCCTAATACGTGATGGCATGTCAGGGGGCAAGTTCCCTTGTTGAATGGCTTAACACAGATGTTCTGAATCTACCATAATTTCAGGCAGGAGAAGAGAAGACTATCTTCCATCAGAGGATGCTGTCAAGGACCAAAGCCTGAAGATGGAGTTGGGTTGCAGGACACCAGGTAAGTTGCCAGGTTGGCAAGCTACAAAACTCTTTCTCTCCCGGCCTTCATTCTGTCCCCTGGATCAGTGGTCAACGTGGAAAAGACTCTCCAAAGGATTTCCAGACTGGCAGCTTGTGTGAAGAGCTATATCAACTGCATGCTTACCGAATCAGGCAGTCTGATAAGTAAAGGGCAAAAAGGTCGACCCGCAAGCAGTGAGCGCATCGCCAAGCAGACTGGAGAAGTGGCTGTCCATCAAAACGGCAGAGAGGTCAATTATTGTGCAGACATTACAGGTTGTGCCTGTGTTGGGGAGAGGATAGTGCCAAAGATCACGCTCCACCTACAAACAACTCTAGTTTACTCAGAACCATGGTCAGTTCATTATAAAAGTTTATTTTTCAGAAACTTGGCATCAGTCGACGATAGGTCTAGCAGAGGCTTCTAGCCATGGTAGCTCATGTTTGGTGTTCAGAAGCAGCATCTCTCAGGTAAGTAAGGCAAAACAACAAAAAGCGAAGGATAGCTATCACCTTCATTCACACACAGTTTGTAAGTTGTCAGAGCCACCTGGCTGGCCACTGATGGAAATAGTGATGGACTAGATCAGAACTGTTCTGGTCCAGGAAGACAATTCTTAAGTTCTCCCAACTCAGGGTGACAGAGGACTAAAACAAAAAAAAGGAATCAAAGCACTTGATGCTACTGCTTACACCTCAGAACTCTAGGTGCCCAACTATTAAACAAAAACCGAAGAAGCTCTTACCTAATAGCTCATCTGTAACTTTTGCATCCGATTTCTCTAGAGTCTCTAGAACTAGCATGGACAAATCAGCAGCGCTGTTTTGCTGGAAGATACAGAAGAAACAATACTGAATAGATTGAAGTAAACCATCAACATTAAGAGGGAAGGGGGGTGTATATGTCACAAATTATATATAACCCCCCCCCCCCACTTGGATTGTGTCATTAATGTTGCTTGGACTAATTTCCCCGAGACTTCTGAACGGTTTTATTCAAACCAGCACAAATATGCTGGTGAAGGCTGCTATCTTTATATTCTATTTGTAGAGAGCTTTTGCAATAGTCTAAGAATCAATTATTTAGGGTGTGCTTATGTCTTACATAGGCTGCTGCTACCACTCATTCAACAATGCAACCATGAAGCCAGGCAGCTAGCTCCCCATTTTTCTAAACTTAAAAGGTTTCTGTCTAAGGCAGTAGGAGAAGTGGAAGAGCCGAGGCTGTGCACACTGTTGTATAAGATACTCTCTTCCAGCCTTCGAAGATTGGGGGGGTGGGGGTGGGGAGAAAGGAAAGAGGGGCAATCTGAGCAGCTGTTCTAGAGTTGCCCTGTGCTATATATTAAACTATTGTTATAGTTTTGGCAATAATGAGCCTCTCACTTTCCTAACTTCAAAGGGCCACTAAGAGAGAGACATAAGCACAGCAGTTGCATTTGCCACCTCAGTGCTTTCCCAGAGTAACTGCTCATGCACCAGGTAAGCGAATAAGTAGCAGATTGTTAGGCTGCTTTAAAACTGCTGCAGTTGGCCACAACCCAGCATTTATCAGGGCATTCCCACCGCTATCTTTCAGTGCTCAATATTTATTACATTTACACCATTTTGAATGGGTCTTACTTGATTGTGACTGAAGAACAAGAGGGCCCCCGAATACATGAGTTCTCTAGCTTCCACATGTTTGCCTTGTGACATGTACCTGCACATGGGGGGGAAAAAGAGTGAAAGGTATTCAGAATACAGCAGAAAGAGGCAAGCTAGCATATGTTTGAAAACGCTTTGTACTGAATGGATTTTTATCTTTTAAATCATGAGATGCCGCAGACTGCAGGAACAAACAAAAACTTGTGGAAGAAATGTTCACGAGAAATGTATTTTGAATTGCCCCTCAATCTTAGGGGGGCAATTTACACAGGTACCCACCTAATGAGAGAATGTATGCATATAAGCATTCCTTGGTCTCAAAGAAGAAAGCAAACTGCCACCCCACTCTACCCTCCAAAAAACCAGACTGCTGCACAGTGTTCTTGGCATCCCATTGCGAATCCATATATTCCTGGCGAGGAGAGAGGCTCCTCCTGCCCACCAACCGAGAAGACAAGAACACAGACAGAGAGAAGACTGCGAAAATCGAAACAAAAAGCCAAACAACACCTAGTATGTAAATGAAGATTCACCACATGAATAAGACATCATTATTTAAGAACTATTTTCCCACTGAGCTGCCACCCAGCTGTCTTTGGCAGCAGCATCAAGCCTTAAAAAGAAATATCTCATTTATTTTCTTCCTACAGTGCAGGAAGCCCCCTCCAGCCATGGCTTGTCAGTATTCGCCTCCGAGGAAATGGAACCTGCTCTCTTCTTCTGCAGGTCAATCTCTGCAGGAGGATGGAGGCGGCTATCTCTAATCCTGACCGAGTGGCCCCCACAATCCCCTGTAGCCTTTCCCTTGCGCTTTCAAAGCCCACCACACCCTGCCACTGGTTCCAGCTTTCCTGAATTTGCCAAGCCCCTGCTGATTTCTAGACACCAGTGTTATGTGCTCTGCATTTACAATGAAGGGGTCCTTCCGGCTGCTGCTTTCCCATCTAAAATCCCCAAGCAGGGTGTGGCATATGGCAAAGCAGCAGTTAACAGCAGCTGAAATCGACAGCCTCAGTAAATTTGGACAGGCAGTAAAAGTGTGACCAGATGGCAACGTGGGTTTGATACTTGCATGCCAAACCAGAATCTCAGGAAGATGGCATAGCAGGCAACCTCAAAATGCAGACACTTTTTGGGGGGGGCACATGTTCACAGTGTAGTTGCCCTTGTCATATGGGCTGCATGACCAAACAGATCCTATGCTCACTAACGCCCACATCATGGATGGGATGGAAATAGCAAATGATTAGCACCACACAGAGCAGCTGAAGCATGCAGACTGCAGGTGTTTACAGTGCACACATCTGCCTATCTTCGAAATTGCTGCACCCTAGGAAAGCTTCAGTACCAATGCTCCCGCCCTCAAAGATTAAAATCATATACCATATTAGCGCAAGCTATTCCATACATTCTAGGAAGTACCTTATTTCAGAACCTTTTCATTCAGTGCAGAGATTCACCCCAACTCCATATAGCCTGCAAAATCGTTACCTAATGCCCACAAACAGACAGTTTCCTTCCAAAAGCCACCGTCTTCTTCCAGCACACAATTCTGCTTTGGTGATTATATGAGATTCCCCATTTCAAAGCCCTTCTCAACTGCCCCCATTCAAAGTGATTTTGCCCCTTTCTACATACTAGGATAAGGCAGAGGTACACAAAAGGGGTTTTTGCTCATAGGAACTTTAGCATTCATGGTCACTTTTTCAAAGTATCTGTGAGAAACCAAACAAGCATAGCTCTATATGAAGCAACTGCTTCCAAGCACAAGGACATAATGAAGCTTCCATAGAAAAGGGCAATTTCCCAGATGAAGCACATAGTTTGCTAGGGGGCAGACAAAAATTATGGGTATTTTCAGTGCAAAAAAAGTGAATTTTGGCAACCCCAAACATTCTCCAAAATATCCTGGGGTTGTGTTTGTGCTTTGCACTTTTTCTCACTGCCGCTCTCTGCAATTGCTCAGCCACACTGTTGTTTTTTAACGCCATTTTAAAGCCACATTCTTCCTGCTGATCTCTGAACTAGCCAATTAAGGAACATGCAATCAGAATTATAACATCAGGGCACCATATAGCCAATCCTGACATCACAAAGACAAATCAGAGAGGGTGATATTTACTCTGTTTTGCAGCCCCTGATTTATTGCCAAGATTGGGGATACAATTCACAAGGGGTAAATTGATTTGCAGTTCTACTCTAGTTTTGGTTCAGTCCGAATCAGATACAGTTCTCCTGAGTGCATCAAATTTTTTCTTTCTTTTTTTCTTTTGCAAAAACATAGGTTTCTAAATGGTACAGCTATATGTGAAAATAGGCCAGGATATGGGCAATACTTAATGAAATCACAAAAACCAGAAAAGGTTCCTTGATTCTTTCCATAATTATCCTACCGTATTATGCAAAAAAGGAAACAGATTTGTTTAATATGCTTACCTTGCAGAGGTCACCAAATCCCATTTTTCTTGGCACCGAATTTGTGCAGTGCCCAGTATCACAGCTCTGATCATGGTTTAATCATAACCTTGACTGTTTTACTAAGAGTCCAGACCATTATTTTCCACTGCTCTGGAGTATCAGCATGACTAAGAACATCAAGCTGATATTATGCTCCAATTAATAGCTCCCAGACTTTTTGTTTCATCAGTTATGTTTACAGAAATGAAACAACATAAAACAAACGGATGAACTATAGAATGAAAAGCCTGCACCTCTCAGGTTTTCTGGAATTATAAATAATATAGCAGAACTGTAATTAACTTTGCAGCCATGCAGTTTGGAGAAGATACCAACCACAAGTTTGCTATACAGCACCTGAAAGCACCCCAGACCACAGTGGTACAAAGAGAGCAGGTACTGCCCAAATCATCACAAGTACCACATCAACATATTTCCAAACTTGTCACAATGAGATCTACTTTCTATCATTTTATCGTCGGCACAAACTCAAGGACATCCTTCAAACCTAATGTTCAGATGTTTATAATCTAAGAAATCTAACAGCTTTGGTAAATATGCAGTGATAAATTAAAACAAGGTTAATTTCAAACTCTTAACAGTTCACAGATGTTCTATGACATCCTTACAATATGTACAATTGCCATTTCCTCTGCAGTAATTTTCACTAGGGTTTGGACAACTTAAAAAGATACCCTTACACAACATCTGGGACATGAGCTTCTTTTGTGATCTTTCAAGCACTCTTGAGCCTTCCCCCACACTGCTGGCTTTCAACAGAATTCAAACTGTGAACTCAATGCCATCTAAAGCATCCTAAAACCTACCACTTCAGGCCAGTTCACAAAGGACCTTTGAAAGGTTTCTTGTACTGCTTGTCTATAAATGGAATTTAAAAGTGAACTAAGTACTTTTAACAAGCTCATTCAACTGCCTTGATCCAAATAAAAAGACTTGTGTGCCAAATAAATTTTTGTGTGTGTATCTCAATCTTGATCAGAAAATGGAAGGCTATGCCTAGCATCAGTTGTTAGGTTAGATTACACGAAGACAGTTAGGCTACCTTTGAATACAGTTTGGAAACGACAGGTAATGCAAAATTCAGCAGTCAGATTGCCATCTGAGACCAGAAAGAGAAGGTCTGAGAATATTACACAGAAACTGGTCCAAATGCAGTAGCTACCAATTAATTTCCATGCTCAATTCAAACTGCCGAGGACCCCAATACCAGAAAGACCACCTTTCCCCACATGAACCAACGCTGACCCCTATAGCCTTCATCAGAGAAAACCTTTACTCAGGCCTTTAGTTGTTAAGCTAGCCTCTAGTGTGGTGTCATCTTGTGCATGTGGGGAGGAGCAGGACTTGTCCTCATTCTAATGTAGGATGAACATTTTAGGAATGTTGTATTGTACATTGGTTTCAATATTATTGGCTTTTAATTGACTGTATTTAACTCTTTTATTTTATCTCATTAAATCACTTTATTTTATTTTTTTTATAAAGCAGCTAACAAACAACTTTAAATGTTATTGCAACTTGTTTGCTGAAAATCTCTTTACACCCAGGCTTCAGTTTTCATTTTTTATAAAAATCATGTTATATATCCCCATATTTCCACAAGCTGCTCTCGGTGACAAATGATATATCAACCTTTAAAGGAATCCAACCTCATTTTATTTTCCATTTCAAATGAGCGGTTCAGTTGACTTAATGTACTGCAGCATGGATCTATGTTTCAGAAATGACTTGATCAAGTGTCCCAATTTCTCAGATCTGCAAAAAGCTTTGTATTTCCAGGGTAAGAGAAATGGGCCCGAGGAAGAAAAAGACAAAAGCTGAGACATGCAATTATCAACCCTAACCTGAGAGAAGTAAAAACTTGCACCATAATAAAATAAAAAGGTAAAGGACCCTTGACAGTTAAATCCAGCCGCGGACAACTCTGGGGTTGAGACGCTCATCTCGCTTAACTGGCTGAGGGAGCCGACGTTTGTCCACAGACAGTTTTTCCGGGTCATATGGCCAGCATGACCAAGCTGCTTCTGGCGAAACCAGAGCAGCGCACAGAAACAGAGTTTACCTTTCCGCCGGAGCGATACTTATTTATCTACTTGCACTTTGACGTGCTTTCGAACTGCTAGGTTGGCAGGAGCTGGGACCGAGCAACGGGAGCTCACCCCGTCACAGGGATTTGAACCGCCTACCTTCCAATCAGCAAGCCCTAGGCTCAGTGGTTTAGACCACAGCGCCACCCGCTTAAATATTAAAATACTGTAGTTAATATTTAAGGTTCTACAACAGTCCAATGTTTTTGCTACAACGGAGTAGCACAACCAACCTCTCCGGAAGCTGTAACCTCAGAGAAAGGAACTAGCAGATAGTACAAACCCCTGTTCAACCATGATGTTCACTAGGCAGCCTTGGGCCAGCTACTCTCTCAATCAAACCTCTCATGGGTTGTTTGTGGGGATTTAACTCAGGGATAGACAACGTGGGGTGCTCCAGACGTTCTGGACTATACAACTCCCACTGATAATGCTCACAACTGGCTTTTTGTAGACAAGTAAGATAATTTCTGCAATAGCTGGTGATTTGTGATTGTAATGGAAGCATAAAAGCCCATGTTCCCAATATGCCTTGAATATATTTCCAAGTGTCATAGAAATATTTTCCCAAAGCTATGCCTTATATTCAAATACTTCAATTTCTCTGATCTATACTGTATAAGGATTTGTATCAAATGGGTAAGAAAATGAGACAAGAGGAAAGTAGAGAGGGAAACTGAGGTGCAATTATCAACTCCAACCTGAAAGTACAAAATACCAACTCAGTTAGCTTGAGTCAATGAGACCTTTGCCATTTTTCTACCCATCAATGCATTTACCATTGTCTCAAACTACTGCAATTACAACCAGACCTCTGGGGAAATATTTGATCTATGACAGTGCTTGACTCAGCTCACACATTAAAATATTTTCCCTCTTCTAGCTGCAAGACTCAAGGCAGCAATAACAATTTCCACTACGGCCACAAATTGAATTCCTTCTCCCACTCCTGATAATGAACAAGGTTTCTTCTCCTCTATACTTCTTGTCTGATGTAATGGAACTTGGATGTAAATGCTTCCACCTGTTTTAACCTGTTTTACACACTGACCTCAAATGCATCTGCTTATAATCCCAAATATCCTCTCCATTATCCCAGTACTTCAGGTTGACTGGGATACTGGCCGCACGTTATAGATAACTAATCAAAAGGTTATACTTACTCATTAACATTTTAGCTATCCTGTCATACACACTACAATGAATTTGTTCCAAGACTTTCTGTACAGGTAAAAGGATTTCTCCTGTACAGAATGCCTTATTTTAACTGTGCATCTTCACTTGCTGGCTTTGTTTAAATATGTTGCCATCTGCTCCAAGTTCTAAAGGTGCAGAGGTTAAGTGGTTCAACCATAGCTGTCAACTTTTCCCTTTTCTTGCGAGGAATCCTATTCGGAATAAGGGAATTTCCCTTTAAAAAGGGGGAACGTTGACAGCTATGAGTTCAACTGAAAAGAAAAAAACCTATAATCATGCTTATAATGAGAACCAAGTGTCGTGAAAACCCAATACCATTTTATTTCAAAGTGACTTACCTCCCTGCACCCTGCATTGTTAGTCTGTTCCACCAGGTTTGGGAGGTTGGGGTCCTGACTGACTCCAGCTGCCAAAGCTGAGGTTGCTGAACAGATTCCTGAGTTGCGGTCTTGTTTAGGGGTTTTCGTTGCTGTTATTGATAATAATTTTTTGTATCTTTCTTCTTAGATATTATAATGATTTATGTGGAAAGTCTTCAATTACGGTTGTGTATTTTTCAATGTATTTTATTTATCTGTTGTGGTTTATGTATCCTTTTGTTATGTTTGTAATTTTTAAAATCTTTTCATGTTGGTAAGCTGCCTTGACTAGGGACGCGGGTGGCGCTGTGGGTAAAAGCCTCAGCGCCTAGGGCTTGCCGATCGCATGGTCGGCGGTTCGAATCCCCGCGGCAGGGTGCGCTCCCGTTGCTCGGTCCCAGCGCCTGCCAACCTAGCAGTTCGAAAGCACCTCCGGGTGCAAGTAGATAAATAGGGACCGCTTACCAGCGGGAAGGTAAACGGCGTTCCGTGTGCTGCGCTGGCTCGCCAGATGCAGCTTGTCATGCTGGCCACATGACCCGGAAGTGTCTGCGGACAGCGCTGGCTCCCGGCCTATAGAGTGAGATGAGCGCACAACCCTAGAGTCTGGCAAGACTGGCCCGTACGGGCAGGGGTACCTTTACCTTTAAGCTGCCTTGACTATGGTTTTAACTATGGAAAGGAGGCATACAATTAAATGATGATGATGATGAAGTAAGTATACAAAGTAAGTATACTTTGAAGGCTCCCAGAGTAACAGTTACATTGTGTCATAGATTTTGACAAGCTGAAGCCTGCTTGGTCAGATACATCTGATGAAGCCAGATCCAGCCTACAATAGCTTATGAAACAAGGCATTTCTGAATCTTAAAATAAACATAGCTTTCCCTTCTCAAATATCACTAAGATGTGTATCCACTTGCTGGATAAAAAGGTGGTTGTAAAATAACCAATGCCTTGCTAGATCAAAGAAGTCTATCTAGTTCAGCAATGTGTGAGCAGCACACTTTGTGCTCTCCCCACATAGTTCTCAGTGGTCTACTGCTTCTGAAAAATGGAAGCTCTATTTAGCAATCAAGATTAGTGACTGAGAGCAACTACTTCCTATGAATTTGTTTAAGCCTTCTCAGAGCTACCCAAGTTGGTGGCTGTCCCAAAATTCTGTGGAATAGATTCTACTCATTAAGTGATGAATGAAGCAGCAATAGTTCCTTAATAACCTACCGCTAATTAAAATCACTGGCTGACAGTGAGTGTTGTACTAAGCAAGATTAAAGAGAAGTAGCTACATCACTCTGCTACAACAGAAGAAAATGCTAGAAAGACTGCTATTTCCAGTTACTGGTACTGCAAATGCTTACTGCACTTACCAGGTCTACATTTCAGCTTTGAACAAAAATGTCACGCAATGTATAACTCTTGCATTCCATGGTCTTTTCAACCCATTGTTTACTGTCCTTGCCGCCTCACCCCCCAAAGCATGCCAAAATATATCTGCCAACTAAGGATAACCATGCATCTGACAAAGTGGGCACCAACTTACACATGAAAGCATTGGCACAATAAACCTATTAATCACTCTCTCACTGAATATATTACACAGGGCAATTGTAAATGCATTGAACAGCACTTCTGACCAGTTTGCACCGGATCTTGGAAGGCTGCAATTAAAGAACTACAGCCATATTTCCATTGCAGTAATTTAACACATATATTAAAACTCATAAAGCAAGATGAGCTGGCTTCCGCCCTTTTCAGCTGCTCTGATGCAAACCACATCGCATCAGGGCAGTGGAGGGTGGCTAGCAAAGCTGTTTGCTTTAAGCCTTTAACATCTCTGTTTCGTAAGTATGTGCATTTGTTTTGTGGGTCTGTGCTTGCGTGAATGAGACAGGGAAAGCAGTTCAGTAGTGGAACGTTCTCCCTCGGGAGATCCTGGAGTCTCCTTCCTTGGAGGCTTTTAAGCAGAGGTTGGATGGCCATCTGTCATGGATGCTTTAGCTGTGATTCCTGCATTGCAGGGGGCTGGACTAGATGGACTCTGGGGACTCCTTCCAGCTCTACAATTCTCTGTTTCTATGGTGTGTGTGTCTGTATATAGCAAGCTTCAACATCTGTTTTGTAAGTATGCGTATATGCGGGGTTTGTGTGCGTGTATATAGGAGCATCCATCCACCCACCTACCTACCTACAGGTACGTATACACATACAGACGACTCTAAACGCCTCACTCATTAACTCTGCCCCCCTTACTCTCCCTCCATCTCTCTTCTGATCCGGAGTTTCGCATAGATGGGGGGACACACCGAGAGCCCCCTCCTCCCTCCCGCGAACCCCGCCCCTTTTCTCGACCAATAGAACTTCGGCGAATCGAGAAAGGCAAGAGGCTCAGCCAATCGTATTGGGGAAAGGGCGGGGGCGTGCGCGCGGATACTGGTGCGCAATTAGAAGCGTCTGGAAAGAGGCGGGGCGAAGCGAGGAGTATATTCACGGCGGCGCGGGGGGGGGGGAGGGGGGCTATGTGTGAAACGAAGCGCGAGCGTCGCCCCGGCGTACCTGAAGAACAGCGTCCGGTACATCTGGTGTGCCTCGTAATAGTCCCCTTTCTCCACGCTGGCGCGGAGTTTGCCCTCGACGCGTTGGACGCCGCCCCGGTTCCGGCCGCTGACGGCGCTGCCGCCCTTCAAGGCCTCTTGCTCCGCCGCCATGACTGCGGGGCGGGGAGAAACGCCACACAAGACGGCCGGAGTTGCCTCACGCAGCGCGGCGCATGCGCGGCGGCGGCGGCCTTCCCGGCTTCCGTCGGCTCCGCCTAGTCAACAATGGGGAGGGTGGCGGCCGCCGAGGGACATGCGCACGCAAACGAGCCCCGCCCCCGGCGTCTCCGAGAGTGTGACGTCCGACGTGGCTCGGCGCGCGCCTCAGATGAGGAGGGAGGGGGTGTAGGGCGCAGGGGGCGTCTCCAGCGGCGTCTCCATGACGACGTTGCCTGCAAGGGGGTTGGACGAGATGATCCTCGTGGTTCCTTCCAGTTCTATGATTCAGTTCTCTTGCATGTCCCTCGAGTGCTTCTTCGGATTCCTGGAGGAGTTCGTAGGATCAAGGTGGATCCACTACCACCTTTGGTGGGACTGATCTGGGGTGCAGCGATTTGGGCGGAAGGCTTCTGGTGACATAAATAAGATCCTAAAAGAAAACATTTTACTTTTGCCCAAATTGGTTTTATTTTATTTTTTGAAGGAAAGAATATCAAGATACAAAAATTAAAAGATTTCTTACATTGCCTTTTTTTCTGCACGCCTACCGATTACCCAAAGGTGGAAGACATTTTTAATTTAACACCACGTTATGGTGAAATAATATTTGGAAAATTGCATTACACGAGAAATTTACCTGATCCTCGTTTTTGGAAAGGAACAACCTCTTTTGTCTGTTTGTTGGGATTTCATTGAATACATAAAGAAAATTTACACTTTTCTCTTCCACAGCCCTAGGATAGGTAACATCTAACTCACTGAACATTTTTCTTGACATAGTAGCCTTTTTTCTTGGTACTCCTTGTGTCTCTGATGGTTTCTTGTTGTAGGTTTAGGCTTAGGTTTCTGTATATTGTACCTCATTCTCTCGTTCGCTATGACGGTAGTCTTCATTTCTCTATCTTATTGCAAATATAAAGATAACCAGCTGTATCATTTTTTCTTGTGAATGTAACATCCCATGCCAGCCTTGGTTTGGTTTCATTTTTATGCATTTGTCTTATGAAGTTTTATTTTGATACTTGGGCTATGTTTAAACATAATAAACAAAAATATATTCTGGACAACAGAGGTAGCCAGCACAACACCCTACCCCTCCTCACACATATTTTGTCTGAAGCTCCCTTGTGCTCCAGCTATCTAACACACCACTCTACAAAATATTAATCCAGAACTTATTTTAAGTAGAAAAGGGCAGCAAGGTAACTCCTTCCTTTTCCCCATCTGCAGCAATGCTCTTCCAGTTTCTGACCCATTGGCTTTATTATTTAAAATGTTTTAGACACTGAAAAGGCATGTAGGAGAATCTTGTAAAAGCTAAAATGTGGATGGAGTGCATGTTGGATGTGTGGGAAACCTCACAGCATTCATTCTATATTGACACAGTCAAGAGCCAGTTTTTTGTTTATATATAAAAAAAACAGATGGAGCTGCACGCAATTCATCCAGAACTGCTTCCGCCTTACAAGACATTGCTTCTTATTTGGGAAGTACCCAGGAAACATCTACCTTCATCAGTAATGACAGGCCATGGAAGCTGAACCTGTTAAACTACCAACACAATTGAAACGAACAACATTGGTACTGGGTGTATCTCTGTAAACAGACGTGGCTAAATTACTCTTAAAAAAATGTGGCAGAAGAAACCACACCTGTCCTATTTGTTATATTCTGAACATGTTTCAAGCATACTATTTGTTTCCAACAGAGTCAGGTTTTTATAAGGGCAAGAAATTGCAAATCTCTTTCAAACAGGCACAACTAAGCAATTTTTGTTCTCTCTCCTGCAGTTAGCAACCAAATTGCATATTTGCTCCCTCATTGGAAAGCAACGATGTCAAGTTGATAGATATGCTTCATTAGTACACAACAGCTTTAAACTGTGACAAAAAACTTCCATACTAAAGTATTCTGAAAATGTTCCCCTGAATACATTTTTTATTTACAGATGTTCAGGACTGACTTGAACAGATCAATTAAAACAGATGTTTCATTTTGCATTAATGCTACTCCTCATTTCCAGAAAGAGGAGACAAGAGGACAAAGCTAGAAGAGCTGCAGGAGATCCATGACTGGATCTCCTGATGTTTCCTTTTCTCCAGTTCTTATTATGCAGCTGGGCAGGGTCCCAGCTTGTAGATCAATCACCAGTTCTCTTTTAATCTTTCCACTGCATTATTTCCTCAGTCTAGATAGCTCCTTCCCCAAAGCTGCTAGGCTAGGGAAAGCATACAGATGCCCAATCACTGATCTCGCCTCGTGTGACTCCAATGAATCCTCACAAAGCATGTAATATGATACTGGGTACAGACTTAAGCACTGTGCAAAAACACTGCAGGGTTGTCATGAGGATAAAATGGAGGGGGGGGGATAGCTGTGCTTGAGCTCCTTGGAGCAAAACCAGGATATATTGCAGGTATTTAGTAGCAAACCAGTAGTAATTTAAGAAGTAAAAGCATTTCTTGAACTTTTATATAAAATTTAATTCTTGCATGGTTGTGTGTTTCCTTCACACAAGACACACACAGCAAATTCTACATGCCCTTGGATCTATAAAACGTGAACAAAAGTACCTCCATAATATACTTTCTGCATAATTTGGGGGAGGAAGGCAGAGCATTTGGTGCAGAGATAGGCCAAGAGAACCAGAAGAAGAAAATGCCATACTGAATTGGACCCAAGTTCTGAGTCTGGTAGCTGTTGTCAACCAGATTGCTCTGGAAAGGTCAGAGGTGGGGAATGAGTGACTGCTGTCCTATTTGTATCTGAAAGTCTGGTCACCAGAGGGACAGGCCTTTGCAGATGGGGGTTACCTTTAGCTATCAATAACCATTGAAAGATCCATCCTCTCCAAGTTTGCTGAATTCTTTCCAAGACTATTTATGTAGTAGCTTAAGTGGTGTGGCACATTGCTTTTCTATTACATACATAACTGTGCTGTGTGCTGGGCAGCAATCATAAACCAGATTGTCCTGAAACAAGTCACTTTGCACTTAAATAAGATGACTGCCAGCTGCCTTTCAGCGGCTTTAAAAATTGCCAAGTTATTACAAGCATTCAGCATAAATACCAAAAGGGGAAAAAAAGAAAACTTTTATTACTTAGTTCCAAATATTACATGCACTTTCCAAAAGTTAAACTCTTAAAACATTTTCAATAGCTTCTTGTCAGTTTGGAGGCAGCAAAGGATACCAGAGACAAATATTTTGAAAAAAGCATTTACAAAAATACATTGCACAAAGTCCTATCTCACGTCTTTAAAAAATAAGTTAGTGTTATGCAAAATATTCCCCACCCCGTCAACTTCCCCCATTTGGATTTATACAGGATAATTCTGATTTATATATTTAACCTACAGTTTATGTAACAGCTGTACAGGTTTTAACAAGCTCTTCTCAATAGGCCATTGGTTCTATTTCTAGCTGAACTTAGGCGAGCAAATGGTCTTCTGGAAATAAAACTCTCTATAAATATTTGAGGACTCTTTGTGCAACATACATTAACTCTCCATTTTGTCGTTCCCAAAAGAACAATTATTATAAACTCTCCAAAAAAGCAAAACGTAAGGTAAGATTTTCACACGCCACCACTTTCAGGAATCTTTTTTCTAAGGAAGGTTTCTAATAATAATTCCAATTTAAAAGATGTCAAGTTGTCGGGGCATGCAACAAGTTCCATGTGTAACAAGAGCTTTAGGAAAACTTCATTTTCTGTCTTGAAGTTAATAACCATGTTATTGTGTGGGTGTTTTTTTAAACAGTTGTTTTGGGAGAAGTGTTGTCAAAACTTTGCCCCTGAGGTTTCAACAACATTCAATCTTGTGAAGTTTCCTCTGGCTTTCCAGAGATTAGCAGCAACCCCAGAATACCCAGTGAGGCTTGGGATATTTAACTGCACAAAAGAGAATGTGTGAATAAGCCCCAGGGATGAAACATGGTTGCAGGTTGCCTCATCTGAGGTTTAGCATTTCTGGCATCATCCTTTTAATTCTGGTTCCACTTCCACTTCCTTATTATTTCCCATCTTTCAGGCCATTTCTTATTGATGAGACCTCTTCCTCCTTTATTCAGCATATACTTCTGTTGATAATACGCTCAAAAGCTTGGCCAATTTTGTACTTAACACTCATGGAAACCTTCTAATTCATTCAACTGCTATTAGCTACTGTAACCATCAACTTGCTTAAAAGGAAAGTTGTTAAAAAATCAAAATTTAAACCCATTTATGTTTAAAACACCTGTTAATGATGCTTTTTTTTTCCTTTTGTTTTTCCAGTTTGGTTACCAGTCTGAATAGACTTCTGGCTCTATTCCTTTCCTATCTGTAACATTAAAACATAATATATTCTTACCAAATGTGTCTTTTAGCAAGATGTTCTTAGACAATTCCAGATGAAATCAGAACCTTTCCCTCAAAAACACAACACTGGTGTCAAATCCTGCTGAGAATTTAAAAGTATGTGAAGTGGCACCAGGTCTGGGAGGTTGTGGCCAAAAGGCAATGTAGCAACTACTGGTGCCACACAGTCTCCACCCCTTAAAGAGGGCTTGTGCTGGAACCACATGCAAACCCCGTCAAAGTGACTGGAAACTATTTAACTGCAGAACATGGTAGACTGCTTCCACGGTCGTTTTTTAAAAATCATATACGTGGGGAAGGTGAGCCACCGCAATGAAAACAGATTCCTAGCTGCCAAAAAAAGAAGTTTTAAAAAGCTTATATTGCAAAGTAATAAAATAGATATTTACTAGCTTGTTAACTGAGTTTTGCAAATGAGAGCGGTTGGCATGCAATATTTTTCTTAGAATGAACACGTTAAAAATATAAAGCTGTCTGGAAGGTACAAGCTGAGCATCCGAGCAAATAACCATTTGGTTTGATATACAATTCTGTTGGCAGTCTTCTATACTTAGCCAAGAACTTGGAACCTGCAGCCCATCACGTATCTTTTAAGAATTCCAGTGTTCCAGGCTTTCCCTTTATATACATATAAACAGAAAAAATATACACCAAGAAGTAGGAAAGGGTACATAGGGTTCATTCAGCAGGTCTCCCATGCACTCTAAACCGATAGAGGCAAGTGTACTCTGTATGGCCCCAGTTAGAAAAAATTCTTAGCTCCACTATCTGGAATGGTTTTTCAGTTGTCTCCTAAAAAAATAAAGGACGAGGGAGAAGTTAGAACTTAGCAGATAACTTATTTTAAAAGTAATTTGTCTGTAGAATAAATTATATTGTTATAAATGTTAAATGCTATGAATTCAGTCCAGCCCTTGTTAACCACATAACTCATACCAGTTATTTCTTAGTGCAAAAAATTGGACTAAAAGGGTGCTTATGGTTGTACCCAAAACCTACTCACAGCACTCACTGACATTAATGGACATAAGTTAGGGTGGTATCCAGTGCTAGTCCTACACAGAGTAGACCTACTGAAGTTAGTGGATGTGAATAACTTAGGTTTATTAATTTCAGTGGGTCTCTTCTCAGCAGGACCTAGCAACCCTTAGTCATGTTCATTAACTTCAATAGGTTTACTTTGAGCAGGACCAGTACTGGACACAACCATTAGCTTTTCGGTATTTTGTCCTTAAAAGAAGCAGGATTACAATGTTGTATCTATAACTGTTGCTACAGCTTCCTTTGCATTCAACTTTACATGCACTATTGCAGTCAAAATACGTCAAAAATCCATCAAGCCCATGCAAAAAGGCAGGGCCAACAGTTCACAGATCAATTTATGTGATATTAGAGGAGGGGAGAATTTGCAGTTAGGGGAATTTGAAATGCAAATTTCCTCCAGTTTGGAAAGCCTTGTGCTACTTTAAGATTTCTGTGAATGAGCAGTAAGTACGCTAGTAAAAAAACTCTGTGGGCTTATATGCAAGACTGGAGCAAACCAGAATTTTATATTTTATTTGTCACATGCATGATCTAGCTTCTTTGCTTTACAGTAGCAAATCCAAACCTAATACTATTTGCATTCATGTCAATACCTCCAAGAGTGTAAACGAAAGAAAACCTAAAGGCAGATAGGTTTTGTACTAATGTTGACATACCGTTACTTGAAACATCTGTAATGGCTCTCCATCTTGATCATAAATATACTGCCCAAGAAGTACGCCCTCTTGTTCATACTCACTTTCAAGACCCTGCCAACACAAATGTTTAATATTATTCTGAATTCTCACCAGAGAAGGTAACTATATGATTCAGTTTTAATTTCAACCTCTCTCAGTCCCTATTAAAAGACAAGATCACAATAAAAGCATGTAGGACACACAACATATCCCACACACACCCTGAATATTTTTAGGATATGAAAAATATGAATTTACTACTTGGATTTCTACAAAGACCACCACAAAGTCTCAGGATAATTGCAATGTAAAATACTAGAAATGGCTGAAATGTGGTCTGTATGCACGAGTAACTTTTATAAACCATCACATCTTGGCTTTCTACTTCAATTTTAACACGAAATATATTAAGTTGAATGTGTGATCTCCTGTTCTTTTCATTTCTTTGTTTTACTGAAAATTCGTTTATGTTATCTATCTGGGTACACTGAAAAGCTAATCAGAACAGTCTGTTCTTACAGCTGCTTGTACAGATGTCAAATACAGTTCCCAAGGGAAGAGTTTTGAAGCAGGCACATCCGGGGAAGGTTAGGTGATAAATCAATACACTGAGGTATAAGAAGTCCTTTTCCTTTGACCCCCCCTTTTATAACAATTGCAAAATACGTAAATTTGAGGAAAACCACCCTAATCTATTTTGTCAAAGATAAAGCTTACATATACTGAAAAATCCTTTGGAGCACTGGTAATATTGCCTGTTGGTGAAAGTGTTTTTGGTATGTGTTCCAGGGTGAAGGCTGTAGGATAGATCATCATGGAAAGCCTGACAACCAGATATCCCTGTGATCCTTTGAAAGCCCAGCAGTTTCCAGGATGCATGTCAGGCTTAAGGGAAGAAATAAAAAAAAGTTACAGTTCCATTAATAAGTTTAAAAATAACAAGAGATCTGACATTATAATGTGGACAAAGCATATACTGAGAAATTGCATAATTTCCTTAGATGGTGCGTATCCTTTAAGTCATGTAGCTCAGCAGCTCAAAATTATAATAACTAAAGTACAGCAACATAATAACGCCGTGTGGCATCATCATAAAAAATGTGAAGCAATTATAATCTGAAATAGCTTCCTTTAAGAAACCTTTAAGCAACTTTTGTTGCATAATTCAGTGGTTTTAAAACTTTCTGCACTGTTTTGGGAAATCTACCTATTGTAGGGGAATTGAGTGACATGTTTGAGGTCTGTTTGGTTTCACCATCACCTTCTCTAAACTTACTGTGCCTCCTAAAATAATTATGAGCTGACCTTAGTTTGGTGTGATCTGTCTCTTTGTTTTGTTTTTAAGCTTAGAATCCCCACAGTCTACTTGTATATTTTATAGTTACAAAGCAAGAGGTATGACTGATCTGCATTGTCACCCTAAATGTGCTCTCTTTTTTAAGGACTAGATCAGGCTTTCTAGTCCAGCATTCGGGGGGGGGGGGGAGAGAGAGACACCTCAGGAGCCAACAAGCCATGTTCTGCCTTTTATCCAGACCTGTTGCATACTCAATACCCCTGTACATGAACACTGCAGAAGGTGCTTATTGGTGGGCAAGCAGTTTTTCAGGGAAGTTTATTACCGATCTTCTCACTGAACACCCTGAGAAGCCACAGGCTTCCTGTGTGCACAATTTGAAAACTACTGGTGTTTTTTTACAATGCATTTTATGCATTTACAATGGATAAAAAATTATGAAATAGCTAATAAAAGAAGCTCAGTGTTGGGTTAGTGACAACTGTCCTGGCTGTATAAGGGCATACACCCCTACGGAACAGCCCTATACTTCAAGAATGTGCACACACGGGATATACTAGACATCAGAATTCATGACTGTAACATCGTTTCAGAAAGCCGGTCAACATTTGGGTTCTGAAGAGTGCACAAATTTAGCTGCAAAGCATCTCAGTGGTAAGGAACTGAGCAACAGTCAACATATAAATGCACCTTCATCGAATTCTTGCCAGAGATTCTGGAAGAAAAGCTAACAAGAGATGGAAACTAAGTGATAGCAAGGTTAGCTCATCCAATATTGGCACAAAATTCATTCCTATTCCATGAGCAAAGAAAGAAGCTGATGCCAGGATGCCAACAAGATGTGAGGAAGCCAAGATACTGCTGTACTAAGCAGAAATGACCTTACCTGTTGAGACAGAAACCCTTCTGGACAAAAGTCCTGAGCAAGTTATGCCTTTAAGAGGGAAAATATGTTTCCCAAGTGTTTTAAAAGTCACTAGCCTTTTAATTACCTGGATCACTACGCGAGGAGATTGAGAGAAGTACCACAAAGGAATTCCAAAGAGACTAATTAGAGCTGTTTTGGTTTCGTACGTCTCTGAACAGCGAGTACTCAAAATACTGCCACCTTGAAGAAACAAGGAAACTATTCAGGTTTGTTAATAAGACAGTGCGGACTTACTCTGCGTGTGCCTCTTCATTCTTTTTAAATACTAAAACCTTGTGGTACTTAATGCAGCCGTTTTCAACCCTTGGCAGCCAACTATGCTTTGGGGGACTACAGACAAGGCAGCTAGCACAAACTCTAGCTGCTGGACAGCAGTCTGTTTTCTCCTTTATAAAGAACAGCCTCACCTTCCTTGCTCTAATAATCTAGAGTCCAAGGGCTGGTGGTGCAGATGGAGCTGGCTCTTCTGCTCTTAGCTGTGGTTGAGCAATTAGGAGCTAGCTTTTCAAATATGTGCTCCCCCTTCTCCCACCTCTTCCCCTCTTGGCAGTGAATTATTTACATTCCCACCACCTGAACACATGGCAAAAATATCTATGCCAATCTTATTTTTAAAAAATAATTCTTAAAAGCAAATTTAACAAATAAAAAGGAAAACGAAGGCAAAAAGTGAAGGAAAAACAAAACCCACTGTTGGCTCATATTTAGGATACAATAATCATCTGTATATCCTTCTTAAATTAACCATATATATTGATATAAGCCACCCAGATGTCCAAACAGGTATCTACACAAGATGGATTTTTATGGGAAATAAGTTCAACTTTAACAAGAGCAGTGCTAATCTCAACCATGACTCCTACTGACTAGCGTTCCTTTCTAAACCAGGTAGAAAGAGGTTTTCAGGTTGGAGAATTTTAGCTTTCCTAGTGATTGATTTAAAGCACATTTCTAGATTCCTATAACTGCAGAGTCAAGAGTAAATTGTTCTTTCCTCAATGCAACTAGCCGTTAATCTCCAGGGGTGCCCAGGCCATATTTCCCAAGCTGTCTCCACCCACTTCTCTTATGTCTGAGCCTCTTACACACAAACTCTATTAGTCTCTGAGCTAAAGCCTGTTATGGGATGAAGTATTCTATATTTATTTATTTGGGGGATTTATACCCCAGCCTTTTGACAAGTGCCCTGAAGGCAGCTTACAAAACAAATCCATTTAAAATCAAGCAAAACTGGCACTGAAAGCTACAAAATGAAACAAAAGAAGTAGCAAGTTATAATTAGTATAATGCTGTAGCTCTCAAGGGGGGTATGAAGTTGAGTGAAAAGTATGGCCTGGGGGAGAGATGGTAGAGGGTAAGGAGGGGTTGTGCCCTGGTGAGAGCCCCAAGGGCCAGAAAGAGAGGCCTGGAATACTGCATTTGCCCCCCCCCCCCCGCCTAAGGTTCCTCCCTGCTATTTTAGGTGGTAGTCAAATACACCCAGGGGAAAAGTTAAAGGGTTTGGGGGCCACAACAGGAAAGGCTCCTAGAGCCAGCAAACTTTTGCAGAACTTACTATCTGTAATGAAGACCAGCTCAAAATGTTTAAACTATTTAAATGGTTGCTCAACACCTCTGGTAGAAGACAGGCAATATCCCCTCAGAACTTACCTCCAGATTCCAAGGCAAAGTCAACCATGCCAGTCTTGTCTTGTGAAAAGAGTTTCAGTGCGTTGTTGACAATAATGCGTGCTTGCTGCAAATATACGTAAGAGGAATATGAGAAATTGAGAGTAAGCACTGTATTTCAGCATTCTGACACACTGATGTCAAGTTGCGCTTTTGCCATAGAATTGTTTTATACAGCATTACCCCAAAAAATGTCTCTCTGAATTAAGAAAAAGTTCATGAAACCAGTATAAGAATGTAAACAGAGGATGCCTGTTGGTATTCTAAAGCAGTGACACTACCTGTTCCTAATGCCTACCAACTGTGTTCCCAGTGGAGGTGGGACAAAGAGGGCCTTCAAGGCCAATCTTAACTTTCAGGCTTGGGCAAACTAGTCTTTGAAGCAACATATGGGCAAATCTGGTCTTTGATGTGACAAAGCCTCAGGCGATTAACAGTTTTAAAGGTCAATGCCAGAACTATGAATTGAGTTAGTGTTCAATAGTACAAATTGTACTCCTGAGCAGTAACCAATACAGTCAATATGGATGTGCTGTCCTCTTTATGAAATGCCATTCAGAATGAATGGGGCTGGTTTTCCTTTTTATGGCTGGAATTTTATTGATGTTTCTCTGGCTGCATTTTTAATTCTTAAGCAGTCCAATCTGACAATTTGATTTTTAAATTATGTTTGTGTTTGTTACATTACCCTGATTACATTATTTAATTTTGTTGCATATCTATCTTGAGTGCCGCTCTTATTGGCAGAAAATGTGGTATGTAAATTTCAAAAAAATGTTTCATCAGGATTTATTTTATATGCCTATTATTATTTCCAGCTTTATAACCCAGCAAGCCCTCAAGACATCACCTTCGCAGATCCAAGGTATCATCATCTAATGACACTGATGAAATTATAATTTCAAATATTGGAGCAAGACTAACATTTTGTTCTGACTCAGTGAGGAACAAAGAACTCACATTAAAGTCAATTCACAAACTGTACTTAACACCACATAACTATTTTACTCGCCAGAATGTTGGAGGGGATGCCAAACCCTTGAGATGTGCTTTCATTTATGCTGGGATTGCCCAAAGGTTAAATGCTTTGGGGATGCAGTACCCTATGAAACTGGAACTACAGTGGTACCTCGCAAGACGAACGCGTCGCAAGACGGAAAACCCGCTAGACGAAAGGGTTTTCCGTTTTGGAGGCGCTTCGCATGACAAATTTCCCTATGGGCTTGCTTCGCAAGACGACAGCCCATAGGGAAATATCCGGGACAGCGGGGAAGCGCAGCGCGTCTTCCCCACTGTCCTCGGACCTCCTCCGAAGCCTGGCGGCGGGGCGGGAACACCTCCTCCCGCCGCCGCCGGGCTTCGGAACGATGCTCCGAAGCCCGGCGGCGGGGAGGGAACACCTGCCCCCGCCGCCCGGCTTCGGAACGATGCTCCGAAGCCGGGCGGCGGGGCGGGAACTCCTGCCCCCCCCCGCCCGGCTTCGGGACGATGCTCTGAAGCCGGGCGGCGGGGCGGGAACACCTGCCCCCCCGCCCGGCTTCGGGACGATGCTCCAAAGCCGGGCGGCGGGGAGGGAACACCTGCCCCCGCCGCCCGGCTTCGGGACGATGCTCCGAAGCCGGGCGGCGGGGAGGGAACACCTTCTGAAGGCGGGCGGGGGGCGAAAGTCTTTGCTCCCCCCTGCCTGCCTGTCCCGGAGGGCTTTCGAAGGCAGGCGGGGGGGAGCAAAGACTTTCGCCCCCCGCCCGCCTTCAGAAGAGGTCCAGGACCTCTTCTGAAGGCTGGCGGGGGGCATAAGTCTTTGTCCCCCCTGCCTGCCTTCCCAGGGGCTTTTAAATCGCCCAGGACAGCGGAGAAGTCCTCTGCTGTCCCGGGGCGATTTTAAAATGCCGCCCGCCAGCATTTTAAGATCGCCCCGGACAGCGGAGAAGTCCTCCGCTGTCCCGGGGTTTTTTGAAATGCTGGGGGTGGGAAGAAAAGCCCTTGTCTCCCCCCCCCCCCAGCCTTCAGAAGAGGTCCGGGGACAGACTGTCCCCGGACCTGGTCTGAAGGCGGTTTCCCTAGGAACGCATTAATTGATTTTCAATGCATTCCTATGGGAAACCGTGCATCGCAAGACGAAAAACTCGCAAGACGAAGAGACTTGCGGAACGAATTAATTTCGTCTTGCGAGGCACCACTGTACCATAAAATGCCAGGATACACCTTCTCCACACCAGGCACTCCTTAAAGACACTACATTGTACAGCGAGCGATTAGCTGGACACTTTCTTATTGCAGCATGATTCAGAATTTTGCAATTGTGAACAGACTTGGCAGGAGTTAATCTGGATTATTCGTATGCAAAGGTATGGGACGCTGTATTATTTAAAAAGCTGACATTCAAAATAAGAGTCCTTAGAGGCCAAAGTAAAAAAGATACCATTACAAAATCATACCACACTAAATTAAATTTATGTTAATAGACATAAACATGGACTATCTCCATCTCAATCTTTTTATCATTTATCTAAAATATTTGCGCACATCTTTCTCCTGCAAAACATTTGTAGTTGAAGATGAATTGCACTTACTGTCTTAAAAACGAAATGCATAGAAACTTAAGCATAAGTTTAATGAAGCTATTTCACAAAAGTGCAATCTAGAGTTTTAGTGGAAATGTACAATATTTTTCGTCTTACTTACCGCTTCTGTGATGCCTGAAATCCCAGCCTCATTCACAACGCTCGTTACTACCTCTGAAGTTGACTTTGTATTTGCGACAGACATGTGGAGAGTTATGTTCTTGAGGATCTGCAACTCCAGATCTTGTAACAAATTTTGCAAGTCACTCTTGCTCACAAATTTGGATGTTAGCCACTGAAGCAGTGATTCTGGCAAGTCTCCTCGTTGGTTGCCAAAAAGCATGATCTTGACTGATTCTTTAACTTGGGCATCTACCTAGAAACATATCATATGGCAAGTTATATCACTCGCTTTGTATCACTTTCCAAATAGAATAGTGGTTCTCTTAACACACATACTTATTTTAGTTTCCTGCTATTCCCAACAATCAGACTGCTGTAACATAAAAGTTGAGGTGCTTCAACATTATGTTTTAATACACTAAGTTAGGCAACAAACCATATTCCCTCTGTCATAGTCATTCGTGTTAACTATTCAAAGGAAACAAGTCAGAAATTCCACTGGGTTTCTATAAACCCCTTCTGTGGGCCTAATCTGCTCTTTGGATCCCAGCTCTACAGCCTTTAATCCATTTACCATGATCTTCAAATGGAATGACAAGGATAGCCAGAAGAAAATTCTAAATAACTATAAGCTAGTGCCTCCCCACAGAAATTGAGTAGGCCAGCCTCCTGCTTTTAGACAGTCCTGTAAAGTCCTGAAACCAATTGCATCTTATGGTATTGTATTTTGAGTAAGCTAAACAGACACAACCATATGCTTCTCAGCAAATCAATCCCTCCAGCAATCTTGCCTTGGACACAAAATGCTTTGTCAGAACTGGGTGCACAAATACAACATATTAAACTTCATTCAGGGAAGTCTCCTTTTGAACTTACCTTTTCATGAAGGGTATCCATTCTGTCACAGCAAGTTTTCAAACCCTGTGAACTTAGCAGTTCTGATTTCATGCGACCTAACTCAAGTTCTAGGTGTTTAATCTTGGATAACAGATGCTTGTTTTGTTCATCAGTGTCACTGACAGCACAGAAAGATAATAAAAGACAAAGTTCAAATATCAGAACTATTAGTAACAGATCTAGTAACAGTCAACAAAACATTACGCTGAAGTAAAACAAAATGAGCAAGTTTTTGGCAGAGAGATGTGTTCTCCATGCATGCAAGAACATATCTGATGTGATAAACACGGTCCCTCTACTCCACTATGAACAAGGAAAAAAAGCAGCAATGGAGATGAAGGTATGAACCATTCACTTTTTGCTTATTATTCATTTGGGGAAATGTTCAAAGCCACCCAAAGTTCATACGATTCTTTGGAAATTTCTATATAATTCAAAGCATTTTGTTGAATTTGCTACTATACGTAGACATGAAACAGACATTAAATTCCAATTGTTGTTTTAAAGTAGCATGGGTGGGTGAAAATGCTGAATTCCCTTACTGCATAGTTTCAGCACAAAGCAGCAGTAAACTAATCAGCAAACAAACTGAATTTTGAAACTTTAAAATCAATTTTCTGGGAATATGGTTTAAGCCGGTGTAAAACAAGTATAGAATTAAAATAAGTCACCAGAAAGAAAATAAATTCTGAGTTGGTGGAATGACAGAATGATATTCCAGACTTATAGCAAGTTTTAGAATGTAATTTCAAGATGCATATAGTGACCACAAAGGCCAAACATTCAGTAGCTAAAACCACCCCCCTTATAGAGCCACCCACCCATTTTTAATTCAGAGGTGTTAAAAGAAGAACAGTTATCATCAGTTTACAGGCTAGTTTTAACTGCTTAGTGGCAAGGAGCTAGCTGCAGCCATACCTCATTCTTTGTGCTTTGGTTAGCTCAAGTTCCTTTTGAAGGCCCTGAAAAATAACAAAATGATTAAATTCACATGGAACATCCTTAATCTGAACTACAGAAGAGATGCTGTGAAGAAAAGATTCCCAGACAACAGAAACTTGGACTTGGAAAAAGTAGAGGATGAGGAACCAATTTGCATACTTTCTAAACTTCATTCAAAATTTCTGATAGCAATTTTGACATATTCATGCCATGGTGGAATGGGGGCAGGTGAGAAAAAGTGGAAGAGGCACTGGACTCCAATTGGGACTGCATGTGACTTGGGGAACAAAATTGCTCTTAAACTACTCGGTGGTGGTAGTTATTGTAATCCAGCTCTTATCCATTAACTCAACATATGGCTATGGGGGAAGGGAGCGCATCACAAGAAAGGAAGGCACAATCCTTCTTCCAGAGAAGAAGCAGAAACATTACCTGACATATGGAGATCCACATAACACTCTGGATCCCAAGACTGCAACTTGAGGTTACTAATCGTATTTTCACTAGGGCCTCTTTGCAAGTGAAAAATCCTTTCCTCTTTCTGTCTGATGTTTATCCAGAATAAATCTTGTTTGGTCAAACCAACTGTCTTCCATTATCCCAGCACATATCTAATTTTTTAATGCTTTTGAGAAATGCTTAGAGTGCTAACTGCAATTTTTTAAAAAAATGTTTCTTAATGCTGGAAAAATAGATCTGCCTTCCAAATTTGAATATTCTGGTTCTCACAACTAATTATACATTTGACACACTTTTGGCCTTATGAGCAACTTGTGGTATTTATCCTCACAACCATCCTAAGAAGCTAGTTTGATTGACAGATTATAAAGTGCCAAGGGGTACCCCCAGTGAGATTTTTAGACAATTGGAACCTAGACTTCCCACATCCAAGCCCAGCGTAATAGCCATTAAACTACCACTTTGTGCCCAAAGACATCTCTTCCCATCTAGGCAAGCAAGAGGCATTACCAAAGTTCAAGGAGACATTCTTGCCAGATGACCAATTGGAGGAGGGTTTGCAACAGCATTAGTTCTAGGAGATAATATCCAAAAATAGAGAGGCCTGGACACTCACATTTGGCTCCCTGGCCTGAGGTTCCACACTCATGAGGTGACAGATTTCTCTTTTTCTTCTTCCCCTTCCTTAAGCATATTTGCTTGGAAGCAACCTGTGGATTTCACTGGGACTTACTTCCAATCAAGTATTCTTAAAATTACAGCCTTTGCTACTGAAAGAAACTCTTAAAGCAAGTCTATCACTCTTTTCATTACCTCCGATTTTTCTGAGAGTTTTGCAAGGAGATCTTCTAAAGCTACAATGCGCCATTCATGTTCTTGGTGCAAGGTCAGAAAGTCATGCTTTAAAGATAAAAGAGAATAGTAACTTTTGAAGTTTATTGCTCACAAGATCCCTCCCATATTTAAATATTGTATGGATTTTAACCACACAACCCAAAATAATATCTGAAGCCATATTTAAGTACAATGACCATATGAGAGCTATTTAATGCAGTTTGAAAAGGTAAAGAAGTAAAATGGTATCATTTTAAAATCCATTCATGAAAAGCGTATTTTCTTCCTTTAAGAGACAGTGATTCAACTCTTAAGCTAATCATAGGAACGTGTGTTAAATGTACTGCATGTTGGGCTTTATATCAAATAATGCATTTTTAATGTTACCATCCTCAGGTTAAGCACATGCATTTGGCTGAATGGAATTACAATGAAATGCTTCCAGTGAGAATGACTATAATGCAATTTGCTAAACTATTATCATGTGCAAGCTGAAAACACTTGTATCCCACCCACACAAGCTCTCATTTCCCATGTCAGTTCTAAACAGCCTCCTACAACAGAAGTATTATTGAGTATTTGAATGACAAGTCTGTAATGATCACATTAAAACTCCCAAGTTTTAAGAAACAGTTCCAAACAAATTACCGCTGGGTGTAGCGTTTCATCAGGTTTCATTTCTTTAATATGCTGGCCCACCACATTTTTAATGAGTGTCAGCATTTCACTTTTGTCATTCATCTGGGTAACTTGATCTTGAAGGCTTTGCAGGAGAAGTAGCATTTTACTATATTCTTCATCCCGATGATGCCATCTCTTAGACATAAAGGCCATTTTCTTTTCCAGCTCTATCACACGATCTGCATCAAATACCTTCATAGTTTCCTATAATTTTAAAGGGTATTTATTCATTTATACTCCAGCTCTGTTCTAAAACATTCATAGTGGTTTACAATAACAAAATAGCTCACAACTGCAACAAATTACAGTTGTAAAACAAAACAAAAACCCTTAAAACATGTTAGAGAAGCAGACTAAAGTAGCAGCTGCAGTTAATCCTGAATAATAACACCATTCAGAAAAGGTCCAATGAAATAAAATTGTCTCCACTGTTTTGCCTAAAAGCATGCAGTGATAAAAATGGTATACCTCTCTTGGGAGTTTATTCCAGATTTTGGGATTAATTCTCATTATCCCCAAAGCAACGAATGACAAAATAAAATTTAAGAGACAGATTTAAACCATACACTGCACATGGAAAGGAGATGGGGAGGAGTCCAAAGGTCATCCATTGGGGAAGGGGCTTTTAAAAAAAAACACAAAGCAAAACTATGCACTATGCATATTGATGAGCTATCTATCAGTCAACACAACGTGTGAAGCATCAAGCCAGCCTCATGCTCTGGAGTTTCAAAAAGAGAGAGCCTGTCAGACACCTGGAAAGTCAAGACAGACAGCAACAATAGTTCCTGGTAGGCTGCTGTACATGGCTGGCATATGTCATGTTTGGCATAGCAGACTAAGGCCTGCACAACAGGAACAAAATAATATGGCCAGTTCTTGGTTGTATCACTCCCAACCCTCCATAATAATGGCAGGTATTCATTTGCAGATGGATAGACCAAAGGCCATCATCTAATAGGAATGTGAGTAACATCCGGACCCCCTTAGCCTTCACATGCGAAACAAAAAGCCTTAAGACACATATTTTTAAGGAGCACTTACATCGGGGTATGGAAGAGCATAAGAGTCATCGGGCTGAGGCTCAATGATATTTGCAGAATCTTCCCAGCTGTGTATTCTGTGTATGCCCGTCCAATTCAAAGCTGGCAATAACGAAAGGAAACCTTCAGTACCCCAGTGCCATAATCCTAAAAGAAAGAAGGCAAAAAGGGGTAAAGATAAAGCTCTTGATAACAGGAAATCCTCAGATTTTTTTCTAAAGTAAGTTCGACAAAATAAACCAACTTTAATTCGGCATTAATCATTAATAACTTTGACCACAGTCTATATCAGGGGTCAGCAAACATTTTCAGCAGGGGGCCGGTCCACTGTTCCTCAGACCTTGTGGGGGGCCAGACTATTGTTTTTTTTGGGTGGGGATGTGTGTGAAATGAACGAATTCCTATGCCCCACAAATAACCCAGAGATGTATTTTAATAAAAGGACACATTCTACTCATATAAAAGCATGCTGATTCCCGGACCATCCGCAGGCTGGATTTAGAAGGCGACTGGGCCGATCCGGCCCCTGGTCCTTAGTTTGCCTACCCATGGTCTACATCCTTTCTCAATGCAGATATGAAAACTATGGGAACTCAAGAGCAACAGGGAAGTGCCATGACTCAGTTGGAAAGCATATATGCTGCATGCGGAAGGCCTCAGCTACAATCTCCAGCATCTCCTGATAGGGCGGAGATCACGGAGAATCACTGCCAATCAGCGAGTGTGATGTGGACCAACAGCCTGACTTAGAATAAAGGAGCTTCCAGTGTTCCCAATAAATCCCAGGGCCCATGCCCTCCAATAAATTAATGATTTCTACCAATTCCGCTACTTAAAACCTTTCAGTCATCCCACTATATGAAGTGCTATTCTACATAATTATTGTACTTAGACACTTCTGTTGCTACAAAGATTGACCGTCAGTGTAGCTGGGCACACTCTTAACCTTCCAGCTGTGGTGGGAGCGGACCACACCTACATGGATTGGATGTTGGGCTCTGCAATGAATTATTCATCATACTTGTGGCTCACCAGGTACTAGGCATGTGTACACACACACACACTTCCAGACCTAGGCAAGCAGGAAAAAAGGCTGCTCAAGCTTCTAGATAAGTGTTTCCCAAACTTGAGCCTCCAGTTGATTTTGGACTTCAATTCCCATAATCTCTGACCACTGGTCCTGCTAGCTAGGGATGATGGGAGTTGTAGTCCAAAAACAGCTTGAGATCCAAGTTTGGGAAATTATTCTAGATCTGGGATGTCCAACCGGTTGATCGTGATCGACCGGTTGATCGGGTGATTCTGATTGAATGACACACCCCAAAAACCCTCAACAACTTTGGTGAAGGCTCCCCCCAAAAAGCTCAACAACTTTGGTCAATCCAATGGGTAGATCACTGCCAGTGTTTTTATAGTGAGAGTAGATCACATCTCTTGGAAGTTGGACATCGCTTTTCTAGATGAACCACTGTTATGTGGCTGGTTGGCTGCATTCAGTCTGAGTAGGCCACATATGTAGGCTGAATACACACAACCCTATAAATAGGTAACCTAGATTAGTAAGATTTCAGGCTCATTCTACTGATACATTTCCGCCTACCTAGCAACAGCAATAGCGGGAGGAGAAACAACAGCAGTCTGAATATCTTTGGAAGGCATCTGGAAAATACATAAAGGAATTTCACTGCAATTAGCTCACTGCCATTGGTTGCCTGAACATGTAACATATAACTGAAAATTTCAATTCCATTACTTAAGCTCTTTATGACCGTGATCTGTAACAATGCCAACAACATTATGAAGATAGTTTTGTAACCAATTCAGAGAGAAAACAGCAGCACATATTAGACTACAGACCACAATCTAGAACAGTTTAGACTTGCCCATAGGCTTAAAAGGTGCCTAGGAGGACTTTTCTCTCTTGAACAGTGACTTGGTGTGATGTACTGCAAACTGCCTCGAACGCATTGATGTTCTCAACAGAAGCTTGTGTTCCAGTCCTGATGGTCGCAGAAAATAAATTGCATGGATTTTAGGATTGTGGCCATTATCTCTCCTCTGTTCTGTGTTATAAAGTCAATTTTAAAAATAAATTTAGAGGAGTGATGTGGGATGGATTTTTTTCCACTGCTATATACATCCATTGAAAAGTTTCCATTTGTGGAATACATTACTACATACATTTTTTAAAAATAACATAATGAATTAATACAAGTCAAACTGAGCAACTGGAATGGGGACAGGAAGTTCTTAGAGCATGGCCAAGTTAATTTAACCAGTTTCAGTGCTAACATTTTCTTTCTTTAAAAAGATTTGCCATGCTTAAAATATAGTGGTACCTCAGGTTAAGTACTTAATTCGTTCCGGAGGTCCGTTCTTAACCTGAAACTGTTCTTAACCTGAAGCACCACTTTAGCTAATGGGGCCTCCCGCTGCTGCCACGCCACCGGAACACGATTTCTGTTCTCATCCTGAAGCAAAGTTCTTAACCTGAGGTACTATTTCTGGGTTAGCGGAGCCTGTAACCTGAAGCGTATGTAACCCGAGGTACCACTGTACTTACAAGTATTCCAATAAACTGAATTTGTTTTTATGTACATTAACTATGCTTTATTTTATTTTATTCATTTAAAAGGAAGATATTTAAATTCAAATACTTTTGGGGGGAAACTTCTGAGATATTTATACAGCAAGGGAAATTAACATGGCATACTTTTTTAGTTTTGGTTACTAAAATAAAATAATTATCTATCTATCTATCTATCTATCTATCTTAAATTGGATCCCAATCTGCTCAGGGTAGCATTATTCTTTCAGAGAAAATCTACCACTTTGCCTTGAGAACCCCAGTACTGAAACCAGGAGGCAACTTCTTAGCGTAGCTTGCAGAATTTAATAACCACCAGGCAAGCTCAGCAAACTGAGTGCTTTCCAGGGCACATGGTTCATCATAACAGGAACAAGCAGCAGCAAGCCTCTGCCTGTGTGCACCCTGGCACCCACAGCATAGCTGTGAAGACTGGACACTTTCATTTCCATTTTCAGCTAACATCAGTATAGCATTACATCTGTAACCTAATCGGTGGTTAACGTTAACTATGGCTTGTTGAAACATGTCATTTTTATAATCAATGGTTTGAAGCTGGATTATATCAACCAACAGCAATAGGATTAAAGTTAACCACCGATTAGGTTACAGATGTAATATTAAATATTAAAATTAATCACTGTTTGTCCTTGACAAACAGTGGTTGTTTTAAAACGAAAATGAAAGTTTCCAATCTGCTTGCAACCACATCATGGAGTTGGGGGAGAACATTTGTGTCCAAGACTCCCTGCGCTTTGTAATAATCCAGTGGTTTGTCATAATGTATGAACCAGCTGAAAAATGAGACTGTATCATCTTTAATCCAATTGATTCCAGTGATAAAACTGTGATGAAGAAAACTGATCTACAATCATGGCTCTTCTAAACACATGGTGATCAAATTCTGTTAAGAAATGCTTACAAACCTTGTAAGAAGGAACACATTCAGCAAAGAAATCAGAGTAACAAGTTGATACCATCCAGTCCCAAGCCACCAGAACACTCCTGCAGCTGCCTTCCCTAGATGAGAACAGACAATGCTGGCTGAATTGGGAATGTAAGATAATCACCAAAGACAATAGTTTTCAAACGTTTGGGTCTTCAGGGAAACTTTTCCAAATCAACATGTCTGCTGGGAATCCCTGTAAGTGGATGAGGATCCTGGGACATATTCTAAGCCACACCCTCCGTTCACACAGACACTGGCTAGGGCTGCAGAGCTCAGCCACTATCATCCATGAACCAAGATGGACCCAAGGAGACAGCCAACATGCCCCTGTAGCTTCACACTGCAGGGGATGTTCTGTAAAGTTGGGCAAGTAGCCTCTAGGGAAAGTTTGTCCACCATTACACATCTTTTCATTGAGGAGATCTAAGCTTCCCTGGAACACAGTTTGAAAACCACTGGCTTAGGAGGAGACCAAGTGGAAGCAACAGGTGAGTGCTGTAGAAGAATATTATAGGACATGCAGATTTTGGGTGTAAATGAGTATTGGCAAATGACCACACACATGCAACATTAAAATCGGTCCATAACACATCATATTACAATCTATATTCATAACCTGAAATGTCACACACACATGCACAAAGTCATGCAGCAGAGAGTGATGCAGTAGCAACTTAAGTCTGACAATTTACAAAAGAAAAGTGCATGCTGAAGCTGCATTCGTAATATGTACTTAGTGTGTCAATGAAACCCCTTGGGGAATGAGATGAAGTAAGATGCCCAAGGTTACATGGAATAGCAAGGAGTCAGTTTCTCTATTTCTGAGAGCAGCCCTCTGTTTTCACAACTAGCTAATTCTGCCTTGCAATACTGGAAGCAGGCACATCGTATAAGGTATATGCTGGGTTATTAATAAGCTGTGTACACAACCATGCTACAAATGTTAGCATTAAGCAAACAATGATGGAAAAACCAAAAGGATGCTTGAAACAAGTTCATTTCCTACATGAAAAGCGCTTCAACGTAGGCAACAATGTGAAAACTAGCCAGTCTACACAGTGGCGGAGGAGGGGGGGTGCGGGCCGCTCAGGTGTCATCACTGAGGGGTGTGACAAAATGACAAAAATATGAGGGTGGTTTTTTAAAAAAACAACAACCCTGGGCTCACAAAACTTTTTAGTTCGGTCAACAAACATAATGAAATGCAAGTGGCACTAGGTGCCACACTGTGAGGGCCGGCAGTTACTGAGGGGCCTGCAGCGTGCGCCAGCCACACGTCTCTCCTGGGAGTGAAGTGGTGGCTTGGGTGCCTGCAGGTTCCGCGCTGCCTGAAACGACAGCGTGGGGCTTGCACCCGCCCACTGCCTCTCCCTCAGCCGCCCTACAGCTGAGGGGAAGGCAGCAGAGAGGCTCCATGCAGCACGCCCAGCTCCTATAGGTGGCTCGCCCTGCCCCCGGCTGCAGGACGTGTGGGCCGCCCCCAGCACCCAAGCGGCTAGCTATGCCACTGAGTCTACACACAAGTTTCATCCTCTTTTCCAAATAAAAATGCTGGACATTCAGGAACTAAGAAGGCGAAGCTGTATAGGACGATGGAGAACACTTGTGACCTTTTGTTCATAGTAGGGCTAGTGCCTGCAGGAAATAGAAAGTGATTGGTTCCTCCTGATCTCCGGACTGTTTAGGTAGGTAGTTCTATACAGAGACTTCAGCCTATTGATTTGAAAACCTTCTTTCCAGAGCCCATGCCTCAACAGGTATACTGATGGTGCAAACACACCCCATGGCACTTACAGGAAGTGCTTTTTGTGTAGGAAATGTTTCTGTGTAGCATTTGAAGCTGCCCTAAAGATCACAAATCCAGGTTAAATCAGCTGATCACATCTACCATAAGATGTCAGTATGCTTTAAAAGGCAGAATACTCATGCAAAAGCATAAACATACACACACAAAATCAATAGTAACCTGGAGACACAACAGCTAGCCAAAGGAGTGACATAATCTTCCTGGACACAAACCATCCTGCTGTTCCCATTCTTTGTAACATATGTAGCAAGAAGTAACCTAATATAACACAGATGAATATGAACACAGAAAATGGGGAGCATCTTCAATTAAAAACACTACCATTTTAAAACACTCTGGGATTGTTTTGTTTTTCATCCACATACAAACTATTTTATTAGCATTACAGCAGAGAAAAACTGGAACTAACATTATAAAGAAACATTGGATTTGATAATTCAACAGGCTCTGTTTTCCATGGGTTTACTACCATGTTATTTTTAATAAACAAGAATGGTTTTGAGAGAGAATACTACGTACTTCACTGAAAGAGTCATACTGCTAAGCATTTGTTATTAAAATTAAAAGACTGTATTTATTAGGTGCAGATCTATTTTAGCTAGAAGATTTTGGGGGGACGACGACCAAAAACTCTCTTCTTTAAGATTATTGTTCCTCATCTGTAACATTCCATTTTAGCACAATAGCACAAGCTATTGTATTCTGCCTTCCTAACTGTTCTGCAACATATGTAGAATGAGGATTATCTGCTCCAACCTTCCTTCATGACAGGGGTCAACCTAAACTCATAGCAAGAGCTGATAAGAGGTGTTGGCTGACACAAGCAAGTCACTCTAATCTACTTTGCAAGAAAGCTCTAAAAACAACAACAGCGAGAGCAATTAACAATGAAGAGATTGTGATGATGAGAGCAAAAGAAATCAAAATACGAAAACAAAATGGTGCAAGTCAACCTGTGTAAGAAAAGATGTGCCAAATGGTCCTTGCTACTCTTTTAGACCTTGAGGATTGCATGTGGGCTGTTGTGTGTGTTTCAAGGTGTTTCTTCCCCTTACAGTCATCACCTGTTGGTTGTGGTAACAATCAATTAATATAACACATTCAAGAAGACAGTGGTGTGCCAGATATGTCACAGAAATTTATTTCCCCCAGATTCCTCCCCCAGAATCTTGGAGTGTTTCTGCCTCTTGTCAATAGAAATGGGAGCAGGCAGCAATGCAGTGGGAGAGGCAGCATGCCACAACCTCTGTAGTCTGTATCACTTGACACATTCATGCTGCAGATTTGCCACCCAACCTTTAGTGACAAATAAAATTAAATCCCATAGACAGTTGCATCTATAAAGACAACTGTTAAAAAGCAATTGATAATAAAGCACTTAGAGAGGTAACAGAGCAAACAACTGGAACTTCCTGCAAGTGCAGGATGAATCATGGCCAAGATATATTGCTTTTCCAGCTTCCACAAAATTACGGAATATCCCTGCAAAAGTCAGAATTATTAACAGGGTTGTTATGACAAAATGGGAATGCCACCATGTATGCCACCTTCATCTCCTTAGAGGAAAGGTGGGATTTAAATGCAAAAATAAATAAAATAACACTTTTTCAAAATCTGTCAAACTTACACATTGATTCTCCATTCATACCCAGGTGGCCATCTTCCCTGAGAAATTCTTTTACATTCATGCTTCCACAGTAGCTAGAGTGAGCTGCAGCACAAGAAAAACAAATAATTAAGAAGAACAAAGATTTTCACAGGCTACAAAAACAGAAAATACAACCCAGAAAGGTCCAACAGCAGGCACGATGTGTCCACTGCAATCTTTTGATTTCTTTGCACAGCATCTTTCTCAGATAAACTGCAATGTGACATGGAAAGTCACCTTATTTACAAAAGCAGCTCACCACCCCACACCCAGAAAGGAGAAAAAGGGGAGAGCACAGGTATCTTTGGAGTAGTGTGGTGAAGAAATACAAACATAAAGACCCTCAGGGTGTGCCTATTTTAAGGCCAGCTGTTCTTTGGATTGTACCCATATATACAGTACCCCAGTTTGCACATAGCTGACAGCAAATAAATGATTCTCTTTTGTTAAAAGCTAGTTGAGGTCCTAAGAAACTCAACCCAGAAAATGATGTTTAAGTTGAACTAGCTAGAATGAGCTATGCTCCATCTTAGGTTTGTTTTTTTTTGCGGGGGGGCGGGTTGCTCATGAATTCTGCTGGTCTGCATTTCTAAGGCTATTTATATTCCTGGGTGATTGTTGCTTGCTAATATTTGTCCTGCTTAGAAGCCTTCTAAAGAAGACCAGGCCTGCTGTTTCTGACATTTTAAACACACTCTCTTTTCACTTCTGGAGACCAAAGGACACCAGAAAAATATTTTAAAATACTTTAATATGCTTTGATTTCCTGCAGGAAACAAATCGTGAAAGAGAAACCAAGTACATCTTGATGAGAAAGGCCATTACAAGACGACACCAGGATCCAAAGAGGTCACCAAGGGCTCAGCCCCATATGGTGGAATTTGCAGATCAGAATGTCATGTAACACAGTACCAAAAACAGGTTTGCCATGGTGCTTGAGTGTCAGGTTTGGAACTTAACTGGTTAAGAAGTTCCCATGATGCCTCAACATTCAGACGTCAGCAGTAGAAGCTGGGAGGAGTCTGGGAGGAGTTTCTGTCCTGTTCCCCTCTGGTCTTTGAGGGAGAAAGACGTAGCCTGTAATGGCGGAAAGGAGCCCAGGAGATCCCTGGGGGAATGTCGGAATAAAGAGCTGAAATGGACAAACCTGGACTCTGTGTGTGTTTGTCTGGAAGCTAACGGAAGGACGTGACAGTTTATCACCGCTGTGTTTATCTCTGCTAAGGTGTGACTGAGAGCTACCGGACGACGGAGCTGAGTGGAGCTGAGTGGCGCAGCTGAGGGAAGCGCGCCGGACCGGGCTGCCATAAATAGCTAATTGAGGGCCAATAAATCAATTAGCGGGGTCCCAAAATACCAATTTGCCACAGGTTATGGGCCCCAGAGGGGGGACTATTGGCACTGTTGCTGTTGCTGCCAGGTTTGCAGAGTCTAAAAAGGGCTACCTGGGAATGTGCTGTTGCTGTGAAGCTTCAGCAGGAGGCCAGAGCCTGGAGAAGGAATACAAAAGCCTAAAAAGGCTGGAGCCCCTGTCCCTGATGCTTTAGCCACAAGGAGTGCTGCTGAGCAGGTCGGGGGGGCGAAGGTTTCCAAAGGCACGTTTAAAGTTTTCCACTGTACGTGCTGGAATGAAGTGGAGGTTCAGAGGGGGCGGAGCTGGCAAGGAGTGCTTTTCCGGAAGAAGGAGAAGGAGGCCAGCGGGAGGAGCCCAAGGCAGTGATTTAACATCTGCGTGAGGAGCTTGGAGAGAGGCAAGCTGCTGGGAGCCCTTTACCTACCACTGGGGGTGCAGGAAAGCGTCCTGGGAGCCCTGGGAGCAGTGGGGGGGCGGTGAGCAGTAAAAGCACAGAAAAGCCTCTTTTTCCAGAGGCTGCCAAGAGATGTTTGCGTCGAAAGTCGAAGCCTGGGAAACAGGACACAGCTACAGACTTCAAGGCCAGCCATCTGCTGCAGAGGGAGATACGTGCTGCAGAGGTGTCTGGGAACTCTGAGATAAGTCCAGTCTTCGGAGCAACGCAGGATGTTGCGGTTTTGGACGCTGCCAAGGACAGAGGCAGCGGGACGTTTGTTGCTTCTATGGCAACTGTGGAGAACAACTCCAGCCAGAACACGGTGACACGCTGGGTGTTTTGGATTCTACTATCAGGCAGCACCTGATAGGCAAACTGCGGAACTGCAGGGCTGTTTAGACAGGAACAATTGTTTAGCAGACGGAATGAAAAAGTCGGTTTCTGCTGTGGCTAACGTGTTTTTCTCCCTTTTACAGGAGGAGCAAGAGGTCTGCGTTGTGCCGGGACTGAATTGTTGTCGGTTATCTGTATCTGCTCTAATGACACAGGGGTTCAAAAAAGTGCTTTGAAAATGATACCTGTTCCATTTTCAGAGGGGGACGACAACGGGTCAAAAGCGAAGAAGGAGAATAATTTCTTTGTT
Source organism: Podarcis muralis (assembly GCF_964188315.1). Lineage (NCBI taxonomy): Eukaryota > Metazoa > Chordata > Lepidosauria > Squamata > Lacertidae > Podarcis > Podarcis muralis. The sequence continues at coordinate 42,905,265 of NC_135668.1, forward strand.
CTGGAGACACCTCTGGAGGGTGGTGGGAATGCTGAAAAAAGCACAGGTGAAGTGTGCTAAGGTTCCCAAAGATGTGCAAAAGTTGCACAGGTGCACAAAAGGGTACAAACTCCGGAAATGTGGGAGGTCCCAAGGGTGCAGGGCATGCAAAGGCATGCAAAGGTACTTGGTTTTCCCGGGTTTGGGAGGGTAGCCAAGGAAGCTTTTGAGCTTGTTCACACAGATCTGTCAGGACCCAGGAAGTGTGGGAGTCTGGGTGGGGCCAGGTATGTGCTATCGCTGACAGATGACCACAGCCAGGTTGGCTGGTGTCTCTCTCTCAAATCACAGGGGGAGGCAGCGCAACTGATCAAGGATTGGGTTGCGGAGGTGGAACTAAGGTTTTCCACCAAGGTGCAAGGGTTCAAGAGCGACCGAGGGTCACAGTTTACTGGGTCTGCTCTGGAGGAGTTTTTCAAGGAAAAGGGAATACGTCACCAGGTGACGGGTGCAAAGTCTTCTCAAGGGAGAAGGGAGGCTGTTGCTGAATCCGGTGACGGGGATAAGGTCCAGAATCAGGGTTCAAAACCCGGTGATGGGGACCAAGTCCAGGGTCAGGGTTCAGGGCAGGTTTGGGCATCTCCAAGGGTTGTGAAAGGAGTGTCCAGGTGTGAGGCTTCATCTCCGGTAAGCGTAATGGAGAAAGCTCACAAACAGGGTGTCAAGTCAGAGGGGGAAGAGTCTGACGGAGAAGACACAACTGCTGGTCCTAATGGGTCAGTAGGGTATCAGGTCACAGGTGCGTGGAAAAGTGTCGCACAGTGTGATTCTGGGAATGTGAAGGGGTTCAACAGGTGCCTGGGAAAGATGCCGGGAAGGGGCACAAGGCAAAGGGGAAGGTGTTGAACTCAGAAGGTCTTGCCAGAATGTGAGGCATAGAGGGGGTGTCAGGTTTGGAACTTAACTGGTTAAGAAGTTCCCATGATGCCTCAACATTCAGACGTCAGCAGTAGAAGCTGGGAGGAGTCTGGGAGGAGTTTCTGTCCTGTTCCCCTCTGGTCTTTGAGGGAGAAAGACGTAGCCTGTAATGGCGGAAAGGAGCCCAGGAGATCCCTGGGGGAATGTCGGAATAAAGAGCTGAAATGGACAAACCTGGACTCTGTGTGTGTTTGTCTGGAAGCTAACGGAAGGACGTGACAGTTTATCACCGCTGTGTTTATCTCTGCTAAGGTGTGACTGAGAGCTACCGGATGACGGAGCTGAGTGGAGCTGAGTGGCGCAGCTGAGGGAAGCGCGCCGGACCGGGCTGCCATAAATAGCTAATTGAGGGCCAATAAATCAATTAGCGGGGTCCCAAAATACCAATTTGCCACATTGAGAAACATAACTCCAAAGCGCTCTTGGGCATTAGATGCATAGTTCTTTGTATCCAGGGCCAATATTGCAAGCACAATATTATGCAATGGAAGTGTGGGTTTCCTACAGAAGCTGCAGACCATCCCAGCTCCCTTGGGGACAGACTGGTATGATATATGTAGATGAAAACACACTTGTCACATCCACACATTACATTTCTGGGCATTCATGTAAAAATGTTTAATGGGACTATCTTAAAAACGCAAATGAGAAGCAGTAGTTGGCCAATGACAGCCAGGAGTTACACTTCTCTGGCGGAATATGAAATACACCTGACCAAAGCAAGCATGTTTGTTGTTAAATACACTGTATATAAACACTAAAGAAAGAAGAAAAACCCCAGCACTTAAAGACTGGGACAGTGTGATTTTTATCTATAATGTAATGCAATTTAAATAATCTACTTTCATAATCAAGGTTAAGCTTTCATTCAAAACCCACTATTCATGCCTTTTCAAGAAAGGAAGAAAAAAGGAGAACCTGCACCAGTGCCTTGTGCCTGCATACCGATGCTTCTAAGAGGAGATATATATATATATATATATATATATATATATATATATATATAAAAGGCAGGCAACTGAAAGCAAGAAAGAAGCCAGGTCACCAAAGAGGACATAATAAAGATGCAGAGTGAAAGACATGAAGAAGCATACACCCACTAAGGCAGCAGAGGGGTTCAGAATTTGTTTTTTAAGTGTGTGGCACGGATGGACAAAGAAAAAGATAAGCTAAAAAACAAAATACCTTTACAGTCATAGCCCAGCTTCAGCAAGATCATTTGAAATAACTGCACTATGAGTGATGAAAAAGATGTTGTGGTATACTTGGCTGCTCGCAGAATCTGATTTGTGTAGAAAGGGAGGCCCCCTATTAAAAGAGCATCAGTAGCATGTTAGTTGCTTCCATTTCTCTACTGACTAACACAGTGAAAATACAAAGCTAAACCACGCAGGTGCAGTATGGTTATTTCTTACTTTCCAAAATATGATAAGTCACCCCATGGCAACAGTTATTTTTATCTTTCATTCATTCAAGCACATGGAGAATAAGTGGGGTTAAAAGACAACAACCAAGTTACCGAAAAACACTGTTAAGTACCAGTCCATGTAACTAACAACTTCAGAAAAATATGTAGCACAATGTTTCCTGCATTCCTTGCTTTGCAAATTTACTAGCCAAAAGTTGGCAGATGAGCAAAACTGGTTAGCGCAAAATGTGTTCTTCTTCAGCATTCAAATAATTGCACGGAAAGAATGAGCCGCTCTCAACACTAATTTCCATGGGATACATTCAGACAAGCAGAATGCAGAACTCCTCAGAAGCAAAGACAATCAATACTACTGAGAGATTGTAATCCTACAGTTTCATAGAGGCTGCTACTAAGTAAAGAAACCCGAATGAGATGATGGATCATTCTGGAAAATAAGACAGAGGTAAAGAATGATGTGTTAGATACAGTTGCTCTGGGAAAGTAGTTCTGGAGATTGGTTTCTCACTTTCAAGTGCCCAAAGTTTCCTCCTTTTAATTCTTCCTCATTTAAGAATGTAACCACGCTCTAGTAACTCTGCCTCCTACTTCAGATGCCTATTGGCACAGCTTATGGAAAGAACATCAGTTCTATGGAGTTTTTCTGAACAAAAATGTGATCAGATGCCTTCCTCACAATGAAGATATGCAATGTGAGTTTACCATACGCATGAGGGTTGGATAAACCTGTTCATCAAGAGAGCCTACCAAGTTCAGATGAAGCAACCAATTCCTACCATGCTGGTGTTTCTATGCTAGAAACGGCTTGGGTTTCTCTGTTTTTGATTAGAAAGAATGTCATGATCTTCAAAAAAGGATCAGCAGCACACAAGAACTTCCTTTGTACCAGAAGCAGTTGCAGACAGATTGCCATGGGAACGTTCTATTAAATCAAAAATTCCCCAACCTTTAGGACTAGAATCCTAAACCAATGTAACTCAACACATTTTTCACACAGTAAGATATCATTCATGCACCATTTCTCAACAGTGGTAAACCAACAGAATGAACACCAATATTACTTACTAGACTTGTGTTTTTGGCTTCGATCCCTGGAGTAAATTCTTGAGGATGGCATGCGAGCAGCCGAGTATGCTGTGAGGACCTCCTTCCTCTCAGAAAGCATGCTGCAGTCACTGCAGGTATACCCATTGCTCAGTGTTGTCTGGTTCTCAGCTGTTGCTAAGTCACCATTGCCCTGAATCACTGTAGTGTCTCCACCTGTTGAATGGCAATAAATGATCTAACAATCCAAATCCAGTGAATTTGGGAGAGAAGAAATTATAATGAAAAAGACTGCCTGGTTACCTTTGAGATCACCATCATCATCAAGACCTGAAAAGTAAAGGGACGCTTTGTTTAAATTCAAGGAGGTGCACTATTTCTAAGTCAACGTTAACTGCTATACCAAAAGAAATTCTCCTGCTAATTCTAGAACAATAAACAAGAAGCATAGTGGAAACTTTACTATGTACAAGGGAGTATCTTTTTTTATTAAGAACAACCATTTATGTTATCTACCAAACAGGGTTACATTTCCAGGCGGAAATGTAAAGCAACAAAAAACTGTCCTTTATTACCCGTGTTGCTACTGGGGAAGCTAGATAATTGGAAGCACACAATGTTTCTGTTGCTTGGTTACCACTTGCTCTAGCTGTAGCTCACTACATAGTAGTAAAACAAGGCGGTTAATGCCAAAATTAACACTTAAAAATGCGCTACTAGTAGTTAACACAGGTTTCTTCAACCTGACGTAAGCGGAGGCCTACAACTAGGCTAGTTAAATAGCATATGGCCTACAACTACGACAGCACCTTTCTCTGCTCACACAGGATCAAGATCTTCTCTGACAGTAGCGCTGCTCATTTGGCGCCCAGTCCTGCAATCCTTACACCAAAGTAAGTGGGAAATTGGCCTGAACAAGGTCAGACCTCAAGTCAGAAACGATTATTAGGAAGGAGGGAGGAAAGCTTTATACACATTATGTTCCTCATCTGTCTCCCCAGGTACAGTAGCCCCACAGATGCTCTTTTACACAGACTTTCCAAATAAAAGATAATTTATCAAGGTGGACTAAGGCTTTGTCTCAAATCTGTCCTTGAAGTTAATTTACAGTGACATAGCAGCACCTTACTCCACTTGGAAATTAATGCACTTGCTCTACAATTCTAGCAATCCCCACACAGCATGCCTCCTTGAGAGGAAACAGGATATAAGCTGCTTTAAAAGAGTCATCTGTCCCTCTGTTTCCCCTTTCTCTAGTTTCTCAGGCACCTGGTCATTAAAAAAGACATTAGTGAATCTTCCACAATTCTCCTAGTGTTTTACATTCAGAACCTCTGTTTACCTTGCTATTTCAAGTAGAAAGCAGCCGGATTGCAATGCATATTCTATGTATTTTGAAATGTACCGCTATAAAAATACTTCCATCTCAAAGGGTTTTTTTAATTTACAAAATCCCTGAACAATTTACAGATGGAAGCAAAACCAACACTGTAAGAATGACAAGTCATCTTGAATGAAATCATATCAGTAACTTTTATATATGTCCAAAATTCAAATTGTAACATGGGGCATTGGCACTATAGGGTGGTGCTGTGGGTTAAACCACAGAGCCTAGGGCTTGCCGATCAGAAGGTCGGTGGTTCAAATCCCTGCGACGGGGCGAGCTCCCGTTGCTTGGTCCCTGCTCCTGCCAACCTAGCAGTTCAAAAGCACGTCAAAGTGCAAGTAGATAAATAGGTACCACTCCGGCGGGAAGGTAAACAGCGTTTCCGTGTACTGCTCTGGTTCTCCAGAAGTGGCTTAGTCATGCTGGCCACATGACCCGGAAGCTGTACGCTGGCTCCCTCGGCCAATAAAGCGAGATGAGCGCCGCAACCCCAGAGTCGGTCACGACTGGACCTAATGGTCAGGGGTCCCTTTACCTTTACCCAGCAGGCATTGCCTCCTCCATCCTCCCACCAAAATGAGTGCCACCTGAGTGCAACTTTTCACAGGGGAAGTCAATGACAGGGTTTATATTTGAAACACACACACTTTACAGGACCAAATTTACTTTTCAATACAGAATCCACAATTCCTTGTTTAATAACTCTCAGAATCTTCAGCCATCATGTATTTCTGCTGAAAGAATCAAAGTGTGGGTTTTGTTGCAGACATATTCACAACTCTGAAGGTGATAGTAAGCCTTCATGCTCCACACTCTGTGAAAGCTCATTCTCAAAATACTAAGTTGGACCCAGAGAGATCCTTTAAGTACAAATTCACTTGCATTTGGTCAGCAGAATTTAGAGTCATAGATCCACATAGGAAGCTGCCATATTAAGTTGAAATAGTGGTCCATCTAGCTCAGTATTGTCTCTACACTGATTTATAGTAGGCCTCCAGGATTTTTGACCAATCTTTTGCAGCCTTGCCTGGAGGTGCCAGGGACTGAACCTCAACTTTTTGCAAACAACAAAGCATGTGTGTTGTTGAGCTATGGCTTCTCCCTCTGTTTTAATCACAAAACTGCTTCTGGAATTCTTCCTATATACATATATAAAGTTTTGAAATGTAGTACAGTTGCTGCTATTTAAAAGACAAAATCCAAATCCTCCTTGGGCATCAAGGATCCTAGTTGTGCCACCAAACAGAACGTAGCCTAAATGTGTAACCATTTCTTTCTTACTCTGCCTTATTGCGTATAACGCAGCTTGCCCTTTGAACTAGAACTGACACCACAGATAACAGCATACATGCTAAATATACAGTATGTGTATTGTAGAACATTATTACCTACCCCAAAAATGGTCAACAGCTGTCTGCTCCTGTATTGAAGACTCATCCAATATGGTTGACATTAAAGATCCATCACTTGCGTGGCTACTGAAACTACTGTGGCTAAAACTGGAAGAGCTGGGCACACTTTTTCTTGGGGTATGTCTTACAGAGCCAGACTGTTTCACCACACTTTTACGCTGCTTTACAAACCTTAAAGAAAAAGAAATGTCAAAGCATACATGTGCAACATTCACCAACAGTTCAGGCATACTAAGAATCTGTAACACAAGGCAAAAGAAAAGGGGCATAATAATCCAGCAGGTCTTCTGAAGCCATGTCAGTGTTACTCTGGCTATAGCAACAAAAAAAGGAAGCAGTTTTCCTTTCCCCTTAAGCTAGGAAGACATCTGAAGGCAGCTCTGTATCAGGAAGTTTTTAATGTTTGATGTTTTATTATGTTGTTATATGCCTTGGAAGCTACCCAGAATAGCTGGGGCAACCCAGCCAGATGGGTGGGGTATAAATAATAATTTTGTTGTTGGGAAACATTACTCCAATGTTAAAACCGTCATAGAGCAGATAGTGGCACAATTCAAATACACCAGTCTACTGCCTATGCTAACCACAGGGTCTATACAATGTGGAAACACAGATTGTAATCTACACAATGAGGCAAAGTGCAGTTTATTTCAGAGTTGTTTGCTGGTTCTTTGTTTTCTTTCTGTTAAGAATTCCTAGCTTAGTCGAAATGACAGAGAAATTAGGAAACCACAATCATGGCTTCACAAGGTGTCTGAACTGTGTTGATGTGTGAAAACTGAACTTCCAAGGTAGTTTATGATAACAATAAATCTCTTCCTGAGAATTGCTAACCTATAGGTGCCCATGAGGAAAGAAGATCCATCTTATCACAAATTTTGTAGCATACACAGAAAAACGCTTTCATTCTGCTTCCAAGCATCTTTGAAAGCATATGCATTGTGAAAATATCAAGCCAGCCCCTCCCAGAGTTCCAGATGACTCATGAGAGGAGGAGGCCAGTCTGTGACTTTGCACAATAATCACAAGCAGTGACAAACACTGCTTCTGGACAACTCTGGTACCTGGTGTAACATCACATTCTTTTTTCCAAAGGACTCATGGGAGGAGAGAAGGGTCACAACTATACATAATGGTTGCATACCAAAGCTGTTCCAAATTTGTGTATCTCTGTTTAAGCCAGCCCTGTTCTATAGACTATGCCAAAATATATGCAGAAGTCCTTTTTTAAATCACTGATCCTAAACTTGGAAACAAGTCCAATTAAAATTAAATAGCTGTAGCTTCTAAATAAAGGAGTATAATCTAGGCAAAGTTAACCCTTTAAAGTCCCACTTTTAATGCATGAAGTAAGTAAAAGTCGGCATTTCTCCCATTTTAAATCAATTGCACTTTTATTTTTTTGACTGACTATGCCAATTTTATTTTATTTTTAGCACTAGAAATGGTCACATCGTAAACAAAACAATACGCGCATATACATTCTGAATCCTCTGTTACTGTAATGTTATTTCCAAGAAACAAGGTCCATGAACTTTGGAGATTAAATAAGCATCCTTTGGAATGCAGATTAATAGTGGGGTTTCTTATAGGAAGCCCCACTGAGTAACATGTGACTTATGTTGTCCTACTTGGAAGCAACTCAGAAGGGACTACTTTAAAATAAAGATGCAGTAACAGGGTTTAAAGAGTGCCACTCACAAACCATTTCTTTGGGATTAACCCAATGAACAGTTCATACATTTTCTACAGGGGATAGGGTGGCTGTGCAGGCAATGTGTACATGTGAAATGGTTCTTACTTAAGTCCCATTGAAGTCAGAAGGAACTGTATTACATGCCATTTGGCGGCTTTTGAGTTCTCATAAGAAACCAAGATAATCCATAATCCTAAAATGTTTTTCTTGTGAATATTACCTCCGTCCATCGAGTATCTAGTATGATCATATTTGTGATCAGCCAGAATCACAGATAGAATAAACAATTTAAATCATGGTAAGGGAGGGGTACACAAAAGATATTCCAGCTAATGACTGAAAAAGGAACAAGATTAGAATAACCTGAATGATACTGCATAGTTTTCTTTGATGAGAACCTCCAATGAGAAACTCCCCCCCACCCCCCAAAAAATGCAATGTTAACCACACTGAGTGCACAATGCAAAACAAGACAAAATGATTACTAGAATTTCCAGTTACAGAGTTAATCAATCCATTTGAATAGTCCAGAAATGTAACCAGTCACTGGTCACCAGAGAAGCATCTCCTGTGGTTGACAGGTCTGAAAATAATGCAGCCATGTGGACTACATATATAGCTGTCTTCAAGATCTACTTGCCTCTTTTATTTTAGCTGGGGACACAGAACACTGAGCTTACATTAATGCTTCACAGAATGACCAGGTACAAAGGAGGATCTTGCACAGAGGGGGAAGTTTGGCAAGAGCAGCTTGTTAAAGATGTGAGAAAAGCTGCCCCACTCTTAAGATTATGCAACTATTAAAAGTATAGAAGCTCCATCCTCAACTAACCAGTACTTTTGAGTTTTTCGTACAAACCACACTCTATTTGCTGCTGCTACTTTTCTTGGACTCAAGTCACAAAAGCATGTGCTAAAAGGTTAGGGAAGAAAACCTAACTCAACTGGAGGCTACAATAGTAACTAGTACCATTTTGAAACAAATATTCTTTTAAAGAAATTCTACAGTACAACAGAGGTACTTGCAAAACTGAAGCATCACCTTCAGTTCTCCAGGAGAAGATGCCAAACTTTGGGAGGAGCAGTACTCCTCTTTTTGCCCACTGAAAACCCAAGGGAGAGTCAAAGTTTCATGCAAACCTTTTAAAGAAAAACTAGTAACTATCATGATTCCCAATGCAATATAGAAATACAAAACAAAAATCACAGCATGCAGTTGAACCCCTTAAAATTTAATAGAATGGAAGCAGTAAGAAGGTAACTTACATGAAGTACCTATTAAAAGAAATGCTTACTTAGTTGACTGGTCTGCAAATGCCTTTTTCCCACCATAGGAGCCGCTGCCACCACCAAAGATGCCTTCATTGTGTGTATCCTCAGGTGTGTTATATGTTACAGCAGACAAACGTAAGCTGCGCCTTGACATTCTTGGGGAGTCAAACACAGGGTCCAGTTTGTGTTCAGTCTCAAAATCTAGAGCAGTTGATGAGTAGCTTGAACTATAAAGGAAAGACAGAAAAATATTTTGGTATATCTGCTGAAGGCAGCAGGCAGCTTCTCAACAGAGATGAGGAGACAGGAGTATAATTAACTGCTGTTGAGCAATCCATACGGATTGCTGTTAATGCTTCCAAGTAAAAATCAAGGCACTTAAATCTTTGAATCTCTTTGGGTCTTGCTCATCTGAGAGTCCCCGTTTCTCTGTGTGCAAACCCACCATTTTATTGAAGATCATCGGGTTCAATGCTACTTCCCATCATGCAGAAAGATCAGAACATCGGAAAGGAACACCATTCTTTTCAAGGTTTGAAATCTACCTCTTTCTTAATCTCAAGGGGGAAATGTGAGGCCCACTTGCTTATGAAGACATTCAGGATGTGAGTTGTTGCAAAATAATCCATTTTAATCATCTGCTGTTATACAGGATTGGACATTAAACAAAATAATGTCCAATTATTTACTTATTGCTATGGAGTGGGCGTGTATCTTTTTATCACTTTAACTAATTTCTCAGAGTAGCCTCAAAAGGTTTTAAATATTTTAAATGAATGAATAAATAAATATTCCAGTGCTTCAGGAAAGTTAGTTTTGAAGCCTAGAGTAAAGGTGGGGAATCTCAGGCCTCTCTATTTGGCCCTCGTCACTCTCCCCAGGGTTGTAACTTCTCCCACAGACCATAACTTCATTGAGTGCTTTTGCTTTGCTGGAATGTGTCCTTGAAACTGTGATGATGCTTCTTGCTTGCCTGGGAGAACAGAGGTATGTATGTTTATATAAACCTCTAATTTTTGAATGGGTGGACTGTAACCTCTTACACAAAGAAAGCGTCACATCTCCTGTTCTGCCACTTTTGTTTCTGGCGCTGCCCACCACTGGTATGCACTCCCTGGAATGCTGCCAAGAAGAAAATGTGGCCCTCTGGTTCCAAAAAGGTTTTGTGTTTTTATCATCAGTTTGAATTTGTCTGAGGACTCAGTCTGGGTAGTTTCACTTGCTTTCAAAATCTTGAAGCCTAAAAGGTGTAGTAGCTTGGCAAACATGGCCAGAAACTAAGTTTACAAGCAGAACTGTGACACAAACTTTGGAGTAGACGAGGCAGGTGCTCTCCACAAAGGATCACCTATTGGTCATCCCTATGCTACTTTCTTCCTGCAGCACACAGCTTCACTTTTGCACGTAAAACATCATCCCATGTGTTTCCCTGCCCAATACCACCACTACTACTACTATCAAGTGGCAGGATACATTGAAGTCATCATTATGAAAGAGTGGGGGTGACTGACATGGTGACTCTCCCCATGACTGAAATGCAATCTACTGTACTTGCTTTGGAAACTGCAATTAGTGCAGAATGCTGCAGCACAGTTGCTGACAGGAGTGAGACCTCGTCAGCATATAATGCATCTGCTCAGATATCCACATGGGAACCCAATTTGTCAAATGACCGAGTTCAAGGTATTACTGTTAGTATATCAAGTCCATAACAGCTTGGGACCAGTTTAATTGTGGATTGCCTTACCCCATAAGTATCCATTCACTCCAACCTACAGAACTGGCACTGTTACAGGTGCCATACAACACTTGTTCCACACTTGTAAGAATGTGATCTTTTAGTGTGGCAGCACCATCTATTGATATCAGACAGGCATCTTTGCAGTACTCAGCACCCGCTTTTGGTTTATTATATTATGATTGTTTTTAAATACCTGTTTTCATTTGTTAATTCTAATGCTTTTTTTTGTAAACAACTTAGAGGTTTTATTATTACAATCAAGCAATGTGGTGAACTAATAATAATAATAATAATTTTAAAATGGTGATACATTTTTCAAGGGCCAGCACAGTGCCTGTAGTAACAAGTGGTCTGTCCTTATATCCAGGGAGCCATGTTAGTCTGTTGTAGCAAAAACAAAGTTGTTAAATGCACCCATGAAAATATAAGTTATTTTAGGGGAAACTAATTTAGGATTACATTTTTAAAAGCAAAACAATGGTATGAAGAGACTCCCTTTTCATGGAGAAAAAAATGTAATGCCACATTAAACCAAATGTCAGTGAAGTGGAACTAACGCTGAAGAGAAAGCAGCCTTGAGCGTTGTGTGGTTAGTGTCAGAGGGAGGAAAAAAACAGAATTCTGGCTTGAGAATCTCATTGCTAAAAGTTATTAAACTGAAACTGTTGCAGGCCAAAAATGGCTTATCTTCTGAGTTACACCAATAAAACTCAGAGACAAAAACATGCACAGCTTCAGTTTTAAAAGCAGGAAAGCCAGGAGACTGCAACCATAACAGAAGATTGGGTTCAATCATTTATGGGGAAGAATGGGGTAGCTCAGCGGCAAAACATGTGCTTTGCAAACAAAATGTTTCAATCCTAATAAGTATGTCCAGGTAGGGCTGAGAAAGACCCTTGTCTGAAACCCTAGAGAGCTGCTGCCAATCAATGTGTATTACTGAGTCAGACCATTGGTTCACCTAGCTTGGTATAAAGCAGCTTCCCAGGGTCCAAGTTTTATACTCTAGACTTTTAATTGCATATATAAACATATTGCTCCATTAATTCTGCAGTTTCACACATAGGGAAAAACTGCATATAGTCTTCCCTTCCACTGGCATGGAAGGGAACATTCCAGCACATGGGCAGAGGAGAGTCTAAATTATTTGCTAATCATTTTAAGATTAACCACCACAAAGGAGAATTATCTCCAGCTTGTCTAGAAATAATCAGGGGTCTGCAGGGATTGAGTGTGGAGTGCCACATTCAATCATGTGTGTCGAATCCCTACCCCCACCCACTGTCTGAAGTGGGACAGCCCAGACACAGGTTTGCTGTCTGAGAGACAACTAGGCCATGCACAACAGCCCAAATCGTATTGGGCCTCAGATAAGCTGGACCAGGGTTGCTTAAGATGCATTAAAAGCATGTTCTACGATAACTGACAGATGGGGAAGTTCAAGCCCAGGAGCCGAAAGCAGGCCTCCAGGTCTCTAGCTGGCCTTTGAAACTCTCCCCAGGTTGCACCCTTCACAGGCCCTGCTTCCAAGCCTGAGTGTTCTTTGAATGGGTCCTTGAACTCTGATCATACCTCTTGCTTGTCTGAATAAAGGACAGAGATGGATGCATGTAAAATTTACAGGATAACCAGCTTCATATAACCAGCATGCTTTAGTCTAATTAATGCATGAAGGGTTTAATACATAGAATCATAGAATCATAGAATCATAGAGTTGGAAGAGACCACAAGGGCCATCGAGTCCAACCCCCTGCCAAGCAGGAAACACCATCAGAGCATACCATAGAGTAAGCTGTCCTGCCAAGCTTAGCTATGTCACTTCCCCTTACCCTGGGCAGAAATAGGTAAACAACACTTTGTTCCCTGCTTCCCAGTCTACTTGAGGACTCAGCATGTGAGGAGGTCTGAGCTGGTTCCTCCAGCTCAGCTGCACTACTCTCAGCAACCTCTCCTGTTCCTATACAAATAGTTTAGTAATGTTTTACCGCTTTGTAACTAAGCTACTTTTTACTGCCTCTGCAACTTTTCTAACTGACGTATGGAAGAACACATTATTTATTATTACCCATAGATCTTAGGGCAGGCTCCTGAGACCTTTGGTGAGTTTGTAAGTAAACCAATTTAAGTTACCTAATGTGTGTTCTATGCTGGGAAACTTCGGAAGGAACTTTTAAATGGGACAGTTTTGGAACTCACCCAGAATAGCATATTTTAAAGGTTTTACATCCTACATTTTCAAACTTTATTTGCCTCATATTTTATGAATTTATATCTGCTGGTTTTCTCTCACCAAATAGTACTTGCCCCAAATTTGAATCTTGGCATTCCGGAATTCTCTTCCTTTTATATCTATTTTTCTTGAACCAATAACATTTATATTCATTCTTCCTCCCACTTTTGCCTCTGGCCTCACAGGCATGTGGCCCTCAGAAGGTTGCCCAAAATGGAATGTGGCTCTTGGGCTGAAAAAGATTGCTTGTTCCTGTTGTAACTTCATTTAGTACCTGGCAGTTCACAATTTTGCTTTTTAAGGGAGTGATGGCAATAGTCTATTTAAACACTCCCCACAAGCTACTATTGGCACTTGTTATTATACGGCTGTTTTTATTCTACTTCTGCAAGTGATGGACTACAGGCACACTATTCAAATGAAGTACCAGGCGCTACAGACAGCTGCCACTAGCCCCAATTTGTTTTCACTTGGCAAACACCCCTATTTGTTTAATAGCATATTTGTGAGGGCTGCTCACAAATGCAGATTGTTTTTCAGGTCTTATTACTCTAGCTAGTAGCAGCATAAATGGTGTCCTACAAACAAGAAAATTGCTCAAACATTAACAGTGCAAGAAAAACAGTTGTGAGTTGTAAATTTCAGAGATGGAAATAAATCCACAAAAGTAGCCAGCCCCATCTACTTCTCACACATGCTATGTTGGTGGCACAGTGGAGGCTGGAAAGGGGGAAGGATACAACCCCTTTCCAGGTAAAGCAAACTTCTTACCTGGTAGCCTGGAGGTAACTGACCACCAGCAACCAAACAAATAGCTATTTACAAGGCTAGTATGAGAAAAAGAGCTACAAAATACACCAGTTTATAAGCTCCACATATTTTTCATGGTGACTTACTTGGGGCATAACCATTATTCAGTAATACTCAAACTTGATCTACTATTTTCCCTTTTCATCTAGGTCTGGGCAACCTGACAAATCTCTGACAATACTATCTTCCTAACAGTTACCCCTGCCCATATTAATACTGCAGGATTAAACATTAAAAGTTTATTGCAAAACTTAGCAATAAAAGCACAATTACGAGTAATAGTAAATTTATACCTTTGTACTTACTCTGCAAAACTGACAAGGATTCCTCATTGCAGGATGGAACTATATTGTTATCTACACACACACCCTGCCATGTAATACCCCCCACCCTGCATTTGCAAGCTAAAACAATGGTATTTGGGTGTGGTTCCCAAATACTTTATTTACAGCTACTGCCAAATCCTGAGTCACTGTCTTAGTCACCAGTGGTGCTGGATTAGAATCTACTGTAAAAACCTAAAACTGCTACACGTAGCTATAAACAGGAAAGTCAGTGAGATTTATGATCAAATGCCAGGTTTCTTTCCTTGATTTAAATCTTGCCATGAAACCACAACATACAAAGAAACCAGGTTCTATAGAAGGCAGCTTCTCTATAAGGAAAAAGATTCTCACCTGAGTGCATAAGTATAGCCAGTGTTCTCTGGCACGCATTGGGGAGGGGTATACGTGTGAAGACGTGAAAAATCCATGGTCACTGTTTCAAATCATACTGCAAAAAGTTGAAAACACAGTGCTATATAACAGTTTAAAAGACAGAAAAAAGAGCTCTTGCTTGGTTCAGCCGGTACTTTAGAATACTGCAAATAATGCTTTGGCAGAGGAGGAAAAAAGCCACTGGTATCAGAAGTAGTGCGCATTTTTAATGTGGCTGCTAATGTTAGATATCCCTTATCAAAAGTCACATGAACCCTAAGCACTTCCTCTTCTGGACAGCTTTTTCAAAAGTCTAAGGCATGCTCTCTTCTGTTTACAAAGTTCTCTTAAATGGTGTAACAAAAAGCTAAACCCTGTCCATACCTACAGTGCTGCTTATAGTATACTTGACAGATACTATTAAAGTGCACTTTGCTGAAAAAAGCCGAGTTCACAACTCCCACAATAGTATTTTTTTCCATTGATACTAAACTAAAGGTTTTCTAGGTATTGAGAACTGCACCAATCAAAACAGTTAAGTAAACAAAAAGTGATGTGTTTCATGTAACAACACATTTTTCTTTTAACATTTCATTTGTGCCACTGGAATGGAAAGAGGGAGTCTGGCTCGGCTTGTGCTTTGAAAGAGACAGCCCTGTTTAGCTGGGATTGATTCAACTAATCACCTCGAAGAGAGCAAAGGCGCTTATGTACACACCCTAAAGGCTGATCCAAAATGCAATCACAAATCTAGTGCTAGATCTATATTCCTGGAACTTGTTTTAGCTCAGGCATTTTAAGGGAGTCACTTTGAAATGTTTAGACTGTGATCTAAAGAGCCACACAGCTAGTTTTGCTCATCCAAAGGGCCTTTGGGTGTGTGTTTTTTCAAGAAGCAGTACCGAATGCAAGCTACTTTTAAAACTAAGCATTTGTAAAGTATTTTTGTATGGTTTGGGGGGGAAAATCCCACACAGCTCACTGAAGGTCTTGGATGGGCCTGCAGTAGCTCTTTGGATTCCAGTCTTATTCAAAGCATTCTTATCCCAGGCTTCAGCAGAAAATGTTTCAGAGTAGTTTCCAGATCAACTAAAAAAAGAAAGAAAAACTCCAGCCTTGCCTTCAGGCTTATAGTGTAAAAGACTAAAGGAAAAAGAAATGGGTAGGGAGGAGGGGGGAAGCTAACTCAGGGACAATTTCTTAAAGTTACAATTCTTATAGAGACCAGCTGGGGTGGAAACAGTTCAGGTGGCCTGATGGAATAATGGAATGAGGAATGATGAAATGAAGAAACCCAGCAAGATGGGCAGGATATAAATAATAAATCATTATTAAAATTATTATAATAACCCTTGCTGAGTGACAGGTGATGATGATGAAGAGCCAAAAGCAACCGGTCTCCCTGCAGAGCTGATGGAACAACCCTGCTTCCCTTCTCTAATTCTGCTGCAGCCTGAAAGCAGGATTTTTGAGTTTTCAGTCTTTTACGATGAGTATAAAAACTGAATGGATATTAGCTGAAGGGCTACTAGACTGAAAGTGAAGGAAACACTAAAATTTTAAACAAAACCACAATTTAAGGTTGCAAAATGCCTAGATTTATGGAGCAGTTCAAGTAACAGAAGCATGAAGAAATGTTCTTTCATAAGAACACAACACAAAACATGGAGCAATATTAGCTGTAAAGGCTGGTATTTTTAGACTTACTGGGCAAAAGGGTGCCTTCAAGGCTGATATAAACTAATTCACCCTGTTTTAAGATCACATCAGGCGCACAAACACTGCTCATCTGTGCTCTTATGTGCATGCTAGACACAAACCAGGGATTCTATTCTGACTGCTTACATCATGCTAAGTGTCAGCAATCATCATCAGTACAGGACTAGGAGGAGGGAGAGGACGAACATGCAAGAACCAAAGCCAACCCACCTCTCCCATGGTGAGCCTTAAGAAGAAGTGATGTGCTGCCCTCAAAGGGTTGTATCCAATGCTAGTCCTACCAAGAACAAACCCTCAGAAATGCATGAGCATGACTAATATAGTCCCATTCATTTAAAAAGGTCAATATTGAGTATGAAGTATTCAGCTAAAACTCATAGTGACTAAGACTGACAAAATGCTGCTTTGGACAAAAGGAGGACACTAGATGACACAAGATTCTGGTTATTAAAACTAGATGAAATCCAGTGCTTGCTTTTAATATAATAGTAAGGCAAGTTACTCATGCAGGGCCAGGTTCTCAGAACAGTTTTAATCTGTCCTGTACCAATGTGCTAAAACAGGCAACTACCGCTATGTGCATGGTCACACATACGTGCACAGTGCCAAATCTGGAAGCAATGTGAAAACGTCATAAGGATGTCACTGAAACATCACTAAATTGGGGGGTGGGGCAGGGTGTTTGCAGGCTTTTTCAATGGGCTTTCTGATTTCACACAAGTGCAATGACCCAAAACACAACCCCCGTGCAAAGAGGGAGTTGCCAATATTTTTTAAAAAGAATATTATTTCACATAGAGTGGCTGGGGAAATCCAGCCAGATGGGTGGGGTATTATTATTATTATTATTATTATTATTATTATTATTATTATTAAATAATTATTATTAATTATTATTAATTATTATTATTATTAATAATAATAATAGCTATAATTTGGCCTTGAAGACAAAGAGGTTTATAAGGAAATGTTCACTCCATTTGTGAAATGAGCACCTCATAGATGAAATGAAGTGCTCTGTGCTTGCTGTTCTGACGGTGACAGAACAGGCTATGGCCAAACACATACAGTAAGGTAAAAGGCCTCAGTCCAGAATTAACATTCACACAACCACAGCTCAGTAGTGTGGAGCTGGAATGGTAAGGCGGTTCTACCAGACAAGCACATTCGGAACACAGGCAGCGCACGTGAATGTGTCCAGATTGCAATGCCTTGACGACAAAAATTAATTAGCTGTAATTTGCTTCAAAACCCAGAAGAGGAGTTGATGCTCAGAAACACCCCAAACACCTGACCAACAGAGAACACAGAGTACGTAGGTTGGGGAACTTGTTTATAAAAGTTCTACGACAAAGTACAGAAAGTTAATGACCTTGCAGCTAATTTTAACAACATTTGTGCAATTTGACACAGTGATGTCTTCACCCTATGCGCATTACCTGGTTTATTTACTGGCACCCACAGCCCAGCAAAACTCCTATTCAATGAAGTTGTCATCTGCACATGCACAACAGAGATCTCAGATCTACACATCTCTGCTTAACTGCAACTTACATTTACAAATCAGATGGAAGCTGGTTTGAGAGATAATGCATCAAACAGCAGTATCTCCCAGGAAACTACAAGATGCATACGAATTGCAGCTAACATCGTATGTACAGTTTCAAATATCAGCAGCGGGAGGGCACTGGAGCCGAAGTAAATGGGAATGTGTACACAGTCTCAGAAAAGAGTTTTATCCCAGTCCATAAGTGTACTGCATTTATACATGCAATTTCTAAAACTATGTGTGCTCTATACAGTGTTGTTGTTGTTGTTTAGTCGTTTAGTCGTGTCCGACTCTTTGTGACCCCATGGACCAGAGCACGCCAGGCACCTCTGCTCTATACAGTATATACATCCAATTGTTTTATAAGTGTTTTTTCTGTAATGTGAAATCGTTTTGAGATGGCTCATAGGAAACTATTCATAAATAAATAAATAATGTCTAATAATCACCAAATTGGCACAGTTACTATCAAGTTTAATTTACAAGATAACCAGAAGTTGAAATCAGGTTATAATTCTGGTTTCAGCCATAGGTTTGAGGGGAGTCTAAGGTTAGAGGTACCTATTGCAATGCTGGTTCAGATGCAATGTGAAACAACAGTTTCAGGGAAAAGAAGAGGGAATAATAAGGGAGGGGTGTGTAAGAGAATGGGATGCTCCCAATTGCCTGACTGGCTTGGCAACTGGGCAATGCACTGTCTGAACTGGACCAGTGTAATTACTCGTATAAAACTGCAAAGCAGTGTACCCAACAGCTAGAGATACTGGAAACAATTGAGAAACCTGGCTGTCTACAGTTCCCTCTGGGCCCAAACACAGACTAAGAGACACTGTTACTTACCAAGCAGCATTGCATCAACAAATCTAATTTTGACCTGGCTGCTCAACAGCTGTCGTCATCCTCCTGAAACCCCACATATGAAACCTTAGATTGCCAGGGAATGATCTTTAACAGGCACAAACACAAGCTACGTAGTGAGCTGTGACTTGTGTTCTACAGGAACTGGACACATAGCTATTATTTGCATACATCCCCCTTTACTCAAGTTGGAGATGAGCTGTTTAATCATTAAGATTCCTTTCCCACACAAGGCATCTGGCAACTTTCCAAGAACTAAAACTAAATATATTTTGCTCCTTCTTCAGACTATTCTGTATAGCTACAATCACAGCGAGAACTAACGGCAAGGTTATTGGAAACTCCCACTTATAGCTAGTATTGTCTTCAGCCTTCTGTTGCAAAAAATGCAAGTGCATACCCTGAAAATGCAATCTAGTGTAGCATTAATATTTCTGCGGAAAGGTCAGGTTTCTAGAAAAAGCAGGCACTGATCCTTGGAGGAGCACAATGACCCTCAGACTCATAAACAAGAGAAAGGACGTTTGAAAATCTACAAATATGTAAGCACAAAGAACTTCTTGGTATGAGCTTTTGTGTGCATGCACACTTCTTCAGATGTATCTGTGCATGCACACGAAAGCTCATACCAAGAACTAACTTAGTTGGTCTTTAAGGTGCTACTGGAAGGAATTTTTTTGTTTGTTTTGACTATGGCAGACCAACACGGCTACCTATCTGTACAAAGAACTTGGTTATTGCTAAACTTTCTCTTTGGGAGAAGTAGATTGGGGCAAAATTTAGTGGGACAACTGTTCGTTTGTTTGTTTTTTACATGGAAAGCCCAACAAATTCATATGGAAAGTCAAATAAATGTTAGCTATGAAGGATGAGTTGGTGCGGAGCACAACCCTGTCTTCTTGAAAATAAATACACTCATTTTCTATGACCGACAATGCTCTTGTGGCCCCCAATTCATGGGGGAAATAAACATAATTCAAAACCCAATTTTCCAGGTAAGCACTCAAATAGGTTCAGAAGGAAGGCCAGTAAGAGCTTTCAGGACTAAGGAATGGTTGCAAGTGTGGCACCTGTGAACAGAGCGAGAGTAGATAATGAACTTACTCCTTAATTATTATTTTTATTATGTGAGATGATGGGATAAGAATGAAATGTAGATGTTGACTGTTTTAATCTCTTATACTGTTAACTGTAATTATTTTTAAACTGTTTTTATTATTTAAATTTTAAATTTTAATAGTCTATACATTTTGTTAAGAAGCTACCCAAGAATGTTATCAATCATTGCCATCTGTCTCTTAAGAGTAATGATTGCTGAGCTCTTGGTCAGCCTGTTGGAGAAGGCTAAGAAGTCCTGACCAGAGGCAGAAATGGAATGGAGTGTTTCTCTCTTGGGATCTGTGGATGGCTTTCCATGTTATTTCATAAGTCTGAGAAGCAGAGAATCTGCAGGAGGTCAGAATGGTGTTAATTGTTTTCCTCAGAATCCCAGTCTTGACAGCATTGCTGTTCAGTTTTGAAGCATAAAAGTATGACTGATATCAAAGGGATGGTAGATTGGGCTCTGAGAGAGAAGACAGTGAGATGAGGAAGGGTCAAGGGCCCAGAATCTCACATTCCATTAAGTCTGGGAATCTTGGTCAGCCATGTAGAATATTTCAGATTTCCATGTGGAATGACTGTGTCTTGCATAGGACTTTCCCTAAAAGTAGAGAGACAGAAAGGTATATAGGAGGCCTAGTAGCCACTGTATAAAAAGTGAATCTACCACTTAATATCCCCATTATTGGAATTTGGAGAAGCAGTGTGCCATTTTGGGGTTCCTTTGGACACGAAGAATATATTGACAATTAAGAAGCCCAGATTAAAAGTTATTTAATGAGTTCTAGATGATACTGTCCTTGCTGAAACCAAAAGAAATTCATAGATGAGTCCACCATAAATTTCAGCTGCCCAGCCCAAAATAGCTGATCCACTCAAAATAACTTCTAAGTGCAGAGCCTGGGTACAAGAATGGGAGCTCACACCAAAATAATTGGCAGTGGTGGCTTTGATGGAAGTGGAATGGTCTCCCTCAGGAGGTTGTGGACTCTCCTTCCTTTGAGGTTTTAAAGCAGAGGTTGGATGGCCATCTGTCCTGGTTGCTTTAGTAGAGATTCTTGTATTGCAGGGGTTGGACTAGATGACCCTTGGGATCCCTTCCAACTCTACAATTCTACGAAAGAAGCATCCGGATCAAATCTATCATAGGCCAGCACGATTCTTCCTATCAAGAATTCATCTTGAATTCTGCTTTTTGGGGGGAATCGCTGGCAGTGGCGTAGCGTGGGGGGTGCAGGGGGGGCCGGCCGCACCGGGCGCAACATCTGGGGTTAGGGCAAATCCACAGGTTAGGGGGCGCAAATCCACGGGTTAGGGGGCGCAAATTACTTGCCTTGCCCCGGGTGCTGACAACCCACGCTACGCCACTGATCGCTGGCATGGGTATTAATGCAGCCACGAAGCCATCCACTGAGAGGACAGTGCACCTATCTATCACTTCTATGGAAGAGGATAAAACGTTTTGTGATAGGTTTGGAAGCCACAGCATCTTGTCCTCCCTTTCCTGAGCCTGTGATCAAACCTGTGTGGGTTACGAGGCTATGAAGTTATAGAAGCCTTAAGAGTGATGTGTGAGGTGCTGCACTCTTCCCTCACTTTCTGTCAGAGGGAAGATAGGCTGAAATTCCTGAATAAATGAGCAAGGAGGCCTCCAAACCCACATCTCTGTAGAAAAACTGAATAAGCACAGGAACCTCCTGCACAGAAGGGATATCAAAATTGCTGTCCCTGCCTTGGACCAGAGAAGGGCTTAAGCCAGCCCAGCCTGCTCTGCTGTCCTGTGACCAAGAATTATCTGGCCACAGAGTGCACAGAGAAAAATATTATAAATTCAAATGATCCAAGAAACATCTCAAAAAATTGTGGCCAACTCCTACATTATTGCATAGAAGACAGAGCCCTGTTTGTACCTCCAGTACCAAATTTACTCAATGTATAGAGAGGAGACAAAACAATGAAAGCCAGTGTGGCATAATGGTTAGAGTGCTGGCTTCTGACCTGGGAGACCATGGTTCAAATCCCCACTCAGCCATGAAGCTCCTTGGGCCAGTCACTATCTCTTAGCTTAACATACCTCACAGGGTTGTTGTGAGGATGAAATGGGTGAGAATATGGCTATAGTGCAATAGCTTCATCACTCAAGTAAAAATAGCCACATTTTAAGAGGGAGGGGGATTTTCTGCTCCTCACAATGATTCCAATGTGTCTCTCTGTACTCAGCAATCTTATTGACAGAAGTCCATGGCTCAGGAGAAAACTATGCAAATTGCAAAAGGCTTCAAACTTTCACTTTTGTTTTTGAATAAGGTTCAAAAATAAGACTTTTTTGGTGGGGTGGGGATCTCCACTTATTTTTCTTAACAGGTCTGGATGGTGGGATGGTAGTAATCAGAAATACAAAAAGTGGTACCTGATATTCTGTTTAAGTAAGTTGTTGATGCAACTCACATGCTACATTTCAAAGCTGCTATTATTCTTTTTAACAAATTCAGAACCATGGACATCAGTTTCCTTTTGCTGCTCAATTCACAGCTTGTGATAAAGAATATGAATACATTCCACTCTAGTTTCACTTTTGATAAGGAAAAGGGATTGAAGGAGTAGGATATTAGATGTTCACAGAAAACAGGCATCTTTTAGAACAACTGGAACATATCTCTTATAAGAATATACTAGCAGTAATAATACATAAGGCAATAATTGTCTATAAAATGGGCCTTCATTTTAGAATTAAAAGGATAGTATTACTGATCAAACAATAAACAAAACATCCATAGTGCAGGTTTAAAAATCAAGACCTGCTATTCTAAAGCATTTTAAAAACAATATGGTTACTTATGAGCCATAATATGCTAACTATGTATATTCCAAATGCCTCCTCAAAACAAACTGAGCTATAAACTCTCTTTTCAGTGTAGTACATTAAATTATGGTTAATGCAGCCAATAACAAATAGCTTGCACCTTCAGATTTTAAGAACTTTGCTGCTGCTGCTGCTTCAGCAGTTTACAAGCAAATCTAACTATAGTATTTCATTTTAGTCACTGAAAACTCATTCCCAAAAATCTGAGTTATTTTACAGGAAATATCTAACATTTTTCAGCCTCTTTCACGTACCTCCCCACATTAAAATTTAAAAAGAACAGGCTGAAAAGCAAAGAGCTTCAAGCAAAAGTAAATATAGTACAACATTTATGGCAAAAGACAGTGTTTCAGAAAGATGTACCAATCACATGTTTAAAAAACACAGGTATTCTGACATACAAATCTGATCATCTATAATATATTGCACTTGGTGCAAGCTTTAACTGTAATATTACTTAGACTGTGGCTGTCAAAGGAGAGCACATATTACAACACTGTAAATAATTTTTTTAAAAAATATTCTGAACTTAAGAGGAACATACATAGCTAAATTGCAGTTAACAGAACATGGAATTTATAAAAATACTGAGCATTTTCTACATGCTTCAGATAACATGAGTGTTTTCACTTTACAAGCTAGTAACCCTGAAAAACAGCAATGATTGAAAAATCCAACTCAACTTGTTCTGTACAATAAGTCAGTCAGATCCCAAATTACTAAGAAACAAATTGCAAAACAAGGCTCACTAAAGCAGAACAAGCAAGCAACTCGGTGCTTTGGCACAGCTAAAAACAAACTCAAGTTGCCAAGTTACGCTCCAGATCTATCAGACCTACACAAATGATCAGAAAACAGCAGCAGAGGTACACCTTCAAACCTGGATCTTTTCAAAATGCAGCATCATTCATCCCACAGAGAAGGAAGGAAGAATACTTTAATTCAGCATTGTGTTCCAGGATGGGGCGATCTCCTGCCCAATAACTCAAAAGAAGTTTGAGAGTTGACAGCGCATTCTTTCTGTTCCACACTGCAGAATCCCAAAATGGCTTCCCAGCGTCAACAAAGCCTGAAGGATCAGACGAATCTAATCCAGCCTCTTAAAGCTTCCATTGTCACTCAGAGGCAGACTTTGAATTTATTGGACAAAGCTACTTCAGCCAGCCCACAATATTTAACCACTTAATTTCCTTCAAGGATGTACATACTGAAAACCTTTTCCCAGTGTTTTATTTATAGTTACAGGTTTCCATGGCACTTTTATTCTCACCTTTAATTAGCTCTTTAGCAAGGAGAAGCTACAATACTGCACAGAAGATCCCCCCCAACATGCTTTTGTTGTTTTCCTAGGCAACCTGCAATGTTCTGTTTCCACAACATGCTTCTATTTAGCAAAAGGAAGGCAGGGAGGGGGCGGGATCAGGCTGTTCCCTGCTTTTAAAAAATACGCTCTGGAGACCTATGAGCAAGAACTCCATTAAACCTGTGCTAGCAAAACTGATACTTTAATAGCAAGGAGGCAAGTGCAGTTATTCAAATGCTAAACAACGTTCTTATTGGCGGCGGGGGGACGGGGACGGGACCTTTACCTATGTAAATTATCTGCACAGCTCTAGCACTTTCATCATATGCAAAGCAAAATTTGAATGTCAGGAGCATTTTCCTTATTCTTTGGAACAACTTAACTTAAAAACCTTTTCCTACCTCAACAAGAGCTGGCCTTGGAGGAAATATTAAAATGTTATTAAATATTAAAATCATGCAAGGCTAGAGCTTTTGAAATCTGGCAACACGAGTTTATTCATCCCACCTAGCACTGTCCAGAGCCTCCATCTTCATCTTAGAGATCGTCAGCTTTCACAGTGCTTAGGTATGCAGCTCCCCACTCCCCTCTCTGCCTCTCATTGCTGCCACCTGTTGCTCACCCACATGCATGCCATACCTAATCGAAAGGGTGGCAGTACTCCCCCCACTATTGCTACAGTGATCCCTTGCTCTTCCTTCCCTCCCTCAAGGTTCCCATAACCTTGTCAAAGGAAGCCTCTCTGAAAGCCTCCCTCCCTCAGCTCAGTTCAACAGATAAAACAAAACTGGCAGCTCATCCAATAGCTCATTCATGCTCATTCTTAACCCTGACATACAGAAGCAGTTGTCTGGGGATGCATGAGACCATGACATTCTTTGAATATGCAGGATGCACTCTAGTGAACCCCCAAGGACTAATCAATACTCAAATAGGGCACAAGGTTTGGTGCATTAAACTGGCAGGATGGTGAAGCCAATACACACCCGAGGAGAGGGCAAAGAGAGGCTTGGCCCTCCCCTGATTATAGCACATGCCTCCTCAGCATTACACATATCAAAAATGCCCGGAGCAGTTGTTTAAAGTTTTCTAGCTTCAAGGAATCTGTTTAGCATCAACTAGCCCACCAAAAGACCCAAGTACTTTGTGGTGTGCTCTAGCCGCACAGTCATTTCAGAGAGGGTGCCACCCAAGTTTGTTGGGCTCACCTCACCAAATCACCATTAACACATGTGTATTAGAAGTAGATGAATCCCTGGATGAATCCCTAGCCGGAATTATGATTGCCGGAAGAAATATCAACAACCTCAGATATGCAGATGACACAACCTTGATGGCAGAAAGTGAGGAGGAATTAAAGAACCTTTTATTGAGGGTGAAAGAGAAGAGTTCAAAATATGGTCTGAAACTCAACATCAAAAAAACAAAGATCATGGCCACTGGTCCCATCACCTCCTGGCAAATAGAAGGGGAAGAAATGGAGGCAGTGAGAGATTTTACTTTCTTGGGCTCCATGATCACTGCAGGTGGTGACAGCAGCCACGAAATTAAAAGACACCTGCTTCTTGGGGAAAAAGCAATGACAAACCTAGACAGCATCTTAAAAAGTAGAGACATCACCTTGCCAACAAAGGTCTGTATAGTAAAAGCTATGGTTTTCACAGTAGTGATGTATGGAAGTGAAAGCTAGACCATAAAGAAGGCTGATCGCCAAAGAATTGATGCTTTTGAATTATGGTGCTGGAGGAGACTCTTGAGAGTCCCATGGACTGCAAGAAGATCAAACCTCTCCATTCTGAAGGAAATCAGCCCTGAGTGCTCACTGGAAGGACAGATCATGAAGCTGAGGCTCCAGTACTTTGGCCACCTCATAAGAAGAGAAGACTCCCTGGAAAAGACCCTGATGTTGGGAAAGATGGAGGGCACAAGGAGAAGGGGACGACAGAGGACGAGATGGTTGGATAGTGTTCTCGACCTAACTGCGGGAGGCAGTGGAAGACAGAAGTGCCTGCCGTGCTTTGGTCTATGGGGTCACGAAGAGTCGGACACGACTAAACAACTAAAGAACAATAATTAGAAGTAGACATCTAATACTCCCCTGCACCCCACAGCTGCAGATTTCTGGATTTCTTGCAGCACCAAGCAAAATATCTTTCACTTAAGCTACTAAATCTATTATTATGTAGTACATGATAATGAGCTGATATAGTAAACCAGTTCAATGAATTCTTCAATAAATCAACTTGGAAAACAGAATAATAGGAGTGAGTTTATGAGCAGTGCCTGCATATCTATATCATATAGCAATATATGTTGTATTTCTCATCCATGTGATGTTCCATTTATAAATTTAATAAAATCATGCCATACAGTGTAAAAACCACCTTTTTCTTTCTCTCCCCTTTCCACCTTCAATTTTGGTCATATAATAATAATAATAATAATAATAATTTATTATTTGTACCCCGCCCATCTGGCTGGGTTTCCCCAGCCACTCTGGGCGGCTTCCAACAAAGATAAAAAATACACTAAAATGTCACATATTAAAAACTTCCCTGAACAGGGCTGCCTTCAGATGTCTTCTGAATGTCAGGTAGTTGTTTATCGCTTTGACATCTGATGGGAGGGCGTTCCACAGGACGGGCGCCACTACCGAGAAGGCCCTCTGCCTGGTTCCCTGTAACTTGACCTCTCGTAGTGAGGGAACCGCCAGAAGGCCCTCGGAGCTGGACCTCAGTGTCCGGGCAGAACGATGGGGGTGGAGACGCTCCTTCAGATATACTGGACCAAGGCCGTTTAGGGCTTTAAAGGTCAGCACCAACACTTTGAATTGTGCTCGGAAACTTACTGGGAGCCAATGTAGGTCTTTCAAGACCGGTGTTATATGGTCTCGGCAGCCGCACCCAGTCACCAGTCTAGCTGCCGCATTCTGGATTAGTTGTAGTTTCATAGATGCTTCAGTTGAGATTCGTGCATAGCAGTGTGTTAGATTAGATGACCCTCAGGGTCCCTTTCAACTCTACAATTCTACGATTCTATAACATCATTGCCATGGTTAGAACATTTCCAGGTATAGTTTGGAATTCTAGTGCCTACATCCCCCTACAGTTTGGCTATGTTTGGCTGCAGTTTCTCTGCACGTGTACACCACAGAAGCACACAAGGAAGTATACTTGTGCAATTATCACACTTGACCATCTATATTTAAGTTGCCTGTGTGTAGGGGCTTCCAGTTCAATTCTTTTGCTTAAGTTCTGATGACCCTTAGACTAGTTAAGAAGACAGAGTTGATGTTCATCTTCTTCAGAGATAACTAAGAAACACATATAAATATGAGAAAGTTTGCAGTAAATAAATCAGTCTAGCCTCACTTAGTAATGGAATAGTTATAGTCTTTAGCACCATAACTGCACACTTAAAACCTGCCTGCCAAGGTAAATTTTCCTTGTTTCAACGTTCAAAACCTGATGCGCACACTTCATTTTCCATTTCTTAATGCCATGCTGGCACCATCATGTTCCATGCTGTACTGCCAAGATCTTTACCATTTTAGCCTGGATCACAATATCACTAAATCCATAACTCTACTTCAGAACCACATAAGCATGCTAAAACCAGAGAGACAATGTGAAAGATGGGCATTACAAAAAATCATAGTAGACCAATACCAATGGTCTACTATAATCAACGATTTATTTTGTTCTGTGTATATCACAATGTATTTTTGTTGCTATGGCCGACGGCTGACGCAAATAAAGTTTCATTCATTCATTCATTCATTCAATGGGGCAAAGCCCCAAAATATGTTGTATTCAAGTCTTCCTTGCATAATTAATCCACTACTGTTAACAGCAGCAATGGCAATAATAACTAATAGTACTGGAGACATCACCATATGTTTCCTGGCATTTATGCAACCTGTCATCAAATTCTTTATTGACAAAAATATACCACCAACGCCCAGCAAGATGCCAACCCAGTTGCAATGCTAGCAGAAGGACATCTTTTCATTTGAATAAAGCATGCTGCTTTTTGTTTCCCAGCTGTCTGTTACAAACCCCCAGACCACTCTGGAGCAAAGTACCACAAATAGTGAAAGCACAGAGAGCCGTTTGTTGCTCTTTTGTGGACAGGTCATTTATCTGCCAAAGAGACAGAAGGCACAGCTGCTACTGTTCTAATCAGAACTCTATTAAAGCCTTGTGAGCCTGGATTATCCTTATAGGACTAACTGTGCCACATTCCCATATGAGGGGGTATATCTGAATATAATACACTTAATAATTTCCTGGAGAAAGAAAACATAACTACCTGCCTGCAAAGTGCTATCCAACTATTTTCACTACAAAATATGACTACCAAAACTTCATGCCTGTTCAAAACCACCTCTCTCACTGTGAATTTTTATATCACTTGCTTTAATTTCTTCTTACTTACATTGTCCTCAGCAACAATCGGAAGGAAACAATTTTACCACAAGTTACTAAAATCAGGGTGCTACTTAACAGAACTGGGTCAAACGCCCACTATTTTAAGCAACTTTCATATGTATTTATTGGACACAGTTCTTCCTATTCCAAGTCTTGAGGCGGGTGATAATATGCTTGAATCCATCACTGGCTACTAAAAACCAAATTAAATCCTCATACGGTTTTTCAGAATAAATACACTTTTCAGAATAAATACACTAAAGCATTATTTTCCATAGAAACTCACTGAAGGTTATTTATTTATATTACTGTATTAAAATATTTATAACCCAACATTTACCAAACATCCCATGTCAGAAATATATGCTGTTAAAAACAAAAATTAAAATAAAACAAAAACAATGTAAAACAAAACACAGAATTCAGTTACAAATAAAACCACCAGCAGCAACAGAAACTCAAATGGCTAGACAAAGAGGTGTCATCAGCTGCTGATGAAATGACATCAGTGTTGTAGTGAGACATACCTCAGAGGGGAAGTCATTTCAAAGGCAAGAGGCCACTGAAAAGAAAGCCCACCCATGGGTCCCTACTCCCTAAATCTCATTAGGCCTGGGAGCCACCAGCAGAGCTTTCCCTATGGGTCTTAAAACTCACGCAGGTTTTAATGGGAGGAGGCATTCTTTAAGAAAGTTGGGTCCTTAGACATTGAGGGGTAGCCAAGAAAACAATTAATGTGTATCCTTACAGATTTTGATTTGGTGTCTATATAGTGCAGTTGAGAGCACTCCCTGGTGGTCTTAAAAGTTGTAGTGGCAGTCATAGGAAGTGCCTTACACCACGTTGGATCATTTGTTCATCTAGCTAAGCATTCAGACTAGTTAGTACCCCAGGATTTCATGTAGGAGTCTTTTTCCAGTCCTACATGAAGATGCCTAGTACTGAACTTGGGACCTTCTGCATGCAAAGCTGGTATTATTCCATTGAACTACAGTCCTTCCTGTAACCTTTTGCATGCAAAACATGTGCTCTACCACTTAGCTGTGCAGCCTTTATATTAGACTAACTTATGTGAGCTCATATTCCACCATACCCAGGAGCAGGAAAGTAGGAAATAGTAGGAAAACTATTAGTTATTCACTGATTGATAGTCACATGACACATGAGTACAAGTCCCAGCCCAAAGAAAAAAAATCACAATGAAACTCAAAGAGGTAGCATGAAAATGTAGAAACCAACCATAAAATGTCTGACAGAATAAAGATATTTCCAACACCAATCTAAAAACAGGAAGAAATAGAATTTCAGCTATGTATAATTTAAAAAAGAAAGATAATATAATGCCAAAGTGTGAAAGTATTGGTGACCACTAGACAGACTGAAAACAAACATTTAAGAAGTTTTAATCCTAAATTCAGGCAGGCCATACCTTTATCAGAACCTCCCAAAACAAGGAACAAACTTTCAAATGCTCCATAAGTTTTCTTCAGACTGGATGTGAAAGCAAAAGTAGGCGGAGTGAAGAGAGGGGAAAGGAAGGAGGGGGGAAATTTCACTTCAAAAAAATGGTTACATTCATAGTTTGTCCTCCAAGTGGTGCAGGGCAGCTTACATGGTCCTCTCTGCACAGCCACCCTTTAAGGTAGGTTAGTCTGAGAGGGAGGAACTGGCTCAAGGACACACATTGAAGTTCACAGCTGGGTGGGGACTTGAACACCAGGTATTGGTATGCTACCTTGAATGAAAGGCAGATTATAAATGTAATAAGATAGAAACAACAAAACCATCAAGGTAGGCATTGCGACATTTTGTCGACATCTTGGTTTGCCCCATTAAAAGTATTACCTGGCTGCAGCTTTTGGAGCCTTCTTATGGAGCAGCACGGGCTACTTTCTATTTTTATTTTAATCCTAGAGGGGGAACCTGTGGTCCTTCAGACTGTTGTTGGATACCAACTCTCATCAACCCTAATAAACCCTAACTTGCTAAACTACCTTAGGGATAGAGGTATTTTAGCAAAATGTGGAGGATCACAGGCTACCCACCCCTGCCCTAGCTGGAAGCTAATGCATTTTTATGTAGTTGATTTATGCTCCATCTTTCATCCAAAGGAGGTCAAGGTGGCATACATAGTTTCCGCCCTCCATTTTATTCTCACAACAGCCCTGTGAGGTAAGCCAGGCTAAGAGACAGTGATTTGCCCAAGGTCACCCAATAAGCTTCATGGCTGAGTGGAGATTTGAACTCTTGTCTGCCGGCCCAACACTCTTAACTACACCACCACAATGGGTTGGGCAAGCATTTAAGAAAATACATTTCTGGAATTGTTCTTTTCAAATTTTAAACTCATCTTTTATTGTATGTGCATGTAAATGTTTCACAAGGCCTTTAGCTCTTAATTATCTGCAGCCTCCAGTGGATGGAATGATTTAAACCTGCCTTTTGAAAACGGATTTATCCTTGTTTATTCCTTTTATTTTATGCCTGTTTCAATGGACGTGTTTGTTGTAAGCTACTTTGGTTTTTAAAAAAGCAACCAATAAATTGTATGTAGGTGTGTGAATGGTCGTTCCCCCCCCCCAAAAAAAATGAATCATTGAGTAGAAGGGGTTCCAAGGGTCATCTAGTCCAACCTCTGCAATGCAAGAATTCGTTTTGGGTTTTGTTTTGGAATAGCAGCATGCAACTATTTGTTCATATAAAAGGGGAGCGCAAAGGGGAGTGAGAATGAAGCCACCAGGTATTTCTCCCTCCCCGCCTTTCTCTCGATTTGCTTGTGTGGCCTGAGGGGATCAAAGAGAAGAGCCCCCCCTATTGAGGGGGGGAGAAGCGAGGGTGTTGGGTGGGGGCCTACGAACAATCCTCGCCCTAAACTGAGGAGGGGGGGATTTCCCCTTCTCAACCTCGACAATAAAAAAACGGAGGCTGCGGTGGCGGTTGTGGTGAAGAAACCTAGAAACTCCAAAGCGAATGAAGGCGGCGGCTGCTGCGGCAAGCAATGAATCCCGCCGAGAAACCGAGAGAGGGCCCCGTTAACATAATACCGCCGCCTGCTCTTTCCCTTTCATGTATTCCCGGGCTAGAGACTAAGGAAAAGAAAGGAAAGGAGAAGCAAGAGCCATGGAAACAGAGTCCACCAGGCGCCTCGGCCGCAGCGCGCGCTCTGTCTCTCAGCGCGGCCGTTAGTTACCTGACGAGACGCACGCGCACGCGCCCTGGCTGCTGGCTGTCGTCGGCGCACCTGAGGAAGGTGACGAGGATCTCGCGCTGCTTTACGGGAGCAGCGCCGCTACGCGTCCGTTTCCCGCCCGCCCCCCGCCAGCCTCGCTTGACTGAGGGGAGCTGGGCGGGAGGCGTCGGCGGACTCGCCGCTTCCCTGAGAGGCCCCCAGAATTTCTCTCCCTCTCTCTGCTCCTCATGCCCCGCCCCCTTCGGCCGCGGGCAACGGTTCATTTTCGAAAATGGCGGCAACCGCAGGAATGGGCTGGGCTGCGGGAAGCCACGCCCACCGCCCGTCTTCCACACGGAGGCGGTTGGTCAGGGTAGGAGAAGCGCTCTCTGCACATGCTCAGTGGGAAAACGGATATTTCTCCTCAGCCGTGCTTTTTTCCGTTTCCTTCGTTTCTAGGTGTGCCTAAACCGCACCTCCAGTTCCGAAGCAGGGATTGCCCCGCGGCAGAGGCGTAGGAAGGTCAGGTGGTACCCAAATTTATTGTCACCCCCCAACATGGATTTTTTTTTTTGCCTGAAAAAATGGTTTTTTGTTATTTCATATTTCCTTACAAAGGAATAATAATAATAAACAACTTTTATTTATATCCTGCCCTCCCGGCTGAAGTCGGACTCAGGGCAGCTATCATCAGATATATAACATTGATATAAAATCACACAATAATTAAATTACCTCCTAAAAACATGTCAAAATCAAATTAAAGTCTAATTAGATGGCTTTCCGCAGGGTTAGGGTTGGGAACAGTAAGTGCTCCACTGAATTGAAATTTCAGCCTTCACGACATAGGAAAACGGCCAAGTAAACAGCTATTTTCATGGAGGAGGGTCAAAATATTGACTGATATGCATGAAATTTCATATATAGCTATATAATCCCTAGTGTAGTAAAATAAGACCTTTGGAGCAGGCATTTTCTAAAAGGTTTTTATGAACCGCCCTTGTAGGGCAGTAATTGTTCTCTGATAATTTGTCACACACACACACACACACACCGCCCTACACCCCTGCCCTGCGGCACCGTACAATACATAAGGGGGGGGGGGGACACCAAGTACCAAATAAAATATGGAAAGTGAAAACAGCAAAAAAAAATTAATCTGAAAAGTACCTGTTGAGGATAAAGCGAAGCCCACGAGGGTGGGGAACCTCTGGGTATCCTTGCACTACAGTGACCTTATTAATCCCTTAAGAATCAGCCTTTCTCAACCTGTGGGTCTCCAGATGTTGTTGAACTACAACTCCCATCACCCCTAGCTAGCAAGGCCAGAGCTCAGGAATGATGGGAGTTGTAGTCCAACATCATCTGGGGACTCACAGGTTGAGAACTGCTGCAAGTCATACTAGCTGGTGGTGATGGAAGCTGGAGTCCAACAACATCTGGGAGCCTTTAGATTGCATTTGTTCCAAGGGTTGGTTTTTGGTTTTGTTTTGTTTTGAAGACTGTTCTTCAGCTGGAAAAAAAATAAGATAGATTTGCAGTTTACAAAGATAGTCCCTGACCTTCGGTTTACAATTCTAAAAAGACGAAGACACAAAATGAAAGAGGGACTGGGAGGGAGGAGAAGGCAAACTTGGATGCACTAGAACTGAGTTGGCAACAGTTCCTGCAACATCCTGCTAAAATGGACTACTGTAGTTGAAGGCTGGGGAGAGCGAGAAGTTTCTGGTGTTTTAGTTGAGCCAAGTGCCATGTCTCCCTAGGGTACAGGACTCCTTAGCATCCTTTAGGCAGAGTATATACTATTCACTGTAAACTTGGCTAATATGGCCAGGCAGGGAGTATCACCCGATTTTTATGGAATGCTTCTGGCATCTTTATTTAAGCCGCTCCTTTATAATTGTTTTGAATCTTGTTTTTGTTATTTTCTTCTGTGTTTGTTTCTGTATGTAGCTTGTGAGGACTATGCCCTAAAAGGCAGCCCCAAATAGAAACAAAATAACTAGGAGCGAAAGGTGAGGCACAAAGGAGTTTATAAATTAAACCCAATTTAATTATTAAATGGCTATTGTGCCCTTTGAAAATATTTTTGCTAGTGGGGCTCAACAATAAATACATACCCGCACACAATGATATGGTGAGGTCTGCCTAGCCCCATTGTGGACATCTCTTTGGTGCCATGCCCTGCCCATGCCTTCTGATAGTGAATATGGTATTTAGTTACCTCATCACTCATCCCTTGCTTCAGATAATTTAGAAGTTAAATACAGCTTCTGGGTTACTTATTTCCATCAACTGTGAACATTATGTCTTCCCTCTCTTTAACCAGTTTCATATCCACAACAGGCCACATGCTCTTGCCTCATGAATGCTGTTTGCTCAGGAGCCTTTAGTGAAGGACTTTGCTGAACATTTTTTAGACCATTTTTTTACTTACACACACAGAGAGAAATGTATCCAACATAAAACCTACCCCATCCTTGGACACCAAAAGAGAGAGCTTCTGGATACACAGACTCAACACCCTAACACCCCATTGTCTTATCTTAGAGGATAATGCACAATCATTAATCGATGCATTGAATTGTTTAAAACTTATTTTGTACTTATATAGTAGATGCCACCTTCTTTTCTCCACTATTTTTAGACTTTGGCTCCTAGTGTAGAATGTTAAGCCTCTTTTCTGTTTTGCCAAACACTTGACTTATACACACACACACACACACACACACAAATATGGACACATGTGATGCATTTTATGATAAAGTATCAAAAAACCAAATGACATACATTAAACATGTCACCAAAACTGGGCACTGTAAGCTAACATGAGAAATCAGTTATTTGCAATGGGAGTTCAGTTACTTGCAACCCAACCAATCAAGGAAAAACTGGTTCATTTAATAAAGGCACTTAGACATGGAACAAAAGAAAAATTGCAACAAACCAAACTATAATGAATATCGAGAGAGAAATGCAAATAATTTAATTATTATCTATAATTCATTCATTCCTTACCAAAACCCATCTATAGTTAAGACTCCTCAAATAACACACTCATCACATAGTAATCCAAAGCAGTATAATGATACATGCCCAGGATATTGGGTATTTACATTACCGGAAATGCGGTAACATAAATTTAAGTGGAAGGAGATTGCACTTTCTTGCTCTTCCCGCAATGTATGCATGTTGTCATGGCAAGACACATCCAGTCTTAATTCAAATAAAGACAGCCACTCCTCCTTGCACTGATGAGTGTCTAGGTCGGGGTCTAAATGCTTCACACTTGAGAGTTCCAATAGCAATACTTTTAAAAAACTACCAAGGTCAAAAATAGATTTGAATTCTGCTGCTTGGTAAACCTTTAAATGTCTCCAGATCTTCATTCTGTGTCATAGAGATTTTGTGTCATACAGATTTTACAATATGCATGGTAACTTGTATAATACACAGCTGAGAAACACATTGTAACATCATTCAGTGGTCTAAAGTTCACTGCAGAGATGTTAGATGTGGGATTTGCAACAATATGAAAAACAATGTAACTCTTATTCACACATTTGTCTTTTCAAGTTTTTTTTCTGTTAAAAAAGTTAAAAATATTTTGCCTGTAAGAGTTTTTATTTATATCTGCATGAATGTCAGTATGTGGCAGCTGAAACTTCTCCATTTACTGAAGTCTCAACATTGTATGGTACAAATGAGAAGTCACAGCCCACAAAGGCATTTATGATTCTGAGTATCTCCAGCCCGTTGATTCAATGTGCAGCAGCAACTGATCACAGTAGGCTGGAGAGCGATGTTTGCGCACAACTGCTTCAATTTCTTTTGCCAAGCTATCTGGATAGAGAACACCTCCTTCTTTCAAAATATCTGCAAAACACAAGTTTATATACAGTTACCAAAAACAGCTTGTCCTTCACTTCCTACTGTTTGCCAAAAACACAGGAGCCTTCTTAGCTTAGAAAGCATGCATTTTTTTCAGAAACAATATGAAGCTGATCATACCAAATATAAATACAAAACTTTTAAAAGCACATGAACTTTAAGTATTTTCATTGTTTCTCCCTGTGTTGCAAAAGTAACTCAAAATCCTCCTAGACTTTTTTCAGGAAAAAAATGATCCCTCCGTGGATTCTTGTTTATTTTTATGCAGCCGACACAATTAAGAGCCCCATATACACACCAATGCAAATTTGAGTATTTTGTGCAAAGGAGCTGCTTCCTCCACTGAAATGGAGGAAAATCTTGCTGTATTAATGCATTGGCGCACCTGCAAGAAGAGCTCAGTGCAATTTGAGCCTAAAGTTGCATGCTTCAGTCACAGGCACAGTGCTTGGTGTACCTATAGTCAGTGTCAAGCAAGTTAAAATGACATTTTGCACAGGTCTTAATAAGATAAACCAATCGTTTGGTGGGTAGATTATGAAAGACAAAGATTGCAAGCCTGCAAAAATTATTTTCTCAACAACAGTAATAAAACCTTCCACAACAATTGGTGAAGCTACTCCTAACACAGACAAGTCAAACAAATAAAAAGGGACATTAGAGAGTTTAGTCCAGATCTACAAGGAAAGTGTAAACTCATATTTTATAGAGTTCTTCTACCTACCTCATTAGCCAAACGAAGGCATCCATGTGTACATTTATTCAGAAATTACTTCTCATGGGATTTAGTATAAGCAGGACTCGTATATCTGTGCCTTTGGAAAGACAACCTCCTCCATCCCTTCCTCTCCAGTTCCTTCCAAGTCCCTTCCTTTGATAATTGCTGCCCTAGCAAACACCTTACCTTCTCAAAGCAAACCATCTTTCACACAGAACGTGATTTCCCACAAGCACTTAAGATACTTCACATTGCCAGAGCACTCTCCTCTACCCAGAAAGATCAAACAACTCTCTCTCTTTCCGGACCCCCATTTGGAGTCACAGCTACTACTGCCCCAGAAAATAGGTGCTTAATCCAACTTCTTAAAAAACATCAAAGGGACAACTCATTCAAGGCTTACCTAAGACAGCAGACTGGATATTCTGGTCAGGGTCATCCAGGTAAACCAACAGTTCTTGATACAGGAACTCAATGTTGGTTTTTAATAGGGCTTTCTTTTCGTCATTGTTTATACATTTGAACCAGCTGAGCAAGGCATTGGCAGCTGCTAGTCGGACCTCATGCGATGAATCATCCAAACGCTTTAGGAGTTCTGAAAAATGATACAACAGCACCAAGTTTACTATATGGACACTATGCCATATTCAGTAACAAATGAAAATTATGTTGCAAAGAGATGGGGAACTTACTTTGTTCCTAAAATTTACACTCTGCTGACTAGGATCTAGTAGTGTCTCTCTCTCACACACACACCAATTAAAAACATTCCATACAATAAAATTAACACAACAAAGCAACGTGAAAATGTCTTTATTTTCTTCAATTGACTTCCTGAATAAAAACGAAAAGGTAAGGAGATTCTATGCCAGGTATGGGAACCTGTTGTGCACCTCCAGGTTCTGTTGCACTCGCATCCTCAACTGCTGGCCATGCTGCCTGTGGCTGATGAGAAACAGAGCTTAACAATATTTGAGGGGGCACAGGTTTCCCAATTGCTCCTCTTCATACTGATCTGTCCTTCCCAGCAAAACCACAATTGTTGCCTGTGGTTAGCAGATTACATTGCTCCCCCCCCCCTTTTCTTGGCTCAGTTATGTTCAAAAATATAGCCCAACAGAGTCATTGCTTTAAAAGGGCACCTTCACATGTGTGAACCACTTGTTTCTGTTCTCCATACAAGTTTGCGCAGAGATCACGTTTTACACCATTTCAATCTGCAGGGGTCAGCAGCTGCTTTTGCAGATACAGCAGCACTTGCTCTGACTCTCATCAAACTGCAAGTGGCTCAGGGCATAGCCACACGATGCAAAAACCTTGCTGGAGCTAATCCGCCCAGGCCTCCTATGGGAGAAAGTATACAGGAACCCCACCTGTGCTACTTTCAGCTTCCCCAAAAGTAAGATGAGCTGTAAGAAATTAGCGTTCTTGTGTCAGCTGTCATTATGTAAATTTGAAATTAATTTTAACACTGTGGGTATTTACGTCATTTAAAAGAAACACACCATGTAAACTAGATGGGCAAACTGTGACTTGGGAGGCACAAGTAGCAGAGGCTAAGAGGGCCTCTTCACACCTGTACATGCCTATGGGTCTGGTTATGGTAACCAGTCAGGTCCACTCTCCACTCAGACTGTCTTGCACTCTCCTGCTCCACAGTTTAGCAGGCTAGAAGGTAAAACATAAGAAGGTGCAGGAGGATGCACCTGTACCTGTGAACTTGAGGGGCACATTCTCAAACAAGAGAAGTCAGAAAGATTGGCCACCACTACCAATGGCTATCATACCTGGATAAATTTTGCTGAGTTCAAATTGTTTTATGCAGCCGTCTAGAAAAATGCTGATTATCCGACAAGACATTAAGCGTGTCATTTTGGAATCTTCTTCCAGTGTGGCAACTATTTTGGGCATCAGCACATCTTCAGCTTTCAGCATCTGAAACCAAGGAAAGGAACCGCCAGCTTAAGAAAAGGGGACTGCAGTTACAACCAGTTCGATTTCTGTTATTGTCTGCTATTATATTCACTGACGTCTGCAGGACGCAGGCAAATGCCAAGGACAGGGACAGATGCTAATAAAGTAAATCTCTTAAGAGAAGCATTGTCTTCTTGGCTCATTCACTGAGCAGATTTTTCCTTTAACCACAGTGAACACCTCGACGTGTGGGGATTTGCTCCTGAAATCAAACATGCATTCACATAGCTTGTTCTCAATTGCTTTACACTTTTGGCTTGTTCAATTAAATTTACGGCAGATATAATAAAAATGGCCAGGTGAAAATATGAACTGCCTGGCCCTAAGAGGAGGTTATGATGAGTTTGGGTTTCCTATACAGAAACAAGACACACAGAGAACTCCTCAAACTATGATGTGGCAAACTGCTTTTGAAACTATCAAAAGCAGTTTGTGATATGGCACTGGCATCAGAGGAAGGTAGTGGGGGAAATCCCCCTGGGCACATGCACGCCCGTTTGCTGTGCCTAACCCTCTGGATCCCAGCCATGTCCTCATGACCTTTTCATTTTCAGCGTATCTGCCATTTCAGCTCCGTGGGGTACAGTAGTTTTCTAAAACCACAATGGAAATATTTCAGGGGATTAGGCACATGCTTTGAAGGCTAGGGAAGCAATTCCAACGAACATATGACATGGCTGCAACCACCAGCACACTTTTGTAGTGAGAGATGAATGATTTAAAGTTAGCATTTCTTTAGTATTCCAGAAGATGGTGCTCATGTTCAAATTTAAGCTCTTAAACCAAGAGTCTTCAACCCAAGACGCATCATAGCCCCATCTTGCAACCAATATACCCTCTACCCTTAAGCTTTTCAATTTCTAAAAAATCTTAAGGCAAAAGCAGAAAGAGGACCATGTCTATAGTACTGGTGTGACACATATTCTACTAGGGTGCAAACCATGCTCTACACTACACAGCCTGCTTTTGCGTAAAGTATGCAGAAGAACATTTGCCTTCTAATAAATGCAAGGATGTGCATGTCTTGCATCCACCCTAGAGGAATCTTCTGAGCTATCTTCCAAACTGTTTAGTCTCTCAGTCAAGTGAGTTTTATTGTCTTGGCCATAAGCAGCCACAATATCCAAATATAGACAAACAGTAAAAGTCAAACTACATTTGTAACAGACCACCCAAATCTCAAAAGAAAGAAAAATATGGATTGTTAGGGTTTGTGCACAAACTCTACATCAGAGATAGGGACAGAGAATACTTAGTGTTACTCCTTTCCCAAGTTGTACGAAACCTTTGAACAGCCATTGCCTACTATTTCATCTGCCTCCTTTTTTGTTGCGAAGCAGCTTCTCATTCTCCAGATCTTCCACACAAACCTCTGTTACCATGTGTGGTTCCCAATTAATAACTCTCCTCACACTTTGTTCAGTTCAGGGGTCTCCTCCATACCCTTTCATACTCCTATATCATGTTTCAATTTTATTCTGCTGCAGCGCAGTTAAGATATGTACCAGCTTGGAGAAACCATTTAGGACAAGGATCAAGTCAGTGCCAGATCACACAAATGGCAAAAGAATATAAGGAAAGCTGATAGAAATTCTCTATCTAGTCTAACATACTGCTTTCTTGGGTGGTCAAGCAGAAGTCTCCTGGGAGCCCACAAGAGGGGCCATAAGGCAATAGACTTCTGATGTTGTCTAACAGCAACTGATATTCAGCAGCATAGCTTCTCCAAAGTAGTTTGATTGAGCTATTTGGGCAATAGCTGCTGAATTTACCCCTTGAATTTGTCTAATCCTCTTTTAAAGCCCACTTTAAAAGAAACTGATCCAAGCGTCAGGCATTTTTTTTCCTTTAAAAACTATGGGCTGGATCCAGACTCTGTTAGTGGCACCAAGTTCCCATTAAAATCAGTGTCATTTGTTAATTATTACTCACTTTTCACATTCATTTCAATGGGACCTAGGTGTGACTAACTTACTCCAGCTCCAACCCTTTATTTTTATGATTTAGATAGCATTGCTTAATATACGAATGCAAAGCTCCAATATTATAAAACCTAAGGCCACCTTTTAAAATTATTTCATCAATACTATTTGTGAAGCAGACAGATCTGTGAGGGTGGGAGAGGGGGAAAGGAATGACCCTGGAGGGGGACTTTGGAAGTCAGTGGGACACAGCAAGGATCTAAATACAGGTAGCAATGCATTTAAAGTCACTCGCTAAAGGATTTGAATAAAATTAAATATAAGTGCCAATCACTTGCCACTTAGCCCAGTGCCTTTGCTCTCTCATTTGACAGGATGCTGGAAGGTGCAAGCAGATTTACTTCTTACTGAGCAATTGGACAAAATATTGCCTGCATGTGACTTCCAGGCTAGAAATTTACATATTTTAAAATAAAGCCTTCGACATTCAAAGAAGGGGTCAGCTCTCTAATAACTCTCTAACAACTTC
Organism: Podarcis muralis; assembly: GCF_964188315.1. NCBI lineage: Eukaryota > Metazoa > Chordata > Lepidosauria > Squamata > Lacertidae > Podarcis > Podarcis muralis. The sequence goes on from NC_135668.1 coordinate 42,945,967, forward strand.
CCCACCCCTGCAAATAGCTGCTGCCCTGTTTGCAAGTGAAGAGTTTCATAATTTCTGTCTTCCTTTATTGCAGATCCCTCCCCTGCCATCAAAAATATTTACCATGTTAGGAGTGACCCAATGAGAAAATGCTTGCTAACCAAGTATCAATTTTCAGGCTAAACCCATATTCTAAACTTGTCTTCCTATGCTGTATTTTGGCAAGAGCTTTGATTTATAGAAAGACAGAGATGATTTGCATTTCTGGATGACAATATTCAGAATGGCTGTCAGGGGAGGAGGGGGACGTTTACCTCTTCTGGTGAAAGCAGTTCACTGTAAATAAGAGCCCAGAGGCATGATACAGCAGTCGTGCGGATGGCAGCTGCTGTTCTTCCAGCTTGCCACTGCAGATTAGGAGCCAGGATGTCTTTTATCAGGATCTCAAGGTAGTTACAAAACTGCCTGAAGCCAAGAACAAAGAGCAGCAAAATAAGAAGCTTTGTGTGAACGTGATGGAATGACTGGGAGGGTGAAAAAGCACATTTTCAGTCTTCAAAACAAGATAGCCAGAACAGGAAGAACGAAGCATGAAAAAGAAAAAGAATGAATCTAATATGATGACAGTGTATGTTAACAATACTTCATTACTCAGATTTCTTTTGAGGGAAAGTAAGTGGACTTTGTATAAACATTTCAGGAGGAGGAGAGGCAGAAATCTTTCTCAGCTTCAGGCTCTGCAAGGTATGTTCCTTGTCATCCCAACAGGCCCCTTAATCTAGTGTCTCAGAAACAAACCACTCCAAGTTGACTTGAAGAGGCTTTAATGTTTCTCTATATAATAAAAATGTAAGAATGTTGTTGTGTAGCCCACGTGCTGCATCACAAGCCTGGATTTCCATGAAGTCAGGGCAGGGAAAGGGAGCAAAAGTGAAGATCGCTTGCACTACAGAGTCGCTATGGCTTGGGAGCAGCACTGAGAGGGGAAAGTAGTTTTGGTTTTTTTTACAAAAATGACAGAAGTTTAAGGAAAGCAAGGATGGAGGCACTCTGAGAGGCAATGGCAGAGGGTTTGGCGAGTGCAGCATGCAAGACCTTGGCCCCAGTATACAAGAAGTTACAATTGTTACAAATTCATCTTGTCAATTTCAAACAATGAACTAACCATGGAGCATTTACCTGCCTCAGAACTTAATCTCAAGCATCAACATTCCTCTGTGATACAGGCCAGAATCAGGAATAACTTTTCAGATATTCAGATATGTTTCTATGGCAGCAGAATGGGGACCTGCCATGTTTCTATGGCAGCAGATAAGGGCCAACCTATACTGGTCAATACCTTTGGTGTAGCACTTGGGGAACTTTGAAAGTATGAAAACGGCAAAAGCTTTTAATATTAAATGCTCATTTATGCAACCATACGCCTACGTGTTGACATCTTGCCTATCACCCAGTGGTCATGCTCAAGTGATGCCCTATGCATGATCAAATGTTGCGTGTTCCTTGGCAAATACTGGAAAAGCATTTTTGCAGTGATGTGTAAAATGACTGATTACGCACATGGTACCGGCTGCATTACCCAAGGGTTGGGAGCCTACATGTGTAGCATTTTCAAGCAGCTACTGGCTACCAACAGTTATTAGTTGGCCCTCACAAGACAGATTTCCCAATCTTATGTATATTTTTTCCTCCAGCAGGTGGCATTTAAGAATTAGTAGTGAAGACAGCAAACAGCTCTAAGCTCAAATAAAAACCAACAGCTCAACATGCTTTCATCCCATTCTAACATTAGCTCTTTTTAAATGGCATTTAGATGTGCCTAGTTGAGCCAGAATGAGGATTCACATTCAAATGTGCATGCTACTGAAAACAATGCAATGCAGATGAATTGCAATTGACGTGGATACACAATCTAACGCATACTGGCTTTCCACCAGCAAATGATATCTGCACAGGTCTCCCAAGCAGGATCGGGGCATTTACATCTTCGAATCAAAATCAACTAAAGGCCCAAATGGGCTGCAGAAATTGCTTGAAGTTAATGTGCACATCAGCTGCCTGGAGGGAAATGGCCAAATGTGTGCCTCATGGCAATATTCAGGATTGTTTTTTGCATGTTACCAAGAGTCCACAATGCATTGATTGTATTGTGTTAGTTCTGTTTTATTTTGAGGTACAAGGGCCCTGTGACTGTTGTGACAAGGGGCCACATAAAAAGACCTTAATTATATTTTACTATGGGCCACATTTTAAAAACAAACAAGCATACACATGACACAGCTGTGTAACATCTAGCCAGCTTGCCATTGGCAAAAATCCACAATGCCCTACAATTTCTATAAACTCCAACAAACATGGTGGTCGTGTGACCATGCCTGAATGCACCTCTATTTTTAAAAATGTATTACTGATTGTATTATATTGTATTATTAAAAGCTATATAGCCGTTTCCTCCATCAAGTCATTTCAAACCAGTGTTTGGCTCTGAGGTGGTCTATGCTAAATGACCCCTGAGAACCTTCACGTTTTTGGTAATGGCTTCTTTTAATCCCTTAAATAAAATGTGTCAAAAACACAAAAGATGGGTTTTAGCAGAGCCACTTACTCACTGGCAAAGGAATGCTCTCTGCGAAGATGAATGCATTTAGAAATGTGTTATATTAAATATCTTTGAGGTAAAAGAGGAATAGCACTGCCAAATTGTTCGGAAAAATGAGATATCTGCTCAAGAGCTTTAACAAGGCACATTGCAACCTGTCAATTTGAACCATTCACACACACAGTTGCCAGAAAATAAAGTCTATTGCATGGTTAAAAGAAAGTGCACACTTGCTTATAAAGATGTGGTAGCTGTTCCAACATGGGAATGTGTCTGGCTTTTGCTCAAAATGAGACTTAAATTGCACCCTTCTCTTCCTATTGGGGACCTGAATTGCTCTCAATATTAGTAATTATCAATAAAGCACCATTACTGTGATTGTAACAGTGAAAACATGAAGAAATCATGCCCCTTCCCCCGAGAATGGCTTACCCATAATGCAAAAACACATGATTTCAATTTGTCTTTGTTAATGGATGAAGAGAACCCCCAGAAGAGCAAAGGGAAAGACAGGCCTCAAGATAGTGCTTGAAAACAGCAAATCTTGGGGGATTTAAACAGAATACTAGAATAAGAGACATGAAGCCTCTTTAACTCCACCCCACCCCCCAAGAAAGAAGTTGCAATGCAGCCTTCAAATAATACTTCATTTTTAAATTAAGCCTTCATAAAATCGATAGATTGGCTCCTATAGCTATTCCTTTCATGCAGATCCTCTGAATGACTTTAAGAAAATGTTTCATGAAAACAAGGTTGCAAAGATAGCTTTTTTGCATAGAGGCACTGCAGTTACAATAACGTCAACATGGAAAATCAACAGGTGCAGCTTTTTCCAGTACGGAGATAGCAGTGAGTGTAGCTATGCCTAATTATTTTTGCCTGTCCCACAGCTGCTGAAAGGACAGAACCACTGTCAATCCTACATAAAAATGCTGCTATATTTGGCTTATGGGATGTTCTTAAAGTAAGCAGTTTTGTTTTTGTTTCAAAATGTTCCGAAAGTACAGGTTCTACTTCAGAGAGGCGTGGGGAGACCCTGACCATTTGTAATCCAGTTAATACAGCTTCTGTTTAAGATTTCCTAGCCTCCACTTTACCAGATTAACAACAGTCCTAGGGATTTTTCTATGTGTGCCTGAAAAAGTCCAATTTAAACTATTTTTGTCTTTGGGCCAGCTTGGTTACTAAGATTGATGTACAATCGCTGACATCATTTTATTCTGGAGTGTCTCAGAATTCCTCCTTCCCTTCTCCCGCCCCCCCCCCAAAAAAAACTCCACCTGAGGCTGCAGAATGTCAAGGGTTACAATGCAAAAAATGGCTGCTTGCCAGGAGATTAGGCAGGTGTTGGGACTTGCAGGCTGGCTCCAGTCCAAGCATTTGAAGATTCAGAGGATGTCCAATGCGTGGCATAAGGTTTGGGAGTAGCAGAAGCAGCTTCTGAAAATGCCTCCTGCCTTTTCCCCAAAACCAACCCCACCCCTTTAATCCTTATCTACCTCAGGGGTTCCCCCTCATTTCCCCATCATACATTCAGCACATGTCTACATTTGCTGCCAGAAATAAATCAAATCTCACTATGCAATAATATTTCAACATGTTATTGCCATACATTGTGGGAATTCATAGATCAGGGGAGGGACAGCATTCTTCAATCAAATCCACTCTACAGTATATATGCTTTCTACGATTTAAGCAAGTGTCTAGAGACACAAGGAAGGTCTCTTACTGGAAAATTCCCATCCAAGGACCTGTAAACTCAGGAAGTCCCTTTTCTACACAACAAGCTTCTAGGCATGCATGATCATGAGTACAGTTCTAAAATCATAATGAAAGCTGGAGTTACTATGGGCATAATTGAAGATGTGTTTACAGTAAGCTTTGAATTGTGCCTTTGGGTTTTTCCATTTCTGGACTTGGCCTATTGGAACATCTTATATTGCTTTTATACAATTTGTGCCAGTGCGCTATAACAACTTCCTTTGACTGGGACTATATATGAGACAGATAGAGAATAGAAACATCTGAGAACAGGTGTTATTGTGAAGGAACCAAAGAATTGCAGAGTTGGAAGAGACCCTAAGGATCATCTAGTCAACCCCCCTGCAATGCAGGAACGTGTAGCTGTCCCATATGGGGAGCGAACCTGCAACTTTGGCATTATCAACATCACGCACTAACCACATCACACAGAGCACCAAACCACATCTTCTCTTTAAACAGCAACTGGAAAACACAACAGGCAATGCTAGAGTTCTCATGTCATGGTCAACCACAGTTAAAAGTTTGTTGTGAATGCACAAATGCACCCATTTCACTCCCCACCCCCAATGCAAACCAGAGCAACAAACTTTGGACTTTTGGTTTGTCTCTCTCCAAACAAATCATGACTTGAAGCTAACTTTGTTTTTGGCCTACCAATCGTGGTCTGAGTTATGCAAGCCACAATCCCATTTTGGACATAATGCTAAGCCAAGGATCATGGTTTGTTGTCCATGCTAGGAGATAAACAAAGTGAGTGAAATCAGCTAATAGCTTATTGTGAACATAATGCTTTATGCCATTATGTGCAACTGAATGGTGCTTACCCCTGAGAATTGATGGTCTCATTTGGTTTCTGAAGCAACTGGGATAAAGTACTGAATAGTTTCAGACGCATCCTGGGATCTCTAGATGTCTGAAGACATGTTTTAAGAATGAGAATAAAATCCTGAAGAGCTTTGCCAATCATAGGGCCTAAAAAATAAAAGTGGAAACACTGTTTTGTACTAGCAGGAATTAGTAGTATTGTATACCTTGCATCAAAAGGCTTAGCACTGAAGACAAACAAAAGCTGTAAAATAAATTAAACTCTTCCCTCTTGAAATGGAAGAAAGCCAAAAAGAGGAAAAGAGCAAAACACATTTTCTTTTTGGATTTTGGAAAGACAAGGCCTGGGAAACATACACAAACTCCAATACACCAGAATTTGTGAACCTACTTCAAGCTGAGGTTGCAACCACCAGTTTGAAGCAAACCAAGGTTAGCATGAACACTGGTCCTGATGCAATACTGCCCCATTAAAAAATTTCAAAAGAAAAGACAGAGGGAAATATGCACAATCGAAGGGAGAAGGAAGCTCACAGCTGCTAGTGATCTCTTAATCATGGTTAAAAGGTGGGGGAATCTGTATTTGCATTAAGCATATGTTATCCCTATCACTTTAGAGGCTTCATTCCTTTTGGAATTATTGTGTTCACCCATGATCGTTCATTCATACCAACTCTGCTAAGTCCACATTACCTGAATGAGTGGCAATCACATCAAACTGTAGTAATTCTGGAGAGAAGCAGGTCCAACGCTCGTGAGTTAAGGATACCCATTCCATAAGTTGAGATATATGTTGTTGATAGAGGCCAACTGCACCCTCCAAGTGCTGCACCTGAGCCAATGAATCCATTGCCTCTTCTAACTGGGGGGGGGGGGGGGGGGAGAGAGAGAGAGAGAGAGAGAGGCAAAAAAAGTTTAGAAAGTGTTGGTTTTAACCAGCTCACTGTGTGAATCCTCACACAACGGGCTGTTAAAAACAATGATGCTTTGAAAACATGATTTATTTATTTTTAACCAGCTGACTAAAAAGAGTGTTTAGCTGTTTTTCCGATCATGCCACACATGAAATGGTCCTTTAAACAGCCACCTTTTCTAGTGATCAGTTTGTCTGCCTTCAAGACACAACAGTTTTATTTTTTTTAATCTAACCTTCTGCAGCCCATTTATATGCTCTGCTATCTCATCTCGACTCTGGTGTGCCTAAATTGCTGTAACCTGCCTTGGGACCTGCTGACGAAGGGCAGGTAAGAAATATAACAGTAACAGCAAAAGAAAATCCCATATCCAACTGCCTGCTTAATCATTCTGTTAATTCTTCTTAGATTGCTGCTCCAGCTTTGATCACTTCTTAAGATTCCTGTCCTCCTCCATTCGACTGCTACTTTGACTTCTTTCTTCCAGCTTCTTTAGATAGTCAGTTCCCCTGCAACAACCAGGACCTCTCTCCCCTGCACTAGTCCTGCACTGGGAACATTAAGCAAACGGAGCACATCTGCCTGTCTCTGGGAGCCTTGGCTTCAGGCTGTAAAAGCAACTATACCTGGGGAGCACTGTTTGGATAATAAAGTATGCATCATCCATTTTCAGGATTTTCTCAAAAAAAGAGAGAAAAGATGTTAAGCAGAAAGGTGAGGTTCTTAAGGTTCAATGAATGTACTGTTCACCAGGAAAAGGCTCAATTTTCTCAAAGGACATCTATTTGGATGCTATCAGAACTGAGCATTTTCTTCAAACACAACCCATTTTTCTTCAAAATCATGTTGTTCAGGAATTTTTTCTTTTAAAATAAACCAAACAGGCCCCCCACACTGAAAATCGAGATTCCTGTAACTTCGTACAAGCGTCGTGACTCCATACCTCTAAGTATTCTTTCTAGCTTTTGTGTATAAATTAATGCAGAATTAAGGTGTATTACATTTACAGTTTTGAAACCAACTTTCAAAATTATGACTTTTTTGGAAGTTGCTTGTCAGTGATCAAGGGCCATAAATACCAGCTGAGATTATCATGCCTAGAGCAACAGTACAGGAAGTAAAACAGTCATTATGAAGAAGTAAGTGAAGAAGTAAATGAAGAAGCAAGTCTGGCAACAAAGCTTGCTTGGGCCACCAAAGAGCTACTATGAAAAGATGGGCGCCTGATTTATTTGGCATCCGACTTGGGAAGAAAGTGATTTATGGTTCGGAGATAGCCATCAGGAGGAAAAAAGGCCAGCCTTTATCAAAGGCATCTTTGGCTGTTGCCTCCGATTTTAAATAATGACTGAAACATTTTTAAACTTAGGATGGGTGTGGAGGTGAAAAGGGCAGCTACCGAAAAGACATTGCTGTATCCTTTGACTAAGTACAGAAAACTTTAAAAAAAAAAAAACATATTCTGAGTTATCGCAATTGGCACAAAAAAGACTAGTATCATTAGCAGATTATTTCTTTACGGTTTTGAGAGAATGCATAACCTTAGGCTGAAGAATACCCAATGTATTCCCTGTACAAAGTATATTTTGGGTTTGCTCCGACTTGCAGGTTTGTGGTTGCTCCCCCCCCCCTTCTTATTTTTTAGCTAAGATCACCCCTTCTGCAGCATTTGCAAAAAAACCACACGCTTGGGTCTTTTTTCCACAATGCTAGCTCCAAGAGATTAAAACAAATCCACCCTTTGAGACCACTTCTTTATGGATAATCTTTTCCCTTCGGGGAAGTTCCAAATAAAGGTTTTATAATGAAGCTCAGATAGTACTCTGAAATCCTGCCGTGAAACATGGTACACTGCGTAATTAGTGAGGGTAATTAAAAAGGTCTTGGTTTTCAGCTTTTTGTCTGGCGGCTTATAGGAACGGACACAGCTTGGTGATAGAGCACACGATTCGCATGCAGAACGTTCCCCAGTTCAATCCCCGAAACCTCCACTACAAGGATTCTAGGTAGCCAGTTTGGGAAAGGCCCTGCTGAGGATCTTGGAGAGCTGCCATCAGTTGGACAAAACCAAATTGCACCACCGATAGAATTTGGTATAAGGCAGCTCTGCTTTTTCAGTTGTATCATCACTTGGGGACACTACAAAGCTTCATGGGCTAAAGCAGGGAAGCCTATAGACCCTTCCAAATGGTGCTGGTGTGTAACTCCTGTCATTCATGACCATTCGCTATGCTGGTAGGTGCTGATGGTAGGTAGAATCCAACAACACCTGGATGACGACCGGTTCAACGTCCTGAGGATAAAGGGCCAGCTTTGGCAGCCCAAATATGGTGAACAGGCTTAGCCATGCTGACCCCGTGCTTAGTACATTTTCAGGCAGTAATTTTTATATTTCTGTTTTTCAGATTGCTTTATTTTTAGTCTTTGCTGCTCACTCGCGAGAGTCTCAAGATGCCACACCTGGAAAGAACCAGTAAGTTCAATGGCATCTGACTTAAGGAACCAAACAAAATCAAAACGCAGGACCATACAGCAGTGGTTCTGTCAAGGTTACCTTCACATGCAAGGGTCCAGAAGTTGGTATTGCTGTTATTGTTACCAAAACCTTCGTTAGCTGAAGGCTTACTTCTTTACAGTCCTCTTGGCATACATCAATGAGCGCTTCCACACAGCAAAGCAGCTGCTCCATGTAAAAGACCTACCAAATACAAACAGAAAGGAAATGCTTCCACAAGGCAATTGTTGACGTTCTCGCGTTGCTCCGCTGTAAGTCACATGGCCATATCCATGCTGTTTCATGGTGGTCATGAAAGCCTGTTTTCTCCCGTAGTTACAACTATGCTCTGTGGCCAATGGCCATGTAAACACAACAGGAAACAATCATTATATGAAAAGGACCTAGGGGTCTTAGTGGACCCCAAGCTTAACATGAATCATGAGTGTGATGCAGCAGCAAAAAAAGCTAATGCTATTCTAGGCTGCATAAGCAGAAGTATAGTTTCCCGATTATGGGAAGTAATAGTCATGCTCTGTTCTGCCTTGGTCAGACTATACCTGGAGTACTGTCTGCAGTTCTGGATGCCACAATTTAAGAAAGATATTGATAAGCTGAATGTGTGCAAGGGAGGGCAACCAAGATGATCAAGGGTCTGGAAACCAAGCCTTATGAAGAACAGTTGAAGGAGCTGGGTATGTTTAGCCTGGGAAAGAGGCGGCTGAGAGTAGATATGATAGCCATCTTCAGATATCTAAAGGGTTGTCACATGAAAGAGGGAACCAGGTTGCTTTCTCCTGCTCCAGAGGCTAGGACCTGAACCAATGGATTCAAGTTACAAGTTCCTCCTAAACATCAGGAATAACTTTCAGACAGTAAGAGCTCTTTGACAGTGCAACAAACTCCCTTGGGATGTTGTGGACTCTCCTTCATTGGAGGTTTTTAAGCAGAGGTTGGATGGCCATCTGTCATGGATGCTTTAGCTGAGATTGGACTGGGGTTGGACTAGATGACCCCAGGGGCCCCTTCCAACTTGATGATTCTGATTACTGTTACCAAAGCTGCCCTAAAAATGGTTGCGGATGAAGGGCGGTATGTAATGTAATGTAACGTAACGTAACGTAACGTAACGTAATGCAATGCATCAAGCCTAAGGAACTATCTGAGACAAGACTTACAAACACTTACAGGATCTGGATACTGTCTATAATTGCAGCTTATTTTGCATTCTCCTTACCTCTTCAGACCGCTGTCTTATTTCAGGGCAGTCCAGTGTGCTGGCAAGGTCCACCAAATGAGGCTGCAAGACTTTCCTTGGCGAACCCCTTATAACTGCTGCTAGAACCATGAGGTAGGATGGCATAGGCACTTTTTTGAGGTCAGACGTGATTAACTTCAGAGATACCGCTGGGCTGACAAAGGCGCCAATCAGCTCTGCTGCATTCACACACTATGAAAGGGAACACAATCACGTTGCCCAGATTATGAGAGGCAAAGGACCAAACAAATTCAACGTGGCCATTTTAAAAACAAAAACCGAGGGCACCAGCTTGCTTGCCTTTGCTCATTTTAAAAAAATGCTTCAGAAATTGCCTTGTAGGCCTTTCCACTCTTTCACTCATAATTTTATGGATGACAAAGTTTTCTTGACATGTATCAAAGAAGCTCAAAACGAGTGCTCAGATGCCTTCTTTCAGCACCAACCTCTCAAACAGGCATCATGCCAAATAGCATATTGATGGCTTACCAACCTACTTTAAGCCATGCTTTCACATTCTGGTTTACTGGCTAGTAACAAACCACAATCTGTCCATTCAGATACCATGCCACACCACAGTAAGCTTCCTTAACCATGGTTTGGAGTGATGCCTCAAATTGAGCCCAACTTTTTACTTTTTAGCAGGGAAGAATGGCAAGTCCTAAGAACGAAAGAAGAAGCCTACTAGATCAGACCAGAATCCCAACCAGGTGGAATCTTGTCTCCCCACAGAGGCCAAAGTGATGCCTTGGGGAAGCCCTTGGGCAGGACACAAAAAGAGCTGTCTTCTCCTGCTGCTTCTCCCAGCAACTGATACTGACAGACCTACTGCCTCTGAATCCCAGAGGTTCAATATAGCCATCATGACTGGCAGCCATTGATAGACTTTTTCTCCATGCCATTCCGGCACACGCGAGCTTTCGAACACTACAAATGAGTAGCCATTCAAATCCAATTATTATTTTTTCAGAAATGGACAAAAATGCAATATTCTCTTCATCAACATTATCATTTGTAGTTTTGCTTGCAAGTTTTACTAACATTATGAAATGGGAAAGAAGATCCTTAAGCATTATTTTTACCCATAGGAGTGTCTTTTTTACTGTTTACATGCTGTGCTGCTAAATAAGCATGCAAGCTTTCTTAAGGTTGGGTTTTAAATGGCACCTATTGCAAATAATAAAGTGGATTAATTATTGCTTCTACAAAGACAAAGGAAAACAGCAGGAAGGAAGCCTAAACTTGCCATGTCTGAACACCGATTAAAGGTATCACATGGAACACACATACTTTAATATAGTGGGAGGATTATGCAGCAGAAAGAGGGAGAAAAAGATAACGTGAAATTAACTAGAAAGGGCATGAACTGCACATAGTTTTAAAATGGAATTTATCCCCCCAAGCATTTACACTTTAATCTCCTGCTTATGATTTTTAAGAGGCTGTTAATGCTTCACTTGGCCAGCACCACAGGTGATACTTTGAACAATCTCACCATTGATCTGTACAATTGAAGAGATATACATTTAGTTTAAGAGTGCCTGTATAAGTTTCCTATCTGCCCTGATCTAGCAAGGATGATCCACAAGTGGATTGCCTTCCTGGACTGTCTCCCACACATTCAAAAAAACTGCGTAGCATGCAGGAAGAAAAACATCCAGGACTTGGTTGTGCTAGGTTTACTATGGTTAACAACCATGGAGCACAGTTATGTGTGGTGAAAAGGTCTCTGCAGAGAATTTACTAAAATGGGGGGGGGGGATGTTTCCAGAAAATTTCCAGCTGGATTTCTCCATGGAATTTTTTTCACTTTTATGATTCATATCATAAAAACAACTCAATAACTAAATGAATGGACACAATCAAATCAAATCTGAATGGATACAGTATTAGTCAAATCTAAAATAAAAATTATAATAATTAACTTCTTTTCCTAGGAAACAAATGTATTTATGCACTGCAGCATTTCAGGAATGCTAAAATTAGTATAAACAGTCCTGTCCTCCCCTCTTATAATCTAAACAATGCAAGGGAAATCTGTGCTACTGAGTTATCTCTTAAAATATTTACAAATGTTCCAAGAAACAAATGTTCCAATAAATGTTCCAAGTAAAGCTTTGAATTTGTTTGAACCTAACATTTAAACCACACACAGCTATTTAGCTATTAGGAAAACTTTTAGAATATTTATGAAGCGTGTAACATTAAGCCAACTTTTTAGTTTTACCAAAGACAAGTCCGTTAACATGCTAAACCAGGTCTCTGTCAGCCCAGAGGAGCAGAAATCTTTCTGGAAACCGTGTTTCACAAAGGGGGTGAATTTGAAATTTGCAGACTTACATTCCTAGTCACATTACTTTCCTCATCTGAGCACACCCGGTATAGAGTTCTAAGGAGGAGTTCCATGTGCTGTGTGATGTGGTCCTCTACATGTTGCAATAATATAACCAGAAGCTGTGATGCCTTTATTCTGGTGCCCTCAACCCAGTCAGTTATATCATGGCAGAGACCAGGAAGTATTTTGAAGATGTTTCTGATCACCAGCTCCCGACATCCCAGATCTGGACGAGTCACTAGAGTGAAATAAAAAATTAAAGAAAAAAGAGAGAGTGAGAATTCAGGGTTAGGGAAAGGCCTGTGAAACCGCTGTATGTTTTTAAGTTCTTGAGTCACAACAGGTATGCCTACAATGAAACTAGAGTACGCAAGCTATACCCAAAGCACTAAGCACATTTTGTTTGCAAATGCATCAAAAGGAAATGAAATACTGTAATCACACAAAAAGAAAGGGTCAGCTCACATAGGTGGTGCTGTTACCAAACCTTCTACCTGCACACCCAACTATTTGCATGGACAAAGTAGTATTGGAAAGTGGTGGTACATAGAAAAAAGATGACCTGCGACTACCGTGACCACAGCAGCCCTATTTGGACCAGTCATGATAAAAGGTATCACAGAAAGGGCACCTAAAAAAGTACACATGAACCTCCAGTTTATATGCAGCCTTCTGCATACATGTGGAAAAATACGAACCTTAGCCAGCACCCTTATATATGTAAATAGGTCTACAAATATCCCTAATGTGATTTTTTTAAATGCTCCAGATGCACCTTATTGCTCACTTTTCTGACTTTTTCCATTGCAAAACCCTGAAAAGGCTCTCTCCAATGTCCTACCCCCTCCCCCGTCCCGCAAAACTGCTCTGCTGTTTGATTCAGAAACATCAGAATATGGCTTTATTCTTTCTCAGGATGTTGCTGTTGTTGCTCTTTTCCAACACTGCCAGTACGATTTGTAAAACCTTTTCCTGATATCTGTCTGTTTTGTAGGATGTAGAGTTTGAATTACCTTTGCTGACAGAGCTAACAAGTCAGCTCTATCGAAACAGCCTGCGATTTGGCTGGACACTCTTGATGGGTGGACATAACATTCTTTTGGCAGTCTGGCATGAACTGTGAACAGCAGCTATAGGCAATTCAAGACTAATGAGGTGTCATTTACTATCCAGATGTAAAAGACACAAGCATGGCCCTAAGAAATGGGCAATGGGATACTTTATTTCTTATAATGTAAACTGCTACAGCCTAGCGTTCCGTTCAAACATTAAGAGGTTGAGTATCCCACCTTCAGAGGAGAGGTGGATGGCAACCAGAGACAGGGGCTTATTTGGTGGTGGCACCAATGCTTATGCAGTTTTCCCTCCCGACTGAATGATCCGTCCAGCACTTCCCTTTTAAATTTTTAGATACCATGTCCTTTTTAATCTGCCGAAGCTTTTAAGAAACAACACTTTGTTATCTGATCTGCAGAGAACTCTTGTGTAGGCCATTTTATTTATTTCAGGGTATTTTCTCAATTATTTATTTTTATTGCTTGATGCTTGCTTCTATTTTTTTCAGTTTTGCAGCTCTGAGTTTTTAAATAAATTGTATTTCAAAAGGTCTTCTCGTTTTTTATTAGTATGTATTGTGCACCACTTTGAACATTTTATTTGTTTTAAAAAAGAAAACATAAGAGGCAGGACATGCAGTTCTGAAATAAAGATAAATGAAGACAATGCTAATAGGAGGAGGGTTGTTGGTAAAATGGAATTGACTGAAGGAGCGGACTCTCACAAAAGAAAGCCCTCAAGCATACTGCAGTTTTGCATGAGGCCCTCTACTTGTGTGGCTGTACAAATAATAAAAAAAACCCTGATGTAAAACTTAAACAGGATGCAGAACACAGAAGTGTTTGTGAAGCACCTACTTAAAGGGAAGGATCTTCAAAGGCACTCTGAACTAAGGCTTCTTTTTGTCATGGAAGAGAGCATTTGGATTATGGAAATTGACAGCAGAAAAACAAAGAGGTCAAATTCAGAAATCCTGCCTGAGAAGACAAAGATAGAGAGTGGCATCCCATTTGACCAGAGGCATCTCCCCCCCCCCCCTCACCCCCCAATGATTTTTGACTGGTCCTTTTCAACAGTTCCCTTCATTTCTGATGCACAAATGCAGCTATTTCATCCGCATATCTCACTCCTGTCAAAGGCTTCTCCGCTGCCCCCTACCTTTTCCTAACCTGTCTGCACCCCTATCCTAAGGCAATGCTTTCTTCTTCTTCTCAGTGGAAAGTCGCCCTATTGTCAGGATGGCTTTCAGTTCCTTCTTTGCTTTTCACCCTGACCTGCAATCTCTGTCAACGGGAGATCAAAGCACACTGAGGCAGAGGTGTCAGGTTCATTAGCTTGCAGCTAGAAAAACTGGGGTTAGAGAGAAAAATTCAGGGGCAGGGGGAGGAAGGAAACGGGTGGTCTGCATTTTGGAGGTGAAGTTCTTCAGAAACCATTTAGCTAGAGAGAGAAGCAGATACTGAAATGTACCTGTTAAATGGAAGTCGAAAATTAAACTTGGTGCCTTGGAACGTAATGTGTTTATAAAGTTTATAATGTGTTGGCACTGGGATGATTAGACTGTACGTCTTGCCTTGATCTAACTAATACTGTGATGCATACATAAACTGCTATCTTGTAGTAAAGGTAAAGGTACCCCCGCCCGTACGGGCCAGTCGTGTCCGACTCCAGGGTTGCGCGCTCATCTCGCTCAAGAGGCCGTGAGCCGGCGCCATCCGAAGACACTTCCGGGTCACGTGGCCAGCGTGACGAAGCTGCAGCTGGCGAGCCAGCACCAGCGCAGCACACGGAAACGCCGTTTACCTTCCCGCTATAAAGCGGTACCTATTTATCTACTTGCACTTAAGGGTGCTTTCGAACTGCTAGGTGGGCAGGAGCTGGGACCGAACGACGGGAGCTCACCCCACCGCGGGGATTCGAACCGCCGACCTTGCGATCAGCAAGTCCTAGGCACTGAGGTTTTACCCACAGCACTACCCGCGTCCCCCTATCTTGTAACCCCTGCATAAATGGGGAGTTGCCTGTACTTTATGTAACTTGGTAAAGGGATTTGTTCTTGTATGTATTTTTTTTGGGGGGGGGGGGGATTTTCAAATCAATTGTGCTTTACAACTTGAATAAAAAAGGGAAAAGGTGCCAAAAACTGTGCCAAATATTTCCCCAACAGGTTGTTTACAGAAAACACCAAAATAAACTTTAATGAATTTCACCAGGTCTAGGAGTTCTGAAAATGCCCCAAATGTAAAATGAGGAAGCATTTGCTATTAGCATTGAAGACGTCTGTAAAACATGTTAAATCATCAGCAGTCAGCCTGTAGCACAGACACCACACGTTGCACAAGCTGCAGTCATTTGGGGCAAAGGCAGAAGGACCTGTAGCCCTGGCTACTTCTATACTCCTGCCTTGGTGTTCCAGGTGTGCTCGTCCCCAGCTCAATAAACTAAAATTACACCAGAGCGCAGCAACCTCTCATGTACTGCAGTGCACATGAAAGCAGCAATCGCTCATGCTTTGGCCTCATCTCTACATCACAAAAGGCTTGCCAAAAAGACTGGCCACTGTTAAAGTTGTCACAGCCAGGTAAGAGCTTGTCTCGTACAATTCTTTAGCAAAGGGAGAGAGAACAAGAACCATTCCACAAACCTGTTTTGAACTTCTTAAAAGATATACTGAAAAATTATCAGGTCAGTTGTCTAAAAAGGTCCATAAATCTTTCCACAGGAGATGCAATTACAAGGTGTTAGAAGGCACGATGCATGAAAAATCTCAGCTCAGCTAGGCAGTTGGGGGGTTGCCCAACCTTGTGATCTACACTTGTTTTGCAAAGAACATTGTCTCACACAGATCCCTTAATGCTTGTTATTACTCACCAGCTATCTCTGCTGCATAACAATTTATCCTCTAGCACCCGCTTGGCTGTTATGCCTCAAATTATTACAGTAGTCTTACCAAAGCTACTAAGTACTCTAAGTATCATCACATGACCCCTAACTACAAAGAGATTATCTAATAGACAAACATTTTGTTTTTTATAATATTTCAAATTTTAAAAGAACACGTTAAATTTCCTAATATTTCAAAACGTTTGCGTTTTACTTTCTCATTAAGAAATGCTTTGTACCTGCCATATCAAATAGCTGCTCATTACAGGCTTGTAATAACGGGACAAGAAATTTGCACCCTGAACATTTTTTCATTATACTCACATCCTGGAGGATAATAAGGTGGCACAATATAGAAGTCAAGTTTATCTTTAATATCGTTCTCGTTTTCTTTTTCCCATTGCGAGCCTACTTTCTTCCAATAAGTAAGAGCCAGTTCCCTAAGTGCAAAACAAAGGCATCAAAAACACACATTATATATAACATACACAAAGAAGTTTAACAAGTGTGTCACTTAAAAACAACAAAATCCCTTTTCAGCAAATCTGAAAGTGTTGGGTTGTTGTTTTTTAAATCACACTCTCAGGCAATCTCCACAGCTGCATATCTAAGGTCCCTGGAATGTGGTACATGTGCCAGTCACTGAGTGTAGCCTCAAAGGACAATCTGCATGTGCGAATGAGCCATCACAGATTCATCAGAATAGGCTGACCTTTCATATTGCCTATTTCAACTCAAAGGACATACTTTTCAGTGCAGAGGTTAAAAAAAAAAAAGCATTCAGCTGAGAGTCATCAAGTAATGAGAGATCCTTAGGTACTTGGATGTGTCTTCATTTGGCTGATGCTTGAGAAACAGAAGGAAAGCAAGTATTCTGAGCCTTGGGTCTGCTCTTGGCTCTTTTGCGTACAGCAGTAAATGTTACTTTCTGACTGGAAGCCTTTGTGCATACAGCTTCCACCTTCATTCATTTCAATACACATACATTAGCAATGGACGAACACACCATTTCAGTTGTAGAGCTAGACAGCATGGTCCCACTCTCTACTTTAATACATGAGCTGCAACATCCAAATCCAGCATAAATTATATAAACTGGATTCTGAGTTCTACTTACTTGTTTTCATGTATTTCGTCAGTAAGGCCACTGAGTAACAGAGGAATTAACTTGTGAAAATAAGAATATCTATCCCGCAGGTGCAGTAGCCACTCTCCAGTGACACTGGTAACAGCCTCTCTAACCTAGAAATGTTTAAAAGCAATGTATGACACATTTACATCCATCAAATATAAAAACAGACCATTGTACTACATTTTTTTTTAAAAAAAAACCTTAACTCGTGCAGCCTGAGGTTTCGTTAAACTTCTTTTAAAAATAAAGGTTCAGCTTTCTTCATACATCCCTGCAAGTTCTTTGAGATGGAGGGGGGGGTTGTTTGTTATTATGTTATGTATTTTTTGTGATTTTATACTGTAAACCGCCCTGTGATCTTCAGATGAAGGGTGGTATATAAATTTAATAAATAAATAATTAAGAAATAAAAAGAAATATAACCCAGGCAGGCTTTTACTTTACCCTTCACAATAACACGCAAACTGGTGTTCTAGAAATTTAGATTTAAAAGCCTCATTTCAAACAGGAAAATCTTAAAACAGTCTTGGAAATCTGACAGTAAATTAACCTAAAGAGAAAAACTGTTCAAGATTGCAGTGCTAAAATTAAATATTAAATATGGTCTCTCACATGTATCTTCAAGAAAGAACTGCCTGGATTACAATTTAGCCAGAACCAAGTTACCTGTGGGATCTCATCAAAACACCGCTGGGCTAGGTGAGAAAGCACATCGTCCAGAGACTTCACATTGCCATACTGAATCACTGCTCCTGTAGCCTGAATGACAGCAACACGGACTCTATAGTGTTGATGGGAAATTGCTTGCATTAAGGGATTGATCAAACTTTCTGACTGCATGTGAAAGGTATCTGGCAGAGGAAAATAAAGAAAAATTATGTTACTCCTGGTGAAGCAGTGTAGTTAGGTGTGTGCACTGTTTTATAATAGCACACAGAATGCTGAGCAAAGACTTGGACACTAGCAATATACACCCTCCAACGAATCTGTAATGGTGCTGTGGAATGGTAGAACAGCAATCTTAATTTTACTGAAAGATTTCATGTCAGCTGCCTTTTTTTGTATTTTCTGCAGGGGGCGGCGGAAATGCGAGGTCACAGAAAGGCCAAAGTGGGGCCAAGGTGAGCTTTATCATACATTTTTGAAAGGGAACTATTTCACATTAGCGTTCTTGTCTTAAACATGTTTCTTATGAATAAATGTTATTGATTTATTTAAATGATGTTTTAACCTTCAAGTAAGCATAGATGAGTGCATTATTTTAATTTCCAGTTTATATGTGCAAATTGCCTTCAGATAGGGTCCAGCATACTGGTTTAGCCATGGGGGGGGCAGATTATGTCTCTTGGGGGTGACTGCCCATCCTCTTCTGACACCACCTATGACTTGGCTTCTTCAGTCTGCTGCTCTTAACAGCCTGGGTTGCTTAAGTTTTCACTTCTCCTGTGGTCTTTTAGTAAGATGTAGTTGCCTTATATACAGAAGCAGTCCTCTAGCTCAGTATTATTTGCCACACCCAGGGTCACTAACATATGCCCACAGAGGCCTTCTCTGGCACTCACAGGGTCCTCCCCACCCCTGGGACACATATACAAAGTTAGGTTTGGTACCAGATTTTAGTTGTAGGTGTGTACTTGGTTCCAAGGTGCCCATGTGGTGCCCACAGGAGTTTCTCGTTTTCAAATGTGTCCCCCTTAGTTGGGAACCCCTGGCCTGCACTGACTGGCAGCAATTCTCCAGGGTTCTAGGCTGGGTTCTTTCCCAGCCCTACCAGGAGATACCAGGGGTTGAACCTGGGACCTTCTACATGCAACGCAGATGCTCTACCACGGAGCTGTGGCCTTTCCCCAAGTGCAAATGCAGGTAGGGGGATCACATCCACACCATATTAATTTAAAGCACATGGCTTCCCTGAAATAGAACTACAATTCCCAGTACCCTGAACAAACCAGAGTTCCCAGGATTCTTTTCGGGGGAGAAGCCATGTGCTTGAAACATATGGCATGGATGTGGCCAAAAACAGGGCTCCTGTTCATCTCCACTATAAGTGGCATTGTGCCTCTGAACACCATTCGCTGGGATCACTGGTGAGCAGAGTACTACTGCCACTGTGAGAAGAGGATGCTGGATCAGATGGGCCCCTGGGCCTAATCCCGGAGACTCATTTTCTTATGCAACTTCATTTGCCCTAAGAGAAGGAACAGTGATCTGTAGGGCTTCCCTCACGCTTGATCTGGAAGCTGCAATTAGTCTAGAATGCTGCAGCAGGAGTAAGGAGTAAGGCCTTGTCAGCATATAACACCTACACTCAGAGATCTGCACTGGTTGCTGATTTGCTGCTGGGCCAAGTTCAAGGGGTTACTATCAGTAGATGAAGCCCCTATCAACTTGTGACCAGTTTACCTACAAGATCGCCTTACCCCGCATGTGCCCACTTGACTGCTTTGATTGGCACAACTGGCACTTTCACAGGTGTCATATAATACCTGCACTACAAATTCAAACACTTTGTGTGGCAGCGCCTGCACTTGGGAACACCTTGCCTATGGAGATCAAGCAGGTCTTGCCTTTACCACACTCTTTTTCGGCACCTGCTATAAACATTCCTGTTGCAGCCGCGCGTACCTGGATACTTAGAAAGTTGAGGTCATTTCAATCTATTTTAGCCGGTTAACTTTTGCATGTTTTAAGGAAGGGTTGAGGTTTCTTATTTCTTGATTTTACGGTTTTACCTTTTGGTAAACCGCTTTGAGATTTATTTTAAATGAAACAGGATAGCTCAGTCAGTAGACCACGAGACTTTTCATATCAGGGTCTTGAGTTTGGAGTCCCACGTTGGGTGAAAGATTCCTGCATGGTAGGGGTTGGATGTACAATCCCCCCCCGTGGCCCCTCCCAACTCTACAAATCTGTGATTCTGTGAATGAATTTGCGCTGTGGTCTAAACCACGGAGCCTCTTGGGTTTGCCGATCAGAAGGCCGGTGGTTCAAATCCGTATGACGAGTTGAGCTCCCGTTGCTCTGTCCCAGCTCCTGCCAACCTAGCACTTCAAAAGCACGCCAGTGCAAGTAGATAAATAGGTACTGCTGCGGCAGGAAGGTAAACAGTGTTTCCGTGCGCTTTAGTTTCAGTCATGGTGTCACGCTGCACCAGAAGCGGTTTAGTCATGCTGGCCGCATGACCCGGAAAGCTGTCTTGGGACAAATGCCAGCTCCCTCGGCCTGAAAGCGAGATGAGCGCCACAACCCCATAGTCGCCTTTGACTGGACTTAACCATCCAGGGGTCCTTTACCTTTTTTCTTTACCCTATAGCAACCCAACTCCAGCTGGGAAAAAAACCTTTTCTCCACTGCTCTCCAAAGTGCCCTGGCCCCCTTTCCTTCTCCCCCCGCCCCAAGCCAGGCTTCATCTCTGCACCCTCCCCACCCTCCAGTCCACCAGGCAGCCCCTTCCCCAACCCTACAGGCATCGCGGCCCCCCTGCGCGCACCTGGCATGGCCTTGGCGCAGGCGGCGGCTCCCGCGCAGCCCTCTCGCTTGGCCTGCGGATACGGGTCGAGGAGGGCGCTGCGCAGGGCGCGCACCAGCTCGGGCAGGTAAGGCGCCAGGGCGTCTCCCCGGCACGCCTGCAGCAGGAGGCTGAGCAGCTGCAGGAGGCCCAGGCGCAGCTCCTCGCACGGCTCGCCTTCGCCCGGCGGGAGGCCCAGGCGCTGCGCCAGCGCCGGCACCAGGAAGGGCAGCGCCTGCTCCGGCCGGCTGCCCTGGCTCACGCCGTGGCGGGTCAGCTCCAGCGCCAGCTCCCGGCAGCGCTCGGCAGGGTCGGCCACCAGGCAGCGCGCCAGAGGCCGGAGCATCTCCTTGGCGAACACCTCCTGGAGCACCGGCGGCGGCAGCGGCCGCTCCAGGACCGCCGCGCGGAGGCCGGCCAGCGCCTGCAAGCGGGACTGCCGGGACCCGTCCTGCAGGCGGTCGAGGTGCCGGGACACCGCTTGGCTGACCTCGGCCACCCGAGGGTGGTGGTCTCCGATGGCCCCAGGCTCGTCGGCCATGCTGCCGCGTGCCCGTTGCTAAGGGAAGGCGGCGGCTAGGCCCGTTGCTAAGGGCCCCGACGCGGCTTCGGGGCCGCCGGCGGGGTTTGTTTACGGCGCCCGGCGACGTGCTTTACGGCAGGGGCCGGAAAGCGAGGACGCGGCTTGGCGTCAAGAGGAGGATGGGGGGGGTGCGCGGGCTCGCTAAAGCAGCGCTAACTATACTCAATAAGCAAGGATCGCTGCCTGAGCTCTTACGCTTTTTTCTACTAAGTTGCCGCGAAGCCGCTTACGAGAGAACCCTAAAGCAACACAAAAGCGACGAGTCAATAAATAAAATGCTTTGCAATTCATAATGTCGTCGTCGTTGTTGGCATTTGTCTGTCTCAAGCGACAGTGCACCTCGGAGGGTGAAGGCAAATCCACCCCAAGCACTTCTGCCATTTCAGCCTGTTTCCTGGAAACAGACTAATTCATTTCTGGTTCCATCGAAGGAGAGCCCAGGGGAGTTCACCCAATGTCAATGGTTACTGAATTCTTGTTGTCTTGAGAGACAATGGAGTGTGCCACTGGGGGTGAAGCCAGTCCTCTATGTTAATGGCAGCAAAGTGACTTCCTTGGGACGCAAGTCTTGGTAGTGTGTCTGGAGGTCCTGGGCTGCCAGACCACAAGACCCTCAGTCTCATTGAGGTGGTCCTGTAGGAGTTGCTGGAAGGAAGCATACAAGGCTCCATGCAAGGTCTTGGGACAGCAAGGCAAGTGTGTGCCTTCGCACAGCGTTTTGTGCGCCCAAGTGGGAGTGTGGTTAACGTGAGTAGCAAGAGGAACCTCTGCATTCTTAATAGCAAAGCAGAGATTCTACTAGCAAATAAAAGGAGAATAGCTTTACATTAAAATGACAGATGATAAGAAAGCACTTTCCCTTTGCTTTTTCAGTCCTTCGTTCTTGATTTTATTTACCATTTTCCCACACACGCTGAAAAAATCATGCTCAAAGCTGCTTATGACAAAGGAAGCAGGAAGGTGTTTCAAAATCAAACAGTGCAAAAGCAACTTCATAATGAAACAAAAGCAAATGTAACAACGTACCAAAACATACATGCGATTTAAGTTCTATAAATATAACAAGATTACATTAACAACATTACTCCACCTGTAAATAGCAAAAATAACAAGGGAGCTGGACAGTTTCCCCTTGATCCTAAAAAAAAGACCCTCCCCTGCAGCAACTTGCAAGGCCTCATAAAGGCAAGGAGTGAGATAGCTGGAAACACCTCTCCCATGTTTAATTGCCACAACATTGGGGGTGGACATATCAGGACACAGAAAGGGCCAGCGAAAAAAGATGGGTTACTCCAGATGTTCAGCTCCAGCTGCTATTTGCCTCTGCCAGCATAGCTAGTGATGATGGGAGCTGTAGTGCAGCAACAGCTGGGAGGGTCTCTGGCTTAAAATATCATATACCGTATTTTTCGCCCTATAGGACGCACTTTTTCCCCTCCAAAAATGAAGGGGAAATGTGTGTGCGTCCTATGGGGCAAATGCAGGCTTTCGCTGAAGCCTGGAGAGCGAGAGGCGTCGGTGCACACCGACCCCTCTCGCTCTCCAGGCTTCAGGAAGCTATCCGCAAGGCTTGCGAGCAGCAGCCTGCAGCCCGAAGCACGGGGCGCGCTCTAGAGCGCGCCCCGTGCTTCACACAGATGTTCGCAAGGCTTGCGGATAGCAGCCTGTTCTGCATCCCTGTCACCCCTCTTTTCTTCATTTTGGCTGCTTGGTTTTGGGAGAAGGAGAACTGTTGCTACTGTTAAACAACAGGGAGTCAGAAATCCTTGGTCATCTGCTACAAATCACGCCCCTGGTGCATAGCTGTCAACGTTTCCCTTTTTTTAAGGCAAATTCCCTTATTCCGAATAGGATTACTCGCAAGAAAAGGGAAAAGTTGACATCTATGCCCTGGTGTAAGCTGTCGCCTGAACCCTTTTAAGTTATGATGCCAAGAACTGAACCTGGGACCTTCCTCATGAAAAGCCTATATTCTACCACTGAGCTATGGTCCTTCATGTAAGGGAAGTGTATTATAGTGCACAATCTGTTCACAAGTGACCCAGATGAGCATATGTACAATATATTAGTCTTCGGGACTCATTATAGGTCACAGCCTGACCTAGGATGAGTCACAACAGCAGCACTGCCACCATACAAATGTACAGTGAAATAAAAATAATAATCCTCAGATGTATGCTTCAGCTACAGGTGGATACCAGGTCTGAAAAGACAAGGCCAACCAAAGTCAAAGTCCAGGGGGTCACGCTGTCTATCGGCTTCCTCTTCTTTAGGCTCAGGGTTTTCCCTTGCAGAACCTGGGAGGTAGGAAGAGGGTGGGGAGCAAAACTAGACCTAGTGTGTTTTGGCTGCCATTGGCTCTAGCTACATCAGCCATCAGCTCTGTCTCCAGCCACTGCTAGGCTCATTCCCTTCTGCCCTACTAGTCCCAACAGGCACCAAATCCTTGCTTCCTTAAGCCATCACCCCAGATCCTTGCCTCTCTATCCAGTTCTCCCCTACCTGTTCCATTTTGGGTGAGTTTAAAATCACAGCAGCAACATCATCATCATCCCCCAAGCAAGTGACTGGACTAACATAACCACAAGCATCGCACAGGGCCTGGAGCATGTTCCTTCCCAGCCTGTGTGTGTGTGTGTGTGTTTTTCTCTCCATGCAGGAGGGAGGCTGAACTTGCCTATGACTGACAGCCAGCTGGGACTTCCTGTGTGTGTGGGTTTGCTGCTGCTAGCGCAACAGAGCCTTAACGCTTTGTGTGCAAGGGGAATAAGAAAAGGGGGGGAATCAAAACACAGGCAGACAGACAAATCTGGGGGTGGATAAGTAGCGGGGATCTCTTTTGCCGGGGCTTTTCTGAAAGCACACGGAGGAGGGGAAAGGGGGATTCACGAGCAGCCAGCCAGCCGCTGGAGGAGGAAGAGGAGGAGGCTGCACTGCGGAATAACGGGAGCTAAAAGAGGAAGAGGTTTGTAGCTGCCGCTGCTGCTTGTCGCTGATCCAGCAACTCAGGTATTTAGCTATGGTCCCCTCTGGCATTGCACGCGCAGCCTGCTCTTGTCCCACTAGCGCTATGGAGAGGGGATCTCTGATCTCTTCCCCCCACTCACCCTCCTCTCTCTCCATCCCTCCTTCCTCCCTTGCTTGCTTTTGGCAGCTGTTCCCCCAGCAACAATGGCTGAGAGAATTAATTCAGCACAAAGGGCTGTTGCTGATGGAGACGGTGGAAGAGGGAGGGGGGAAGAGGATGAAGGATACCCCTCCTTCTCCATCGAGAGCGAGAAAGAGGGAGAGAGAGAGAGAGACTGCGATGGTGCTTTGTTGGGGGATATAAGGAGGCATTGGGAATCCTTGGGGAGACAGCCTTTCCCCATGTATAAATCAAACCCTAGCAAGGGTTGAGGATGTTTGCGGACTGCAACCCTCAGTCTGAATCACTCACAGTGTTAAGAGATGTTGCTCTTTTGGGAAGGATGCACAAGGAAGGGGAGGAGGTTTCCCTCGCCGCGCAGCTCTTAAGGCTGTGCAATTTTATTTATTTGTTGCTCCGTTTCTCAGTTTTCTCCCAAATTTTAATCTTCTTCCAGTTATTTGAGATTCAGTTTGACAAGAGATTGGACCTGCCGTCCCTCCTCTCTTAGAAGTCTTGTGGGGATCACCTTCCAAAAATATGTGATGTCAGGTCCTCTGCCAATGGGGGATCCGTGCATGCAAAACACATCCAAATCTTGGACCTACGCTTACCTAAAGAGAGGGAAATGCAATCAGTGATTAACACCGCACAGTCCGCTCTCTTGTTTGCACATCCCGATCAATCTCAGTTGCAGTTCGAACACGTGTCCTTTTATTTTGGATGAGCTTGGCGTCTGAAATGCATTGACGGGAGGAATGGGTCATTCACCCTCTTGTTTGCTTTGATGAAAGAGGAGTGCTGGTTTATTGTCTTTCACGAACAAATATTGTTTCCTTGAGATATTTTTCTGCACTAATATCTAGAAGCATAAAAACACACACAAAAAGGTCTGGAGGTGCTATTCTCTGTACCACATTTGCTGGAGAATGAACTGAACAGTTCAGAATTTGACAAAGAATAGTATGCAATGGTTTCTTTGGAATTTGCAGAGAGAGGAAAGGAAATAGCATTGGGGGTGTTCTGTATGCCAAAAGGCTAAGCCACCACCTCACCAGGTCCATTAGATAAAGATCAGTTTCCCAAAAACCAGTGTCCAACAATTATTATGAAAAAATATTTAATAGCAAACCAGTCTAGTGCAGGCAGAGCTAGGATACTTTTTGCTCCATGATGCAGAAGGGGCAGAAGATTATGTAGAAAGATCATTTTCACTTTTTTGGGGGGCGTAAACTTCTAATGAAGAGCCTACGACTTATAACACACTGAACATTTAAGGACTGCTACATCGTAGGTTTGCTATTCAAGCCTTTGGGGTGAGAACATGCAGTGAATATTCTATGTTGCTGGCAGATGATTTGATAGGACTGAGATACTGAAAGTTACTTTTTGCCCAGTATTTGAAAACTTGATTTCTGTCCCGTTTTGTACACCTGAAGACTTTGGAGAATGGCTTATGCTTCTTGAAACACCATGCCGTTTTCTCACCCAGGTTTGTTGTCTGTTTACAGTCACAAAGATGGCTGCTTCGTCCTCTTGCAATGTGGAAGACGACGAGAGCCTGAAGGGATGTGAACGCTACGTTCAGAAGCATAATATCCAGCAGATTCTGAAAGAGTGCATTGTCAACCTCTGCATAGCAAAACCTGACCGGCCGATGAAGTTCTTGCGAGAACATTTTGAGAAACTGGAGAAGGTCAGTGATTGTCAAATATGCACAGGGGCAAAGGGCAGAAATGTAACAGCAGGGCAAAATCAAAGATACTTCCAGTATTTAGGAAGCTACTTGTTACTGACTGAGACCCTTGGTCTGTCTAGCTCTGTGATGTTTACATCACGGGAAGGTGTGAGGTAGTGGTGTTGTGGGCCAGAACCACAGGTCTTTCCTGGCAACCTCTACACATCCTGTTTGGGGTTGGGGGAGAAATTCTATTCATTTTAAGGTGAATCTACCTATTCTACGGGGGACGTGGGTGGCGCTGTGGGTTAAAGCCTCAGCGCCTAGGACTTGCCGATCGAAAGGTTGGCAGTTCGAATCCCCGCAGCAGGGTGCGCTCCCGTTGCTCGGCCCCAGCACCTGCCAACCTAGCAGTTCGAAAGCACCCCCGGGTGCAAGTAGATAAATAGGGACCGCTTACTAGCGGGAAGGTAAACGGCGTTCCGTGTGCTGCGCTGGCTCGCCAGATGCAGCTTGTCATGCTGGCCACGTGACCCGGAAGTGTCTGCGGACAGCGCTGGCCCCCGGCCTATAGAGTGAGATGGGCGCACAACCCTAGAGTCTGTCAAGACTGGCCCATATGGGCAGGGGTACCTTTACCTTTACCTTTACCTATTCTACACTTTCTGAATCAATATATGAACCAGAACAAAGCCATCCTTTGAAATTTGCATATCTCCAAATTTTTCAGTGCAGTTTTCTGGCCAAGTAATGTGCACAAGAATTCATATGGTGGGGGTAAAGTGTGCATAGAAAGGCATATATTTGTGAAAGTAACATGCAGAATGCATTACATTTGTTGAAATTGCTTGCAAAAACATATTTGGTTGCGCACCAAAAGGTGTGTATTAGGAGAAATTTCACAACAGCGCTGATGAATTTCCATGAGGGGAAAAGGAATCCACAAACCGATGTGGAGATCTGGAGAACTGAAGCACGGGGAAATGAGAAACTGAGAGAAACAGAAATGGACAGATTCGCCTATCCCCAATTCCTGCCCCTTCCTACTTTTTATAAACAAAAAACAAAGTGAAATCCTTGCTTACAGGACGCCTGGCCGCTTTATAGAGTGTAGTGTGGAAACCTCAGCCACCCACCACCCAAATTTCCCAGAGCAATCTTTACATATAAATCAGAATATGCAAATTTCATGCCGAGTTATGTCCTTTGCTATGCCCGATGCCAAGGGCTCCCACAAGTGGGGCAAGCACTGAGCCTTGTGCGTACATCTACTGTGCAACGGTGTAAAACACCATTCATAGATGGTTCTAAGCTTTAGGTAGCACAGGCACAACATTATGATACAGTCATACCTCGGGATAAATACACTTCGGGCTGAATATTTTCCGGTTGCGCTCCGCGGCAACCCGGAAGTAATGAAGTGCGTTACTTCCGGGTTTTGCCGCGTGCGCATGCGCAGATGCTCAAAATGACGTCACGTGCATGCGCGGAAGCGCCAAAACGCGACCCGCGCACGCGCAGTCGCACGGACACGGGTTACGTTCACTTCGGGATGCAAACGGGGCTCCGGAACAGATCCCGTTCGCATCCTGAGGTACCACAGTGGTACCTTGGGTTAAGTACTTAATTTGTTCCGGAGGTCCATTCTTAACCTGAAACTGTTCTTAACCTCTGCTGCTGCACAATTTCTGTCCTCATCCTGAAGCAAAGTTCTTAACCTGAGGTACTATTTCTGGGTTAGCGGCGTCTGTAACCTGAAGCGTATGTAACCTGAAGTGTATGTAATCCGAGGTACCACTGTATAAGCCTCTAAGTTAGTGGGGATCAGGGATACCCACAGCTTTCGGGCTCTTGTCCTGGAATCTGGGAAATGTCAGCAGACTCTCTGCTGGATGCAAGAATGGGACTGTCCTCTCTGGAGTCTCTGTTTGTCCAGACCTTGGGACATGCTGCCGAGGATCCTGGTGTGGGGGAGATAAAACTGTAGCAATCTAAAAGCAACCAGCCAACCTCCGGCATTCGAAATGATAGAGAGTTTATTTCGGTAAAGAACAGTGATTAAAGAAGGGGGGGACAGAGATAAGCAGAGTACAAGATAAAATAAAATGCAAACTTAGCATCTAGCTAGCCTAACACTTTCAGTAAACAACTTGCAAGGCTGGCATAAGCAGGAATGGTCAAGATTTTTATTCATTGTTTATTTGTAAGATTTTCTGCCTGCCCTTCACCGTTAAGGTCCCAGGGTGGGTTGCTACAGTATAATATACAGTTATAAACACAGACAAAACGGTTACAGGTATTTTTTAAAAAGCCAAGAAAAAGCATTCAAAAACTGTACAGTACACCTCCATCAAATGAGGAGGGTCCCACAAAGCAAAATACTCACCAGAGACCAAGGCAAAGAGGTATCTTTGTGGTAGACAGCAAAAGGGAGATGCAGGTGGTAAATGAGCCTTTGTGAGGAAGGAGTGCCACAATTTAGGGTCTGCCACAGGTAATGCCCATTCCCATTTCCCCACACTTCTGAGCATGGGCGTAGCCAGGATTTATTTGTTGGGGGGCAGGCAAGCTTTGTGTTTTTTGGGGAGCAGAACTGAGTTATCTGTGATGCAATTGGTCAGCTAGTTAAGCATTTTTATTTATTTGATTGGGAGGGCAGCTATGTCCATGCTTCTGAGGCTGGTGGAAGTATCCTGCAGACCTTCTTCATGCCTGAAGACCAGCAGAGGAGGCCCTCTTGGGAGTTCCACCACCCTCAGAAGTTCAGGGAGGTTGTGGTGGCTCAGGAGAGGGCATTCTTTGTGGCAGCTCTTAGCTAGCCGAACTCTCTCCCCAGAGAGGTGTGTCTGGCACCTTTCTTGTATAGTTTCCCACCACATGCTGAAGACACATATTTTTGCCCTGGCCTTTGACCCTTGAGATATGTCTTTTCAGAACCTACCCCATTTCTGTGACTGGAATTTGTTTTAACTGTTTTTTTTTTAATTATTGAATTTTAAATTGCTGTGTCCTGCCTTGGGACCTTATGGTGAAGGATGGATAAGGAACAACAACAACAATTTCAGAGAGCCACTGTGGTGGTTTAGTGGATAGAGTGTAGGACAAGGACATGGGACAAGAGGGTTCAAATCCCCACTCAGCCATGAAGCTCACCAGGTGACCTCAGGCCAGTCACTGTCTCTCAGCCTAACCGACCTCACAGGGTTGTTGTAGTGATTAAGGAGGGGGGGAACCATTTATGCCACCTTGATCTCCTTGGAGGAAAAGGTGGGATATTGTTATTATTTATAATAATGAGAATCATACCAAATGAGTCTCCTTTGCTGATCTTAATACCCAAGAGGGCCTGTGGGGAGGAAGGTGGTCTTTCAGATATTTGGGGCCTAAGTTGTTCTGGTGAAGACGAAAACGAGTTAAAATCACCTCACGTGCGCTTGGGTGACAGAGGGGTGGGTAAGAGAAGCCCAACTCATAGAGAGAGGACTGTGGGGCAGGCTGAGGCAGACCAAGTGCACAGGAAACCTCCTGAGATGCTTGCTTGGCTCGGAGGTGATCATTGCTTTACTTAGGGAATGAAAGAAGAGAAAATCAGAAGGATCATCTCTTGTGTTCCTGTTGAGCAGAGTTAACTAAAGAATTAACTATCATGTTTTGGGAGGGGGGGAGCGGTTGCTTGAGATGTGTCTATCCTTTGGCCCTCCAGATGTTTTGGACTACAATTCCCATCATCCCTGGCCACTGGTCCTGTTAGCTAGGGATCATGGGAGTTGTAGGCCAAAACATCTGGAGGACCAAAGGTTGGGGATGCCTGGTCTATCCAGTCTTTCAATGATGAAGTCTTTCAAATAAGGAAAGATGCAGAAGGAGAGGTGAGATTTTGTGCAGGCCCTTTTGACACCTGAATCTGAATCTTCCTTGGATACCTCTGCGACGCTTTAATCGCAAGGCCTTTGGAAGAGGATTAGACAAATTCACAGAGGGCAAGGCTATTGATGGTGCTGTAATGCTGAGCTCGTGCACCTGTTGCATTGTCATATATGCAAAAGAACACAGGACAGATCCCAAGATGTGCAGTTTGGCTTATATTACTGACCTAGACAAGATCATTGTTTGCTGTTTTATTAATTTATGCTGTGCTTTTCAACTGAGGTTGATTTCTAAACCAAAAAAAACTTTAATAAAAATACAATAAAAAAACCCCTGAGGTTGATTTCCAAGAGGAATTACAATTAAAATTGGTATGTGTGTATGTAGAAATGATCAGCTATATCAGTTTCAGTTCTCAGTTTCAAGTCTGAAATTTAGTTCTCCACATTTCTGCAGCAATTTGCATTTTTCTTTTTTCTTTAAAAAATCCTAATTAAAATATGTTAACATTCGAGTGCAAAATTATTCTTTAATAAACATATTTTTGTATGCGGTTTCAACTAATGTACATATTCTGGCAGGCAACTTGCCATAACGTAGTGCATTTCTGTATGTTATTTTTCAACAATAGATTCATTGTGTGTGAGAGAGCTCAGTCAGTAGAGTATGAGATTCTTAATCTCACAGTCGTGGGTTTGAACCCAAATTGGGCAAAAAAATCCCGCATTGCGGGGGGTTGGGCCAGATGACCCCTTCCAACATTACAATTCTGTGATCCCGTGTCTTGTGGGAGAGGTACATGCTCTATAACAATTTTATGCACATTTTCCCCAATATATGTATTTTTTAAAATAAAAAAAAATTGCTTGTTTGGAGCACTGTAACCACAACATTTGGGGAAGCTGAATTTTGAAGGATGGCTGTGTTTCACTACTTGTATTGTTTCAGAAAGTGCAAATTAAGTCGTTTTGCCTTTAAACGTGCACTGAGCCACTGTTCTTCCCCCATCCCTCTGTGTGTGGCATTCTCCTCTGGCTCCTGGCCGTTGATGATTCAGTCCAGGCTCTTTGCTGGGCTGTGGGGAGAGCAGAAGGGCCTGGCGGATGGGTAAAGATGCTAAGGCACTTTATCTTCGACCAGGAAGTGTGGTTGTGCAGAGACACACAAGATGGTTGAGCAAAGACTCTATAAAAGTGTGCAGGGTTTTGAATGCAGTTTCTGAAACCTCGTCATTTGGTCTGCCTCTTGGTTGTGTAGCTCACCTTCCCTCCTCATACGCGATGCCAGTGGGCGAGTGTTTTGTATATAACGCATCATAATAATAATCTACTGTTCCGCCGTGTTTCCAAAACACATTTTGAAATGTGCCAAAGGCAAAGTTTCATCTTCAGTACATGAGAAAGAAGCTTTGTGTCTTAAGGCTTGGCTTCTTGTCAACAAGGAACAACGCAAGCTTGGCTAAATTATGGATACGTACATTTAAAAGATGTTCTTTCCTTTTCTCCTCAGTTATTAGTATCTTCTAAAAGTGCGGCGGTATGGTGGAGGTCAGAAGAGAGCCCACCACAGTTCTCTTCCAAAATTCAGCTTATAAAAAGAGGCCCATTGTGGGCCCAATGAGTAGGTTTTACACAAATTCAGACCATGCATTGAAAACACTCTTCTACAACTTTAAGAGCCATGGCGTCCTTCCTAAAGAATTATGGGAATTGCTGATAGCAATTCTCAGCACCTTTAACAAACTACAGTTCCCAGAATTCTTTGGGGGAAGCCATGGCCCTTAAAATGGCACGAGTGCTTCAGGATTATGGTATGGATGTGGCCACAATGTGATGGCGGAACTAGGTCTTGAGCTTGCCTTGTCAGACTCTGAAGTTGAGGCAGGCAGGCCTCCCAGATAACTGAGGGCTGCCAGCTGAGTTAAAACATGCACAGAGACAGGCCAGCCCAAAGCCAGAAATCTGACTGAGCAGAGGAAGAAACAGGTGGACTTCCCCATAACAACTTCGAGTCAGGAGTGGCTGGTGCCCATTGATACTGGTAGGGCAGGAGGTCAACAGTAGGGGGAGCTATAGCCAATGACAGAAAAGCCAACTAATTCTAGCTAGGTCCCCATTTTCCTGCCTGCTCAGTTCTATAAGTGCTCAGGGAAGAAAGGGAAGGGCTTCTGAGACCCAATTCAGCTGGCCACCATTGGTATAGACTTCCGTGCCTAACAGTCACTCTCTGATTGAGTACTGGGATTTTACTGAGTTTTATTGCTATGTTCTTGCTTTTATCTGCTTTTTTAATGAAGTACTGACACCTCTCTCTCTCTATTTTACTGCCCATGGCAGCCATTTTGCACGTTAATCAAGATACAAGCACTGGCACCTCATTTTGTACCTCCCAAAAAAGCATTGGTTGCACGTGTTGTTGTTTCATCTCATCCTTGGTGTTATTCCCTGACTGGCAAATATCTTTGAACTTTGATCGTTCCTCTTGCCTGCCCGGATGGGCGACAGAGAGGAGTGTGTGAATGTATGTAGAAAACAATCCACCATACAGAGATGAAATTTACGTTAGTTGCGTTTCCCACTTTGCCTCTGTCCCCATTGATGACTGCCATGTGGCCTCAGAAGGGAATGTGACACTCAGGCTGAAAAAGGTTCTGTGCTCCTGAGGTAACTCACTAGGTCACCTGGTGCTCCATTGGGGCTGCTCGGCCCAGTTTCAACACAACACCCACTCGCCAGCGCTTGCTGGACCTGGAATTGGAGTCTCTGGCCCAGAGATCTGTGGCATCTTGGACTTGAGGAGCTCTGGTTCAGTGGTGGACCACTGACCCTCAGCTTCTAGTCCAGTTTTCTTTCACCTTGGATACCCAGGCACTGATGGACTACAACTCCCATCATCCCCAGCCAGCTTAGCCAATGGTCAGGGATGATGGAACTGCTTTAGTCCTGGAAATTGCCAGAGCTATGACTAGGGTGTCCTATCTTCTGTTTGAAAAATGTTGGAGAACTGCCTTCTATTTGAATGGTGTCTACTCTGAGGTCAGCTTAAAGTCAAACACCCCTAAGAAGGGAGAACAGGTGCAGGACCTTGAAGTTAGCAGCACCTGGATAACAGACTGAACAGGCACACAGGTTACCTGGTCACAGTGATATTACTACTACTACTACTACTACTACTACTATTATTACTATTATTATTTTACTATTTATACCCCACTCATCTTGCTGGGTTTCCCCAACCACTCTGGTCGGCTCCCAACAGAATATTAAAAACACAATAAAACACCAAACCTTTAAAACTTCCCTAAACAGGGCTGCCTCCAGATGTCTTCTAAAAGCCAGATAGTTATTTATTTCCTTGACATCTGATGGGACGGTGTTCCACAGGGCGGGCGCCACTACCAAGAAGATCCTCTGCCTGGTTCCCTACTAGGATGGGGTGTATTGAATGCCTATTTAAATTGTAGTAATTATTTCCAATTATCTTCATCTTTACATGTAAACTAGTACATGCAACTGATAGGCAAATTGGTGTCCTGTTTTGTTCTCTCTTTTTTGGGAAATGGATAAGTGGCCACCTTAGTCGTCAGGACATGCAGCCAGATTGGCCCCTGGGTGAGCCAGGAGGATTCCGTACTTTGGTGCCAAGTCCCCTAGTTTGATATCCCAGCAGTTCCCTTTCCCATCCAGCAGATGCTGGTGGCACAGTGCACCAGCGTAGGATTCTGACTCTGAAGCTCATGGTTTCCGCCATGTAGTCACAGGCAGCTGCTCCATTAGGGCAAAGGGGGCACTACCCCACCGGCTTCCGTCTGCCCTCAGCTAGCCAGTACCTATCTGTCTGTTTTCTTACTTGCAATTGGTCGGCTCCGCCTATCATTGGTTCTGGCTCCGCCTCCTGTTGGTCATTTGCCTTCTGCCTTGCCATTTCTAATAGGCACCAGCTCATAGCTGTCAACTTACAGATTTGAAAATAAGGGACCAGCAGCCTCAAAAATAAGAGATCAGCAGCCAAAATAAGGGATTTTCAGAGCACAGGTATGTTCAACTTCTGAGCCCCTCCGAGCCAAAGGCAGAAAGCCCAGCCAGCAGCCAAACGAAGTCTCAAGTGGTGGTTCCCACAGCGCAGCAACCTGGCAAAGGGGATGCAGCAAGGAAAACCACCGTCACCTCTCCGCTGGGAAGCGCTGAGCAAAGGCGAGTCAGCAGGCAACACAGCCGATTTGATCGGCACAAGGCATGCAAGCTCCACCCCCCAGTCATTCTTAGACTCCTTATTGTGTGAGCAACGCAGCCAAGCAACCCAGTTGGAGCCTCCCTCCTCCCTGACCGGCAGGGAGGGAGGGAGAGGAGCTGCTTCCTCTGAAACCCGGGAAATTCAAGGGACATCATCAATAAGGGGCAGCAGTGGGACACAGCGCTGGGATAAGGGACTTTCCCGCCAAATAAGGGACGGTTGACAGCTATGTGTGACCAGCTGCCAAGACATTTCCTTGCTAACTTTTTTCTGTGTTTGAGTTATTGGCATCAGCTGAACTCAGACCCATCAACCTCTAAACTCAAGAGGGGACGGGTGATGTGTTGTTGTACAATCCTGCTTTAATCTTCAGCACAGCCAGAGTGGATTTGACCCCCCCCACCCTAATAGTTGCCACCTTCCCTTATTAGTATCTTGACGTTTTGCAGAGCAAGCGTAGCTGTGTTTGCAGCTTAGCTTGACGTTACAGCTTAATGCATCATAAAAGCCATGTCTGCAGAGATGTGGGTATGAATTTTGCATGAAAAGCTTGCGTTTCAGGATGACGGCAGCTCTGTTCGGCTAAATGAGCTTTGAAGGATGGGGAATGTGCCTCCTTTGTGCTCGACAGTGGAGCAGTCAAGAGAAAATGGGGATGGAGGCTTTGAGAAGGTCACTGCTTGTGAAGGAAAGTGAGGATGGAAGCAGGAATGGAGCAAGAATATTCGCTAAGTAGATTTTACTAGAATCCTTGATAAGATGTGTGAACAGATTGTTTCAGAGGCAAACAAGGCCTGGTTTTATTCATTTGTTCAACAAAATTTATATATACTGCTTGATTGTAACAAAACCTTTAAGTGATTTACAAGAAATATTAAAATTACCAGCAAAAG
The DNA here is from genome assembly GCF_964188315.1 of Podarcis muralis. Classification (NCBI taxonomy): domain Eukaryota; kingdom Metazoa; phylum Chordata; class Lepidosauria; order Squamata; family Lacertidae; genus Podarcis; species Podarcis muralis. Next base: position 42,981,095 of record NC_135668.1, read on the forward strand.
CAGCTAAAAATAAGTTGTTAAAAGCATTATATATCTCTGTCTAAAAGCAATATTAAAACCAGCAACCAAATAAAGAGAGTTTTAAACATGTAAACCTCTACGTGTCTAGATAGTATTGCCCAGGCATAGGCAAACTTGGCCCTCCAGACTACAACTCCCATCATCCCTAGCTAACAGGACCAGTGGTCAGGGATGATGGGAACTGTAGTCTCAAAACATCTGGAGGGCCGAGTTTGCCTATGCCTGGTATTGCCCAAACACAAATGTTTTAAGCAGGGGCCAAAAAAACAACAACCCACCACAGTATTGTGCAGATGGGGCCAATGTGGCAGCGCTGGGGAAGCATCACAGAGCAAACAAAAGCAGAGGAAATCCATCAAGAATGCACTATTATTGTGCCAATAGCATCTTGCAGAATACACCCACAATAAAACACCAGTCTGGGGCGAGTGGGAGCTCGCGGTTCCCTCACTGCAAGAAGCGAAGTTACAGGGAACCAAGCAGAGGGCCTTCTCAGTAGTGGCACCCGCCCTGTGGAACGCCCTCCCACCAGATGTCAAGGAAATAAACAACTATCCGACTTTTAGAAGACATCTGAAGGCAGCCCTGTTTAGGGAAGTTTTTAATGTTTGCAGTTTTGTTCTGTTTTTGGTCCTCTGTTGGGAGCTGCCCAGAGTGGCTGGGGAAACCCAGCCAGATGTGCAGGGTAGAAATAATAAATTTTTATTATTATTATTATTATTATTATTATTATTATTATTATTAGATACTTGCACAGGCATTGTGATATTTGGAAGTATGCAGCACAAGACATTTGAACCAGGGCAATGTGGCTATAGTCAAGGGAAATTAAAAAACAAAAGCCAGCCCTGGTTATAAATCCCAAATATATTGCACAAACCACTGCATGGTAATCCTTCTAGAAGCAACAAGCTTGTTACTAAGATGGTTTGTTGATGATGAGCTGAAAGTTAATCTATGAAGACAGCCATTCCTGTTCCTGGCCAATGTGGCCAACCAGGAGCATGCGCAGAAGGGTGCCTTAGCTTTGTGAGGAGTTCCATGACCTCACAAGGCAAGAACACCTGCCTGAAAGAGAACATAATTCACATACAGCTCTTTCCCAAGCATTTGAGTCTTTATGTTAATTTAGGGTTGGATTGCCAAGGGCAATGGCAATTCTCTTGAAAAGTTTACAGGATTTGATAATAGCTCATGTTCTTATAAGGGAAAGAATATTGTGGGAGGAGAAGTAGAGCTGGAGGAACATAAGAGAGATAGTAAAGGTAAAGGTACCCCTGCCCGTACGGGCCAGTCTTGCCAGACTCTGGGGTTGTGCGCTCATCTCACTCTAGAGGCCGGGGGCCAGCGCTGTCCGCAGACACTTCCGGGTCACGTGGCCAGCGTGACAAAGCTGCATCTGGCGAGCCAGCGCAGCACACGGAAACGCCGTTTACCTTCCCGCTGGTAAGCGGTCCCTATTTATCTACTTGCACCCGGGGGTGCTTTCGAACTGCTAGGTTGGCAGGCGCTGGGACCGAGCAACGGGAGCTCACCCCGCCGTGGGGATTCGAACCGCCGACCTTTCGATCGTCAAGCCCTAGGCGCTGAGGCTTTTACCCACAGCGCCAATGAGGTTGTTATTATCATGTGAAGCAGAGATAGGAGACCTGTGCTCCTCCAGACCTTGCTGGACTACAGCTCCCTTCATCCCTGACAGTTGGCTAGGCTGGTGGGAGTTGGAGTTGAACAACATCTGAAGGACCATAGACTACCCATCCTTGCTGTAAAGGATGCTGATGTTACATCATCATCATCATTTATATACACCCTTGGTTTACATCAAAAAATACAAAATGAAAACAACAACAACAACAACAAGTCCTCAGTGTGTCCTGAACCCCCTGGTCTACCTAGCAGCAAGTCCTGCTGGTGTATAAAGGTAAAGGTAAAGGGACCCCTGACTATTAGGTCCAGTCGTGACCAACTCTGGGGTTGCAGCACTCATCTCATTTTATTGGCCAAGGGAGCTGCCGTTCAGCTTCTGGGTCATGTGGCCAGCATGGCTAAGCCGCTTCTGGCGAACCAGAGCAGTGCACGGAAACGCCGTTTACCTTCCTGCCAGAAGAATTTATCTACTTGCACTTTGATGTGCTTTTGAACTGCTAGGTTGGCAGGAGCTGGGACCGAGCAACGGGAGCTCACCCCGTCGCGGGGATTCGAACCGCCGACCTTCTGATCGGCAAGTCCTAGGCTCTGTGGTTTAACCCACAGCGCCACCCGCATCCCTCCTGCTGGTGTATACGGTATGTCAAATCCAAAGTCAGGGAATGTAGTCCAGGGTCAATCCAAATAAGCCAACCCCAAAGTTCACCAGTCAGAAAGCATAGTCCAAAGCCAAAACCGAAGCACAGTCCACAGAGGTGCCGGAGCATCCAAGCTGAGGTCCATCAACATTGTCAGTTTAGCAGAACCAGCACCTCAGCTCTGCTTCCCGTTTATACCTTGCATGTTGATTGCAGCATCTGGGCTTGACAAGGCATGTGATTCTCACCTGTTCCGAGCCTGCTCCACCTGGGCCGTGGGCCCTTGCCTGCCTCGGCCTCCCTAAGCATACCTCCCACTGCTCCCTGTGCCTCAGGACCCACCTTGTTCATGGAGATGGGGGCCTCTCTGGCCCTGATGGGGGCCTCTCTGGCCCCCTCTCAGGCACAATAGTCTTCCTGTCTTCCGAAGTCAGCTCTGAGCCCTTACCCAGACCCAGACCCTCATGTGATGGCCCTGCAGCCTCCAACTCTTTGTCCAGTCAGGGTTCACAACATCAACATCTGGAAGGCCACCCATTTCCTATCCCTGGACTAGCCTGTAAGGTGCCTGCTCAAGGGCAGGGTGTGCCATAGCCCCTGTTGTTGAGAGATGGGATTTCAGTGTCTCAACTTGCCTGGGAATGCATTTGGTGTCAGATCCAGTGTCGGTTGGCCTCTGTGCATTGTTGAGTTCAAGATTTCTTCCTTGTTTAATTAGTTAGTTGCCAACAAGGGTTCTATGCTGCAGCAAAAATTAATACATTAAAAAAATCTTTGTTTGAGACTTCTCTATCTTCTTTTTGAAATGTTTAGGGTTTCCAATTTCTCACAAGTGTTTAAGAGAGTTGGATTTGCCCACTGTTTTTCTGTATTTTGTATTTTTGCACTTGTTTATACTCTTTTTGAAATGATAAAAACATGAAGCTGGGATTGCAGCCTCTGTAATTAATTAGCAACAATAGCGATGCCGATTCACTGTGGATAATTTCAAGGACAACCAGAAAAGAGTTTTAGAATTTTTGTTTCGTTTTGTAGATGAAATGGTTTTCAGGGCAACTTGGGTGATGTTTCTTAGGATCAATCCTGATGAAAAGAAAGGGATGGAATAATTTATTTGGAACATGCTCTATGCTGTTATTTTTCAGAATGCTGCAAGAGGTGGAAGAGAACAAATGGAGAGCACTTAGGTGGTATTTAATAGCTAGCTTTTTCTTTTGAAGCCCTTCCCGGAAAAATCCATATAGTCAATTTGAGTCTAGCGCTTACAAGCTGAAACCTCTTAGATGGTGATGGAGGAGGTCAACAGATGTAATGACAAGGAAGAAAATGCTATTTTCTTGGAAATAAAGAATCACTGAAATAAGCAAGTCCCGTGGACCTGTCAGGAGATTTGCTTTGTAGAATTGGAAAAAAAACAACAACCTGGAGTAGGTTATAAGCAATCTTACAGCCTTTGGCTGAATTTTATGCAGCCGTTGGCTTAATTAAGAAGAGCCAGTGTCCCAATCAGTCCAGCATCTGGGTGCCCACTGGGACTGGTGGGGCAGAAGGCCTGGAGGTCCAACAGTAGGTGGCGCCAGAGCCAATGATAGGCAGAGCTAATTCTAGTTTTGTTCCTGACCTTCTCCCTGCTGAGTTCTACAAGAGCAACACTGAGATTAAGGAGGAGGAAGCCAACAGGCAGTGCAACTCTTTGGAATGGCGGGAATTAAGAAGGCAGGAAGATAGTGGCTAGCTGAGGGCAGACTGAGATTGGTGGGACAGTGCCGCATCAGTCCAAACTGACCAATGTCCACTGTCCCGTTCTCACAGTGGCCAACCAGATGCCCCCTGGGAAGCTCGCAAGCAAGATCTGTACACAGCAGCGCTCTCCCAGCCTGTGGTTTCTAGCAATTAGTACTCAAAAGCCTACTGCCTCTGATAGTGGAGACACAACAAAGCCACTTGACTGACCTTGAGTACTGACCTTGGGTACTATGGAGGCTGCTCCTTTAGGGCAAATGGGGCACAGCCCCCAACCACCTCAGTGGCATCAGCAGCCCCCACCTGCCTGCCTTCTTACCTACACCCAGCCCAAGGGGTGGTGTTGGCTATCAGCTGCCTCCTCCTTCTTTTCAGTGTTGCCCTTGTAGAACCCAACAGGGAGGAAGAGGGTGGCGACAAAACCAGAAGTTGTTGGCTCTGCCTGTCCACTGGCTCTGGCGCCACCTACTGTTGACCTCCCTGGCTTCCGCCCTATGGCCACCACTGGTTCTAAGCATCTTGGCTGGGGGTGGGTGAGAAGCGCGAGACACCATTTGCTGCTCTGCCTCAGGCAGCAATATGTCTTGGACCAACTCTTCTTTCTCCTTCACTGAAATAAGAGTACAACAAGGCCCATTCTATTTTCTGTAGCCCTGGGGCTTTGTGTTTGTCTCTCTCTCTCTGTGTTTAAACCAAGCATGAAGTCAAGGAGAGAGTGTCCAAACTCATAATATCTCTGCGCTTGTGAATTATGCGTGCCATTCTGGTACATCATGAGAGCTTGTTGCCATGATGACAGTTTTAATAAATAAATAAAAGGACGGGTGAGGTGTTTACTTGTGACTTCTGTTGATGGCTTCATGGCAGGCTATGTCGGAAGATGGATATACTTAAAGGGCCCCTCTTGAAAGGTTTGTTGATTGTTCCTTTAAAAGATTTGCTACAACTGTGTGTGTGTGTGTGTGTGTGTGTGTGTGAGAGAGAGAGAGAGAGAGAGAGAGAGAGATAAAGAGAGAGAGAGAGAGTGCGCAAGTGTGCGGTTTTACCCCAGGATATGTGGACGATGACTTTTTAAAAGCTTAGCCCTGGCTGTCGTGTCTTCCTGAGTTTCCTTGCCTGAGTTCTGTAATGGATTTTCGAACCTGGGCAGCAAAGAGAAGCATATGGGGAAAGCTAGCTGCTTCGCTGCGTAGAAAGGGAGTTGGTAGCGAAGAGATCTCTTTTTAAACAAATGAACCGTATGGTAACTTGCATTTTTATATTTACTCTCTAACAAAAAAAAAAAAAACCCAAGCTAAGTGGGAGGGCTCCTTTAGAAGAAGTATATAAATGTTAATCTTGATGCATCCCTTGGATTTTGTACTTTATCATTTCAAGGTGCTTCCCTCAGGTACTCGGCTTCTAAAGTGGGGTTTTCTGTCTCTCTGTCTGTTTGATTTAATAACCTTCCGGTTCCACCATTCTAACATTGTTCATTGCAGCAGGCAGTCCAATAAGGGGCCCTCCGTTAAGTTTACCATGCACCAAAGAAGTTGTGGGGGGAGGAAAGCAAAGTTGTGGTCAGGGCGATTTGGTGCTGGGAAAAGAGGGGGCAAGACAGTGACCTCGGACTGCAAAAAGCCTGTTTTGCAGTGGGAGTTGCTTTATAAATCAGTCCCCAAAACATTTGGGGGGGGGTGTGAAATCAGATATGGGGAACGGAGGTGATTTGTGTTAGCAATATTTGTGGCATGGTGAATCCAAAGTGATATAAAGCTAGCCCTCTTCTCTTGATGCTAGCAGCTATCTCAGTGTTTTTCCGAGTGCAAATTCTGAAATGCAGAACAGATGAGTTTTGCCTTGTGGTCGCACAGAATCCTCAGTGCTGCTGTTGAGGAGCTGATGTACAAGCCGTTCCGAGCCAGCAGAGTGCAAAATATTGGGAAGCCTCTATGAAAGTGAGCTCTTGTGGGATCTTTATTTTGGGGGCATTTGAGGATGAGGTGGCATCTAGGCATTTGGGAGGAAGGCCTCAGGTATGCATACGGGCCCCGCCTGAAGCAGAAACAGGTGACTCCAAAGTTTCCTTCCACTAACTCTAATATGCTGTGGTCTGCTGTTTCTGAAACATGGTTGATCTTGCTAGTCAGCGATCATTTACTGCTGCTACAGAGGTACAGTTTTTCTTCTACAATTTTCTTTTTAAAATGTTGGTGCTGCTATGCACCATTCTGTGTTGTTTGTTTGTTTATTGTATCTATATGCTGCCTGCCTGGAAGGAACTAAATACAGTGTACCTGGCTTCCTCCCCCCCTTTATCTTCACAACAACCCTGTGAGGGTTTATTGAGGTGAGAGATAGTGACTGGTCCAAGTTACTCAGTGAGCTTTGTAACCAAGCAGATATTTGTATCTGAGTTCCCCCAGATTTCATCCAGTGCTATAACCAATAAACCATACTGGCAGATTTGTGTATCGCGGTTTCAGGTATGTATCTATGCCACAGGCTCAAACTGGATTAATAGTCATTCTAATCTGGGAAATTATTTTTGTCAGAGAAGCTTACCATCTGCAAACAGAGTATTGTTCTCGGTACCTTCACCAAATTACAATGCCTAGGATTTATGGGAAGCCATGCCAGTTAAACAGGTACCATACCAGGTTAAGTTAGTGGTGTGGATGCATCTGGTGACAGGATAGTAGGAATCTGTTGGAATGTTTATGGAGGGCACCGAGTTTGCAGAGAATGAACAAGACTTGCCTGTTTAAAAGCTCTCTTTTGACAAAGTTGAGCTCAGAAACAGGCTGGAAAAGTTTCTGTGGTTTGGAGCAAATTTGTTCTTCTGCTGAACGGAACACAAACCTTTTGTTCTTTTATTATTGAATTTCTAACACACCTATCACAATACTATTTAAAACTGCAACGTTAAAAACATTTTAAAACCAATTAGTGACAATTTGCATTGCAAGTATCACTCATTCATCAGCCAAGATCATCAGTTGCATCAATTTTATATGTTTGCTCCAGGGTTCTTAATACTCTGTAACTGGTGGCATCAAATTCCATAAGTTCATTTTGTGAACAACTGTGGTCTGTCCTGAATCTCTTCCAAGGGAGATGTGGAGAGTGACAAGACAAGAACGGGCTTTCTCTGCAGTGGCTCCCTGTTTGTGGAATGCTCTCTCTGAGGAGGTTCGCCTGGCGCCTTCATTATATACCTTTAGGCGCCAGGCAAAAATGATCCTTTTTAAGCAAGCCTTGGGCTGATCGATATCCAAAGCCCTTTTAAAATGCGTTGGAAGGGGGAAGGTTATTGGGTTGTTTTTGTTTTGATTATGTATTTTGTGGTTTCCTATAGTGATTTTATGTTGTAACCGCCCTGAGATGTGGGAGTATAGGGTGGTATACTACTACTACTACTACTACTACTACTACTACTACTACTACTACTTATTATTACACTGGGTGATCTTGCATTCTAATAGAATGAGAGGAAGAGAACTCCTCTTTGTCCTCATTCTCCATGCTATGCGTACTCCTAAAAATCTCTGCAATTTAGTTCTCTTCCCACCTCCTAAAATGGAAATCTCCAAAGGACCTAGCCCACGGTGAGTCAATATAGTGCCCCAAAGATATTGTTGAACCCCAACTCCAATCAGCCCCAGCCAGGAAGGCCAATGCTCTGGGTTGGTGGGAGTTGTACTCAGTAGTGGAGGGGCAAGTTCAAAAGTGCAGGGTCCATCCATGACAGTCACAGCCATCTCCCTTCTAAGATGATGCAACTTTCTGAGTTTATACAACCATTAGAAATGCATTGCAGAGATCATTGCAAACCTCCATGTATTGCCTTGGAGTTAGATCTACTGTTTTCTATGCATGTGCAAGTGATGTGGAGTGCTCCAATATCGCTTTTTGGAACGACTTAAGTTGTATTTTCTGTGAAGCACCATTGTAGCTAACAGTGCTTGCAAACCATTCTCTTGAAACGGAAGCGCTTTGTGTTTTCAGCTTCCTCCAAATGCTTTGGAGCAGGCAGTGGATAAAAAGGCTCCTTTCCCATGCTCTAAGACGCTCACAGGGACCCTGCTGCAGAAACGGTTGTGGGTGATTGACACCTCACAACGCTGGCCCCTGGCAGCACTGACTGTTTTTCAACAACATATGGAGGCCACTGCTTTTACTGTTGACCTGGCCTCTCCTTGTCCCCTTTTTTTTGTGCATTGTTCCTAGCTCAAAGATAATCTTTTGGAGATGGTTGCACATATTCCTGCTGACTGGTCCATGAATCACCTGTTTTTCTCGCCGCTCTTACGCCTTTTGGGAAGAAGCCATTAAATCAGGAGACAGTTTTGAGCACCGCACTCCTTTCTTTTTTTCTCATGCTACAGCTGATGAGCTAACCATAACTCATTTCCTGTGTCAATACAACCAGCTGATTAAGATGGTAATTAGCCACATGTCTGACACCGAGATCCGAGCTGTTCCCTCCTCCGCACCCTGCTATTTGGTAGACACACTTCCTAAATTGTCTTGTCAGTGCAATACTAGAGGTGAGCAGACTTGGCAGGGACTCTGGCCCAGTGTATGGCACGACAGAACATGGCGATGAGCAATCTGCTTGGGTCTGGAGAGGTTTTTCGCTGGAAAGCTATCAGTCAAGTCGCTTTGAGTCAGGAATGGAGAACCCATAGCCCTCCAGATGTTGTTGGACTGTGGGGCTTGGACTCAAGTGTAACTCATTGGTAGAGCATATGCATTGCATGCAGAAGTTCCCACTTTCAGTCCCTGGCATCTCCAGCCAGGGCTCGCAGATACTCCTGCCTGAAACTCTGGAGAACCCCTGCCAGCCGGTGTAAATTCATCTCCCCCATCACTTTTGTTTAGGTGGATGAATAGGGCACTCCAAAAGGACTGCACACAGGGGCCCTGCAGACCATAAATCTGCCACTGTGGTCCTAAGCTAAGTAGCTATTAGGGGGTAGCTTTGTCATCTGTGCCATCCCATACCCTCCAATATTTTTCCAATGAAAATAGGGATGTCCTGTTCCAACATCAACATCATCATTTTATTATTTATACAGTGGAACCTCTGGTTACGAACAGGATCCGTTCTGGAGGCCTGTTCGCAACATGAAAAGAGCACAACCCACAGTGGCACGTCTGCGCACGCGTGGGTTGCAATTCGCTGCTTCTGTGCATGTGTGTGGCGTCATTTTGTGCACATGCGCAAGCGACAAAACCCGGAAGTAACCCTTTCCGGTACTTCTGGGTCGCCGCGGGACGTAACGTGAAAGAACGTAACATGAAGCGGACGTAACATGATGTATGACTGTGCCCCACTCATCTGATTGTGTTGCCCCAGCCACTCTGGACGGCTTCCAACATATATAAAACTTTTAAAAACTTCCCTATACAGGGCTGCCTTCAGATGGCTTCTAAAGGTTGTATAGTTTATTATCTCCTTGGCTCAGGGGTTGCATAACTCCATACCCACCAACATTTCTCCAGTGAAAATAAGGACGTCCTAAAGAAAAGCAAGACGTTCTGGGATCAAATCAGAAATCGGGATGGCTTCTGTAAATCCAGGCCTGTCCCTGGAAAATAGGGACACTTGGAGGATCTGCTTTACTGGGTGGTGATTTGCACTCTATGAAACGTTCCACCTGATAATAGGCAGGCCACCCATGAGTTTGTAAAATCTTTACCTCCCTTTCCGTACGCCACAGCTTCCAGCGGAGGATTTTGATCTCACTGTTAATTGACTTTGACTGGGATATGTGCGTGTGTGAAATCCTAGAAAATGTAAATTGGGAGGTAGTGAATGCGATTATTGTGCTTTTCATCAGGGAAGCCAATGTGGTGCTCTTCAGAAGTGGTTGGGCTACATACAACTTTGTCATCCTTGGCCGTGATTGCCTGGGGATGATGGGAGTTGTAGTCCAACACCATCTGGAGGACACAACATTGGTTATCCCAATGTAAAGCATAATAATCAAGGGATTCATTTAAGCATGTGCAGACTGTCTTTCTTTTAGTGCGGAGGAGCCATAGGTAGCCCACAATCATCTGGGATTAGGGGTGATGACTTTCCCATCAAAGGGTATATATCCCAAGCAAGACTGAGCTCTATCACCTACCCTTTATATACACCCCTACCCTTCTTTCCAGGTTTCTAAATTTCCTAGTGATTGTGGAAGGGAGATGGATAGGTTGGGATGATTGAACATTGCCTCTGTCTGCTATTCTGCAGTTCTTTGGCGTTTGTAGGAATAATTCTCTCTCACACACACATACAATCCTCTTTTCAGCTCCAACTCTTTCCCCAAACAATGTTTGTCGGTAAAATTTAACAGTTATGTGTACGATGATTTTCAGTTTTGCAGTTCAAAGAAATAGCCCTCCAACGAGACCATTCAGTGTCCCTCTCCTATATAGAAACCCAGCTCTGTAAAAATTCAGAGCTTGTTTTACAGCCGTGCTTGGGGGATTAAGTCCTAATAGCAAAAGCGGTTCCGAAACTGCAAATCTCATTTTTGTACCAAGAGTCTGACAAGAGCAAATATTTACAGTACGTAGCCTCCGTTTTCAATGTGGGATGACGACTGGTGGGGTTAACTGGTATGAAATGGTTTGGGCTGGCAGTTGTGGAGGAGAACAGGTTCTCACTCTTCTTTCTCCCTTGCAGGAAGAATGCAAACAGATCCTGGCTTGGCAGAAATCCAACTCACAATCGGATTCCCACGATGACGAAATTTCTCCTCCGCCCCCAAACCCGGTGGTCAAAGCGCGGCACAGAAGGGGTGGAGTCAGTGCGGAGGTGTACACGGAAGAAGATGCGGTTTCTTATGTCAGGAAGGTAAAGATCTGCGGGATCCTGTTCTTGAGACCAGTGCTATAAATGGCTTATTGACGCACACACAGCAACATTCCCCCACCCCCAAGCTGCGTCAATAAGCTACCGTACCTATCCAGAAATCAAAAGTGATGCTGAGTTGGGAACAGACTAGAACTTCCCCATTAGCTGGATCTCCAGAGCCATGTTTTCTGCTCTGCCCATAGAACCATATAGTTAGAAGGGATCCCAAGAGTTATCTAGTCCAACCCCCTGCAATGTATATGTAAATTCCTCACACTATGGCTAGCCATAGTGCAAAAGGGCTGCAGTCAGCTCCCCTCAGCTGGTGGGCAATACATTAATCCCTACTGGAATAGCTACACATGACAGAGTTCTCTGTGGGGAACGTGGGTCCCATTCACAGCACCCATTCAAATCACTCCTATAGCACTTTAACAGTCATGGCTTCCACATAAAGAATACTGGGAATTGTGGTTTGTTAAGAGAGTTGTTAGGAGACCCCTATTCCCCTCCACAGAGCTGAAGGGATGCAGGTGGCACTGTGGTCTAAACCACTGAGCCTCTTGGGCTTGCCGATCAGAAGGTCAGTGGTTCAAATCCCCCCAACGGAGAGAGCTGCCATAGCTCTGTCCCAGCTTCTGCCAACCTATCAGTTCGAAAGCACGCCAGTGCAAGTAGATAAATAGGTACCGCTGTGGCGGGAAGGTAAACAATGCTTCTGTGCGCTCTGGTTTCCGTCACTGTATGCCATTGCGCCAGAGGTGGTTTAGTCATTCTGGCCACATGACCCGCAAAGTTTTCTATGGACAAACGCTGGCTCCCTTGGCCTGAAAGCGAGATGAGCGCCGCAACCCCATAGACGCCTTTAACTGGACTTAACCATCCAGGGGTCCTTTACCTTTACCCTTACCCGTAGAGCTACTGTTCCCAGAGCTCCCTGGGAAGAGGGATTGTTTGGGAGGATTGCTTTAAACGTATGGTGGGCTTTCAGCAACACTTGGTGGTGGCAGGTTCCCTGTTTCTGCATGGAAACTAAAAGCCCAGAGAACACCATTGAACAGCAGCATGGCATGAATAGCGAGAGCATGAAAGGAGCCTTCTACCCCTTTCCTCTGCGATCCAAGATGATTAGGCTGTTCACATCGCTAAGTGAGCCCATGCTGAGGTTTCACATGCCCATATTGGCACGCACGTAGTTTCAGCCAGGCCTGCTGCTGATCAGCCCAACAATTTCATCAGGGCAGAGCGCAGAAAATATACCAGCTCCTACAGATCACCAACACAGCCGCCTCTCATGTCCCAAGTGGCAGCCATCCTATGCAGAAGCGATTGTGCGAATGGGCCCTGAATCGCTTCATCCTTGTTTCTCTTCATGTCAAAACAGTTCCCTGGGCTTCTCTCCCAGGTTTAAATAAAGCCATGCTGGCAGCCACCCAGTATTTGAGACAGCGAGTTAAATGATTAATGTATCTCACTGCATAAGATGCATTTACAAAAAGTAATATTTTATAAGATACTGCCGGCTGCTTAATTATTTCCTAGTCAGCTGTTCTTAATATCCCCATTTGATGTTCCTTGCAGGGTAATAATGCCTCTCCCTCTCCTGCCCTTTTTCCCTTTGCTGGCACAGTCCAGGTCAGGCTAGCCCAGGGGCTCCCAACTTCTCCATTAAAATGTGGCTCAAACTTCATTTTACAAAATACATGCATACTTCAGTGCTCAGTACATTGTTACAGGAAAGGGAAGGGGGTGGTTTGGGTGATGCCTTTTGGATCCCCAAAAGCCTGTGAATTTACATCTGTAAGATGAGAGTTTGAAGGGACTGCTGAAGGGGTCAATCCGGTTCCTTTGTAAGATCACAGAATCATAGAATTGTAGAGTTTAAGGGGCCCTGAGGATCATGTAGTCCAACACCCTGCAATGCAGGAATCTCAACATATGGTCCCCATCCAACTTCCACCAGCCCTAGCTGGATCATGGATGATGGGAGTTGTAGTTAGGTACCCTTGGGCTATAGACCCCCCTCCTCTAACCACTGCACAACAGGGGCTTTCATCATTGCATCTGATCCTCATTTGAGATGTGAAGTGCATCAGAAATATGAGGACTTTATCTGGGCTCTGATGTTCTCATGCACTGTTATATATGGCTATACAGTGGTACCTCAGGTTAAGAACTTAATTCGTTCTGGAGGTCCATTCTTAACCTGAAACTGTTCTTAACCTGAGGTACCACTTTAGCTAACAGGGCCTCCTGCTGCCACCATACAATTTCTGTTCTCATCCTGAAGCAAAGTTCTTAACCCAAGGTACTACTTCCGGGTTAGTGGAGTCTGTAACCAGAAGTGTCTGTAACCTGAGGTACCACTGTACTGTACTGCTTAGATGTGTTATTTTTAAATGTTTCTTAATTTTTGTTTAGAAAAAGATTATTAGGAATTTAAAGCTCAGGAGCACCCCTCATTGTGAGATTGTCCGTGGTGGGGCCTTTGACTGAACCTAGATTGTTGTGTCTCTCTCTTCCTCCTTGCCTAGGTTATTCCCAAGGACTATAAAACCATGACTGCTCTGGCAAAGGCCATCTCCAAGAACGTGCTCTTTGCTCACCTGGATGATAATGAGAGAAGGTAGGATATGATCCTCTGATTTCACCTTATTCACATTTTGGTTATCCATTGCTAGCTGAGTGCCCATCTAGGACTGGCAACAGGAATGGATAATCAAGCTGGGTTTTAGCCGAGCAGTTGAGCAGCGGTTTATTTCACTTATTCATTTGTTAAATTTGTGCTCTTCTTTCCACCAAGCGGTAGACATTTAAGGGTAAGATGGTCACAATAACCTTACTTGACCATTGAGACCTCTCGAGAACTGCAGGCACTGCATTTGATTCAAATTGTCTTCTGAGTTGAGCTCAGTGCAAAGGTGGATCTAAGAGAGAGCGCCCGGTGCGGTTGCACCAGGCATGGGGCTTCTGGGGCACTGCAGCAGGAACCACAACTATGACAACCATCAGAAGGTGAGAGGCAGTGGGGGGTGGGGTGGGAGGCCGCTGCCAGATTTTGGCATTTCATAGGGCGCCACTGAAATTTGAGGCGCCAAAGTCTGCCGCTATTCAATGTCATCCCGTTTAGTGAGTTTGCCACAGAAACCCGGCATGCACAGCACTGATTGGCTGTGGCCTATAGCATCGTTATCCCCTAGAGCAGTGTTCCCCAACCTTGGGCCTACAGCTGTTTTTGGACTACAACTCCCATCATCCCTCGCTAGCAAGACCAGTGGTCAAGAATGATGGGAATTGTAGTCCAAAAACAGCTGGAGGCCCAAGGTTGGGGAACACTGCCCTAGAGAACCTTTGCAACTCTTTTAAAACTGATTGTGTTTTTTGAAAAAAAACTAAGGTGACATGCGGATGTTTGAATGAATAAAGGTATACTCAGTGCTTAATAATAATAATAATAATAAAGATGAGAGCCTGCATAAGGGGAAGGATGGCTGTAGCCCAGTTGTGGGTTCAAACCACTACTATGTCATTTACGTTGTGGATGCAGGAGGAAAACAGGCTCACCCATAGAAGAAAGATTCAGTGGGTCTCCTGTTTTAACGTTCAGTTTATATACATCTGTAAGTAACGTGGTACAGCTCAGCTTTGCAGAGGGTGCAGTCCACAACCCGTTCACTGCAGAGCAGCCCAGTCAACTTTAATGGAATGCTTCCGGACTAAATAAGTTATGGATTACAGCCTAGGTTTCTTGACCTGAGCGGCGCTGCATCTTGTGAGGTGGCAGCTGGGCTTATCCTTGTCCTTTGTTTCCAGAAACAAAGGTGGTCTTTGAATCAGCTACAACAGCTGTAAGAGCCTGGTATGCCCTGTTCTGTCAGCTGCTGCGCGCGGATATTTAGACTGCCCGTAACAGAATACTTCAAGCATTTGCTAACTCCAGATGATTTTGTCGTTTGTTCTTTCTTTTCTTTTTTTTAAAGTGGGGCTATGCAGTATTTTAGTGGCTGGTGGTAAGGATGGATGGCAGCCACAATGTGAGTGCTTCCTGGGAAGAATTTGCATGTCTGTGCATTCCGTGTCACAGGCATCCCTCAGGTGCTTAGGGTCGTGTCTTTGGCAGTAGACAAGCCCATTTTTTTGCAGCTGGACTGATGGACGATGAATGACTCTCCTTCACTGGAAGTTTTTGAGCAGAAGTTGGATGGTCATCTGTCGTGGAAGCTCTAGCTGAGATTCCTGCATTGCAGGGGGCTGGACCCCCTCGGGATCCCTTCCAACTCCACAATTCTATGAGGATGGTGATGTGTCCTACTTTACAGAGGAGAGGCCTCCATCTGAAAGCAATCCTCAATTTTAGGGGTGGGGGGAGCCTGTTTATATTTTAGGGAGTATTTTAAAATTTGCACCTATACATACAAATTTTCATACATACATTTTATGCCAATCTGCACAAATCTTCCCCTGTTTTTTATTTAGCAATGTGCTTTCCCCTCTTTTTAACGATGCGTAGTTAACCCACGACCAATCTGCATGGTACAATGCTGTGACATCACAGAAGGAGCATTCCTCTAAGAAATAGGCACCAAACTAGATGGAAAGCATTTATATTTTTGTGTAATGTGCAGGAGTGTGTGTGTGTGTGTGTGTGATTTCAATTAGGACTGCAACACGGAAAGGGGAAAGGAGAAGTTGTTGTTTTACTCTTTCCATCTGCCTCATGTTCCTGATGGAAATTAACCCCCCTACAGCTTTTGGTTTGCTCCTCTGAGAGCCAGTGTGGTGTAGTGGTTAAGAGCAGTGGACTCGTAATCTGGTGAACCGGGTTCGCTTCCGTGCTCCTCCACATGCAGCTGCTGGGTGACCTTGGGGGAGTCACACTCTCAGCCCCACTCACCTAACAGAGTGTTTGTTGTGGGGGAGGAAGGGAAAGGAGAATGTTAGCTGCTTTGAGACTCCTTCGGGTAGTGATAAAGCAGGATATCAAATCCAAAATCATAATCTTCTTCTCCTCTGGAGAACGTTTACATGTAGGCTTCCATATTTGAGTGGGTGGGGATTAGCGCAATAGCGCTGAGATCCATGCCCTTTCCTCAGATCCAAGGCTAATGGGAAGTCCAGCGATTGTTTGGCCACTTGGTTGCCGAAAAAGCTTTGGTTGGGCACCAAAACCCCTCAGTTGCACAGTAACCAAACCAGTAAGCCCCCTCCCCCAGGACAGTTTTCCCTCCAGGGAACAGTGTGCCATAGCTCAGTGGTAGAGCACTTCCGACGTCAAGACCTGTTCGACAGAGAGATGGACTCCCTTGGAAGGTGATGGACTCTCTTTCATTGGAGGTTTCCACAAAGAGGTTGGATGGCCATCTGTCAGGGACTCTTTAGCAGTGTTGAGCTATAATTCCTGCATTGCAGAAGGTTAGACTAGATGATTCTTGGCATGGGATCTGGAACCCCATATCTGGGTGTTCCCTGACTTCGCATCCAGCCCACCCAATTACGTTGCATTTCACATAACTAATCCTTGTACATTTCTCAGCATGCCATTAATCATAGCACATTAAGGTCCTACAATATCTGCTCAGACATACTGCTGCTCCTGTTTTTCAGATTCCGTTTTTTGCCATGATCTCAAATCACAGCCAGCCACCACGGTGCACATACTGCCTTTTGAGTCCCATGATTTCATCGGGGGAATTATTTTGTTCCTGCCTTTTCAGCTGAAAGATCAAGTGGTTCATGTCTGGTCATAAGAGGGTAGCCATTTTGGTCTTTGCCACCTGGTGTCACTGTGTTCAAGAAATTTGAATATACATTTACACAGTGCTCTTTTTCTATAAAAAGAGGTGCTGGAACTCACCATGAACACCTCCCTCATTCTCTTAGCGTGGCAGTGGCACCCACCAGAGACATGCCGGAACTGAATTCCTGTGAGTTCCCCCTGGGGGGAAAAAGCCCCGCATAGTGTGACACTGATCAGGCAGCCAAAAAAGACAAAATCTTTAATTGTCAGAAACAGAAACATTACATTATCGTTTAATTCACATTACACTTCTGTTTGGTTGTAACAGAGCATCTCTAGCGGGCATAGGCAAACTTGGCCCTCCAGATGTTTTGGGACTACAACTCCCATCATCCCTAGCTAACAGGACCAGTGGTCAGGGATGATGGGAATTGTAGTCCCAAAACATCTGAAGGGCTGAGTTTGCCTATACCTGATCTCTGGAGTAAGAGGACAACCTGCCACTTCCAGCAGGGAAGGAGGTGGACCTGCCCTCCTTGATTTGCACAGGATGTCTGGATAGCTGTTTGTATGGACACATCTGGCAGTCCCATAACTATTGGACTGCATGCACACCTGAGAACTGTAGTTTACTCCCACAGAGCTATGATTCCCAGTGCCCTTAACCAACCAGAATTCTCAGGATTATTTGGGGGAAGTCATGTGCTTTAAGTGTTTGGTATGTACCTAGCTGCAGAGAGGGCCTTTTGTATGGCATGAACAGCATTGAAGCTACACAACTTGGCATTAATGCAGCCATAGGCTACTTGCCTTGCCCACAGTGCCAGTCTAGACCTCTGGCCAGGAAGTGCCAGCCCCACAACCGCAGGGATGGATGCTTCCACTTCCATGTTGTTTTAAAGTGGGAGGCTAAAGTCCAACAGGTGGTGATGAGGAAGACAGCTTGAAGCCACATCTGGAGAAATGTGCTTTTGCTCTGCATTCCTGCAGCTGCTTCTCCTATGTTCTTCCAGGTTGCCCTGTTTTAACATTCATCGTATGGCCTTTCCCATGATTGCAATTCCAAGTGTGCCTCTTTATTCCATGGTATATATGAGATACCCCTCCCTTCTTATGCACGCACCAGGCGATTGGATTATCACGCCTCCCCAGAGATGGGATATCTATCTATCTCTGTGTTTGACCCAGGCTGCTTTGCTGAGAGGCTGAGAACATCACTAAAACAGACTTGAGGGCTTAAATGGAAAGACGTCATACCATTGGAGGGATGGAAGAGGAGGAGGAAGTTTGTACTGGCAGAAATTGTGAGGCTTTGTTTTGGAAGCTGCTCTGCCTTCTACCCAGTGGGGCAGAGGGAAAGCATGTTATGTCAAAGCAAGAGGCAGGCTTAAAATCACAGATCTGTAGAGCTGGAAGGGACCTCAAGGTCATCCAGTGCAACCCCTTGCAATGCAGGAATCACAGCTAAATAATCCTTGAAACATGGCCGTACAAACTGTGTTTGAAATCTCCAATGAAGGAGAATCCACCATTTTTCACGGTAGTCCGTTCTGCGATCAAGCAGCTCTTACCGTCAGAAAGTTCTTCCTATTCTTGAGATGGATTCTCAAGCTGTTGGGTGGTATATACCGTATTTCTCGCTCTATAGGATGCACTTTTTCCCCTCCAAAAGTGAAGGGGAAATGTGTGTGCGTCCTATGGAGCGAATGCAGGCTTTCGCTGAAGCCTGGAGAGCGAGAGGGGTCGGTGCGTACCGACCCCTCTCGCTCTCCAGGCTTCAGGCAGCTATCCGCAAGTCTTTGGAGCGCGGTGGGAGTTCCCGCCGGGCTCCGAAGGCTTGCGGATAGCAGCCTGAAGCCTGAAGCCCGGGGAGTCCAACTCCCGCTGCGCACCCCGGGCATCAGGCAGCTATCCGCAAGCCTTTGGAGCCCGGCAGGAGTTCCCGCCGGGCTCAGAAGGCTTGCGGATAGCAGCAAGCTCCGGGAGTGAAGGCGAGGTTGTGCGCAAACTCGCCCCCGCTCCCAGACCCGTTCTGGGGGCTGGGGTTGGGGGAAGCTTGGGTTTCCCCCAGCCCCACGGCTAAAAAGGAAGCCAAGACAGCGAGCTTTTTCTTTATTCCCTCCCCTAAAAACTAGGTGTGCCCTATGGTCCGGTGCGCCCTATGGAGCGAAAAATACAGTAAATACTGTTAATGAAATTAAGTGAAGAAAGGAATAGCCTTTAGGGAGGGATCATATCTCAGTGGTATAGAACATATGCTTGGGTTACAGAATGTCCCATGTTCAACCCCTGACATCTCCAGGTAAGCGAATCAGGTAGCTGGAGACGGAGGGAGGAATCTGGAGAGTTCCTGGGGATGACAACACTTTGATACTGTGCGCAGAAAGACGAAAGAGAGACACTTTCTTCCTTGCTTACGATACTAGAACCTGGGACAAGCCAATGAAACTGTTTATTGGAAGATTCAGAGCAGACAGCCGCAAATCCTTCTTTGCACAACACCTTGCTAAACTGTGGAACTCACTGCCACAGGATGTGGTTATGGTTGTTAGCTTGGATAGCTTGAAAAGGGGGTGAGACTAATTCATGAAGGATAAAGCTATGTGCTACCTCTACTGCCAGAGGTGGCAACCTCTGAGTAGCAGCTACTGGGAAATGCACTTCTCTGAATTTTCTGAAGCAGTTCTCCAACCGAAATAAATGCATATATTGGGGGAAGCGTGCACAGAAATGAAAATAGCATCCGAAAATGCCCCATGCTAAGAAAAATGTGCACAGAACTTATTATTGTTATTTCATTTATGAATCACTTCCCACGAGGCATTCCAAGGCTATTCACAACATAATAAAAGCATTTATAAACAGGTACACACATATAAAAACTTATACAATTGCATATATAAAACATTATACTCCCACACACAGGGTTAAAATAACTGCATGTATAAAAACAATGGGTTGTATTAATAAACTTATCTTTGTCCTGTACTTTAATTTTAATGGTTCTATTCTAAGTAGGACTAGCATAGATTACAACCCGTTTAAAAAACAACAGCAGTTTTTTAAAACAAAAAAACAAAAACCAGCATATATATTTTCATGCAGACTTTTAAAAAATTGCAGACTGAAGTGGAAATGGGGTAATATGAACCAGAGACAAGAAAATAAAATGAGAGTGACAGATCCGTCCCTCTCCATCCAAGCCCCCCAAATAAACAGCCTCCTCAATTTGATATTGTTTTTTCAACTTGGATCCCGTCACCTCCTTCCTTACAATGGAGTCGGATTTAATTAAGTATATGAAACTCCATCTGCTTGTAGATATCTCCCACCCCGACCACTGAATCATTTCCTTTCTTGAAGTCTCACCTAGAAGTTCCTTCCTTTTTGCAATAGGCCCTAGTTTATTGCCATCTTAATCACTTTCCTCCACCCCCTGCCCCCATCGCCACATCCTTGCATTCTTCCTTTGCTGGAAGCAGCCAGCAGAAACAATTGGAGGCGGAACCAAGTTGAGCGCAGATTTCACTAGAAGGAAATCTTATACCGAGTCAGAACCCATCTAGCTCAGTATTTCCAACACTGGCAGGAAGCAGCCGGTTTTACTCCGGCATCTCTTTCTCAGCATTACCTGGAAAGACGGGGGTTTGAACCCAGGACCTTCTGCATTCAAAGCAGCTGCTCTGCCACCAAACCACAGCCCTTTGCCGATCATAGTAGCAAACTTTAGTGTGCAACTCTGTTCCTGGTGGTAGGTGTCTGGATCCATTGGGTTGGGTATAATGTTAGCTCTACTCAGACCAGACCCGTTAAAAAGAATGGGCTCACTTAGGTCCATTGGGTCTGTTCTGAGTTTAGGGCTCACTTTCTAGACAGAGCTCAGCGTTTTAAAGAACCATGTCAGACTGTTGCTCCGTCTAGTTCAGTATTTTGATTGGCAGGATTGTTTTCCAGCCTCACCTGGAAAGACCAGGGATCAAACCTGGGGCTATTTATTTATTTAGCATGCCAAGCATGTTCTCTGCTATGGAGCTATGCCCCTTCCTCATAGGAAAATTTATGAGGTTGCTTATTTTGTTAAAAGGAAGTGAGGGATTTGCTTCTTGAGGTGCGGAATAGATGCAGCGGAAAATGCGTAACTCAGAAGTACACAGTGGCTGTGTTAGGTCTAACAGCATACCCCTAAACCGTCCCGATTTAAGCGGGACATCCTGGAATTACAGAAGCAATCTCAGCTTCTGATTGGATGCCCTGTTTTTTGGGTCTTGCGCGAATAGCTGGCTGGTGCCAGAGTGCCAAACCTAAAGACTCTAGGGTTTTTTTTGGTAACCTTGAGCGAGTCACCTGTCTCCTGGGACAGCTCAGGACCAAAAGACAAGCGTCCCAGTTTTGATCAGTGGGGTGTTGGAAGGTATGTAACAGTGCATTTTCATTTTTCGGGGGGTGCATTTTCATTGGCATCATGACTGGGGGGTGGGTGTTAATTAATCCTCTACACCACAGGAATTCCAGCCCCGGTGAAAACAGGTGTTACTTGTGCCTACTCTCAATTTTAAAAGGATGCTTCCCTCTTTCCATGTGATGCATTTATCATCATGTCTACTTTGGAGCAAAGAATGGTTCTGATGGATTTGGTGCTGCTTCAGTGCAGAGAAATGGACCAGATAACCTTTTCAGTGGGGCTTCCTAGCCCTGATCTTCTTGGACTTCAAGTTTTAACCGAAAGGAATTTGCACAGTGACTTTCCTAACGTTTCATTCAGAAATAAAATGTCAAGGCCATGCATTTTTTCCTCTTTCTTTCTTATTTTGGCTGGGGTAATTTTGGCTCAGCCTTATGTCAAGCCCTCAAGGGGGTGGGCGGCGGCGGTGGGGGGGCAAGGATTGTAAAGCATTTCCCCCCTTCCTTTGCAGTTAACATTTAGAGAGATTAGAACGCCAGAGGCCATTTTTTTCCTGAGCTGTTTTATAGAAGAAGGCCTGATCGCACTTGTCTGAGCCACATACCTGCTTGAAGTCATATTTGCAAAGGAGGTTATTGTTGTCAGCGTTTGATTAACAGAACTGTATAAAGCAGGCAGTGGCAGCAAAAACAACAAAAAAAGCAAAAGTCAAAGATCATAAAGAAAGTTAGAGGTGAAACGTGTTGATTTTGCGAATCCAACAAAGGGAGATTTCTTCCATTTGTAGTGGGGGTGCATTAAAGCAAAGAGGTTTGGGAACTGTGTGGTTGAAACCTTAAGAGAAAGCTCGCAAGCTGAGTTACTTATTAGATTTTGTTAAAAAAAGAATTCAGCCCCTATATTCCTGTGAGATCCAGATCCTACGTGTTTTGACCATTTCAAAGCTGTTATTTGCCAAAGCACAGAAGAGAACATGTCAACCAACAAAGCAGGGTAATCAGAAAAATCTGGAAACAACTGAGCTTCATTAAGTTGTCAGCAATGCTGAAGAAGAGAGTTAATTATCAAGAAGAATTAAATAAATGGAATCAGTTAACAGCTGAGGTAAAAACAGAATTAATTGGATATTTCGGGTGTTCATGTGGATTACTTTGTTAGATCAAGAAAATGAAAAATATAAGGCAAGTAAAAGAATTATACCTTTTCTTTCAAGCACGGATCTCTAGCTCTGGAGATTGGTCTTGACATGAAGGAGATATCATGCAACTATATTATATTGTGATAATTTATTCAAGCAGTTTTTATCTCACCATTCATCAGAAGTGATGCCAGGGAACCTAACAGATCCAAAGGTTTTCTCTCATCTGTTCAATACTCATAGCCTTTTCAGCGGCGGCTCCCCATTTGTGGAATGCTCTTCTCAGGGAAGCCAGCCTGTTGCCATTGTCTGTCTTTAGGCAACAAGCAACAACATGCTAATTTGCCAGGTTTTGAATTGGAAGGGTAGTTGGCTATTAAAGGAGATTCCGGCGAAATACTAGGAAGAACTTTCTGATGGTAAGCGTGTTGAATGGTCACTTTAAAATGTGAAGGTTCATTATTGTTTCACAAGTTGTGTATGTCTTTAAGGGCCAGGGCAAATAACGAGACCCAGTCTTACAGCTGTGAAACATAGCAGGTGCTGCTGAGTTGTGTTAATCAAGCTGTGTCAGCAATTGGGTGTAGTATATAAGGAGCAGCACCTAGCTCTCCCATTACCCTGGGGGATGGGTTGGTGGTTGGGTCTGGTTTGTTGATGATGTATTTAGTGTATAAGGAATTTTTGTTTTTGTTATTAAAACCTTGTTTAAGTTACCGTATTTTTGAGTCCCTTTTTAATCCATGGTCTCCCCAGCAAGCTCCCTGCAGGGCTACTAAACTGCAAATAGCCAACAAAGAGCAGATGGGAAGAGATAGTGGAACGGACTCCCTCGGAAGGTGGTGGACTAATCTTCACTAGAGGCTTTTAAGCAGAAGTTGGATGGCTGGCTGTCATAGATACTTTAGTTAAGATTCCTGAATTGCAGGGGGTTGGACTAGATGACCCTTGGGGTCTCTTCCAACTATACTATTTAATGATTCTATGCCTTTGTATCCCAGCTTTTTCTCCAAGGAGCTCAAGGTGGTGTACATGGTTCTCTCCCTCCTCATTTAATCCCCACAATAACCCTGTGAGGTAGGTCAGGCTGAGGGATAGTGATTGCCCCATGATCACCCATGACTGAGGGGGGATTTCAACAGAGTGCAGTCAGTACTTGTGGTTGTTTTCAGTTCACAAGCAATACACAGTTGATGACTGTCCCCTGCCTCCCATTTGCATAGCATTTCCTTGCACTGAAGTGAATGGTATGGAATATGGTAATGGCGATGTCATTAATTATGTAACTGATGACATAAAATTCCACTACAGTGGACAGCGAGGCGAATAATGTAGTTTTTGCGATAAGCTGAACTGCAGTGAAGCAGACACAGCGCAGCATGTGACTGATGGGCAGGGCAGAAATCAGTGCCTTTTTAACACCCCATTTCCCCATGCTTAAGTTCAGTTCTGCATATTTCAACATGACTTTGTGATATCTTAGGAAACAAGTCCTCATGAAAATTCAGCAGAGTTTTCTGTGTATAACGTACACATTTTTGTCTGCAGTTCTGCCTAACAGACACATTTTTGCAGTGCAATTTCCCTGTCTACAATGCATTCTCATATGCCGTTTTCACCAATACATGCATTTTCATGCACACTTTGCACTAGCAAATGCATCTTTGCACAAATTAGTTGGCTGTGGAACTGCACTGCAAAATTCAGAGGAGTGCAAATTTCAAAACATGGCTATGTTTCAGCTTGGGTATTATTTCAGATGGTGTGAATTAAGTAGATCCGCCTATATATATATATATATATATATATATATATATGAATAGAAATTCTGCATTCATCCGTAGTCACAATAAGGCTTAGGAAAAGAAGTTGCTGTAAAGCTGCTGGTGTGAAGGGGATGCAGAGACGTAAGAGGAAGGGAGGGGTTTCTTCAAATGAGCTTCCTCAGGAGCTCAATCATGATATCTTTTGGCAGCTGGCACCAGAACTCAGTATTTGCCAGTTCCTTCCCTTCTCACTCCCCACTGCTGCCTGCCATTCATTCTCTAAGCTCCATCCACGATTGTGCAGAAGGTTCCTTTCCCAGAAGTTCAGCATGGAGCGAAGGGTAACACTTTAGTTCATGATGGTCATTTCCACTTTCTCTTCCTTCTGAAGCAACATGGTTGGTGTGTGTGTGTGTGTGTGTGTGTGTGTGTGTGTGTGCCTAGGGACTTGAGAAATGTTGCATCATCCTAACAATGTTAACCAGGGCTCTCTCTGTAGCAGGGATGATACCCAATGTGGCATCCTTCAGAGGTTTTTGGACTCGCAACTCCCATCGCCTCCAACCAGTAGTGGTCAGGCATTATGTGCCAAGGGCTCTTCAGTTCCATCAGGATCTGCCATGGTTTGGTAGCTCCAGGTGGAAGGCGAGGAGGAGAAGGAGAAAGGATAAGAAGCGGGGGCAGAGAGAGAGTTTGAAGGCAGCCACCTAGGTTCGGAGGGCTGAGTCAGTGTCACTCAATGCTACCTTGTAAGTAGGAGTGAAACCACCATAAAAACAGTGTCCCCCAACTCATGGGGATGAGCCAGAATTATACTGTATTCTTTTATGGTAAGGTAGTATCAAGTGTGCATTAGATACGTTTCCTCTGAAAATATAAAAATGGGACATGAAAATCCAGAATCAATAATAGTTGTCATTATCCCTCACCCCAACCACCCGAGTCTTTTTGTTTTTTAAGCGTAATAGAGAGGCAGCTTGATTAAAATAGCATCATGTTTACTAGATTGGTATTTATAACCCAACAAAATCACGGCACATTAATTATCTGAAATTTAAAGTAGCAGGTGCTTATTCCTGCTCATAAAACTGTCTCGTCTATCTTATGTACCAGGTTCCTGCATTTTCATTTGGGAGAGAATGGCTGAGGGAGATCGAGCCATTTTGTGTTGCAGTGGTGGGTCTCTGTAACTGGTGGGCTCTAGGGCGGGGGTGAACAGCTTCAGGCCTGAGGGCCCAAACTGCCCTTCCAAGCCTCTCTATCTGGCCCTGCAAATTGCAGGCATGGATCCCCTATGTGGACTGGGACTACAGTGGATGGGGGTGGTAAAGGCTTAAAGTCTCTGTGTATTAGGTTCTGCTTGCTGATTTAGCCACAGCCGTTTGGTTGGCCACTGTGAGAACAGAATCCTGGATTGGCCTGATCCAGCAAGGCTCTTCTTATTTGCTTATGCTTGGCTCCTGATCTGGATCAGGCCCCTTGCCATAAAGCTATGCAGCATGTAGTTTGAGCCTCAGTCCGAATGTGTTCAATAGAGCTCATATCAAAGACTGCAGCTTTAAATTTCTTTAATCAGCTGACTAATCTGTTAGGGCTGTCTCCAGACATGTGTGGAGTGTACCCAAGAGTGCTATTTTTTATTTTTAAAAAAATTAAAGCACAGCTTCTAGAAGAAGTTTATAATGAAAGCACTGAGCATAGACTTTTCTGGCTTTCCATCCTTCTGTTCTGGCAGCCATACATGAGGATGAAATTCTGGTCCAGCCAGTAAAATCCTGGCAGGTGTGGAAGTGTCCTGGCTGAGCCGTTCAGCTGCTTTATCATTTGAAAACAAGAAGAAAGGAGGGCAGACAGTGAAATCTGGCAGTCAGGCCCAGAGGCCTGCATCTCTCTCAGCCGACTCCTGTGTGTGAAGTGCTAAATCTCTGGGAAAAAAGAGGTGCTCCATTCAATTTGGGTGCTGTACAACTGCTACCAATTAAAACAACAAAACATTCAATGGATTTGCCGTCTGGGGCAGGGAGGGAAGGGGGAAATAGGCTTTCAGAACAATGTTGAGTAAAACAGGCTCTCCCTTTTTGGTCAGCGTGCTGCTGCAACAGTGCTGCAAGTCGTCATGAGGTAAACATGTGCTCACCAGGGCCTGCATACGTTCCTCAGCTCCTTCACGCATGCACACGTGGAACTAAGGGCAGAGGCGTTTTTAGGGTGGCGCGACTGGTGCGGCTGCACCTGACGCCATGCTGCTGGGGGCGCCGAATTTTAGCATTGCCCAGGGCGCCATGACATTTGAGAGCCCAAAACCCGCTGCTGCTAAGCTCTTAGGGACAGATAAGCAGGAGACACACACACCCTGAAGCTGATTGAGACTGATGAACAAACTGGGCTCATTAATGCCCGCCATTTCATAAGGAAAGCGAGACTCCCATCACAAGCAGTTTTTGAAACTGCATTGGAAGGCCTTCATTGATCCTAGTACAAAGCGTATGTAGCTGGCATTCAGCCTGTACAGCAGCACTGGGGCCTGGTGGGGTCTGGTGGAGAGCCACACCTAAATCTAGGGCTGGGGAGCAGTGCTGGGGAACCTCAGGCCCAGGGCCATTTGCAGCCTCCCAGACCTCTGGGCTCTCCTCAGGCCACTCGCCTTTTCCAGTCACACCACCTACTGGCTTCCTTGAGGTTTTCCCCTTGACAGGAATGCATTATTGGACTCCCATGACGCCTCTAGGTTCCCTGGATAGAGAGCATACCCTCCAACATTTCTCCGATGAAAATAGGGACCTCCCATTCCATAACGATAATTCTTACTATTTCTACCCCACACATCTTACTGGGTTGCCCCAGTCACTCTGGCCAGCTTCCAATATATCTATATAAACAGAATAAAACATTTTTTAAAAAAAATACCTATACATGATTGTCTTCAGATGGCCCAGGGGTTCGGATGAGAGGGGTGTGCGAGTGCGCATAGAAACTGCCTGTACTGAGGTAAAACTTCTGTACATTGCTCTTCCTGATTTTGCCTCTGGCCCAGTCCGCCATGGGCATGTGGTCCTTGGGAAGGGCACTCAAATGAATGTGGACCCTGGACTGAAACAAGGAGAGGGCGGTGGTGAAACTGGGAGAGGGAAGAGCTGAAAGCAGAAGCGCATCAGTCAGAAGGTGCTGCTCTATTGACCAGAGCCCCATTCACACCATGCATTTAAAACACTATGATGAATTCCATTTCATTTTTATAAATACCACATTAGGTAAAGGTCTGGTTCACTACAGTAACAATTCCCCCCCCCGTTTTTGCAATGTACGCAATATCCTTTTTGTTCTCTTTTGTTTTCTGCATGGGTACCATTTCTTGTTTCTTTTTGTGCCTTATTTCACTCTGTGCACTTGTAACTTTGTATTTCCCCCCAATAAAAATATATATTAAAAAGCGCTATGATACTAATTTAAACACTCATGTTCCCCGCCCCTAAGAATTATGGGAGCTGTTGTTTGTTAAGGGTACTGCTTAAAGTGGTATAATACTGTTTTAAATGTGTAGCGCTGATTGGTCCACAGTTAAAACAACAATTTAAAGACAGCCAAGAGGCCCAGATTAAGTCAGTTTTTCTAAAAGGCCCGGATAAACAAAAATATATTAGCCTGGTACCCAAAAGAGTACAAAGATGGCACCAGGCCAGCCTGTTTTGGAAGGCTGCTCCATAAGCAGATGCTAAGAGTAGAAAGGCCCACTCTGTGGTGTTTACTCACCTCACTTCATTCAGAGGGAGCACCCAGCGCATGGCGTCCAAAGAGGTTCTTAAGCATTGGGTCAGGTGGAAGAGGCAGTCTTTCAGGTAACCTGCTCCCAAGTCATTCAAGGCTGAATTTAATCCTCAGGCTATGAGAATAGGCCATCATGAAACAAACCACACACACACACACACACACACACACACACACACACACAGCTTTTCCATCCCCTCAAACAACACTTTTCAGTGTATAAAATTCATGCATTCAGATGTCACCCATAAGTGAATACAGTGGTACCTCTGGTTGCGAACAGGATCCGTTCTGGAGGCCCATTCGCAACATGAAAAGAGCACAACCTGAAGCGCCGTATCTGTGCAGGTCCGTGGCGCGATTTGGCGCTTGTGCACATGTGCGAAACATGATTTAGCGTTTCTGTGCATGCACGAGCGGCGAAACCCGGAAGTAACTCTTTCCGGTACTTCCGGGTCGCCGCAGGACGTAACCTGAAAGAACGTAACATGAAGCAAACGTAACATGAGGTATGACTGTTTAACAATCCAGGAACAAAGTGACGTTATCTACCTGGGTGAACCGGCCCTCAGGTTTGAGCCCAAAGGAGTAAGGCAGCGTCGAGTACAAAAGTTCAGGATTAAGTGGTTTGTGGGGTGGCAACGTCCATTGTCCTTGCTGTGAAGGGTGCCTGTGATGTTTGCTCAGAGCTGGTTGTTATCATTTGAAGACATCGGCAGCCAGCTTATTACAGACAAACACGAGGAGGAGGGCCATTTCCTACTTTGTAGTGTTCAGCATGAAAGACCCGGAGGAAGCTTTTGAAAAGGAGCATCAGCAATATTTACTTAACCGAGTGTAGGCAAACACATGGGAGGCCTGGAACTGCTGGGATTTCTTAGTAAGAAGTGATACTGGGATTTAAAAGTCTTACTCAGGAGAAATGTGTTGTGAGCTTTCTGGAACGGATGCCAAAATACCTCTGCAGGTGAGCTAATGTGCCATCATTTACACACTTCTTGTACACAGAGTCTTCCAGTCCTCTTTGCATAAGTAAGAATGACTATATGCGTTACAAGACAGAGATGGTATTTATAACTCTAGAAGAAACTTCAGTAGCTTTCAGGGCTCTCTGCATGTTAAAACCTGCAGCAAGTCTTTGATAGCCACAGCCATTAAAAAAGAAAAGAAAAATCTTCTAAAATTTGATTTTCTTAGAGAAGGCAGCTGGGGTATTTTTGGTCATTATCCAGTAGATAAAACTTTCGTGTCTGAACAAATTCTCCCATCTTCTTTTTGCTCATCTAGCTAACACGAACCTTAACATTACATGCTTGTACCTTTTTCTTTTTTTGCTTAGAATTTGATGTATCGTGGTAGAGCACGGTATCAAAAAAGCACTCAGCAATTCCTGCACTTAACCTCTCTTCCTCCTCGCAGGGACTTTGGGAAGGTTTTCTGATTACAATGTGAAGCCAGGCAGAATGGACCAGCAGAGCTCTGCACACCAGGATGGTAGTTTCCTAGATCATAGAATTACAGAGTTGGGAGGGAGAAGAACATTTCATCCAACTCCCTGCACTGCAGGAATATGCAGCTATCCTGTTGTAGTCCCATGCTGCTCAGTCACAGCAGAGCTCAGTGGTAGGCGAGGCCAGCCAACCAGCCACGTCTCAGGGGGGTACTTGCCTGGGGGCAGAGTCCATATGCCAGGTTCAGTCCAGTCCTAAGGTCAGGAGTATCTCAGTTCACGCAATCAGACAGTCCAGGGGTCAAGGAAGCTGAGAGTCCAAGGTCGCAAGAAGCAGCAAGGTCTGGCCAGGAACGACAAATGTTGTTTCCAGCAACTGACTGAGGCTGGAAACCTAGCATAAGAAAGCTGGAGCCAGCTGGTTCTTATCAGGAGCAAGAAGGCTGATCAGCAGCAGGTGGAGTCACTCTGCCTCCTGCTCCTTCAGGCTGCTGCTCAACAGGTGAAGCTGATCCCTGGCCTATGACATATCCCTTACAGGATTGAACCTGCAACCTTCGTGTTATCAGCACCACACTCTAACCAACTGAGCTATCCAGGCTGTTTGGTCCTGAGGTCCACAGAGGGGAGAGAACATAAGAATGTACAGCGAGCC
Source organism: Podarcis muralis (assembly GCF_964188315.1). Classification (NCBI taxonomy): domain Eukaryota; kingdom Metazoa; phylum Chordata; class Lepidosauria; order Squamata; family Lacertidae; genus Podarcis; species Podarcis muralis. The sequence goes on from NC_135668.1 coordinate 43,010,892, forward strand.
TTGCAGGATCTGATCAGCAGCTTATTAGGTCCAGCATTTTATTCTGAGATTGGCTAACTAGGAGGCGTCAGCACTTTTCCACTCAATTTTATTTATTTCATTTTTATTGACTCTGTACCCCACCTTTTTCATTAAGTGGTATATAATTCTTCTAAATAATCATACATATGCAGGGTTGTAAATTGCACTGGGAGCCTTCACAGGTCCAGGAGGCTGCCTGATTTAGCAGTTTCCCGTCAGCTTTTGGAGGGCTGCAAAGATGCTTGGGTGTGGGGTTCACCCGCAGCGCCCCCCCCCCCAATTTCCCTTGCACAAATGAGTCGAAGGTTGAAAGAGGGCCCTCTGTCTCCTTCGAATCTGGGCCCTTTTGGTTTTTATCCCGGGATTGTTGGAACTGCAGCCTTTAAAATGTGTTTGACATTGTTTGCCCTTCTCAACATCATCTTCACATGCTGTTCCGAAAATCCTTTGGCTCAGAAGGCGGGATAATAATAAACAGAGGTAATAAATAAACAAAAGAACAAATAAACATGCGGCTTTGACTGCTCCTGCTCCACCCCACCTCCTGTGAGGTGCTCTCCTTGTGGGCTCAGTTGAGGGTGTTGGGTGCCTTGAGGCACGTCCTTTGTCTTGGGTAATAAAAGTTCAGCAGAGCAAGGAAAATGCAGAACACCTGTCGGGTCTGTCAAGCCTTAATCTACGGATTATAATGGTTTTTAAATTATGAATTTGTGACAGGCACTTCCCTACCTCCCCCCCCCATGAGCTAAAGACGTCAGCTTTCAAAAAAATATATGTATGAAAAGAAAGAAACACTGAACAAGGGCATTGCTCTCACAAAAGATATACCATTCCTTCACAGAGAACTCAGCCGTGGAGCCATAAGCTCCTACGCCAATGTTTGCCTAGCGGTTTTCAGACTTTCAGAGAATTTTGTTTACAAAGGGTTGTCTCAGCTGAGGAAGCCCTGCGTTTCCACACTGCAGAAGATTCTGGAGCAAGTTTGGGCAGAGTTCAGGCCAAGGCCAGCCCAAGGCATCTTCTCGCCTGAGGTAAAACAAATAGTGCTTCGTCCTGCGCACTCCCATAGTATCCTTAGCTACTAACCCTCCGCAGAAAACTTCAGAGGCAGTTTTCTCCTTCCCTGCTGGTAAAAATACAACAATGCTCTCTGTGACCAACAATCGCGTGCCTTTTATTTACGCCTTCTATGTTACTGTTTAGGGACGCGGGTGGCGCTGTGGGTAAAAGCCTCAGTGCCTAGGGCTTGCCAATCGAAAGGTTGGCGGTTCGAATCCCCGCGGCGGGGTGCGCTCCTGCTGCTCGGTCCCAGCGCCTGCCAACCTAGCAGTTCGAAAGCACCCCCGGGTGCAAGTAGGGACCGCTTACCAGCGGGAAGGTAAATGGCGTTCCGTGTGCTGTGCTGGCTCGCCAGATGCAGCTTTGTCACGCTGGCCATGTGACCCAGAAGTGTCTGCGGACAGCGCTGGCCCCCGGCCTCTTGAGTGAGATGGGCGCACAACCCCAGAGTCTGTCAAGACTGGCCCGTACGGGCAGGGGTACCTTTACCTTTACCTTACTATGTTACTGTTTATTTCGACAATTTTTATGTCACTTCATCAAAGGAGACCCGATACAATATGACTTAAAATGAGTTAAAACTCATTCAGTTTAAAATCAGAATTCAGTTTTAAAAACCTGCTGGAAATAAGATGAAAGATTATCCAGAAGTGCTGGAGGTTCAAGGGGGCACACCTGACCATAAAATTGGGCCCACAGTATTGAGCGTGCAGCTACTGTTGGATCCAAGCTGTGCATCTGTGTCATGGGGGATCCACTAACAGTCACCCCTCACAAGATCTCAGTGATTAGGCAGGGCTATAAGAGATCAGGCAATCCTTGATATATTCTAGACCCAAGTTGTCAAGTGTCCTGGGAAAAACAGGACATCCCGTTTTCTCACATGACAGCATGGCGGCCATTTTGGGTGCTGCGATATTGCAGGATTTTGTGCTGAGGTCTCGCCCAGAAGAAAGCGCTTCTCTCCTGGGGGGAGTGCTTTTTCGGGGAAACGATCTCGCATGGCACCCCAAAATGCGTGTTTTTGGGTGCCGTGGGAGCACAACCCCGAATATGTTTGTCTTTTGGGCTCTGGGATCTCGTGTGGTTGGGACTCAAGATGCTGGAGGGTATGTAGGGTCCTTGTAAATGAATACAGTGGTACCTCGGGTTAAGTACTTAATTTGTTCCGGAGGTCCGTTCTTAACCTGACACTGTTCTTAACCTGAAGCACCACTTTAGCTAATGGGGCCTCCCGCTGCTGCCACGCCACCGGAGCACAATTTCTGTTCTCATCCTGAAGCAAAGTTCTTAACCCGAGGCACTATTTCTGGGTTAGCGGAGTCTGTAACCTGAAGCGTATGTAACCCGAGGTACCACTGTTCAGAAACTTTTAACCTGGTCCAACAGTGTATGGGCAGCCAGTGCAGACTTTTGATCACCAGAGTTGCGTGATGGCGCCAATCTTCCTCCATTGACAGTCTCACCACAGCATCTTGTAGCAGCTGGAGACTCCGGAAGAGGCCCAAGGGGAGCCTTTCCAAGACACTGCCTGAGGTCGCAGCTGCACAACTGCCAAATGGTAGGGCCGGCCTTCCTTCAGAGTCACTGGATCCGCTTCGTTTTGTTTCGAACAAGAGCCCTGAGGCCTACCAACCCGAGACAGGGGGCAAAACATTGGCTCCGAGGGGCACTTCAAAATAAAGATTGTGGTGACTTTGAGCACGTTTCTCCTTTCAGCAGCCCCACATAGGAAGAAAATAAAGCCACAGTGGCCAACCTGATGCCTGTGGGTTGCTCACAGGCAGGGCAGGAATGCAGTAGCCTTATCCCATCATGTTCTCCAGCGTTCAGAGTCCTGTGCCGCCTGAGGTAATATATAGCCATCATGACTATTAGCCAATGATAGCCATGAAATTGGGGCGTACTCTCCAGTCGGCAAAGAAAGCCTTATGAGCACGTTCCATCTCATTCCCTCACATCTTCATTGGCCACATCTGGAATGGGAGCTGGATGCAGTGAGGCCATCAATTCCCGGAGGCCCCTTGGCCACCTCTACAGAGCATCCCAATCCCCACAGTGGCTTCCCCAGCAGGGGGCAGCCTTGAGCCTGCCAGCCACTCCCCTAGCCGAGTCCCTGTCTGCCTCTGAATCAAACAGAGGCTCTCCGGCGAAAATATAACTCTTCAGGAGCAAACGATAGTGCTTTGGTTCAACTTTATGACCGGGTGTTTCCTAGATCCAAGCCTGAGCGAGTGAATTTTGGAACTGCTGGACAGGAAATAAGCTAATAATGGGATTTTGCAATGCTCAGTTTCCCATATATGGGAGCGAAAATTTGCCACAGGTTAGTTGCTGACCTCCCGGCTATTTGGGTGAATCTTTATTATTTATTATTATTATTATTATAAGAATTCCCTTTGTTCTCCTTGCTCATGTGGCATGCTGAGGAATGTGCTGTACACCAGGGGTGCGCAACTCAAATCACTCCAAAGGCCATTAAAACAATATTAACTCAAGGGAGCTGCACAACTGCATTAATCACCAGAAAGAATTTTTATTATCATTTTTAACTCATTATCCCATGCTTTGTTAACTTCTTGTTTGCCACAGCACCCTGGAGCAGGCAGTCTCATTTCTCTGATCCATCACAGATCTCTCTGAACCCCCCTTCCCTCTCTCACTTCATATAATAATGCTTTTTTATGCATCTTTTATACATTATTCAACTTAAAACATACAGGTAAAGCACACGACTTTCCCAAAGAATAATAGAAACTGTCGTTTGTTAAGGGTGCTGGGAACTGTAGCTCTGTGAGGCAAACTACAGTTCCCAGAATTATTTGGGGGAACCATGTGCTTTAAATGTGCACACAGCCTCCCTCTGCATCCCACAGTGTACCTTCTCTCTGCGCCCTGTGGCAATAAATGAATTTGCAACACCTTGTTGTTCTGTGTGCTGCTTCAGTAGGAAGCAATTGGACAGTTCTTCTTGAAGCGCATAGTATTATGTCTTTAGCCACCGGTGTTTTATTGTGCATGTGTTCTGCAATATTTCATTGACACAATAATACTGCCGTAGTGGTGGATTTATTCTGCTTTGTTCGTTGTTCTGTTATCTTTCCCCAATGCTACTAAATTATCGCTGTCTGGAAGGGCTATAGCGCAACAAAAGCAAGAGAAAAATAAACCAGAACCTCTGTGGTATAAAACAGTACAGTGGTACAGTGGCGTAGCGTGGGTTGTCAGCACCCGGGGCAAGGCAAGTAATTTGCGCCCCCTAACCTGTGGATTTGCGCCCCCTAACCCGTGGATTTGCGCCCCCTAACCCTAACCCCCAGATGTTGCGCCCGGTGCGGCTGGCCCCCCCTGCACCCCCACGCTACGCCACTGCAGTGGTACCTCGGGTTACATACGCTTCAGGTTACATACACTTCAGGTTACACACTCTGCTAACCCAGAAATAGTGCTTCAGGTTAAGAACTTTGCTTCAGGATAAGAACAGAAATCGGGCTCCGGCGGCGCAGCAGCAGCAGGAGGCCCCGTTAGCTAAAGTGGTGCTTCAGGTTAAGAACAGTTTCAGGTTAAGAACGGACCTCCGGAACGAATTAAGTACTTAACCTGAGGTTGCAAATGGGATCCGTTCCGGAGGCCCGTTTGCAACATGAAAAGAGCGCAACCTGCAGTGGCGCGTCTGCGCACGCATGGCTTGCGATTTGCCGCTTCTGCGCATGCACATGACATCATTTTGCGTGTCTGCACATGCATGAGCGGCGAAACCTGGAAGTAACCCTTTCCGGTACTTCCGGGTCACTGAGGGATGTAACCTGAAAGAACGTAACATGAAGCGGACATAACATGAGGTATAACTGTATGGGATTAGAATTCAGCAGGGAGGACGATGGGGGGACAAGAATTAGCACATTTGTCATTGGCTCTGGCGCCCCCTACTGTTGGCCTACCAGCCTTCTGCCCAATCATTCCCAATGGGCATCTGCCACTGGCACTGAGTAGGCCCAGCCCTCTTATGAACTGCGTGGGCTGACTCATGGAAATCCCAGCATTCATCAGGATTTCAAGTTTTGAAACTGTTCACATTTCTCCTTGTATGAGAATGTCATTAAAGGCTGTAAAGAGGCATTCGCTGTCATGGTTCCCAAAGACACAGAGATAAATTATTATTTCATATGCTTTTAGCGGCAAGGATTTTATATGCAAAATACTGGGGGAGGCGGGGGGGGGGGGGAGAGAGAATGTCCCTGTCTAAGGGGATAGCTTATTAAATTATGGGAACTGACAACTCCTGAGCAAAATCACTTGGGTTAAACAAGGGGAAAATAAAATAAATTGGAACAAGAATAGGCGATGTTCAAAGAAGTCCGGAAAAGCAGAAAGAGAGGGATTAGCTACCATCCGTTCTCAGTTGTATGAGAAGATATGAATATGAATCTCCACAAATTGTAGACTTAAATACATAAACAAAAGGGTTCATCAATGCCTACCTCCAATTAACTCCAATTACTTATTCTTCTTATTAAATTATTATTGTTAAACTTCAGTGATTATTTATGTTACTAGGACCAATGTTAATTGCCTAGTTCATTGTTTTGCTGTTGCTGTTTATAATGTTTAGGAGCTGTCCTAAATCACTATTTTTCATTTTGACAGTTTTCCGTGTGTGTGTGTGTGTGTGTGTGTGTGTGTGTGTGAACTGCTCTGCATTAAGTTACCGCAAATAAGCGACCTTAAACAACATGCCAGCTTCTTTACATGCTGAATGTGAAGAATCCACACATCATGGGGAACTGAAGGCTTTCAAGCAGGACAGAGAGCCAGTGTGGTGTAGTGGTTAAGAACGGTAGTCTCGTAATCTGGGGAACTGGGTTCGTGTCTCCGCTCCTCCACATGCAGCTGCTGGGTGACCTTGAGCCAGTCACACTTCTTTGAAGTCTCTCAGCCCCACTCACCTCACAGAGTGTTTGTTGTGGGGGAGGGAGGGAAAGGAGAATGTTAGCCGCTTTGAGACTCCTGAATGGGAGTGAAAGGCGGGATATCAAATCCAAACTCTTCTTCTTCTTCTTCTAAATAGGTCTCTTTCTCTTTTGCAGTGACATATTTGATGCCATGTTCCCTGTCACACACATTGCTGGAGAGACTGTCATACAACAGGGTAAGCGTCCCACCCTGCATATGTCTGGTGGAAGCGTGAAATGCATTGCTCCATGAACATCCATGTTTGGGGGGAAATGCTGTGACCTTGGAGCTCAGCCCCTGCCTCTCTTCTACAAAAAGGGGGGCTGAAAGAGTGACTTCTCTAGTGGGTAACAGGAACGTAGAATCATAGAATCATAGAGTTGGAATAGGCCACAAGGGCAATCGAGTCCAACCCTCTGCCAAGCAGGAAACACCATCAGAGCACCCCTGACATGCCTTCCCATGCCTTCTGCTCTTGTTCCAACTCCTCCCCCAGCCACTTGCCACCCATCAGGGTTTTCTGGGTCTAGAGCAGGGATGGGAAATGGGTCTTCCAAGAGTTGCTGTAGTGCAACTCCTATAATCCTTGAGCATTGGCCACAGGGAATGAAGTTGATTCGAGCTGAAGCTCAACAACAAGCCACAGGTGGTGGGACTGTCCATTAGTTAATGAATTTTGGAAACAGATTGGTATAGAAATATTGGAAGTTGTAGGTAGGAAGGTGGAAATATCTAAATTAATGGTACTTATTAGCCTGAGTAGCACCGAGTTATGGGTAAAATTGATGGTAACTGCAGCCAGACAGGTTATAGCGAGTAATTGGAAAAATGCAGAAGAGCTAGGGGTGAACCAATGGAGGAAAAAATTGAATAATATTATAATTTTAGAATATCTAACTGTGAAGATACACAGAATGAAAGGGTTTAAGGTCAGTGAGAAAGAGGAGGATTGGTTTGAGAAGATACTGAATTATTTGGGTAGATTTGAACAATTTGGGGAAATTAAATTGTTAAAAGTTAAATAAACCTTGTGGAGCGAGGAGTGTTAATGCATATAGAATTGTGCATATGGTCGATTTGAATATGTTATTATTGATTATGTATGCTCAATGTATCGGCCACCTGGGGGGTTTCACTGTTGGGTTTTGGTTGTTTGTAAAAATAAATAAAGAAAGAAAAAACATGCTACAGGCCTTCCAGTCTTGGTCCAGAACCTAGGCCAATGGTTCTCAAAGGGTTTGGCAGGAGAAGATGGCGGGAAGGCTCAAGGACAATCTAATAGGCATTTGAATATTTCAACGTAGTGTAGTATAGTATCAAAATAATTTTGTTGGGATATACAACCAGGGACAGTATCCACGCCTCTGGCTGCTCTACAGTTCTGCTCAACCTGTTGTTGTGAGCAGGGATTTTCAACTCTGACAAATATGAAAGATGAGAAACGAGAAAGTTTCTTTGTGTTGAGGAGAAGATGCACATTTTTTTGGTCTTAAATTAGACCTAATATAAACAAGATTACCCGGCAAAAGCAAGCTCGCACTTCTCATCGAGTTTGTACACATGCTTAAGGTACATATCTAAGAGGCTAGTTTAAAATTATATTTTGGGAATGGTTCATGTTCTTATGTAGCTGCATTGTTTTATATTTTCTTGATGTCCCATGACCGTATTCTAAAGTAGTTGTGTTCTATAACACCATCAAGCACTGCTAGGAGTTGTTTATTTATTCCCTCCCCCAATGTATTTCTTGTCAATTAAAAAATTGGCATGATGTGAGCAAATTTTCATTCTGAAAGTGTGGTCCAGAGAAGAAAGTTTGAGAACCACTGACTTAGACTGTTGGGAAAGTGTAGGGAGAGCAGTTGGATGGAGAAAGTGATGACTGAGAAGGAGGTTTAGTTGCCTTTCCACCTGCCTGCCATTTATTTGGTGGAAGAATCGTCTTCCCAGGAGAAGTGACCCATGGGCTTTGAAGGCACCAGCCAGAAGTGTAGCATGTATTTATTTATTTATTATTTATTTATTGCATTTACATCCCACCTCCTTCTCCAAGGAGCTGAAGGTAGTGTTCACGATTCTCCGCCTTCACGTTTATTCTCCACAACAACCCTGGCAGATAGGGCTGAGAGGCAAGGATTGGCCCAAGAATACCCAGTGAGCTTCAGGGCTCTGTGAGAATTTCAACCCTGGCCTCCCAGGTCCTAGGTCTGGCACTCTAAACACAAGCTTTCTGTAGTGCTGGCCTTAATTCACTTGAGAAAAGCTGCCTGAGTATCTTTGCTAGAAACACAATTAATAAGGAAAGCTGAAATTGAAGATGTGTTAATGAGAGTTAATATACTTGGCAGTTCATCATGTCATGCGCTTACTTGCCAGATGGCTATGCAGTAAAATGCAGAAATACTTTAATTTCCAGCGATATCCTGTTGATCATGAATATATAAGGTGGTATTTTGAAATAACCAAATACACAAGTTGGAAATGGGAGCTCTTGCCTGGTTCCATGAGTCTGCGCGAGAGTCTGCTGTCTCCATTTTGGAAACGGTTTGTGAAAACCATCAAAACTTGTTTTTGTTTCCTTGCAGGAGACGAAGGAGACAACTTCTATGTAATCGACCAAGGAGAAGTGGATGTAAGTGCGAATTCACCTCTTACCTGATGGAATTTTGTGGTTTCCCTTCAGATCTTATTCATGCTACCTCGGGAACAGAAAAAAACTGCCTTATACTCAGACCTCCTGGTCCACTTAGTATTGCCTACACTGACTGGCAGTGGCTCCAGTCATCCTTGGCATGTCTGGAGGGACAAAGTGTGGGTTGCCACTTGCATTGCTGGACATTGTGTAGATCCTACAAAGAGAGAGAGAGAGAGAGAGAGAGAAGCAACTTCAAAGGCACATTTAACTTCAGTGTGGACGAGCCATTTGTATTATGTTCGAACCAAGTCATCGTGCCCTAAAAAATACTTTCCCTCTTCCCATATGTCCACCCAGCTCAGTTTTAAAAACCTTGCTTCCACGATAGGTTCTAGTCCGAAAGGGAGCAGCTCTTTGGGGCTGACTTGGCTTGCAAGAAGCAATTTTCCCACGCGGCACAGTTCGTGAGCCAAGCTTATTTGTCCGCGTGAAGTAGGTTAATGGGGTATCATATGCAAACAAATTACTTTAGAAGCCATATTAACCACACCTGTAGGCAAGACATTTTGCCACTGGATGATCGAGATGGAAGGCTATCAAGATGGAATGCACCCGAGGGGCCGCGAGAAAGGAGAGCAGACTATTTTCGGTAATCACCCAGTTTAGTTTACGTGTAGCTTGCCTCTTCCCATAGAGGACGAGAGCGGCAGCCTCGGGCTGATGGTTTCATCTTCAGGAATCTCACTGTGCTCTTCAGAACTTGCTCCCGAAGGGCTAAACCTTGAATTGGAGGTGCTTGCAAAAGGAGCCCTTTCATCAAGCAGATGCGAGATTCGTCCTGGCTGTATAGATGCCTGGGCACCCGAAAGTTCTGTCCCATGCCATTCAGGGAGATAGCATTACAGATAGGGAAACCAGCTTAAGAACTTTAGAAACACACACACACACACAGGCTGGATTGTGCATCTGTTAAGGGATGACGTTGAGATACAAGCAGAGATCCCCTTAACCCCCTCCAGTCTGGAACAAGCATCAATAGATTCAGGAGAGTGGTCCTTTTTATTTTTTTTGTGGGGACAAGAACCCCAAAATCCCATGATGTACAGAACATGCCCAGAGGCCATGAGATGATGATGGGCTGTTTTAAAAAAATGAAGGGAAGGGAACACAATGGAGTAGATGGAATGCCAACCAGGGAGCATTCCACTCTGCAATTTTTTGTTGCAGAACCTGGTGGGTGTTTGTTGCTGCTGTTAACAATCATCTAGAAGATCAGATGCTTGAGGTTGTTGTTCTGAAATCCTCTTTGTAGTTTTTAAAAGTAAGCTTTGGAAATGTGATTTGTGTGTGTGTGTGTGTGTGTGTGTGTGTGTGTGTGGGTTATTTCAGTAATGGCTAATCTCAGGGACGCAGGGATCAGGTTATCTGATGCGGAAAGTCTCTTCCCATCCCTCTTCTATTTCAAGAAGCAAGCGGTGTATTTTAAGCTGCCCAGCAGCTCCTTGCAGTTATTTTAGTGAGAGGCATCTTCTTCTTCTTTTTAAAAAAGTGCTTGTTTGTGTCAGGGGACCGTCTAATTGGCATTGTTCGGAATTGAAAACCTCACACTCCGAAAGTCACTCCTCAGGAAATCCGTGTGACTCATTGTTCCTATCAAGGAAGGTAGCAATGCCACATCAGCAGGTCAAGGAGGGGAGGCAAAACTTGACAATTATCACAACTGCAGTGTTTATAGACGTGTGGTAACGTTGGATTTATTTTTAAAACTTAGTGGCACCTTAGCAGCCAACAGGCTTGCGGAGGCATGAGCGTGGCCAGGAATCTATTCTGCCCTGCAGTAAGGGGACAGGCATCAAAATCTGGCACCTAGGTACCCCCAGATCCTGTGCCAAGGCAGGTCAAATTGTGCATGCTAAGAAACGGTGCACATTTGCTCCTTCTCTCAAGGTCTACTGCCACTAGCCGCCTCCAAAACTCTCCTCAAAAAAAGTGCACTTTCTACAAAGCCTTCAGCTCATCCCCACAGACTCCATCTCTTGCTGAACCTAAGGCTGTGCAAACCCAGGGCCGGATTTAGGTTTGATGAGGCCCTAAGCTACTGAAGGTAATGGGGCCCTTTATATGTCCAGCTGTCCTTTGTCAACAACAAATTGCCACTGTTTTTTGTGTTGGATATATGCTATATGGTAATTTATGGACCTAATAGGTATCTAAACCCATCTGCACATAACAAAATAGGAGCCTGCACAACACAAATCACTGTTGCTGTATGTAGGTTTTATTTTATTTGTTTTTTTATCTTATATTTTGGAAATGTACATCCAGGTTTTTTCCCTTTAATTTTTTTGGGGGCCCCCAAGAGAGTGGGACCCTAAGCTATACCCAGTTTAGTTTATACGTAAATCTGGCACTGTGCGCACCCCATCCATATTTAAGCACACCCCATAATAAAACTAAAACTACCCTAATAAAAATAAAACTACCCCAGAAGCTCTGGTTTTCTCCTCACAGAACTACAATGCCCAGCACCCTTAATGAACTACAGTTCCCAAGATTCTCTGGGGGGAAAGCCCTGAGCTTTAAACGGACAGTGCGGATGTGACCACTGGTCAAACTACACATTGCAGGGATGGATCCTGAGCATATACTCTGCTGCTGAGCTGTTGCCACTCTGTGTGGCTGTCATCTGTCAGCATTCTGCAGAGTGGGCCATATCTTGGTGATAGACCACATGTTTTGCCTACAGAAGGTCTCAGGTTTAAACAACAGCATCTCTGGGTAGGGCTAGGAATAGCCGCTGCCTGAGACCCTACGCAGCCACTGCCAGTCTGTGAAAACAGTGCTGAGCTACATGGACCAGTGGTCTGACTCAGTATAAGACAAGCACCCTGTGTTCGTTCTCCTGGACAAGATGGACAAATAGTCTGACCTAGGATCCATCCATCCATCCATCCATCCACCCACCCACCCACCCACCCATTTCTCTCTCACCTTTCCTCTAAGGAACTCAAGATGGTGTATATGCTCCTCCCCCTCTTCATTTTAACCTCACAACAACCCTGAGAGGTAGGTTAGGCTGAAAGAGAGCATCTGGTCTTAGGTACCCAGCAAGCTTCATGACCTAGTGGGGATTTGAACCCTAACGAACTCCATCTGCAGGAGTCTCATATGTTTGCAGAATGGTGCTTGCCTCCCTCTCATGTACCTCTAATCAGCGGGGGGGGGGGGGGACATAACCATGCTTGGAGAGGGGGGGGGAATCATTCCATCTAGCATTCTGATGAAACACATTTGCCTTAGTGTGATGTTGAATTCTTCCCCTGGTCTCCCCGGTCCTAGTCCAACACTCTAACCTCTACACCACACTGCATAACAGCTTGGCTTCACTTGATCTGCTGACAATGGCCCCTCTCACAATTGGATGCTATTACTCACAGAATACTTTGAATAAAAATAGTGTTGTTCTTCTTGACAGTATTTTTTTTTATTATTTATTAAAGTTTTTAAACATTCAAAACACCAAACACTTATAAAACCATCACCATTATACATTAAACAAACATGAAATAAGAAGAAAACACACAAAAATAACTAAAAAGATAACACATACTACAAAGCAACAGCAAAATCAAATAATTCATAGCCATATTATCTTTCTCTTGGACCTCCTCACATCTCCCGTTCCTGCGTTCCCAATTTCTAGAGTTATAAACAGCAAGTTATGACCTTATTTCATACCTTATTTTGTAGTTTTCCAATACTATGTGAATATATATATATTTTTCCTGAACTTAAATACTTAATTTAAACATAATATTAATCTTTAGATTTTTATTCTTCTGAGGTTTCACTTATTCTCATATTCTCTTCACCTTATTTACTGATGCCCTGTTATTCTCATTCCTGCACCTTTCTTAGCACTCATATAGTTTACAATGTTTTTGTAAATAGAGTTCTTCTTGACAGTATTCCGCCTGTGTACATACATAGGTTAACTTTTTCCGCTAAGCCTGATTTGCATATGTTTAAATGAGTTGCCCTTGGCTTTTACTCAGAATGATCCATTGACCATGTTCTTTTGAGTCCTGGGTTGCCCTGGAAAGAGGAGAGAAAGACTGCTCTCTCTCTCTCTCTCTCTCTCTCTCTCTCTCTCTCTCTCTCTCTCTCTCTGTGTGTGTGTGTTTGGGGGGGGGCGGTCAGATCCTGTTGCATCCCCATTTCCATCCCTAGGAAGCCTGCTACTTTGCTATTACAATTGATCTTCCAGTCACCTTGTTTATTCACATTCAAAGTCTCCGAATCCAGAAAATCTAGATAGAGAAGCAGCTTAAGTCTCTTTCCGTCTTGGTGGTCAGACAGTCGCATCGCTTCCTCATGAAGCCTGGCGACCTGCCTAAACATATCTGGTGAAACATAAATGATGGGCTTCCAGAAAAAAAACCCCTCTGAAAGTACCTGCTCCAAAGTGTGTGTTTTTGATGGGGGGGGGGGGAGGAGTCCCAGATCTATATTTCCAAATATAAACCTCCTTCCTGTTGGTTACTTTCATTTTACAAGCCTCGCTCTTTCCCCCTTTTCGTCCCTGCATAAAAAGAAAATAAGGCTCAGCCGTTTCACTGTAGAACAGCTCTTACGGTCAGAAAGTTCTTCTTGATTTTGAGCTGGAATTTCTTTTCTTATACAGTGGTACCTCTGGTTAAGAACTTAATTCGTTCTGGAGGTCCGTTCTTAACCTGAAACTGTTCTTAACCTGAGGTTCCACTTTAGCTAATGGGGCCTCCTGCTGCTGCCACCGCGCGATTTCTCTTCTCATCCTGAGGTAAAGTTGTTAACCTGAGGTACTACTTCCAGGTTAGCAGAGTCTGTAACCTGAAGCGTTTGTAACCCGAAACGTTTGTAACCCGAGGTACCACTGTAACTTGAAGCCATTGGTTCAGGTCCAACCCCCTGGCACAGGAGAAAATAAGCTTGCTGCATCTTCCATGTGGCAGCCCTTTAGATTTTTGAATCTATATCATATCGCCTCTCACTCTCTTCTTTTTCATCATCACCATCAACTGTTTGCTTGCATAACTACAGTACAAAGCACACCATATGAAGAACGGTCGAAGCAGCTGGGTATTTTAGCCGGGAAAAGAGGAGACAAGAAAGGAGTTACTGCTCAACATTGGAACGGGCTTCATCAGGAGGCTGTGGGCTCTCCTTCATCTGAGTTTTTAAAGCAGAGGTTGGATGGCTGGGCTGGACTAAATGACCCTTCAGGTCCCTTACAAATTTACAGTTCTATTATTCTATGAGAGCAGCTCACTACATCACCAGAGTTTACATAACAAAATATAAAAATTCCTCAACATTTAAGTTGAAAGGCATAGCAAAGTTTAAATAGCCACGGGCGTGAGTATTAATAGGCTAATCAAAACACCCAAATAGATATACACTTAGATTGAACAATGCACAAATTATTCATACTAATGCTAACAACAGACGTCAAAAATTAAAAAAAAACACAACCCACTGAAATAGCAGCAAAAATAATACGCCTTAACCAAAACTAAACATTGCCCCCAGCTACAGCAACTAAACAAGACCCCACCCTGGGAGCCTCTGGGCAGCTGCAGGAACAGCCTTTGTAGCTGGAGTCACAGAGGGTGGGAAAGGGGAGAAATCTGATTCAGTTTGCATTTAAAGGTGAACCTACCTAATTTATGCTTTCCAGACACTATGCAAACCGAAGCAAGCCACCCTTTGAAATTTGCACTTCTCCGAGTTTTGCAATGCCATTCCCCACCCCGGGTCATGTGTGCCCAAATGCACATATTAGAGTAAAGCGTGTATAAAAAATGCACATGTTGGTGAAAATGACCTGCAAAAAAATTAATAATTAAAAAATGCATTATGTTTGGGTAAAATTGCTTTGCGAAAATGTGAAATTCGTACTAAAAATGCTGATGAATTTTCATGAGGATTAAAAGGAAGACACTAATGATAAATTGCAGCAGATTGCGGCGGGGGAGGGGAGATAAACTGAAAGAACAAAATTGTCAGATTTATTTTAATTATCTTACCTTGGTCTAGTCCAGCATTTTGACTGGCAATAAATGGCTCTCCCATATCATAGGCAGAGGTTCCCCCCAAGACCCATTTAAATAGAGAAGCCAAGGACTGAACCTCAGGCTTAATACGTGCAAATCATGTGCTTTTCCACTGAACCCAACACAACTCTACTCCAAATAACAAACTTGGTTTCTTATATTACTTAAATTGGTGTGCATGTGTCCTTTTCATCTCTCAAGAAGCAGATTTCTTAAAACTTTCCCCCACACCCTGTCTTTGGGTGTGTGTGGGGGGGGGGGAAGTGCTCCTTTTGGCTGATATTTTTCACCTTTCTTCATTCTTTCTCAGGAAACCAGAAGGCTAAAATAAGCTGGGACCTTAAAAAGACTTCTTCCACGTGGACAATGTTTCATTCTTCCTCCTTTTTTAAAAAAAGAGGCAGATTTGCAAGTAAACTTAGCGTGACTGAACTTTCAGCCCAGAGGACAGGATGACAGGGCCATGTATCATCAATACACTTTGTCATCATCGCGAAAACAAAATTTACTGTGTCATGTCTGGCCAAGCAGTGAGGTTTTAAACTTTGAGTACAGTGTCTTCCTGTTTCAAACACTCCGGTCATTTGTGTTAGTTCCTCCAACCCCCAAAGCACACTTTCCCCCCCTTTCATGAGGCTGATATTAGAAAATGACATTTTTATTGGGGAAGTGAATGCAGGTTCTTAAGTTCACATCGCTGGAGAATTGCAACACGTCCACACAGCTACATTATGCGCTCCTTCTTGGTCACTAGGGAAGGGAGAAAGGGTGGTTTCCGAGCACAATTCAAAATGTTGGTGCTGACCTTTAAAGCCCTACACGGCTTCGGCACTGTATACCTGAAGAAGCATAGCCACCTCAATTGGTCAGTTCAGAGACTGAGTTCCAGCACCGAGGGCCTTCTGGCGGTTCCCTCATTGCAAGAAGTGAGCTTACAGGAAACTGGCAGAGGGCCTTCTTGGTAGTGGCGCCTGCCCTGTGGAACACCCTCCCATTTGACGTCAAGGAAATAAACTGGGCTCTTTTTATTTTAGATGGAACTCACCAGAACTCAGTTCTGGCACCTCTCAGGTGGTCGCCATTGCTATTCTAAGAGGTGTTCATGGCACTGCTTTTTCTAGAAAAGTAGCACTGTAAATAAACAACTATTTGACTTTTAAAAGACATCTGAAGGCAGCTTTGTATCGGGAAGTTTTTAATGTTTGATGTTTTCCTGTGTTCTGTGCATTGGCTCCCAGTACATTTCCGAGCACAATTCAAAGTGTTGGTGCTGACCTTTAAAACCCTAAACGGCCTCGGCCCAGAATACCTGAAGTAGCGTCTCCACCTCCATCGTTCTGCCCGGACACTGAGATCCAGTGCCGAGGGCCTTCTGGCAGTTCCCTCATTGCAAGAAGTGAGGTTACAGGGAACCAGACAGAGGGCCTTCTCAGTAGTGGCACCCGCCCTGTGGAATGCCTTCCCTTCAGATGTGAAGGAAACAAGTAGCTATCTTATCTCTAAAAGACATCTAAAGGCAGCCCTGTTTAGGGAAGTTTTTAATATTTAATGTTGTATTGTTTTTAACACTTGATTGGGAGCTGCCCAGAGTGGCTGGGGAAACGCAGCCAGATGGGCGGGGTATAAATAAATTATTATTATTATTATTATTATTATTATTAATTTTAATTTGTTGCCCACTCTGGGCAGCTTCCAACGTAAAATAAAAGAACATAACAAAACATCAAATATTAAAAGCTTCCTGATACAGCGCTGCCCTCGGTTGTCAATGGAAGCTTGTGGAGTAGGTTACCTCCTTGACATCTGACAAGAGAGCATTCCACAGGGCGGGCGCCACTACTAAGAAGGCCCTCTGCCTGGTTCCCTGTAACCTCCCTTCCTGCAATGAGGGAGCCTCCAGAAGGCCCCTGTGCTGGACCCCAGAGAGCTACTGTCCGTCCGTGTGGACAGTAGGGAGCTAGATGGACCAAAAGTTTGACTCAGTATAAAGCAACTTCCTGTGTGCCTGCGGCCCCAGCAATTGCTTGAATTCCACTTTGCTAATGAAGTTTATAAAGCAGAGGCGTGCGGTGGGGGAGAGAAAGGCATCCCTTTTATGTAAAGATCTTTCCCCTGTTCCATGCTGGATTTCTTTTGAGTTTCACAATGGTGGTGTTTTCCTGCAAACTTCCTTGCAGCTACCTTCTCCTCTCCTTTCAAGTCCGACAGTATTGCCGAAACAGAAAGAGGAAGACAGTGACAGCCCTGCCCCTTGGTTCTGTGCGCGCCAGACTCTACAAAGAGGGTGCGTTGGGGGAAACCCTCAGATGCCAACACACCACAGGGAGCTGGAAACTCAAAGAGCAAATGCAGCCCTTGTACTAAAAGCAAGAAGACTTGAAATTCTGTCCGCAAAGCAGGTTGTTCCACCAATCACTGCGGTTGTTTTTAGTGACTCTGTAAGGAAATGGCTCAGCTATTGTTTCTGGACTGTTGACTTACAGAGACCCATAGCATGTGAGGGAGACAGCTATTTTTTGGAATGTGCATTTTGCAACGTGTATTTTGGAAGAACAGTCATTTCCCCTTCAACTAAGTTCCTAAATTGGTTTTTTTTTTTTAGAAAAATCTGTGTATTAAACTTCCTTGAAAATTCAAATTAAAAAAAACAAAACAGATACAAAGGGTAAGTTATTAATATAACAGGCTTTGTACAGCTCAATAGCTATACATAAAGATAATCTCAATGCATTCTGCCCCCTTTACAGGGTTTCCATTACAAAATTCTTCTTTACAGGGTTGTGAGATGAAGAGATAACTCAGAAGTCCCATAATCTAGTGTACATCAAGGATGAGGAAGGAGGAGGCATTATCCTTTACACTTGTGTCATCAATAAAGACTTTCCTCAATTTTTTCCTCAAATGGGTTGACTATCTTTTGCCCCTGGTTGCCCTTAACTCAATAAAACCAATTTAGTTAAGGGTAACCAGGGGTTTTGTTTTGGAAAAATCTGTGATATTTGCAGACATTCACAAATTATATTACTGTGGAAAATGGATATTGAAGTTGGAAGGATAAAAGCTTGACATTGGTTAGGCAATGGTCTGAATCTCTTATTGCCCTTTCTCGTTTGAATCTATGTCTTGCAATTGTCAATCTCCTTTGGACAACACATGAGAAAGCCTATGCTACTATACATTGGGTGGGGCGGAGGGGAAAAAAATTAGGGCAAGGGCCACATTCTCTTCTGAGCAGCGTTCTGAGGGCTGCTGTCAGGCTTTAGGGAATCCGACCCCCCTCCCTCATGGCAGGCTGCCAGTAATGGAAAGACAAGAAGCTCTTACCAAGTCTTTTATTCAATATTCACAGAGAGAGCCGTAGAAATGCTGTCTGTTGGATAATGGCGTTGCTTCGAGTAATCTCTTCCCTCCCTTCCCTTCTCCGTCGTCAACAGCCTCACCTCCCTTACGGTGTCTGCTTAGGGACAATTGCCTCTGGGCTCTCTGCTCTCCTACTTTCATTGCTCTCCGTGTTCTGGGAGAACGGGGGGTCTGGAATGCTCTCTAGCGATAATGCGTCAGCCAGCTGTTCCTGCTCCGCTTCTCCCGTTATTTCCCAGCTTTGCCCCTCTTCTATCTCTGAGCTGTGACCCTCTGCAAACCACCGTTGTAAATCTATACCATCTTCCTCTTCTCAGGAAGCTTCAGGAGAAGGGGGAGGCCATCTCCACCATTCCTCTTCAGTCCATGTCAAAAGTTGGCAGAGAAATGAATGTAAATGTTTCCTTTGTACATTGACCTCTGCACACACACCCTTCTCTAGCCTCCATCTGGGAAAGTAAGGAGCATCATCAGAGCTCAGGAACACATTCCAGGCAGGCCAAAACGTTCTGGGTACCAAACAAGGCCAGTGAAGGGTGTGGCCTGATGGGAGTAATGACAGCCACATAGAAAGGCCTGGAGGGCCGCATTTGATTGCCTGGCCTGGGGGCCCCCTTCTATATACTGTATGTTTCAATTAACACTGATGAATTATTCTAACACATAGAATCATAGAACTGTAGAGTTGGAAGGAAACCCAGCTAGATGGGCAGGTAATAATAATAATAATAATAATAATAATAATAATAATAATAATAATAATAATAATAATTTATTATTTGTACCCCGCCCATCTGGCTGGGTTTCCCCAGCCACTCTGGGCGGCTTCCATAAAAACCAAAGATACAGTAAAATATCACAGATTAAAAACTTCCCTGAACAGGGCTGCCTTAAGATGTCTTCTGAATGTCAGGTAGTTATTTATTGCTTTGACATCTGATGGGACATCTGAAAGGGCAATAAGAGATTCAGATAATAAATAATAAAATTGTTTTCATCATCATCATCTAGTCCATGGGTAGGCAACCTAAGGCCTGTGGGCTGTATCCGGCCCAATCACCTAAATCCGGGCCGCGGACAGTCCAGGAATCAGTGTGTTTTTACATGAGTAGAATGTGCACTTTTATTTAAAATGCATCTCTGGGTTATTTGTGGGGCCTGCCTAGTGTTTTTACATGAGTAGAATGTGTGCTTTTATTTAAAATGCATCTCTGGGTTATTTGTGGGGCATAGGAATTCGTTCACCCCCCCAAAAAAAATATAGCCTGGCCCCCCACAAGGTCTGAGGGACAGTGGATTGGCCCCCTGCTGAAAAAGTTTGCTGACCCCTGATCTAGTCCAGCCCCCTCCAATGCAGGAATATGCAGCTGCCCCATACGGGAATCAAACCTGCAACCTTGGCGTTATCAGCACTGTGTTCTAACCAACTGAGCTATCACTGATGCTCACATAGCTTTTTTCCCTCACTGGCAGGTGTATGTGAACGGAGAATGGGTCACCAGCATTGGAGAAGGAGGAAGCTTTGGAGAACTCGCCCTCATCTACGGAACGCCAAGGGCTGCAACGGTTAAAGCCAAGACAGACCTCAAGCTTTGGGGTATCGACAGGGACAGCTACAGGCGCATTCTAATGGTGGGTTTAAAACCTAATTATTTGCCTAAGTTATTGCTGCTATTTCACTGGTTCCTTTACAGATGCTGTAAACCCATATGGTGCTTTAGTGTTTTACAACAGAGGTTAAAGGTTTTGAAAATTGAGGGTTTGGTGTCTGCTCTGCTTGGAAAATCAACAGCAGTGCATGGGTTTCTACTGTGGGAGAGAAAGGCACTGTAAACAGAATGCACCATCCCATATTGTCTTTATGAGAAGTGAGATGCTTCCAGCCTTCCCCTTTTGCCTCCAGAAAAGTAGCCAGCAGGAAAACGGTCAGGACCTGGCTGGGGTCACGTCATGGGCGGCCAAACCCAAATCTAAGCCTGGAAGTTGCAAAAAGGATGGAAGTAGTGGGAAGCTGGAACCTGAAGATCAGCAAGTATAGTTTTACTTAACAAGTGGAGGCTGAAAGCCCAGCCCATAGTACTTAGGCTACACTTGGCCAATCCAGAGACTCCATATTGCCGGCCAGTTGGAAGGGCTGATGTTGCCTTATCCTCATCCATTGAGAGTCCTTCCTCACCCCACAGAACACCCTGCCTGCCATTATAATAATTGCGCAAGAGAACATGGGATGTACTGCAAACGGTAATTGGGGCATTCCTGGGAGAGGAGGAGCCCAATGGTGGTTGGTCCAGCCAGGCCAACGGAGGGGGCTTTGCTGCCTCACCAATTTGCCAGGTTTATTTATTAAATTTGTATACTGATGGAGCCAAGTGAAATGTTATGTTTCGTTATGGTTTATTTATATGCTGCTTTTGGGCCACAAAGGGTTAACCCTCTTCAGCCCCACATTTTTGTTCTTCCAGCCCTCTTTTTTTAAGACCTCTCCCCTTCCTCTCTGCCTGTTGTTTTCTCTAGGATTTATATACACTCGGGTTCCACTTACAGAATACAATGTGTTCTGTGGAAATTGTAGACTTGTTATGTGAACGTTTGCCGGGAAATTGTTTATTAGGCAAATGTTCACATAACAAGTCTACGACTTCCATTGTTTCCTATGGAAATATTTTTGATTTGGGATTTGTCCGATTCTCCCCTTTTCCCCCAATGGTTTTTCCCTAAAGTGGCTGCAGCCCAAGGAAAACACTGATTTGTCCGATCTCTTCTGTTCTCTGTTTTGTCCAATCTTGCTCGTTTCCTGCATGGTTTCTGCCCCAAAATGGCTGCCGTTCACCAGCAAAGCAGAAACAAGCAAGGAAATAAGGAAGTGGGCAAACTCCTAATGTTTGGATATCTGAATCTGCGGTACTTATAGTGTGACATTTGGGCATAATTCTTTATGTGTGGATAAGTGAATTTTTGGGACGCAGGTGGCACTGTGGGTTAAACCACAGAGCCTAGGGCAGTTCGAATCCCCACGACGGGGTGAGCTCCCGTTGCTCAGTCCCTGCTCCTGCCAACCTAGCAGTTTGAAAGCACGTCAAAGTGCAAGTAGATAAATAGGTACTGCTCCGGTGGGAAGATAAACGGCGTTTCCGTGCGCTGCTCTGTTTCTCCAGAAGTGGCTTAGTCATGCTGGCCACATGACCCGGAAGCTGTACCTCAGCCAATAAGGCAAAATGAGCGCCGCAACCCCAGAGTTGGCCACGACTGGACCTAATGGTCAGGGGTCCTTTAAGTGAGTTTTTGCACAATGAGCGGGTAGATAGCAGGACCTGGTGTAGCCTTTGCTAGCCCCCATCCCTCTTCCTTGTATACATCCTGGCTCCATGACCTATATCAGCCACTTGGCCAAGCCAGCCTTGAGATGTGGCTAAGCCAGCAGCTACTAACAGACAAATTGTAAGTGGCTTACATATTAAGTCCGCAGTCAACCCATCAAAAATGGGTAAAAGACAGTTTGGGTTTCAAGGCACCAGCGCACCTATTATTTCAGAAATTTCCTCCATCAGCTCTTCCTAAAATTTGTATGCCCACTATCATTTCTAAATCGATTAATCATCCTCCCCAAACTACAGCTCAGTCAGTAGGTCTTCCCCCATCCTTTTTCCTACTAGTTCCTTTTTTACTCACTTTCTCACCCAGTAGGTGGGAAATACTTATTGCTGTTAATGAGAGAGATCAAATGGAGCATGTTGTGCAACACTTTTCTTGTCAGCCATAACTTCTCTGAGGGGGCCCTGCTACTTACCGCACTGGGCATCTGACTAATCCATCCAGGAGTCATTTATTCGTGGCCTGAATACCTTTGCGGGGCTCTTTTTTTGAGTGTGTGTGTAATAACCAGTAGCGTACATACAACTCCACATCTGCAAGGCAGCCCTGAGGATGATTGAGTACGTTTCCTTATTGGGACATCCTTCATGACTAATGCAAGTTAGTCAGCTAGTCTCTCTCCACAAACTATCAGTCCTGTTTCCTCAGCTTGAAGCTGTCAAACATATAAATAATATTGGGATCTATCCAGCTAAGTTCTATGCAGAGCATACCCACCGAAATGAATGAACCACTCATGTCCATTCATTTCATTGGGTCTACTCTGTGCATTGTATACAGCCGACTGAGTCTGCTGAAGGAGGGCGAAGAAGAGTGGTTTAGAAATCTTTAAAATTAATATGCTTAAAAAAATAACAATCCTTCAACACTTTTCAGAAACGTGGTTCCAAAACCCTGTTTTTGCCAGCCGCTCTTCAAAAGAATTCGGGATTTGAGAACATTTTAAAAATTCCTCCTGCCCCCAGAAACTCTCAGCTCTGCGATTCTGTGAATAACAAACCCTCAGATGTAAAACAAACCCATTGCTGCAACTCTACTTAGCGCCGTGGAACGGATAGTGCCAGGGTCTTTTGAAGTATTTTGGTTTCATGATCAGCAACGCGTTTGTTTCAGCGGCTGTGTGCGCACAGACTGTTTTGTGCTCTGCTAAGAATGTTCCATTCTAAGCATAATTCAATATCAGGCTTACATAAGAATTAACTAGGGCTTCACACTGGGACCTCAAGCCAGCTCCCCGCTTGCCAGGATCCGCCTTCTTATTTGCAACCTGGGCCTGCTCTCCCCATTCTCCTGGCTTCAGTTGGTTGAGCTCCCAAATTCAAGGCGCAGCTTTCTAGGAAGCAGCCCCTCAACTCCTGTTAGCACAGATGTCGGGGGTTCTGAGGATGGAGAGAGGGAACAGGGGAGAGGAGGCGAAAGGAAGCCCGGAGTGAGAGAATGAGATGCAGAGAGGGAACCAAGCCAGGGGGAGAGCGGATTGGAGGAGAAGAAAAGGAGATACCACAGAGGGTGGAGCTGATGGGACTAGGTGGTTTGTTGTGTGCTTTGGAATCGAAATTGAATTGAAATTGAAATTGAAATACTTTATTGTCACTTGTACAACTTGTATACAGTGAGATTACACGAGCACTCCCCACTCAGCTCTCTTAGTCTTAATTCCCCTCGTTTACTGACCAAACCCGAAAGTCAGTTGCCCTGTTGTTATCTTTTCATTCAGCAGCCTAACAGCCCATGGATAGAAGCTGTTTTTTACCCTGTTGGCGCAACTAATCATGCTTCTGTATCTTCTGCCCGAGGGCAGGAGATCCAGAAAGTGCCGGCCAGGGTGTGAATCATCCCTGAGAATTTTCCTCACTCTCCTGAGGCAACGTTCTTCCGCTATTTCATCCAGCGGATTCATGGGACAGCCCATAATATCTGTCCCGTGAATCTGCTGGAAGGACTATTCATACAAGTCCTCCTTTGGGGCTTCCCATGGGATATGGCTGGCCACTGTAGGAACAAGATGCTGGACTAGATAGGTCATTGGTCTGATCCTGCAGGCTCTTCGTAGGTTCTTATGTGATAGACAGGGACAGGGGAGGGCTTCAATGCAGTTCTTACTTAAAGGCAAATCTCTCAAATTCGTACTTTCTGAAACAATATGGGAAACATAGCCCACCCCCGCCCCCCTGCATTGAAATTAGCAATTATCTGAATTTTGCAATGTAGTTCTCCAGCCAAGCATTGTTTACAAAATTTGTAGAATTGTAGAGTTGGAAGGGAGGGACGCTGTGGGTAAAACCTCAGCGCCTAGGACTTGCCAATCGCATGGTCGGCGGTTCGAATCCCTGCGGCGGGGTGCACTCCCGTCGTTTGGTCCCAGCGCCTGCCAACCTAGCAGTTCGAAAGCACCCCCGGGTGCAAGTAGATAAATAGGGACCGCTTACCAGCGGGAAGGTAAACGGCGTTCCGTGTGCTGCGCTGGCTCGCCAGAGTAGCTTCGTCACGCTGGCCACATGACCCGGAAGTGTCTGCGGACAGCGCTGGCGCCTATAGAGTGAGATGAGCGCACAACCCTAGAGTTTGGCAAGACTGGCCCGTACGGGCAGGGGTACCTTTACCTTTACCTTAGAGTAGGAAGGGGCCACAAGAGCGATCTAGTCCAGCCCCCTGCAATGTATATATTGGTGGTGGTGGTGGTGAAGCAGGGGTTCCTCTCCAAATTCCCCCTCCACTGCTTTTGCAAACTTCGTTGATGGCTCCAGCCTCTGCATGGGTGGCACTGTTTGGGCTGCATAAGCAAGGCAGTGTTATTATTTATACCATTCTTTCCACTGCCAAGCATTTTGGAAATGGCTGATCCGCTGTTTGGGATTGCTTTATGCAGTTTTTATTTTTATTTTTATTTTAAATGAATTTACAATGTCTGTTGGACAGAACTTCTCTAGTTGTTGTTGCTTTAGATGCTTGGTAAAAGTAAGGGGTTTTGTTTTGTTTTTACTGGAAATGATTAAAAAAAACTTGGTCAAGAGGGCCAGGGGCCTGCTCCAGATTACCAGAAGGAATGGGGAGACTGGGAGGGCTGGTTGGTGTTGCCCCCAAACAACTGCATTTGCTGTCTCATTCTTAAAAGTCACAGAACCCTGGAGTTGAAAAAGGTGAAATGGCTATGAGGACCTTCTAAGCAGGAGTGCCCCCTCATACTCTAGCTGGAGAGGAGGGATTACCAGTGTGGTCATGCAGTGGTTAGAGTGTCAGACTAGGATCTGGGAGACTAGGGAGCCATCGTGGTGTAGTGGTTAAGAACGGTGGACTTGTAATCTGGTGAATCAGGTTCACTTCCCCGCTCCTCCACATGCAGCTGCTGGGTGACCTTGGGCTAGTCACACTTCTCTGAAGTCTCTCAGCCTCACTCACCTCACAGAGTGTTTGTTGTGGGGAAGGAAGGGAAAGGAGATTGTTAGCTGCTTTGAGACTCCTTAAGGCAGCAGTTTTCAACCTGTGGGTCCCCAGATGTTGTTGGACTACAACGCCCATCATCCCTGAGCTCTGGCCTTGCTAGCTAGGGATGATGGGAGTTGTAGTCCAACAACATATGGGGACCCACAGGTTGAGAACCACTGCCTTAAGGGGAGTGAAAGGCGGGATATCAAGTCCAAACTCCTCCTCCTCCCCCTCCTCCTCCTCTTCTTTCTCTTCTTCTTCTTCTTCTTCTTCTTCTTCTTCTTCTTCTTCTTCTTCTTCTTCTGGGTTCAAATCCTCCCTCAGCCATGAATCTCACAGGGTGACCTTGGGCCAGCCACTCACTGTCAGCCTAACCTACCTCACAGGGTTGTTGTGAGGTTTAAACGAGGAACAGGAGAACCATCTAGGCCACCTTGAGCTCCTTGGAGGAAAAGGTGTGACATCGATGCAAGAGCCAACAAGCAAATAAATAAAATTACACAAAAGAAAGGAGTTTAGGGGAGAAATGGCTCTGTGCTGGTCCCGGGGGTAAGGTACCGTGGGTGTAGCAGAGTCCACACGAAGAGGGGCGAGGTCCGATGCAGAGAGCCGGGCGGGGAACAGGAACGCTGGAACAGAAGGCTGAGCAGGTAACAGGAACACCAGATGGACGGGAACAGGAGGCCGAGCAGGGAACAGGAGTACCGGATAGTCAGGAACAGGAGGCCGAGCAGGGATCAGGAACACAGGAAGGTCCGAAGCCAACAACGACGTTGCTCCCGCAACCTGGGGCTGGGCTGACTGGGCTTTTATCCTCTTCTAAGGTCAGGGGCGGTCCCGACCCCCAGGAGCCCCGCCTCCTCTGGCCTTAAGGCGAGCACTCCTCCTGGGGGCAACCAGTTCCCTTCGCCTCTCTGCCCTAAGCCTCTGCAGATCAGGAGAGGCCGAAGGGTTACTGGGCCCTGGAGGAGGCTCACCTGTGGCCACTGAGTCATCAAGCCCCTCTGGGGCCAGAAGGACTTCACCTGGGGCCAGCTCCTGATGCACTGCCACAGGTGCAGGCTCTTCAGCATCTAGGCCTTGCCCCAGTTCAGCCGGCCCTGGAGGCGGGGACTCCTGTGCAGGCTGGGATTCCTCTGTTTCATCCTCCGAATCGGAATCCCAGGCCATCACACCATCCCCCCTCCCAGGCCCCCCCCTCAACCGAGGGTCCGGACCCGGCTTGCCGGGGTACGTCGCATGGAACTCTCGGAGGCAGGCAGGTGCGTGGACGTTGGCCGCTGGTTCCCAGGAACGGTCCTCCGGTCCGTACCCCTTCCAGTCAATGAGATACTGCAGCTTTCCCCTGCGGTATCGGGAGTCCAGGATGCGTTCCACCTCGTACTCAGGCTCTCCCCGAACCAACACTGGCTGCGGTTGGGGACGGTTCGGGTGGAACTCGTCGGGTGGGGCCACCGGACTCAAAAGGGACCTGTGGAAGACCGGGTGAACCTTCAGGGTTGCGGGTAACCGGAGACGGAATGCCACAGGAGAGACTTGGTCTACGATAGGGAACGGGCCGGTGAAGCGGGCGTCCAACTTCCGCGAAGGTCGAGAGGGGTGGAGATGGCGAGTGGAGAGCCAAACCAGGTCACCGATGCGAAGTTCCGGCCCCACCTGGCGGTGGCGGTCGGCCTGGGCTTTGTACGCTTCCTTGGCCTGGTGCAGTTGCTCCACCAAAAGCTGTTGCTGGGACTGGAGCTCTTGAAGCCACTCCGTCACCGCCGGGACCGCGGATGCCGGCAGCACCTCTGGAAACAGCCGTGGATGATAACCATAACTGGCCTGGAACGGGGTCTGCTGGGTGGACGCATTCACCGCGTTGTTATAGGCGAACTCCGCCAATGCCAGGTGGTCGACCCAGTCATCCTGCTGGTAGCTGCAGTAACACCGGAGGTACTGCTCCAGCACCGCGTTCGCCCGTTCCGTCTGGCCATCGGTCTGTGGGTGGTAGGCTGACGAGAGGCAGACCTCTGTCCCGAGGGTCTGGTGTAATGCTCGCCAGAACCGGGATGTGAACTGAACGCCCCGGTCGGACACCACGCGCTCAGGTAGTCCATGCAGGCGGAAGACATGCTGAAGGTACAGCTGAGCAGTTTCCTTGGCTGTGGGTACAGATGGACAGGGAGCGCAGTGCACCATCTTGGTGAAATGGTCGGAGAAAACCAGAAGGCAGGTACAGCCACGAGACGAGGGTAAGTCCACTACAAAGTCCAACGAAACCGTGTGCCAAGGGCGCGGTGGAACTGGCAATGGCTGAAGTAGGCCGGGGGGTCGCCCGGTAGGTCCCTTGGCGCGACGGCAGACATCACAACCAGCAACGTAGCGAGCCACGTCAGCCTTCAGGCGGGGCCACCAAAACTCACGACTGACCAGATGGGTGGTCCGATACCGTCCAAAGTGCCCCGCTGCTGGGGCATCATGGGCCATCCGGAGAACCTCCAGCCGTAGTGGCCCTGGCGGGACGTACAGACGACCGTGGTGCAGCAGAAGGCCCTGATGCAGGACCAGCCCCGGATACTGTGGGCTGGACCCTTCAGCCATCTCCCGGAGTCGTTCCTGGGCCCAAGCGTCGACCCGCTGCTGTTCCCGCACCCGAACCTGCAGTGGCTGCGCCTCCTGGGTGGCCAGGAATGCAGCCGGAGGTAGGATCGTGGTGGGTTCTGCTTGCTGTACCGTGTCTGCGTTGTCTTCAGGTTTCCGGGACAGAGCATCCGCCTTCTGATTCTGAGAGCTAGGGATGTAGCGGATCCGAAACTGGAACCGGGAAAAGAACAACGCCCACCGGATCTGTCTTTGGTTCAGCTTGCGGGTGGTCTGGAGGTACTCCAGGTTCCGGTGGTCGGTTCTCACCTCCACCGGATGTCGTGCCCCCTCAAGATGGTGGCGCCAGACCTCAAAGGCTACCTTGATGGCCAGTAGTTCCCGCTCCCACACAGTATAGTTACGCTCCGCTGGTAGGAGCTGGCGGGAATAGAAGGCACAGGGTAAGAGTGGCGCTTCAGGATCAATCTGTTGAGACAAGACGGCACCGAGAGCCGTACTGGAGGCGTCGGTCTCCACCACAAAGGGTCGCGAGGGGTCAGGATGTTGTAAGATTGGTGCCCTCTGGAAACAGGCCTTCAACCCCTGAAACGCCTCCTCTGCCTCCTTGTCCCAGGAAAACGGTGTCTTTGGGCGCAGTAGCCGGGTCAACGGGGTGGTGCGATGAGCATAATCAGCGATGAAGGTCCGGTAGTAATTGGCGAACCCCAGGAAACGTTGTAGGTCCTTGCGGTTCCGGGGTGCCGCCCATTCTTGAACCGCTGTCACCTTCCCTGGGTCCATTTGCACCCCATCCGGAGAGAGCCGGTGACCAAGGAAGTCCACAGTCCGCTGATGGAACTCGCACTTGCTGAGCTTTGCGTACAAACGGTGCTCACGCAAGCGCTGCAGCACGGTCCGGACATGTCCCTCATGGCGAGCCGGGTCACGGGAGTAAATCAGTATGTCATCCAAATACACCACCACGTACTTGTCTAACAAGTCCTGAAACACGTGGTTGATGTAGCGTTGGAACACAGCAGGCGCGTTGCACAAACCGAAAGGCATAACCAAATATTCGAACTGCCCGTACCGGGTCCCAAACGCTGTCTTCCACTCATCCCCGGCTCGGATCCGAATCAAGTTGTAGGCCCCCCGGAGGTCCAGCTTGGTGAACACCTGTGCCCCTTGCACCCGCTCCAGCAGCTCCGAGATAAGGGGCAAGGGGTACCGGTCTGGGACGGTAATTTTGTTCAGGGCTCGGTAATCATGGCAAGGGCGGAGTTCCCCACATTTCTTCTTAACGAAAAGCACTGGTGCCGCGGTAGGCGAGGTGGAAGGCCTAATGAACCCACGCTCCAGGTTCTTGCGCAAGAAGTCCTGCAAAGCCTCGCGCTCTGGCTCTGTTAGAGAATATAAGCGACTCACTGGTAAAGGCGCTCCGGGTTGGAGGTCTATGCCGCAGTCAAAAGGCCGATGTGGCGGCAGCTGGTCTGCCCCCCGTTCCTCGAACACGTCCTGGTAGTCCTGATACACGGCTGGGAGCGTGGGTGCTGCCTCCTCTGAGGGCGCGGCCGCCAGCGTCCCGGATTGAGCATGGGAACATGGGTCTGGGAAGTGCACGGTGCGTTTGACCCAGTCAATCTGAACGTTGTGGGCTTCCAGCCAGTCCATCCCGAGCACCAGGGGGAAGCGGGGCATAGAGGCAATGTCCAAAGTTCGCAACTCCCGGTGCTGCTGGAAACACAGGACCAGGGGCTGGGTCTCCTGAGTAACGGCACCTGAACGCAGAAGTCGTCCGTCAATCGCTTCCACCTGGACCGGTACTGGCTTGTTCCGAAGTGGCACCTGATGATGGGCGGCAAAAGCAGCGTCCATATAGGAGCGGGTTGCCCCTGAATCTACCAAAGCATGGGTGAGGATCCAGGGCCCACCTGGAGGGTATAAACGTACCGAAACCATAAGATGTTGCAAGTCCATTGGTGCAGGCCCATTCTGCGCGGTTTGGGACCCCCGGTAGCTAGGGCCATCAGCTACTGGGGTTGGCGGTTTCCCTGCGGCTGGCGTTTCTCAGGGCAGGACCGAGCGAAGTGTCCACTTCCGCCACAGTAAAGACAGAGATTTCCCTCCCGACGCCGCGCCTTCTCTGCGGGGGAAAGGCGTGGCCGCACTGCCCCGAGCTGCATAGGCTCCTCCGTTAAATCAGTTGTGACCGTGGGGCTGCCGGAAAAAGCTGGTGCCGTGAACTGGAAGTGTCGGCGACCCCGGGCCTGACGACGATCCTCCAACCGGTCGTCTATAACCGGTCGTCTAGGAGGCCGAGCAGGGATCAGGAACACAGGAAGGTCCGAAGCCAACAACGACGTTGCTCCCACAACCTGGGGCCGGGCTGACTGGGCTTTTATCCTCTTCTAAGGTCAGGGGCGGTCCCGACCCCCAGGAGCCCCGCCTCCTCTGGCCTTAAGGCGAGCACTCCTCCTGGGGGCAACCAGTTCCCTTCGCCTCTCTGCCCTAAGCCTCTGCAGATCAGGAGAGGCCGAAGGGTTACTGGGCCCTGGAGGAGGCTCACCTGTGGCCACTGAGTCATCAAGCCCCTCTGGGGCCAGAAGGACTTCACCTGGGGCCAGCTCCTGATGCACTGCCACAGGTGCAGGCTCTTCAGCATCTAGGCCTTGCCCCAGTTCAGCCGGCCCTGGAGGCGGGGACTCCTGTGCAGGCTGGGATTCCTCTGTTTCATCCTCCGAATCGGAATCCCAGGCCATCACAGGCTTCAAGGGTCCCACCGAAAGCATACACAAAAACACAGTCCTCTTTCTGAAGGCTTGTCAGGTCCAAATCTGGTTGGAAGGTAAGTAGGCGAGGGCTTGAATTTGCCCATCGCTCATTGGTGCCTGGACAGCCAGCAATGGCCACTTGCCATGATGGTTATGCTTTGCCTCCTCAGCTGGAGGAAGCAATGCTTCTGAATATCAGTTGCTGGGGACCACAGGAGGGGAGAGGGCTCTTGTGGTCAGATCCTGCTTGGATGGGCCATTGGCCTGATCCAGCAAGTTCTCCTTACATTCTTAGGTTCATAGAAGAGTGAGCAACGCTCACAGCATGTCACTTGGTGGCAGCCTCCCTCACTATGGTGATATGTATCTATATTTGAATTAAACCATTTATTTCTACATTTGCATCCATGCATGCAATTTAGCACATGCAATGAGAGCCAGTGTGGTGTAGTGGTTAAGAGCGGTGGACTCGTAATCTGGTGAACCGGGTTTGATTCCCCGCTCCTCCACATGCAGCTGCTGGGTGACCTTGGGCTAGTCACACTTCTTTGAAGTCTCTCAGCCCCACTCACCTCACAGAATGTTTGTTGTGGGGGAGGAAGGGAAAGGAGAATGTTAGCCGCTTTGAGACTCCTTTGGGTAGTGATAAAGCAGGATATCAAATCCAAACTCTTCTTCTTCTTCAATTCCAACGAGCCCCTTTTCGTCCTCTTGTTTTGGCAATACCTTAGTGGCCAACCTAAGCCCAGGGGATGGGGAGCATATGAAGATGGGCTGTGATGCACTTACAGATTTCTGAGAGGAGAACTTGGTTTGCTGCCTCTCACGATATCTTCTGAGGTCAAATCTATTTGGCACCCTCTTTTGACAACATGCAGGCGGTTTGGTATCCTTTCCTCACCGGAGTGCATTTGCCAGAGTTCTGTCCACTGTGTGCTTAAAGAAATGACCATTACTTTCCATGGAAAACCATTTTTATTTTTTTTGCACCGACTAAAAGATCACCGAGTCAGGTGGATTTCCCAATCTTTTCCAGTTCAGTCTGTCTAGCCGTGTAGCTTTCATTTAATTTTTTTAACGTGTTCCTCGTTCACCCCTCTCTTTGGGATTTTCACCCTCTAAATATACCTGAAGACTTTCCACTGGCTTCTCTTGTTTGTCCAAAGTTTCCTTGATTGCTGTCCGCCTTGGAGAAGGGCGGCAGGAGGACGGGACGTGCGGTGTTTAACAGAATGAAAAGCTGCAAAGCTTTAAATGCTTATCCTG
Organism: Podarcis muralis; assembly: GCF_964188315.1. Taxonomy (NCBI): domain Eukaryota; kingdom Metazoa; phylum Chordata; class Lepidosauria; order Squamata; family Lacertidae; genus Podarcis; species Podarcis muralis. Next base: position 43,042,412 of record NC_135668.1, read on the forward strand.
CCCCCCATAAATCACTGCTGGATTTTTTTTAAAGCAATACTTCTGAACTCTGTTTGCCGAGATGTTTCTGGCAATGAGACATCCAGATGGAACATGGGGCCGCAGGTGCAGGAACATCAGAGCCACAGAGATTGAGACTGTCATCTCCCTGGCCAGTTGTGTGACGGTGTGTTTGCAAAAAGAAACCCTAATCGAAATGGCATCAGCTTTTATTTTCCTGATGCCATATCATGTTGCAAACCCTGGACTCACTTCACTGCCTGTAAATCCCTTTTCGGCATTCTTCTTTCCTACTGAATCTTTGTGCCTTTGTGTTTTGTTTTTTTATGGCCTGGATACCAAAGTTCCAGTTTTCCAAAATGCATCTTATTGATAACCCAGCAGCATATGGTTTAGAAGTATCTTATTTTTTTATGATCTGCTAACACATTCGGTTATTACTTTATAATAATAATAATAATAATAATAATAATAATAATAATAATAATAATAATAATAAATGACTTGTGTTCAGGACTAGTCAGTTTAACAGCATACTGCTCTCATGTATACCCAAGCATAAGTCCCACTGAGTTAAATGGTACTGGAAAGTATGCTTTAGGATCACAGTCTAAAGACTGTTCTTCATTCATCAGCTGTCTTTTATGCAGTGCACTGATTCATTGAGACATTAAATTTGCACAATTTTTTATTATTATTATTAGGATTTATATCCCACTTTTTTCTCCAAAGAGATCAAGGTGGCATACATGGTTCTCCCTGTCCTCCACAACCACCCTGAGAGGTAGTGACTGGCCCAAGGTAACTCAGCGTGGGCTTCATTGCTGAAAGGGGATTTGAACCCTGGTCTCCCAGGTCCTAGTACAGCACTCTAATCTCATCCACTACTGCCCCAGTACTGTAATATTACTGCATATTATAAGGACAGTGTCAAAATGGTGAGTGTTTCGTGCAAACATTCACCCTGTGAAATGGGTTCCTCTATTTTGGCCATAATTTTTACATTGGGGGGGGGGGGGACTGGAAAAACAAGCTGATGGTGTTTCTGCTTTCAGAGAAAGGCCAGAAAGCATTGTGCTTACTTTGAAGTGTCATCACATAGCCAAAGACATTGTTATTGTCAGGAGTTCAGCCTACACTCGAGTAGGACCTAGCCATAGACACATGCCCGACTGGCATGTTCTCTTCCTCCTGGTCGCTCATTTGGGAGCTTCAAAAGCTTTATTCAGCCCAAACACCACAGCGACTGATGCCAACAGACACCGGCACACTTAGGGATCCGCAGAGTTTGTGCATCATGCGTAACAGACCTCAGCAACTCAGCATTTTGGCTAATCTACTTTATTTACATATAAACACACACGGAGCCCTGCAATATGGCTCCCTCTCTCTCTAGCATCAGACAGCATAGAGAAAACGAAGAAAGGACAATAGTCCCACTTCATGGAACACAGTAACAGAAACATCCTGTCTCTGTCACTTCTCACTCTGTGGAATCAAAATATATACCGTCATGTGAATGACAAAAATCCCATGACTGCAATCATGGAGCAGGAATTCTAACAGTTATGACATCATCACCCTAGCCATGTGATCCTCAATTGGCTATATAATGTAGCCGTCAAGAAGACAAATCTCTTAAAGAAGAATTTAAGAGGATCAGTGAACCAGAACAAAATGGTGCAGAAGACACAGGTTTCAGGAAGACTCTTGGAGAACTTGTCTGGGACCCTCAGGCTCCCACTTCTGCGCCAAAAATGTCCTTACACAAAAGTTGTAACTTTGGCCTGCAAATGACCAGTACATTTCAGAGATGTGCCTTTCAGAGAAGTATCAGTCTAAACAACAGAAAGATAGAAAGAGAAGCCACCATAGAAATAAAGCTACAGGGATAGTCTGAGAACCTGGAGGTTCCTCACTCTTGTCTTATCTCCATGCAAACTCCTCTTCTGCAAACTGAGTTGCACCCACATTTGCAGAAGGTGCATACTTGAATTCAACCCTCCCCTCTGAAAATAGTGACAGTCTGGAAGTGCCCTTCAGTGTCAAAAGGTATTTTCCTACAGGAAGCAGCTGTAGGTTAGTTTTGTTGTTGTTGTTACAGTTTTATTCTTTCACCCTCCTTCCAAGCTGAATTCCTGCTTCCCCATCTCTGGCCTGCTTTTCCTTTAAACTATTCCAGGCTGTGGTTGTGCAGCCCTGCCTGGCTCCTTGATTACTGCTTCTTAAAATTCTTCTGCGCCCACAGTCATTTTCAAAGAGCAGTAGATGCGCCATCTGCCTTTGCTCCCCCCCCCCCCACCAGCCCGCCCACCTCCTTCTCCCTCCAAGCCTATCGCCACAAGGCACGCACCTGCCTGGTTTTCCACAGCCGCCAACTTGGGTGCATGCGCCAGTCGAAGTTTCCACCCTGGACGCTGCTGCAGGAGGACATGGATGGATGCACAGTGTCCAGTTTTCCACTTGCTGTCCCACGCTGAGCTGTCAGGCTTTGGCGAGGGCTTGTTGTTAGAATGTCTAGCATTTCCAGGGCTCAGGCATCCTGCAGGATCAGGAGCCAGGTTCATCCGACGGGGAGGTCAGATAAGGGTCAGAGCCGGCCAAGGCAGTTCGCAGCAAACACCCCGGCGAGATAGGCCTGAGCACACACCGTGTGTTTTTTCAGCACTTATCTTACTGAGCCTGTCACTCAGCGAAAGAACATCTGCTTTGCACGAATCTGATCCCTGGCATTTCTGTTTAAAGTAGAGATGGGGAACTGGTGGCCGTCCAGATGTTGTTGGATATCAGCTCCCATCAGCCCTGATGGTCAGGTGTGATGGCCTGGGATTCCGATTCGGAGGATGAAACAGAGGAATCCCAGCCTGCACAGGAGTCCCCGCCTCCAGGGCCGGCTGAACTGGGGCAAGGCCTAGATGCTGAAGAGCCTGCACCTGTGGCAGTGCATCAGGAGCTGGCCCCAGGTGAAGCCCTTCTGGCCCCAGAGAGGCTTGACGACTCAGTGGCCACAGGTGAGCCTCCTCCAGGGCCCAGTAACCCTTCGGCCTCTCCTGATCTGCAGAGGCTTAGAGCAGAGAGGCGAAGGGAACTGGTTGCCCCCAGGAGGAGTGCTCGCCTTAAGGCCAGAGGAGGCGGGGCTCCTGGGGGCCGGGACCGCCCCTGGCCTTAGAAGAGGATAAAAGCCCAGTCAGCCCGGCCCCAGGTTGCGGGAGCAACGTCGTTGTTGGCTTCGGACCTTCCTGCGTTCCTGATCCCTGCTCGGCCTCCTGTTCCTGACTATCCGGTACTCCTGTTCCCTGCTCGGCTTCCTGTTCCTGACTATCCGGTACTCCTGTTCCCTGCTCGGCCTCCTGTTCCCGACCATCCGGTGTTCCTGTTCCCTGCACAGCCTCCTGTTCCAGCGTTCCTGTTCACCGCCCGGCTCTCTGCCTCGGACCTTGCCCCTCTTCGTGTGGACTCTGCTACACCCAAGGTACCTTACCCCCGGGACCAGCACAGTTTGCTCCCGCCACACCCGCACTCCCCCTTCGTAGGGGTGCGTTCGGGAAGAGCCAGAGGCCATGGCTGAACAGGCGGCTGCACTGGTGGCTTTGGCCCAGGAGAACCAGGCCTTGTCTCACACCGTGCAGCAGCTCAGTGACGCGGTTGTGGCACTTCAGCAACGCTTGGAAGCCCTACCGGCTCCTGGGGCCGACGCCCCGGCTCCGGGCAAGTACCCAGTGGCTTTGCCTGAGAAATTTGATGGAGCCCCGGCCAGCTTTCCCATGTTCCTGGCCCAGGCCAAGCTGTATATTCAGGGGCGAGCCCGGAACTTTCCTGACGACCGCACCAAGGTGCACTTTTTGATTAGTTTGTTAAAGGACCAGGCGGCCAAGTGGGCGTTGCCGCTACTCAGGCAAGACTCCCCCTTGCTGGCAGACTATACGGGGTTTTGCAATCGTTTGGAGGCCGCGTTCGGCAACCCCCAGAAAGAGAGTCAAGCCAACCGGGCGATTCGGCATTTGAAACAGGGCAAGTCCACGGTGGCCACATATACCACGGAGTTTCGGCTGTTGGCACAGGACTTGACCTGGAATGACTCGGCACTGCGGGACCAGTATCTCGAAGGGCTTTCGGACGAGGTACTGGACCAGTTGGCCACAATGGAACGCCCCACCACGCTGGACACTCTCATTCAACGGAGTCTACAAATAGACGACCGGTTGGAGGATCGTCGTCAGGCCCGGGGTCGCCGACACTTCCAGTTCACGGCACCAGCTTTTTCCGGCAGCCCCACGGTCACAACTGATTTAACGGAGGAGCCTATGCAGCTCGGGGCAGTGCGGCCACGCCTTTCCCCCGCAGAGAAGGCGCGGCGTCGGGAGGGAAATCTCTGTCTTTACTGTGGCGGAAGTGGACACTTCGCTCGGTCCTGCCCTGAGAAACGCCAGCCGCAGGGAAACCGCCAACCCCAGTAGCTGATGGCCCTAGCTACCGGGGGTCCCAAACCGTACAGAATGGGCCCGCACCAATGGACTTGCAACATCTTATGGTTTCGGTACGTTTATACCCTCCAGGTGGGCCCTGGATCCTCACCCATGCTTTGGTAGATTCAGGGGCAACCCGCTCCTATATGGACGCTGCTTTTGCCGCCCATCATCAGGTGCCACTTCGGAACAAGCCAGTACCGGTCCAGGTGGAAGCGATTGACGGACGACTTCTGCGTTCAGGTGCCGTTACTCAGGAGACCCAGCCCCTGGTCCTGTGTCTCCAGCAGCACCGGGAGTTGCGAACTTTGGACATTGCCTCTATGCCCCGCTTCCCCCTGGTGCTCGGGATGGACTGGCTGGAAGCCCACAACGTTCAGATTGACTGGGTCAAACGGACCGTGCACTTCCCAGACCCATGTTCCCATGCTCAATCCGGTACGCTGGCGGCCGCGCCCTCAGAGGAGGCAGCACCCACGCTCCCAGCCGTGTACCAGGACTACCAGGACGTGTTCGAGGAACGGGGGGCAGACCAGCTGCCGCCGCATCGGCCTTTTGACTGCGGCATAGACCTCCAACCCGGAGCGCCTTTACCAGTGAGTCGCTTATATTCCCTAACAGAGCCAGAGCGCGAGGCTTTGCAGGACTTCTTGCGCAAGAACCTGGAGCGTGGGTTCATTAGGCCTTCCACCTCGCCTACCGCGGCACCAGTGCTTTTCGTTAAGAAGAAATGTGGGGAACTCCGCCCTTGCCATGATTACCGAGCCCTGAACAAAATTACCGTCCCAGACCGGTACCCCTTGCCCCTTATCTCGGAGCTGCTGGAGCGGGTGCAAGGGGCACAGGTGTTCACCAAGCTGGACCTCCGGGGGGCCTACAACTTGATTCGGATCCGAGCCGGGGATGAGTGGAAGACAGCGTTTGGGACCCGGTACGGGCAGTTCGAATATTTGGTTATGCCTTTCGGTTTGTGCAACGCGCCTGCTGTGTTTCAACGCTACATCAACCACGTGTTTCAGGACTTGTTAGACAAGTACGTGGTGGTGTATTTGGATGACATACTGATTTACTCCCATGACCCGGCTCGCCATGAGGGACATGTCCGGACCGTGCTGCAGCGCTTGCGTGAGCACCGTTTGTACGCAAAGCTCAGCAAGTGCGAGTTCCATCAGCGGACTGTGGACTTCCTTGGTCACCGGCTCTCTCCAGATGGGGTGCAAATGGACCCGGGGAAGGTGACAGCGGTTCAAGAATGGGCGGCACCCCGGAACCGCAAGGACCTACAGCGTTTCCTGGGGTTCGCCAATTACTACCGGACCTTCATCGCTGATTATGCTCATCGCACCACCCCGTTGACCCGGCTACTGCGCCCAAAGACGCCGTTTTCCTGGGACAAGGAGGCAGAGGAGGCGTTTCAGGGGTTGAAGGCCTGTTTCCAGAGGGCACCAATCTTACAACATCCTGACCCCTCTCGACCCTTTGTGGTGGAGACCGACGCTTCCAGTACGGCTCTCGGTGCCGTCTTGTCTCAACAGATTGGTCCTGAAGCGCCACTCTTACCCTGTGCCTTCTATTCCCGCCAGCTCCTACCAGCGGAGCGTAACTATACTGTGTGGGAGCGGGAACTACTGGCTATCAAGGTAGCCTTTGAGGTCTGGCGCCACCATCTTGAGGGGGCACGACATCCGGTGGAGGTGAGAACCGACCACCGGAACCTGGAGTACCTCCAGACGACCCGCAAGCTGAACCAAAGACAGATCCGGTGGGCGTTGTTCTTTTCCCGGTTCCAGTTCCAGATCCGCTACATCCCTAGCTCTCAGAATCAGAAGGCGGATGCCCTGTCCCGGAAACCTGAAGACAACGCAGACACGGTACAGCAAGCAGAACCCACCACGATCCTACCTCCGGCTGCATTCCTGGCCACCCAGGAGGCGCAGCCACTGCAGGTTCGGGTGCGGGAACAGCAGCGGGTCGACGCTTGGGCCCAGGAACGACTCCGGGAGCTGGCTGAAGGGTCCAGCCCACAGTATCCGGGGCTGGTCCTGCATCAGGGCCTTCTGCTGCACCACGGTCGTCTGTACATCCCGCCAGGGCCACTACGGCTGGAGGTTCTCCGGATGGCCCATGATGCCCCAGCAGCGGGGCACTTTGGACGGTATCGGACCACCCATCTGGTCAGTCGAGAGTTTTGGTGGCCCCGCCTGAAGGCTGACGTGGCTCGCTACGTTGCTGGTTGTGATGTCTGCCGGCGCGCCAAGGGACCTACCGGGCGACCCCCTGGCCTACTTCAGCCATTGCCAGTTCCACCGCACCCTTGGCACACGGTTTCGTTGGACTTTGTAGTGGACTTACCCTCGTCTCGTGGCTGTACCTGCCTTCTGGTTTTCTCCGACCATTTCACCAAGATGGTGCACTGCGCTCCCTGTCCATCTGTACCCACAGCCAAGGAAACTGCTCAGCTGTACCTTCAGCATGTCTTCCGCCTGCATGGCCTACCTGAGCGCGTGGTGTCCGACCGGGGCGTTCAGTTCACATCCCGGTTCTGGCGAGCACTACACCAGACCCTCGGGACGGAGGTCTGCCTCTCGTCAGCCTACCACCCACAGACCGATGGCCAGACGGAACGGGCGAACGCGGTGCTGGAGCAGTACCTCCGGTGTTACTGCAGCTACCAGCAGGATGACTGGGTCGACCACCTGGCATTGGCGGAGTTCGCCTACAATAACGCGGTGAATGCGTCCACCCAGCAGACCCCGTTCCAGGCCAGTTATGGTTATCATCCACGGCTGTTTCCAGAGGTGCTGCCGACATCCGCAGTCCCGGCGGTGACGGAGTGGCTTCAAGAGCTCCAGTCCCAGCAACAGCTTTTGGTGGAGCAACTGCACCAGGCCAAGGAAGCGTACAAGGCCCAGGCCGACCGCCACCGCCAGGTGGGGCCGGAACTTCGCGTCGGTGACCTGGTTTGGCTCTCCACTCGCCACCTCCACCCCTCTCGACCTTCGCGGAAGTTGGACGCCCGCTTCACCGGCCCGTTCCCTATCGTAGACCAAGTCTCTCCTGTGGCATTTCGTCTCCGGTTACCCGCAACCCTGAAGGTTCACCCGGTCTTCCACAGGTCCCTTTTGAGTCCGGTGGCCCCACCCGACGAGTTCCACCCGAACCGTCCCCGACCGCAGCCAGTGTTGGTTCGGGGAGAGCCTGAGTACGAGGTGGAACGCATCCTGGACTCCCGATACCGCAGGGGAAAGCTGCAGTATCTCATTGACTGGAAGGGGTACGGAACGGAGGACCGTTCCTGGGAACCAGCGGCCAACGTCCACGCACCTGCCTGCCTCCGAGAGTTCCATGCGACGTACCCCGGCAAGCCGGGTCCGGACCCTCGGTTAAGGGGGGGGCCTGGGAGGGGGGATGGTGTGATGGCCTGGGATTCCGATTCGGAGGATGAAACAGAGGAATCCCAGCCTGCACAGGAGTCCCCGCCTCCAGGGCCGGCTGAACTGGGGCAAGGCCTAGATGCTGAAGAGCCTGCACCTGTGGCAGTGCATCAGGAGCTGGCCCCAGGTGAAGCCCTTCTGGCCCCAGAGAGGCTTGACGACTCAGTGGCCACAGGTGAGCCTCCTCCAGGGCCCAGTAACCCTTCGGCCTCTCCTGATCTGCAGAGGCTTAGAGCAGAGAGGCGAAGGGAACTGGTTGCCCCCAGGAGGAGTGCTCGCCTTAAGGCCAGAGGAGGCGGGGCTCCTGGGGGCCGGGACCACCCCTGGCCTTAGAAGAGGATAAAAGCCCAGTCAGCCCGGCCCCAGGTTGCGGGAGCAACGTCGTTGTTGGCTTCGGACCTTCCTGCGTTCCTGATCCCTGCTCGGCCTCCTGTTCCTGACTATCCGGTACTCCTGTTCCCTGCTCGGCTTCCTGTTCCTGACTATCCGGTACTCCTGTTCCCTGCTCGGCCTCCTGTTCCCGACCATCCGGTGTTCCTGTTCCCTGCACAGCCTCCTGTTCCAGCGTTCCTGTTCACCGCCCGGCTCTCTGCCTCGGACCTTGCCCCTCTTCGTGTGGACTCTGCTACACCCAAGGTACCTTACCCCCGGGACCAGCACATCAGGGATGATGGGAGTTGTAATTATTAATAAATTTTTTATTAATTTTACAACATAGATTAAAAACAAAACAATACACAATACATAAACAAACAATACATATAAACACGTATAATTTCAAAACCTCTTTTTCATAAACCCTTGACATTTTAGCACTCATTAATTTTCCCTTGACATTTTAGCACTCATTAATTTTACAACAGTTCTTAAGATATACTTTAAATTTCTTCCAATCTTCTTCCACCGTCTCTTTTCCTTGGTCACGGATTCTGCCAGTCATCTCCGCCAGTCCCATATAGTCGATCACCTTCGTCTGCCATTCTTCCAGCGTGGGTAGTTCTTGTGTCTTCCAATACTTCGCTAAGAGAATCCTTGCTGCTGTAGTAGCATACATAAAAAACGTCCTATCCTTCCTTGACACCAATTGGCCGACCATGCCCAGGAGAAAAGCTTCTGGTTTCTTATGAAAGGTACATTTAAGGACCTTCTTAATTTCATTATAGATCATTTCCCAGAAGGCCTTAATCCTCGGGCATGTCCACCAAAGGTGGTAGAAAGTACCTTCAGTCTCATTACATTTCCAGCATTTATTATTGGGCAAGTGATAAATTTTTGCAAGCTTGACTGGGGTCACGTACCACCTGTAAATCATTTTCATAATATTCTCTCTTAAGGGATGATGGGAGTTGTAGTTTAGCAACAGCCAGAGGGCCAGAGAATCTGACACGGCTTGAAACCACGGTGAGCCTAGGCCTGTATTGGACCTAGACCAAAGGTGGAGAACTCCCAAGTGACCGATTTTTGCCCACGTGGGTTGAAATCAAAGGTGCCTCGGTTTGCAAGTCGTAACCAGGGCTGATTGCCAGGGCTTGCAAAGCACCGTGCCTGGGACTCCACAGGTGCTGACTGCCAGGAGCAAACTCTGCTTTGACGCAGATGCATCCTTATGTAACCTACACCTGATGCCATGCATGATATCAGTTCTGGTGTAGGATGGGTAGGTGTGACTTGGCCAGGCCAACATATCCTTGTGGGCCCAAACAGAGAGGCCCGCTGGACCTAACAAAGCAAGCTGCCTTCAGTGACCCAGTAGGCCGAAGCCAGCTCTCAGTAGCAAACCATGTTCCATCCCTGCTGTCTCCAGGGAAGAGCTGGAGAGCTTCTCAAATAAGGCAATAATGGTCTACAGGGGTGGCTCAAGGTGTTGCGGCACCTGAGGTGGAATGCCCCACTGCTGTTCCCACAATGTAGGGGGGGGGCAAACTCCATAATGTCTTCTCCTCAAGAAGCCCTTGAGGAGTTGTCCCCACTGGGTAGGGGGGCAGATCATTTATAGATTCCCTCACACCCCCGCTCAGTGGTGGAGCTATGCACCAGCTTTGCCTTTTAGGAGAAGATGGTAAAAGCCACACCTCTCAGTGGAAGGGAGATCTGTCTCCTTGCGCCTAGAGGCCAGGGAGTCCCATGGCAAAGCTGGGTGTTGGAATGGGGATGCCTCTCCTTGGGAGGTTGCCGCCTCACCCTGCCTCTTGGGTGGGATGGCAATGATGGTCTAGCTAGATCAGTGGTAGCAGCTCTCCAAGGTTCTCCGTAGAGGTCCTTCCAGCAATGCTACTCAAGGTGGTATGGTGTAGTGGTTAGAGTGCTGGACTCAGGTTCAAATTTCCACTCAGCCATGAAACTTTGCTGTGTGGCCTTGGGTCAGCTCTCAGCCTAATGTGCTGCACTAGATTGTTGCAAGGATAAAATAATAATAATAACAGAGAGACATATGCTTACCACCATGAACTGCTTTGAGGAAAAGCTGTGCTATAAATGTAAATCCATAATCAACAGTCTTGGTGCAGTATATGTGTTCAGTGGGACAATCCTTGAGTGTCAAACAAGTTTAATTATTGTTCCCGGCATCTGGGAACTATATGGCGGCATGCTAAGGAACCCTCTTGCAGAAGCTTTCCAGAGTTCCTTGCAGGAAGCCATGACACTTAAAAAAGGTAAAGAAATGAGATGGTTTCTCAGCGCAGGTGGTTATTTCTTTATAAAGCCACCTACGCTTGCTACGTGCTGTATAAAACGTAGAAACAACAGACACCCCTGCCCTCAGGCTTAAGCTCTGAAACGATAAAGACACAATTAAGGACAAAAGGGAAAAAAAGCACAAGGGGAAGGAGACTGGGAAGGCCAAGGTGAGCAGCTGTCAGAAGAAGGCACTGCTGAGGCAGAAGGACCAAGTGGCAGTTGGATGAGGGAGGCCAGTGGAAAGGGCCTCGATCCGACTCCCTCAGCTTAACTGCTGGTGAAGGCCTGTGATACTCATCCTACCAAGGCAGCATCAACTATCCTGGTCGTATGTCCAGCTCTCCACATTTCCACATCAGTTTGATAATTTTTTAAAAAATCACCCCCATTTTTGTGTTTTCCCTAATGCACACTTAGAATAAAAAAATCCTATAGTTGGAAGGGATCCCAAGGGTTGTCTAGTCCAGCCCCCTGCAATGCAGAAATCACAGCTAAAGAATCCCTGACAGATGGCCACCCAACCTCTGCTTAAAAACCTCCAGGAAAAGAGAGTCCTTTGCCTTCCAAGGGGGTCCACTCCACCGTCAAACAGCTTTTGCCCTCAGAAAGTTCTTCCTAATGTTGAGTCCGAATCTCCTGGCTTATTATTTGAATCCATTGGTTCAGATCTTACCCTTTGGAGAAGCAGAAAACAAGCTTGCTCCATCTTCCATGTGGCAACCCTTCCGATATTTGAAGGTGGCTATCTTATCTCCTCTCAGTCTTCTCTTATCCAGGCTAAACACACTCAGCTCCCTCAACAGCTCAGTTTCCAGACCTTTTATCATCTCGGTCACCCTTCTCTGCACATGTTCCAACTTGTCAACATCCTTCTTAAACACATTTTTGCAAAGCGATGTTCACTAATATAATGCACTTTTGTGGGTTATTTTTACTAATATATGCATTTTAATGCAGAGTTTCACTCGAATACAGCCTTTCTCGACCTTCCATCCCCAGATGTTGATGGACTACAGCTCCCATCATCCCTAACTATCAAGACCAGCGGTCAGGGATGACGGGAGTTGTAGTCCAACAACAGCTGGGGAGCCAAGATTGAGGAAGGCTGTGCTGGTATATATGTACAGTGGTACCTCGGGTTAAGAACTTAATTCGTTCTGGAGGTCCGTTCTTAACCTGAAACTGTTCTTAACCTGAGGTACCACTTTAGCTAATGGGGCTTCCCGCCGCCGTCGCCGTGCGAGTTCTGTTCTCATCCTGAAGCAAAGTTCTTAACCCGAGGTACTATTTCTGGGTTAGTGGAGTCTGTAACCTGAAGCGTCTGTAACCTGAAGCATCTGTTACCCAAGGTACCACTGTATATTTATACACATTTCTTGGCTGGAGAACTACATAGCAAAATTCAGAGAAATGTGAATGTCAAAGTATAACCATGTTTCGGTTCAGGTATTGTTTCAGCATTCACATTTCACTGTGAACTGAGCTGAATTTCTTCCCCACCTCCATCCCTGAACTGATGCCTTTTTGGCAGGGTTGGCATCAGATTATTTGTTGCCTGAAGTGAAGCAGCCAATATACACACCTCCCCCCCATCACAAATCAAGGTGCTTGGTACGTACCCAAGTCCAGCCAACTTATTTTGGCACCTGAATGCAGAAACTCCTCCAGGGGCCTCTCCCACCTCCCTGGCACAAATAATAAATTAGATGACTAACAAATTGCTGCCCTTTCATGACACCCAGAATCGGGTGCCTCTGAGGCTACCGCTTCACCTTGCCTGGGGGGTAAGGCTGCTGGCTGAATAAAGGTCATCGCTTGGAGAACGAGCTTACTGTCAGCATAGAGAAGGATGCCCTCTGCTTGCTCCTTGTAGCCGCTGTCCACTTCCTTGCCTCCTCTCTTAGTTTATCAGCACCCTTTCCTCACAAGGAAGACGAGGCAGGTGCCCTTTCCCCCTTTGCTATAAGCAAACATCCCAGTGTTTGTTTACGGCTTAGCTGCCCAGCCCAGCTTCTGCTTCCCCGGTCCTTGATAGATTAACATGTCACCCCTCTGCTAAGTCTTTTTTTGTGGCCTCCTCTAAGTGTGGGGCTGGCAGGTGCGGAGCCACAGAAGAGGAAGACAGGAAGTGATTTGGTACAGCTCGGCATTAAGTCTGCAAGCTTGAACCGGCTAATTGGTGTGATAAATCGGTTAAAGCGTTGATTGCAGATCTGAAAAGCCTTGCAGTTAAACCGGGGGGCTGTGCACAGCGGGGCGTGGATCGCTCTGAGGCTGCTTCCCAGCAGCTGGAAGGAAAGGAGAGTGGAGCTCCCCACTGCCTGGTGAGCGTCCCCCTCCAAAACAAAGTCCCCCTGGATGAAATGGGCCATGCAGCCCAGTCTTGTGCATCTTTGCTGGGAAGTTAGCCACTACAAGTTCCACTAAACCCGCATCCAAAGAGAGGGTGGTCATTTACACATAATAATAAAACCAAAACAAAATACCTGCATGTGTATTTGCATATGCTAATTTATATGTATCGGTGCAAATTTAGAAATTGTTATTATAATTTTAGATAGGAGTTCACCATAGTGGGGAGGACTGGGGTAGCTGAGTCGGTAGAGCGGGAGACTCTTACTCTCTGGGATGTGGGTTCGAGCCCCACTTTGGGCAAAAGGTTCCTGTGTTGCAGGAGCTGGAACCAGGCAGAGGGCCTTCTCGGTAGTGGCACCCGCCCTGTGGAACGCCCTCCCACTAGATGTCAAAGAGAACAACAACTACTAGACTTTTAGAAGACATCTGAAGGCAGCCCTGTTTAGGGAAGCTTTTAATGTTTGTTGCATTACTGGGGAAGCCCAGCCAGATGGGCGGGGTATAAATAATAAGTTGTTATTATTATTATTATTATTATTATTATTATTATTATTTTATTATTATTATTAGAGTTAGATGACTCTCGTGGTCCCTTCCAACTCTATGACTGTGTCCAGGTGACCTGTGTGCCTGCTCAGGCCCCTTGAGCAACATAATAACGTGAGAAGATCCTGCTGGATCAGGCCGATGGCCCATCTGGTCCAGCATCCTGTTCTTACAATGTCCAGTCAGATACCTCTGGGAAACCTTCGCACTGGATCTGAACACAAGAGCACTCTCAGCTCCTGAGGTTCCCAGCAGCTGGTATTCAGAAGCATTGCTTCCTCCAGTGGTGGAGGCAGAGCATAGCCATCATGGCTAATAGCCCAACCGTGGCTGGGAAATTTCGTGGCTGCTCTTCCTCTCCCTCCTTAGTGTTCTTCATCTTTGAGCCGGGAGGCCTTTCAAACAGAGGGCAGTGCTGTGGCTACCCTTTAAACAGAGAGCTTATCTTAGGCAAAGCAGGGCAAAAGACCACCTACTCCCAAGTGTTATTTATTTAAGTATCAGATCTTAATAACCAGTTGTACATTATGAGGGCAGGTTACAAAAATTCAGAATGAAAAGCAACTGGTACGTAGGACTGCAACCTTAGGAGCGGCTGCCTTTCTCTAGATTTCATCCATCCATCTTAATTCACAGCCCTTTACATACTGCAGGGCACATGCAGAACTCCTGTACGAACAGGTTTCTCCATTCACTCCAGTGGAGAGGGAAGCTCTCTGCATGTGTCCTAGTGTGTGTCCATAATTTCCCCCTTTCACTATAGGCTCCCTTATATCCTGTGCTTCCGCCCCTCCACCCCCAGGGAGACAGAGACATATATAAGATAGGAAACCAGGCGACGAGCTCCATTCTCAATCAGGCCTTTGGGGACACAGCACTGCCACTTGAATAGCTTCCTCTTGTTTTAATTACAGGCTTGCTTAACTTTTAGAGGATAACGAGGCAGTTTAATCGAGCGATTAACAGATAGATGCCTCTGCTTAGCCTTTCTTGTTGAGAAGAAAGAAAAGAGTGATGGGCCCAGATTCACCCAGCTTGGTTTCATTTGGTCTGTGTGGTGAGAAAGCTGGCGGAGCTCCACCAGGCATTTATTTGACACCCCCCTTTTGCTTTTCCTTCTTGGGGGCTTAACTGATCCCAGGTAGAGCTGCAAAAGAACTTTCTCCTTAGGCTGTTCGCTTTGGCAGCGCTGAAGTTTTGGAGGAGCAGGGAGACAGCAGCAGATGCAGTCCGAAACAAGAAAACAAAAACTGCAAGTGCACATTGTGGGAAATAACTTGTGCATCTTGGCAGCTTCGCAGCGAAACTGCGTTGTGCAGCACGGGGAAGGGCGTGGCTCAGTGCCGGGACATTTGTCTTGCATGCAGAAGGTTCCTGCTTCAGCCCCTGGCACCTCCAGGTAGGGCTGGGAATGTCCCCTGCCTGAAATTCTAGAGAGCCACCGCTAGTCAGTGTAGCCCATGGGTAGGCAAACTAAGACCCAGGGACTGGATCCAGCCCAATCGCCTTCTCAATCCGGCCCATGGACGGTCCGGGAATCGTCGTGTTTTTACATGAGTAGAATGTGTGCTTTTATTTTAAATGCATCTCTGGGTTATTTGTGGGGCATAGGAATTCGTTCATTCCCCCGACAAAAAAGAATATAGTCCGGCCCCCCACAAGGTCTGAGGGACAGTGGACCAGCCCCCTGCTGAAAACGTTTGCTGACCCCTGGTAGACCATATTGAGCCAGGTGAACCCAGTGGTCCTGTCTTCCTAGGGGTGGGGAACCAATGACCCTCCTGTTATTGCTGGACTCCGACTCCCATCAACCTCAGCCAGCGTTTTATTTCTTTATTGCATTTGTATACCACCTTTATCATCCAAGGAGCTCAAGGTGGTACACCTGGTTCTCCTCCTCCCCATTCCATCTTCACAAGAACCCTGTGAGGTAGGTTAGGCTGAGAGGTGGTGACTGGCCCAAGGTCACCCAGTGAGCTTCATGGCTGAGTGGGGATTCGAACCCTGCTCTCCCATGTCCTAGTCCAACACTCTCACCATTACACCACGCTGGCCAATGATCAGAGATTATGGGAGTTGGAATTTCTAGAGCAGGGGTCAGCAAACTTTTTCAGCAGGGGGCTGGCCCACTGTCCCTCAGACCTTGGGGGGGGGGCGGACTATATATTTTTTGGTGGGGGAAATGATGCAAGAGCACCATGAGCCCCGGTGGATGCTTACCTGTGTCTTGCAAGCGGTAGGGGCTGGCAGCAGTGGGGGGGTGGGGGTGGCAGGACGATGAGCGGCACACAAAAGGGCTCTGGAGAGGGGCTGCTTAAAATGGTGGCTGCTCAAGCGCTGCTGCTGCTGGCACCAACAAAGCCCAGCCCTCTTTCTCCTCTAGGCAGGGCAGGGAGAAGCCAGGAGGAGGGAGGGAGTAGGTGCCACCACCACCATGTGAGGGAGAAGGAGGGAGAGGGGGAGGGAAAGAACGCATGCGCTGGCGATCCACGTGGTGATTCCCGGACCATCCGCGGGCCGGATCCAGAAGGCAATTGGGCCTGATCCCGCCCACGGACCATAGTTTGCCTCCCCATATTCTAGAGGGTCACAGGTTTCCCCACCTCTGGGGTGGCGGATAGAGTATTGTATTTAGTTTTGGGCGTCCCAGAGTTCACATGCTGTAACAGGAATCCTGTGGACTAAGTATTGGTTCAGAGGCACTTTGATACTTCTCAGGCACGGCTCATGCACAAATATGTGACATACTGAAAACTAAAGCAACAACAGCAGACAACTTAAACAACAACAAATGCTACAAAAAGGCACAGTTACATATAAGATGTTAACTGGCACCTGCTCCAGCACTGAGCAATGACCCTTCCTCTTTCTTCCAACAGGAGACAACTTCTGGCTGGCTACTGCTGGAGAGACAGACTGCTAGACAGCAGGGACTTTTTTCTCCAGTTCCTACAAGGCAATGCTTATTGGCTTCACTTACTCCCTTTTCTCATTCTCTTTCAGGGCAGCACCCTGAGGAAGCGGAAGATGTACGAAGAATTCCTCAGCAAGGTCTCCATCTTGGGTGTGTTGCCTTTCCTTTCCTTTTGGATATTGTTGCACCGATGAAAAATATACGGTGGTAAAAAAACCATCAAGGAAATACGCAGAAAGCCTGTGTGCACATGTATAAAGCCTGGTCCACACAACGCAGCAAATTAAGGTTGTAAGAACAGGCTGCTGTACTTCAAACTGCAGGTGGGAGATGCATCTTTAAAAAGAAAAGAGGAAATCTCCCATATATAAAATTACTCCCAGCAATTCAAAAACAACCACAGCTGGCAGTGGGCTTAGTTAGAGCATTTCTCCCTGATGAGCAGGACATTTTCTGTCTTGTTTTTGTGGGAGGGTTTTTAATATAGAGGAGCCTCCAAAAATGCCTTTTTCTCCCACTCACACAGTCTGAAGTGGTGCAGTCCTTTCTGCCATCGCCCTCACATGGGGTTCGCTGTAGCCCAATGGTTCCCAAACTCAATATTCTGCAGATCATTGGGAAATTGCTTAGGATCTTGGCAGACCACCTGTTGACATTTCTGTCAGTTCATAGCAATTGAAATGCACTACAGTGGTACCTCGGGTTAAGTACTGAATTCGTTCTGGAGGTCCGTACTTAACTTGAAACTGTTCTTAACCTGAAGCACCACTTTAGCTAATGGGGCCTCCTGCTGCTGCCACACTGCCGGAGCACGATTTCTGTTCTTATCCTGAAGCAAAGTTCTTAACCTGAAGCACTATTTCTGGGTTAGCAGAGTCTGTAACCTGAAGCATATGTAACCTGAAGCGTATGTAACCCAAGGTATTCTAGCTACTGTATGGTCCCCCCCCTCCAATTCTGCTGCTGCTGCTGCTGTTGTTGTTACTTTTATATCCTGTCTTTCTTCCGAGGAGCAAAAGCTGTTGTTCGTAATTCTTCTCTGCTCCATTTTTATCCTCACAACAACCCTGTGAGGTAGGTTAGGCTGAGTGACGTTGCCTGGCCCAAGATCACCCAGTGAGGAGGAGGAGGAAGCTGTAAACAGGATGCAACCTAAGATGTATCAGTGTAAACAGCCAGGAGATAGAGAGAGAAGTCAGCATAGATTTAAAGGTACAAGGACAGTTTGGGAACATGGAGAACTCTCACTTTTGTTGGCATTAGCTTCGTGCAGATCCCTCTGTTGCAAGGTGAGTTGCAACCAACAGCTAGAGCAACAGATGCAACTCTTTCCTTTGTACAGTAGGCTACATTCCAGCCATTTATAAGCAAGAGGTTTGCGCGCGCACACACACACACACACACGCTCCATCCAGGCAAGCAAGAGGCATTAGCACAGGACACATTCCAGGCAAAAAGGTGTGTAAGGGGTGTGGCTTGCAGTGAGTCCCCAAGGGCCAGGCACAAAGGTCTGGAAAGCTTCACTTAGTCTCTGGACTGAAATTCCTCACCCCTGATCTAGATGAACTGGCAGCATAACTCTTATCCCAAGGATATTAGACAGGAGCCTTTGCTAGCCCCTCCTGGGGGACTGGACCTAGGACCCTCTGCATGCAGATAAAATGATTTGCCACGGGCTGGTTCACAGGTGTACTGGAGTGGGAGAGGATGGCCACCCAGCCGCCAGCAGTCACAAACGCATTTGTTACTTTGAATGAAATGTTGGGAACAACAACACTGATTTAATACCAAGACTTCGCCTTAGCATCTTCCTGGCAGAGATAAGAAAGACACAGGACTCCTGGCATGGGCGGTCATAATTTTCCTCTTCTCCCATGCCTACCACAGCAGGGTTTTGTACGAGTGCAACCCTTCCTGGAATAGTTGAGCAGTCATTTCTCATTTGGGCAGTCAGAAAATGCAGGGAGTGTGGAGAGATATGATTGTGCCGTAAACTATTAGGTTTCCCAGTTGACAGGTGAGAAATGTTTCCCCCGCTCCACTAGATGAAAGCAGTTCTTAATATTGCTTGTATGTTTAGTCGGAATCCCCTTTCTTGTAACTTGAAGCCATTGGTTCGGGGCCTAGCCTCCAGAGCAGGAGAAACAAGCTTCCTCCATCTTCCATGTGACAGCCCTCTGGCTTGGTAAAAGGCGGCTTCAAGGTGTTCATATGCGTTCATGTATTGAGCGCACCATTTGAAGGGCTCTCAGAGGACAGCCCTCAATTGGAGGAGTGTGGTCCAAGTCTGGATTAAAGATAGATAACTCATTGACGTTGCTCATCAACAGGGAACAGGATGAGTGGGCATGCAAGTCTCCTTGACACAGCCAGCCCCACTATGATTAAATGTATTGGATTTCTATTTAAATTGGAGTAATGATTTTTAAAATGGCACCTACACATTAAAAAAATAAACTATGCAAACTTTATGCAAATCTGCACCCTCTTTTCAGCCTTGTTTCTTTACTACAAGAAAGAAGATTCCACCTAAACATTAGGAAGAACTTCCTGACAGTAAGAGCTGTTCGACAGTGGAATTTGCTGCCAAGGAGTGTGGTGGAGTCTCCTTCTTTGGAGGTCTTTAAGCAGAGGCTTGACAACCATATGTCAGGAGTGCTCTGATGGTGTTTCCTGCTTGGCAGGGGGTTGGACTCGATGGCCCTTGTGGTCTATTCTAACTCTATGATTCTATGATTCTATTCTATGATTCTATACTTTTCTTGCCCTACCATTAGGCAGAGTGGGGCAGCTGCCCCAGGCAGCATCATTGGCACCCTACCTATAAAAGGAAGCATTCAGTCCATAACCATGGGACGGCGGGCAATAGGACCCTGGCTGGCTCAGATCTAACTCTGGATTTTCAGCTTTTATTTAAAGCAACAACAAAGCACGAAAGCATGCATCTTCCAAATTATTTACAGTATAAAACCTGCTCCCACCTCCTAAGATTCTGGAATCACTAAGTCAACAGAGCCTTGTTTTTGGATGCCATCACGTTGAATTTAATATTATTCAGATGTAATAGCATTAAATAACTCCTGCCATATCAGATTACCTGTATTTCACCCTCTGTAAGTTTAGACTCCAACACTGCTAAAGTTTCTGGCTGCAGGCTTGAAGAGGCTGCTAGCAGGTGGTTCAAAGTTGTTTCCCACCTTCAAACTTAACAGATATAAGAAGGGACCTGCTGGATCAGACCAGGGGCCAATCTGGTCCAACATCCTGCTCCCACAGTGGCCAATCACGTGCCTCTGGAAAGCCACCAAACAAAGGGAAATCGCTGTCTTCCACTGTTGTTTCCCAGAGACTAGGGAAACGTCTTCGTACCTCTGCTGAGTTTGCCCCTCTTCTCTACTGTAACCTTCCCTGAATCTGCATCTCCCCTGAATCCTGCCTACTGCCTGCTGTCCCCTGTTAGGTGCCCTTTATATTTCCAATCCTCACTGACTCCTCAGCCTCCCAATCCTATTACACCACCAACATCATTCTGGTTTGCACCCTGCAACACGCCTATTAGACAATAGCCCTTTACCATTTTTGCTTGGGGGGGGGGGGAAATGCACTTGAACTTCTTATTGCATCACAAAAAGGAGAACTTGCAATTACCCTTGCAATGCTTAGCAGAAGGTCTGGGATATCATCCGTTCCAGCCTGCCAGAAAGAACCTGCATTGCAGCGATAATTTTAAGAGTGCCAATTACGGCAAATCAGAGCGAGCAATGGAAAGGTCCCAGCACCTGCACTTGTAAGAGGCAAATTAAATCCATTTATCGTTTTAAGTGCAAATGCAAAGGGCAAAAGTTCTTTTAAAAGTAGAGTTGCACAACCCTGTGTAAGTTATCCACCATTTTGACGGAAGGATGTGGGCAGGGTGAAATGGGTTCTGATTGGTGCTTAGGGTTGCCATAAGTCCGGAATTTCCCTGACATAGCTGGAATACTGCAGTTGGAAGCAGTGCCCAGGTGGAAATCACTGAAATGTCAGTGAAAATACGGACATATGGCAACCAATGTCTGAAGTCTAGATTTTGGCGAATTCCCTTAAAAATAGCTTTAAAACGTCAAAAAGCTCAACTTGGGGCAAAACAAAAAAGAAAGAAAGAAATAAGCTCAACAACTTTTGTGTTTGGATTGGTGCTTGTAGAAAAGGTCTGTTAAACTTTTAGAGGCAAACCAACATGAATAAAACAGGTGCATTGAGAAAAACCCTCCTTGTGTTCTTCCATGTTTCAGAATCTCTTGACAAATGGGAGCGGTTGACTGTGGCAGATGCGCTAGAACCTGTCCAGTTTGAAGACGGAGAAAAGATAGTTGTTCAGGGAGAGCCAGGAGATGACTTTTTCATCATCACAGAGGTAAGCCTGGCTTTCTAACCCGGCACAATTCCTGAAAGTGTATATAACTACCAAGCGACTGCGTTGCATCGGCTCTGTTAACTGGGACCGCGGGTAAGATTCCAAGCTCAGAACTGCAAGGAGGCCTTGTGCAAGCGAGCATTAGAGTATGTGAGCTGGTTTTGCAAGTTGAGCGCATGGATCGATGTGCTGTGGATAAAAGCAAAAGCAACTGTTTTGCAAAGAATTCTGGGTGCAGATTCAACTGGTGGTGTGTGTGTTGGCACCCGTCAGTCTTGGGAGGCAGTGGAGGCGCCCGCCTTTGGGGGTGAAGTCAAACCGTTGGGAGTTTGCAGGATCTGCTGTGGCTGTAGAAACCAACACGAGAGAGACATGTTTTGTTGCAGCTGGGGCAGATGAAGGCGTCCGGTTGTGCTGATGCAGATGCACTATGGTGTGCGCTCCTTTCAGTGGTCATTCCTCCTCGGGTCACTGCCATGGATGCAAAACCTGACTTTCTGTTTTTCTACTTCCTTGGGGTGTATGCTTCCTTTGGGAGCCTTGAGTTAGTTCATTTTGTCTAAACGTTTTGCATACTGCCCTTTGCCAGTAGGCCCCAGAGCAATTTACATCCATAAAAACATGAAACAGTACAATGGGGGGAGGGGAATGCATCAAAATGAAAAGAATTCCATACCTCCAACACACAGGGAAGAAAGGCGGGGGGGGGGGGATGCAACATTAAAATATTCGCCAGGTCTATAAAAGCCCAAACCAGGAATTCTTCACCTTACCCCTCCTCCAAAAGCCTGCCCATAGAGATGCCGACCTGTTTTCTAAAATATAATGGAACCTCAGTTTTTGAGCATCTCTGGAGCTGAATGATTCAGAACCCGAACGCAAAAACCCGGAAGTGAATGCTTCCGTTTTCAAACGCGCCTCAGAAGTCAAACGGCTTCTGAGGCGTGTTTCTCCATTTTCTCAATGGAATTTGCTGACCACCCATTGCTCCTTAGTTGTCGAACGTTTCAGAAGTCAAACGGTCTTATAGAACAGCTTACGTTTGAAAACTGTTAAGTTCCGCATTACGTTTGAGCTTTCGCACAATGTAAAAGCCACTTCTGGAACAATCATGGAATATAGTGCTCATTTCCATGCTTTTTGCTTCCAGAAAAAAATCCATTTGCAAATAATATGGGAATCAGTGCTATACTTGTGCTATTATCTCACTATTGTTCCAGAAGCAGCTTCTAACATCGTGTGAAAGCTCAGCTTTAATGTGGAAATTAAAAGTTAGGGAAGTGTTGTTTATTTTTAATTGAGATTTTACAACAAATTTTAGCATGATTAAAAATGCAAATTACATTTTATATTTTCAATCAACACACACACACACACACACACACACGACTTCCCCCAACTTCCCTTTCTAGTTTATTACATATTCATTTCTTTGGCATTAAGGAAGTGTTGTGAAAGTGGAATAACCCGCCACGTGAATGCAGCCACTGAGAAATACTTCGCAGCCCAGTTGCCACTCTTTCCCAGAACTGCAATTCCCAGAGAGAGAGAGAGAGAGAGAGAGAGAGAGAGAGTATATGAGTGTTAAACTGCTTCAGGTCTGTAGCATAGATTTGTTCAGCAACTCTGCAGTCCTGAACTTTTGGTTCTCATCACAGTTTGGGGCCGCAATTTAAAACCTCGTTTCATGGGGATTTACAGCCATAACAGACCTGGAGAATTTAGCACTCTGTGCTGAAACAGCAGGGAGTTGCCTGCCTCCCACTTATCTCTATACCACCCCCCTGCTGTTTCTAAGCGGTGTGCTGGGTTGAAACACAGGTGTGAGCTGTATCCATGTGTAGGGTGTGTGTGTGTGAAGTGGGGGGCTGAGACAGAATTCCGAAATAAGGGAGCACATCTATGCGATAATATTCTTTTGGCTAAATTAATAATGTTGCATTTGGTTTTGCTGGATTGTATCCTGCCCGATTGTTGTTGTTTTCTTTGCATATTTTATTTCTCTGCTTTTCTGATAACATTCCACGTCAATAAAGCATAAACAAAAACGATACAACAAAGAAAAATATTTCCTTTCAAAGATTTGAAATAATCGACAAAAAATCAGAAAACGTGGGAGGGGATGAGTTCCCCCCATCTCTGCCTTAGGTTGACTTGTGGTGAGGGGATTGGCTCATTCATTGGGTCTGAGAGTCTTATTCAAGACAGGTAAAATATTTCCCCCTGCTCTCCTGGGTTTCTGGATTCCCCATGGCCTGACACACACACACACACACTTATTCAACACTGTGTGATCGAAGTCACCTGTGTGCCCTACAAGTGCCTTTCTGCCCTTCTCTCTCTCCGCTCTCGTCCTGAAGCACCTGTCCTCAGCATCGCCAGTTAAAAGGATCAGGTGCGGTTTGGTTCAATGCGCGGAAACATGTGTTTTCAAAGTGAAAATGCATACAAAAACGTGTATTTTAGGAGAAAAGGCACAGAAATAAAACATATTTTTTAGAGGAATCCATTCAGAATGTACATTTTAGGGGACTGTGCACCCAATTTAAATGCATGATTTAAATGGGATGGAACAAATTTCAGACTGAATGCATTCAAAACTGACACTGAACAAAATATACAGGTTGTTGTGCGCACCTCTGTTGGACACTTACTGCATATTGGGCTATGTAAACAAATCATCTGACCTTAGTATACGGAAGTTTCCTATGTTCCCAGTGTGTAACAGGTTTGCAGTTTGATCTGTGAAAACTAGTGAACAAAGGCTGGGGGGGGGAAGTATTTTAAAAACCTCCTGTCAGTTCTCCCCTCCCCCTCCCTTGTCTTCCTTCAGACATTTTTGAGATCTTGTTTCCCACCCTGCTTTTTCACACAACAACATCAGGCTTTCCCAGCCTGGGCAGATGTGGAATGCATCTACTGGATTTTCAAGGTCATGGAATTATACCATTTGAGATTCCTGGCACTGAGGTGCAGAACCTTAAGCGCCGTGCAACGCTTGTTGCCATAAAGAATTATATTTTGGCAAGTGAACCTCGTAACAGATGCAGTCCCGAAAAAAACAAAAAACAAATTTGCAGCCATATCATAAACTATCACCACTGTGTGTGTGTACACTACACTCAAGAGATTTCTGCCTTTCTGATTTCATTGGTGTGTGTGCTTTTAAGGTATTTGTTTTCAAGAGTCAGGCTGTATATTTAGCTGGGTCTTGCTAGTTTTCCAGTTCGGCTATAAAGCAACCCCATATATAATGTTAGTGAACAGTGGGTGGGGCAGTGAGGTGGGACAGATTCAAACAGCTGATGTCTCCACCCTACCATAAAGCAAACTCCATCCTCCCTGCAGAGAAACAGCTGTCTGAAGAGCTGTTGTTCATGGACCCAACACATGTTTCTTTAGGTATGCAGGTCTGGTGTAGCGGCTATCACACAGGTGATTTTCCTCCCCAGTCCTTAGGAAATGGAAGCAGAAGTGGTCCCCTGCTTTGCATGCAGACGGTCACAGTTCTAGTCCCCAGCACGAACTGTTGAAAAGGGTATTGATAAGCACAACTGGGACATATTTCTGCTTGAGATCCTGAAGCGGTCAGAGTAGACAGCTGTGAATTTGGTTGGAAGCAAGAGTCTGGCTCAGAGTGAAGCATCTTCATGTCTTCTTCCCTCCACCTGAGGGAATCCCATGGCATCGAGAAAGGGAAGGGGTTGCCCTCAGCCTTGGCAGACGTCACAGGTTAAAAATGGAATCTTCTGCATGAATCAGAACCAGTGCCACCATCACAGAAATGCAGTCCAACCTGGTGTTCTCCAGATGTTGGCAGATTATCAGTCCCAGCCAGTGCTGCCAATCAGTGCTTTCAAACTGTCATGGCTTTCCCCCCCCCAAAAAAAAAGGATTCTGGGAGCTGTGGTTTGTTACCACAGGGGGTTTGAGGCCCCCTATTCCCTTCTCAGAGCTACATTTCCCAGAGTGCTTTAGCAGTCAATCTGTCTTCCCAGGGAACTCTGAGAATTATAGCTCTGTGAAGGGAACAGGGGCTCTCCTAACAACTCTCAGCACAAGCAACATTTCCCAGAATCCTTCAGGGGAAGCCATGGCTGTTTAAAGTGGTATCGGTGCTCTAAATATATGGTGTGAGGCCTTAGACAAGAACCGGGAACCTGTGGCCCACCAGATGTTGCAGAACTACACCTCCCTTTGTCCCTGACAATTGGACATGCTGACTGGAACAACATCTGGAGGGTGAAAACTTCCCCATCCCTGTTCTAGGTCAATCAAGAATTGACTGGAAGGAGGGGATGACAGCACAAGGAAGGGAGTGCTGGAGAAATTAAACCCACTGAACTCTGAGCAAGTAGCCACACATCACAAGGTCTCCCAGCCAGGGGTGCCAACTTGAATAAAATATTGTGTGGGCCCAGGTAAGCCCAGCCCCGCATAACCGATCACATGATGCAGTGCACACACACCATTTGAATGGGAATGCTCATCAGTTTTGCGGGGGCCCGGCCACCACAAATATTTTATTGTGGGGGGCCCCTAGGAGTTGGTTCTTGTGCTCCCAGCTTCCTGCTCTTTTGTATTTTTTAAGGCTAAGGTGTCGAGCTGGCCTCGTGAGATGTTATCTGCAGACGGTTCTTCAGAGTGGGAGTTGTTCTCAGGAACTCCAACCTGAGCCTCTCCCAAGGCTAGCTTTAGTAGCAGAGCATCAAGGAGGGAGCTGGACTGATTCAGCTGCCCGAGAATGCCGTAGTCCACAGCTGTGGCAGCCCATCCTGGCTTCTTCAGCTCCCACGCTTCCCCCGTATCAGATCCTTTGGCTCTAGTTCTCGTCAGCAAGCACCATATATGGTCTGGAGTTATGTCATGGAACTCCTCTCGGTATGCTGAGAGAGCTGCCCCTCCCTCCCCTCCCCAACCCCCTGATATCGGTTGCATGTTGAGAACTTCATGCTGGATTAGCAGTTGGGCTAAGTGCCATCTTGTTGATGGGAAACCATTCAAGCAACGTTAGGGAGATGGAGGAGGGTGCAATTAAAAAGGAAGCAAGGGGACGATGCCAGATTAGTTCATGTAATTTATAGAGACCCAGTTTTCCACTGAGTTAAAGGAGCCAAAGACCCTTAGAGCATCTCAGCCAATGGCAGCCTGAGTGCTTTCTGCCTGCTATGCCCCTCTGCAACATTAAACTAATCCAATTCAGTTAATCCAGTCTAATCCCAACCTGGTGCCCCCTATATATATTGGAGTCCAGCTTCCATCGCCCCTGACCACTGACCTTGCTTCCTGCAGCTGATGGGAATTGTAGTGCAAAATCATTGGAGGGCACCAAGTTGGAAACGGCTGAGCAAAGCCATCAAAGGTTTTCCATGCTCGCCATCACAACATTCACATCAGATAGGAATTCTGACATTGATTTTGGTGAGTTGTGGATGCTGGCAACCAGTTCCCTCTACTTAAATTGCAGGCCATGGGTAAAACGTCTGGTGCTCTGAAGTGCTGAGTAATTGCGCCATTTAACTTTCTAATTGATTGCAGTGATTAATATATCTAATCCTTAAATGAGAACAGGTGCAGATTTTTAAGTGCAGGTTTATTTGTTTCTCTTTCTGCCCCATGGCTGAAGGTGGCTTAAGAGAAAATAAATCTAATAAAAATAAAGTATTATTATTATTATTATTATTATTATTATTATTATTCCTGGGTGTACATGCTGGACTCACAAACACCACATGGCCTCAACCTGGCACATAGGACCAGCATCTCTTAGCTTCATCAGATGAAGACCTTCTGAGCATCCCACCCCCAAAACTCTTTCACTGCCATCTTGGAAACAACATCATTTTTATCAGAGCAGCTGATGGAGGCAGAAGCCAAAACATTTTACCACATAAAGAAAAAATAATAGCACACTGCTTCATAACTCACAGTAACATGCATATTATTTTAGTGATTTACCAAATCCAGGCTTGAGTGAGGTTCATGTGAGGGCCAGTGAGTGAGTGAGAGCCAG
This sequence comes from Podarcis muralis, assembly GCF_964188315.1. Lineage (NCBI taxonomy): Eukaryota > Metazoa > Chordata > Lepidosauria > Squamata > Lacertidae > Podarcis > Podarcis muralis. Next base: position 43,069,215 of record NC_135668.1, read on the forward strand.
TGTGGTGTTGTGGTTAAGAACGGTGGTCTCGTAATCTGGTGAATCGAGTTTGCTTCCCTGCTCCTCCACATGCAGCTGCTGGGTGACCTTGGGCTAGTCACACTTCTCTGAAGTCTCTCAGCCCCACTCACCTCACAGAGTGTTTGTTGTGGGGGAGGAAGGGAAAGGAGAATGTTAGCTGCTTTGAGACTCCTTTGAGTAGTGATAAAGCGGGATATCAAATGCAAACTCTTCTTCTTCATCATCATGGCATCCATTTGTCTTGGGAGACAATGAAGGAGTTCACCTTTGGGGTTACAGTGCCTGCTGTAGAGAACGACAAGGGAGAGACTTGTTTTGTTGCAGCTGGGGCAGATGAAGGTGTTCAGCTCCAGAATGCCTGAGATTTATATATATATTTTTGTTGCTGTTGCATGTTGGTTTTGCTTGCCTCTTGGCCTGGGTGCTTCATGTGGCCTTACAGCCTGCTCAGTTAAAAACCTCTGCTTAGAATGATAATGCAACTGATCCACTACTGCTGATTTGTGTGGCCAACACTGAAAGGAACGAAGGAATGGTGTGTGCTCTCAACTGCTTGCCATCTTAACCTGAGAGAGACCCCTTTGGTTCAAACACACACAAACACAGCCAGGCCAGGCGTGAGAACTTCTGGGTAAATGTCTTCTGTCGGGATGAATGGAGCCAAAGGCCCACCTTAGGCACACTTTGCTATCAGGCCTGGTAATCTCTTGCAGAAACACAGCCTGATTAATTAGTAACAAGGACTGGGAAGGCTGTCCAGAAGGAGCTACAAAGGCTGTGCTGCAAATCCTCCACAGTCACCCATGTTTTGAGTCGGCTGTGGCAGCAATCTCCTCTCAGCTTCCTTTCCCCCCTCCCCTAGTTCCCAGTGATCCGTGCAGTCATCCTTTTGTTCAGTACAAACAAACTAAGGCGGCAGTGCCAACTCCACTCACCTGGGAGCAGGTCCCTTTGAGTTCATTAGGCCCTAGAGGAGCTCCGCCCTTGTGTCCAGCACATCCTACTCACGAATGGACCCATAGAAATGAATAAGCGCATACCCTCCAACGTTTCTCCAATGGAAATAGGGGCATCCACAAGAAAAGAGGGACATTCTGGGATCAAATCAGAAACCGGGACGGCTTCTGTAAATCCGGGACAGTCCCTGGAAAATAGGGACACTTGAAAGCTCTGCAGGCATTCGGCATGCCTATTAATTTGTGCCTATTAATTAGGCTTAATGATTTCAGTGGGTCTGCTCTGAGTATAACTTTGTTGGATACAGCTCATGGTTAGAATTGTGTTTGTCAGTTGTTGTTGTTGTTGTTGTTGTTGTTGTTGTTGTTGTTACATCCCACCCATCTGGCTGGGTTTCCCCAAGCACTCTGGGTGGCTTACAGCATATATAAAACATAGTAAAACATCAAACATCATCTCTGACCACTGGTCCTGCTAGCTAGGAATGATGGGAGTTGTAGTCCAAAAACAGCTGGAGACCCAAGTTTGGGAAACCTTGGTTTGGAATAAAAGAGACTAAAGTGAATATAGATTAAAGGGATTTCAGAAGCATACATGTGTGGTACTGCCCAATTGGAGCAGGGGGCAGAAACCATGTCCACCATGGGCAAGTCAATGTGACAGGTAACTGGAACATGGAAAGAAGTTTTAGCAATAGATAAAGGGGGCAAAAAGATGATGGAACCAAAGGGATGGGATTTGATGAGTTCATGACCGCATGAAAACATTCTCCTCCACATCATATGTGGTTCGGTGGTCTGCAAAACCTGGGTGACTGATCCCTACTTGGGCTACCTTTCCCAGCCTTGCAACATAAAAAGAATCCACAAACGCCCCGAAGAATGTCAACCTCAAGCTTCTTTTTAAGTACTCTAAGCTTCTCTTTTGCATGCTCAACATGTAGCACAACAAATCAGTATGGCTGGCTTTTAAATTCACATCTGGGACGACAGCTTCCTCCAAGCAGTTCAGCCTCATCCAGATGTAATCTAAAACATGTGATTCATAAACCCCTTAAAATTGAGGTTTACGCTGGAAATGCCGATACGTTCTTAACTATGCTGGGAGCTAACAGTTCCCACCACAGGCTCCTTTGATAGCTAGAAGGGGAAAGGTGATGTATCCGGGTGTGTAAATCTAGTGTGCATTCACTTCCGACAAGTGCCACATCTTACAGATAACTTGGACTTCAGAAAGTTTTGAGGACGTCAAGTTTTCTTGGCGCTTCCCCTTTTATGGATGGTTCAGCTAGGACATCCTGCTAACTCCTCTTTCTGGACTGAACCCAGTTAGCTGGTGTCACTGAAAGGCAAATTAAACGTTGTTGTGGCAAGACGTGGGCTTCTGTTCCCTGTTCACGCACAAAGCAGGAACATCTACAGATGTTGCAAGCATTCAAGCAGGAGCGCTCACAAAAGCTGACCATTGCTGTCAATCAAGCTGACCATTGCTGTCAATCACAGCCCCTTAATTTGGTGTGTGTGTGTGTGATCAATGCATTTTTCTCCTTAGCGCAGCTTCCTTACTATGGTAAACAACTCTCTTGAGATTTGAGAATGCTAATGGAGACTGGGATGCTCTCTTGAATATTGCCAGTATACATGTCGATTAAATATTCAAAAATGCATTTGAGATATCCCTATGTAGTCAAAGCTTCAGACAGACAGACAGACAGACAGACAGACAGACACACACACACACAGAGAGAGAGAGAGAGAGAGAGAGAGAGAGAGAGAGAGAGAGAGAGAGAGAGAGAGGAGGGAGGGAGGGAAACCTCCTGTTACCAATGGTATTGATCCATCCCATCTTTTAGAGACTGCCCAAAGGCAATGGTCAGAAGCATAGCCCCTCCCTCCAATCCTTGCTTCAAGGTTAAGGGTGTAAGAAGGCACTGTTTTTCATTCCGTCCTGCGTACTTCACTGTTTTCATTCCGCTGCAGTTTCATCATCCACCCAAAACATTTATCTGCCTCATTGTCTGCTGTGGCAAAATAATGTAACTTGCATGATTTACATAGTTAATTATATGGAACAGTGCTCCCCCCCCCCTTAAAAAAATGTTTAGGAGTATTCTCATTTTGACTCAAGAAAATCACAATTTTATGGTTGAAATAAGGGAAAATAAATACAGTGAATGGACAGAAGTACAAAGATTCACAAAATGTTTAGGGGTATGCGTACCGCCCAGAAAAAAAGCACTGATATAGAGTATGTAAATCACATTTTCATTACATTTCCCCACCCCATTTATTTCACTGCAAAGGAAATACAATGCAAATGGGTGCAGGAGGGGAAGAAATGTAGTCAGTTTGTGGACTGAAAGCTACAACAAGGGCAAATGCAAACTGCATTCACTAGATTGATTTCTGCTCAGGGCATGCGACGGACAAGCAAACATTGGCAATTTCTGCTCCCATTTCTGTTTTTGTCGGAATCCTGCAACATCCCTATGCAAGATATCACGGAAATGGCTTCTTGAAAATGATGTTAAGTGGAGTAATGCCCTGGCTATTGGGATGGATTAAACAGAGCTTTCCTTTGTGGAGGACTTTTCAGCCATGTTTCCAGTAAAAAGGAGCTTCAGGGAGATCTGGACATTAAGTTACATGGTGTTTCTGTAGGCAATAGCAAACCTTCTGTTGAATTCTCCCTACTCGCCATGTAGTAATCCTTATCCATGGACAGTAACCCTGACCTTGCCAGTGGCAGCCAATGGAATGGAGCAGGGCAGAGAAATGGCAACAGGACAGAGGTTAGTTTTCCCAGGACCAACTAGTAGCTGAGAGCATTTGCTTTGGGGTCCTGGGCACAATCTATGGCATCTCCAGATAAGAGCTGAGAAAGATTTCCTGCCTGAAACCCTGGAGAAGCCACTGCCAATCAGTGTAGACAACAGATGGACCAATGACCTGACTCAGTTTTAAGACCACTTCCCATCTTGTGGTCAGTTGCTCATTCATTCTTTCCTTGTGAATCTGCTGGTGCACTTGGCTCATCAAGGGAAATTTTGCTGTATGCCCCTGCTGCTGTCTGAAGGGTGCTGGGTGGAGACCAGATAAAGGGTTTTCTCAGTTACTCTGTCTAGGTTGTGGAATGCCCTCCCCAGAGAGACCCGCCCAGCCTCTCAGCGGCTTGCCTTTCACTGAACAGCAAAGATGTGGCTTTGCTCACCAACCATTTGTGCTGGGGCAAATGAAGTCCAGTACCTTTCCTGCAAATTTTGTATTCTCAGGTTTTAGTTGTGCTCTGCTATTGTTGTTTGCAAAGTTGGCGGTGTGTTTTTCTTTGTTTGATTAGTTTTAATACTGAAGGGTGTTGGTGCAGGCCACATCAAGGGTATCTGGACTGAAAAATGGGGTAACAATGCTTCTGTAGAAAAATAAATGTCATGGAGGGCTTTAACTTGCCAGCAAGGCAGTTTCTGATGGCAGACCTACATATATCATTGTGTCCAGCTATGCTCTTTGTGGAACAATTTTATTGGGTTCATTATCATCACCCAAATGCCCACTTCTTAAGCCAAAGGCAAGTACTGAGAGTTATATAGTTGCTGTTGCTTGACAGAATTATCTCTGTCCACTTTTAAATGAAGCAGAGTCTCTTTTCCACCCTAGCAGCTGTGCAACACCCATTCAGCCAGACGTGGCTGAATTCTAAGGATTGTGTCCAAATGATTAATTCCACCTCCACCAGAAACACAGGGAGCTACCTTATACTGAGTCAGACCACTGGTCCATAGGGATGGGCACATACTTGTTTAACCCTGCACGGATAGCTCGGTTGGTAAGAGGGTGGTGCTGATAATGCCCAGGTTGCAGGTTCGAAACCTGTGGAACGGCTGCATATTCCTGCACTGCAAGGAGTTGGAATAAATGTTCCTAAGGGTCCCTTCCAACTCTACTTTTCTATGACTTCACCAGCCTTTTAGTGTAAATTTCTCCTGATAGACTTGCTTTGTGTGTGATTTGGTCCAAGATACAACCCCCCTCCCATAGAACACATCTTTGTATGTTATTTTCACTGTTACATGCATGTTCACACTTTACCCCATTACAGTGGTACCTCTACTTACGTTCACCTCCGGTTACGTATCCTTCGGAATATGTGCACAGCCAACCCAGAAGTATTTTTCCGTGTTTCGTTGCACGCACATGCACAGAAGTGCTCTACGTGCCGCACACATGCACAGAAGTGGCACGTCCGGATACACACACACCTCAGGATCCAACCAGAGCTCCAGAACGGATTCTGTGCGCAACCAGAGGTACCACTGTATATGCATTCTTGTACACATCCCTTGGCTGTAGAACCGCATGGGAAAATCCAGAGACACATGTATTTTAAAAGGTGGGCTGCCTTTTGGCTTGCATATTGTTTGTGCCAACTTTGCCTTGAAATGTGACCGGAATCAGTTTTCTCCTCTGCCCTTTTTTGGTGTGTCCAGCTCAACATTGTGTATCCAGAGTTTCAGAAAGGAGGCGCTCTTACTGGAAGGTCCCAGGTTATGGCACCTGGGACCTTCTGCATGCAAGGCAGATGCTCTGCTGCTGAGCTATGACCCTTCCCCAAAGGAAAAGATATTCAGAAATGTCTCCTTTTTGTTCCTGCTCAGGCACTGCTTCCTTCGCCTACTGTAGCTGCTGCCCCCAGCCACCAATCTTAACATCCTTTGAGAGGCTTTAGTTATGATGCCTGTCTATGGTTCCCTCTCCACCCCCTCTGCTCAGTCTGCGTGCATTGCTGTCTGCCGAATATTTTCACAGGGTAGCAGGTGGTGGTGGGAGTAACCCGACCATAATACAATATTACTGGCTTAAAACAATTTTCTCCAGAAAGGCATTTGGGGATGGGTTACTGAAGCCAGGGCTGCTCTGCACTGCCTCCGCCTTTCAAATCCTACCCACCCAACTCCCCGTCTCTCTCTCTCTCTTTAAAATCTTATCTCCTTTTCCTTCTTTCCTTTATTTGCATTCAATCCTGCTGACTTGGTAGGAGGCGGCAATTCTGCAACGTCTCTGCTCTGAACATGGTAGCTGCTAAGGTCAATTCCAAATATGAAGAGCTGATGAATAAGCCATTATCGAGCTGCTTTATATGTTGACTCAGTGGACATTTCCTGGCCTCGGAGAGAAAGCAAAAGAGAATGGCGAGCTTTGTCGAGTGGAGGAATCTTTAAAATGCAACATTTCTCTCCCCCCCCTCACCCCAGTCTCTTCTCCCCCTTTTGCAACTTTTATGGCTTTGTCCACTGGCATGTCTGAAGGAGGAAAACAGAGCCTGCTTGGCCCTGCGCCACACCGCTTGGCACAGAAAGATCTGGTGTCAGGGTGCATGTTAATTCTGCTGTTTTCCCACAGACACTGGTGGTTATTTTTTTTCCACTGGCAAAGTGTCCTTCAGGTGATTCTTTCTGGGTTGACACCTGAATGCTACTTTCAGAGCTGATGCACTTAAATAGGGTGACAGATCCCCTCTTTCGTAGTTGTGGATCTCCCTCTCGCTTGTGGGGTTCTCTCATTCTCTCGCCATGGCAGCATTGCAAGTAGGGCTGCAAGACTGAATTGATTTGATCTGTAGATTACCGTACTTTTTGCTCTATAAGACTCACTTTTTCCCTCCTAAAAAGTAAGGGGAAATGTGTGTGCATCTTATGGAGCGAATGAGGGCACAGCTATCCCAGAAGCCAGAACAGCAAGAGGGATCGCTGCTTTCGCTGCGCAGAGATCCCTCTTGCTGTTCTGGCTTCTAGGATTCAGAATATTTTTTTTCTTGTTTTACTCCTCCAAAAACTAGGTGCGTCTTATGGTCTGGTGCGTCTTATAGAGTGAAAAATACGGTAATCAGTGTGGTTGGGAGAATTAAAGACACACTTGTTTCTTTGTTTGTGTGTGTGTGTGTGTGTGTGTGTGGTAATGAGAAAGAAAATATTAAAAGTTGGCTTTTTCCTCCGAATAGCAAGCGTTTGTTATCTTTTTATTAAGCACAAAGTTCCTTGGGATCACTTTTTCACCCTCAAGATTGGGATGTTTCCTGATAGCTTGAAATAGATGGGCATAACTAACTAACTTAGATCCATTAATTCTAATAGGTTTACTCTGAGTAGAACTTAGTTAGATACAACCCTATGGCAACTGGTGACATGCTCTGTATGTGGATGGTGAGTAGTTTACAAGAGCAATGATAATAATGTGTTGGTTTTAAAATAATAATAATCCTGAATAGGGTAACTGTGCACCTAAAGGACCAGGTGAGTCATTCTGGACTCACAGCTGTCCATGGAAGCACAGGTCAATTCTGTGTCCAGGACAGCTGTCTACCAGCTCCACCTAGTACGCCGGCTGAGACCCTACCTGCCTGCGGACTGTCTCGCTAGAGTGGTGCATGCCCTGGTTATCTCCCGCTTGGACTACTGCAATGCTCTCTATGTGGGGCTACCTTTGAAGGTGACTCGGAAACTACAACTAATCTAGAAAGCAGCTGCCAAATTGGTGACAGGGAGCAGCTGCTGGGACCATATAACACTGGTCCCAAAGGATCTACATTGGCTCCCGGTACATTTCTGAGCAAGATGATGATGATGATGATGACAACCACTATGGTTTAGAGTAGGGGTGGGGAACCTTGGGTCTAAGCACAAAGCCTGTCTGTCTCTGGCCCTCAAAACCACACCCCTCACTTGCCCTGCTTCATAATCCAAGTGCTTTTGCCTGGCTGGAATGTGTCCTTGAACTCAGATACAGTGGTACCTTGGGTTACAGACGCTTCAGGTTACATACTCCGCTAACCCAGAAATAGTACCTTGGGTTAAGAAATTTGTTTCAGGATGAGAACAGAAATTGCACGGGGGCAGCAGAAGGCCCCATTAGCTAAAGTGGTACCTCAGGTTAAGAACAGTTTCAGGTAAAGAACGGACCTCTGGAATGAATTAAGTTCTTAACCCGAGGTACCACTGTAATGCCTTTTGCTTTCCTGGGAATTACAGTGCCCAGTGAGAGGGGGGGGGGCAGGCTGAATGTGGTACAAACCAGCCCACTGCACAAAGGTGAAATCTGCATTTGCTGATCCGCCCACTCTTGCCTCTGGCCACGCCCACTTTCTTTCCCTGGCCCTTCCCATCACTGGCACGTGGCCCCTGCAAGATTGCCCACACAGCAGTGTGGCCCTCAAGTGAAGAAGGGCTCCTGCCTTGATATACACCTAGAAAGAAGCAGAAGCAGGAGGCGAAGGAGGTCAGCTAGATCTTTTCGGTCACACACAAATAGCCCCAAGGCAGGGGAGAACGAGGGAGATGGAGGGATCCTTCTCAGAAGGACAATCCGTCACGAGTAGCGTGCAGTAAAAACAACTAAGCCCAGGAGGCATTTCCGAGGGACCCGTGAAAGGGCAGGGTTAAAGCCCAGACATGGCTCCACCCGCCTGCCCATTAATCACCAGGAAATTCCTCTTCCTTGATCTTTTCTCTATTCTTTCCAAATTAGACCTGGGGAGCGCTTTTTTTAGAATGCCTGAGTCATTGCAAAAGAGGGTGTATACCTTGACCGGTGATGGACACAGCATCTGTGTGTGTTTTAATTACAATCAAATTTTTGTGCCAAGAAAAGCTGACTTCAGTGATTAGCATGCATTGTGTGAAGAGGTTCCTGCAGGTAGAGGGAAGGGAGGCGAAGTGTTTGCCTACTTCCTCCCTTACCCTGGAAATGCTGGTGGTGGAATCTGGGACCTTCTGCATGCAAAGCAGGTGTTTTACTACTGAGCCCATTTTAAGCACCTTAACCCCCCCCCCCCCAAAAAAAACAGGGCTGCTGCAGATACCGCAAAGCAGAGCGGCAAGGAAGCTCCATGCACCCAACCATCTCAATTTGTCCAAAGACCTACATTTGCATCCATACATTTGCATTGACATGTGCAAATCTTTTAAGGACCAAGCAATGACCCCTAGATAGAAGACCCCTAGATAGAAGTTAATAACAACAACAACAATTATTATTATTATTATTGTTATTGTTATTATTATTATTATTTATATGCCGCCCATCCAACTGGGTCGCTGCAACCACTCTGGGCGGCTCCCAACAAAATATTAAAAACACAGTAAAACATAAAACAACAACAACAACAACAACAATAATGTATTATTTATACCCTGCCCATCTGGTTGGGTTTCCCCAGCCACTCTGGGCAGCTCCCAACAAAATATTAAAAACACAATAAAAGATAAAACATTTAAAACTTCCCTGAACAGGGCTGCTTTCAGGTGTCTTCAAAAAGTCAAATAGTTGTTTATCTGTTTGACATCTGAAGGGAGGGTGTTCCACAGGGCGGGCGCCACTACCGAGAAGGCCCTCTGCCTGGTTCCCTGTAACCTTACTTCTCGCAGGGAGGGAACCTCCAGAAGGCCCTCGGAGCTGGACCTGTCCAGGCTGGGCAATGGAGGTGGAGACGCTCCTTCAAGTATACAGGGCCAAGGCTGTTTAGGGCTTTAAACCAACGCTTTGAATTGTGTTCGGAAATGTAGCCAGTGTAGATCCTTTAGGACCGGTGTTATAAAATAATTGTGTTCTAAAAATTCTTGCCACCACAATGCTGCTTATGACATGGGTTCAGTCTTTCGGGTTCAGTCCTGTTAGATATGTTTCTCTGTCCTTTCTGTAAGTTTCCCCCAGGGCACCGACAGGCTTTGGAGATCCTTGGCACTCCTCTTCCAGTAGCCCATCATTCACAAAGCAGCATGTGGCTGTTTGGCACGAAATAATTTACAATTTTGTTAAGAAGTCACCAGCCCTTCCTGTTGCTTGGAAGCTGGTGTCTCCACAGATTGAGAAATGCCTGTTTCATCACATTAATGTCGAATTAATCTTCACGGACCAAGAAAAGAGCGAGTCAGTTGGTGGACATCACTCCAAGAGAGTGTTTGCTTTTGAAATGCAAATGTGAGGCCTGTCCAGGCAACCCTGATTCAAAAGGGGGTAATCATTATAACAGGCAAGAAGCCGGAGTAGACATGCAAGGAAAGGCTGGTGAAATTGAACTGAAATTGCTTGAAATTACGCCGGTGTAGGGTTTAAATTAAAAACAGCTGCTCTGCCTTAAAACTGTTTTTTGGGGTTTTAAAAACATCACCTTGAGGTTGGGTTGAATCTCAGTCCATCTGCTGGAGTTATTAGTCTGTCTGCGTTTCCAAACTTGTAATTCCAGCAGTTGCGGCTTCAATAACCACCTTAATTCAAACTAATAATGACCATGAGCCACAGTGTCAGTCAGTCAATTTCTGGTAAATTATCAAACACATGACCAAAGAGGAAGAAAAAAAAAAATACTTCTGTGCCGTAAATGTATTTTGCACTCGCGGGGTTTTGTCCAACTACAGCAGCAGAAGCCAAGAAGAGTTTCCATTGACTTCGCCGTGACTTGGATTGTGTTTTCGTTTGGCTCATGCTAAGTAGTAGCTGAGTTTGTTTTGTGTGAGTTTTCCCTTTTTCTTTTTGGTATACTATTCCACATTTTACACTAGTAAAATGTTCAGTAGTTTCTTTGCTAAGCCAAAATTCAGCAGCGGTGCTGTAATGGAGAAAGTAGCTGGAGCTGTTATAACCTGGTTCGTTCAGACTGGGCAGGTGGGCCATGTTAGCGACAGCTGTAGGGAGCTTCCCAGCAGCACTCAAAGGAGTGGCAGTAGTTTATAGCATTTCATTAAAAGAGCAGTTCCTTAAAAAAAAAAAAACCTCCACAGTTTGCCTCAATGGGAAAATAAGTAGTAGGAATGTGCAACAGTTGTCTCCGCCTAAGAGAAAAAGCATGCAATGGCTCTGTTCAAAACCAGATAACATTTATTGGAAAAACAGTGCACGCTCAACAATCGATATCATTCATGCTTCTGATTTATTATAGAAACCGTAATTTAAAACTTATAGAATCCTAGCATTGTAGAGTTGGAAGGGACCCTGAGTGCCATCTAGTCCAACCCTCTACAATGCAAGGACCTCAACTAGATCATGGATGGCAGATGATCATCCAACCTCTGCTTAAAAACCTCAAAGGGAAGAGACTCCACCACCATCCGAGGGAGTCTGTCCCACTGTCAGACAGCTCTCGCTGTCAGAAGGTTCTTCCTAATGTTTAGTCCGAATCTCATTTCTTGTAACCTGAATCCATTGGTTTGGGTTCTCCCCTCCAGAGCAGGAGAAAACAAGGTTGCTCCACCATCCATGTGATAGTCCTTTAGATATTTGAAGATGGATTATCATATCTCCCCCTCAGTCTCCTCTTCTCCAGGCTAGACATCCCCTACTCCTTCAACCCTTCCTCATCAGGCTTGGTTTCCAGACCCTTGATCATCTTGGTCTCCTTCCTCTGCACACATTTCAGCTTGCCAAGATCCTTTTTAAATTGTGGTGCCCAGAATTGGACACATCATTGGCTATCAAATGCTGTCTCAGTTTCTCTCTCTTTCTTTATATACGGTAATAACTGGGTTCCCCCCTCCTTAAACTTTTTAAAACTTTAAAAAACCCAACCACACAGGTATTAAATCAAATATGTTTAGCCTGGAGAAGAGGAGGTTAAGGGGTGATATGATAGCCATGTTCAAATATATAAAAGGGTGTCATATAGAGGAGGGAGAAAGGTTGTTTTCTGCTGCTCCAGAGAAGCGGACACGGAGCAATGGATCCAAACTACAAGAAAGAAGATTCCACCTAAACATTAGGAAGAACTTCCTGACAGTAAGAGCTGTTCGACAGTGGAATTTGCTGCCAAGGAGTGTGGTGGAGTCTCCTTCTTTGGAGGTCTTTAAGCAGAGGCTTGACAACCATATGTCAGGAGTGCTCTGATGTTGTTTCCTGCTTGGCAGGGGGTTGGACTCGATGGCCCTTGTGGTCTATTCCAACTCTATGATTCTATGATTCTATGTAAATGAAATATCACAGGTATGAAAATAAATTGGAAACTATGGGTGCACCCCGGAAGGGCAGCTGGAGGTTGTTGGATGTTGTGGACCTCCTTCTGTAGGATAGGAGACAGAGGATAGACAGAGGGAGAGGCCCAAGGCCAGCGACCTCCGCGATGCAACATCAAGAAAGCACCACCATTTCTGACCCCCCTGCAGGGTTCTAAGGGCAATAAGGCCAGAAAGCAGGTGTTCCACTGGTGGACCTAGAACACGCCTCTGAACAGAAGGACATAAGATGAGCCTAATGGATCAGGCCCATGGGTCACTGAGAACAGCATCCTGTTTTCACAGTGGTCAGCCAGACGCCTGTGGGGGGAACCCACAAGCAGGATCACAATTCAACAGCACTCTCCCCAGTAACTGGTATTCAGAAGTATGGTGCCCCAGAAAGTGGAGACAGTGGACAGCCTTCTCCTCCATGAATCCAATCCACTTCTAAAGCCATCCAAGTTGATGGCCATCACTGCCTCCTGTGAGATTGAGCGCCATGGTTTTAACTATGCACTGTGTGGGAAAGTACCAGCTTTTGTCTGTCCTGAATCTTACAGCGTTCAGCTCCGTTGAATGTCCATAAATTCTAATGCAGGCATAGGCAAACTCGGCCCTCCAGATGTCTTGGGACTACAACTCCCATCATCCCTAGCTAACAAGGACCAGTGGTCAAGGGTGATGGGAATTGTAGTCCCAAAACATCTGGAGGGCCGAGTTTGCCTATGCCTGTCCTCATGTTAGGAGAGAGGGAGAAAAACTTTTGCGTACTTTTACAAACTTCTATCGTGCCACCTCTTTCCTCAAACTAAAAAGTCCCATTGCTGCAACCTTTCCTCATAGGAAGTCTCTCCGCCCCCTTTCTAACTTTTGTTGCCCTTTGCTGAAACGTTTCCAACTCTGCAATATCCTTTTTGAGGTTAGGCAACCACGTCTGGAACAGAGGGAGGAACAATGACAGTCCTGGGGTCATTCCCCCTCATACTGGAAAGCGGAGAAGCACCTCATCATGATCAGGCGGTTTTGTGGCAAGCAGGACTTTGTGACTGTGCAGGACCCTGTAAGCCTGAACTGTGTCCTGAGCTGCAGACCAGAAGTGTCTTAACTGGACTGCAAACTCCCTGGTTATGCTGGATGCCCACCTAGAAACAAGATGGCAAGCCTTTTTATCAGGACTTGGGCCAAAATGTGCAACCAGGAAAAGCAAAGGAAATGGGTTTCTCAGCACCTTTCCATCTGCAGTAAAGTATCAGCTTCTAACTCCTATGAATCAGGCTTTGCAACCAGGTCTTCCCAGCATTTGGTGCATGTTCCATCATTTCAAAATGAAGCATCATTCAGTGATTTGGTGGGTTTTGTTTCGTAGGAGAGTGGGGGGGGGGGGGAACCCTCATAACTTCAGAAGGGATGCAAGTTCATGGGCTGTTAATTTTAATTCATTTTTAATGTCCTAAATTATGACGCCATAAATAAGCTGTAAATTTTTGCGCAGCAAGTCACCCGGGCATCTGAAAGCCATTAGGAAATAACTGCACTTTTCTGCAAACTGAGATGGTTTGCCATAAAGGAGTGTCTGGGGTGGTTGGCAGGGGGCAGGGGGAGGCAGACAGGTGCGTGGGGCAGAGAGGGAGGGGAAGCAAGGATGCTGGATGGGTGGCAAAGGCAGCCTGTTTTTAGGTCAGTGACTCCTGTTGTTTTTGCAATGCGATGCTCATATTTACTTGGAGGGGAGGAGAAAAGGCTCAATGATATCAGTTACTGGGAAGAGAGAGACCCTCCAGTGCTTTTTCAAAATTCCTGAGATCACCAAAGATTTATCATTCCAGTCCCCAAACATTTATTAGCCTGGAGGGCCAGCCACTCTGCTCACAAGGTCAAACGCCCTTCTCAAACCTGAAGGCGAGACGTGAAGTGTTTGGAGCTCATAGGACCTAAAGATAAAGCTGCAAAACTTTATGACTGACACAGTAAGTCTTGTGAGCAACACAGGGAGGCCATGAGCCCTTGTGCACGTGACCAGTGTTTTCAATTCCAATACTGTAAAATTATCGTCCAGAGGTCTGTGAGATCCATACGCAAAGAAGGCATCAATTTTCGTTCTGCCCTGTATCCATCACGCGCAGCGTTGTTTTCATTCTGCTGCAGTTCTTCTTCTTCTTTTTTAATAATTTTTTTAATTAAGTTTTCCATTTTAACCATCCAATCAAATCACATTAAATATTACAAATTATGCAAATACATATCATAAAGTCCTAATATTTTGCCAAATTATAATTTTTTTGTTGGGGGTTCCCATGCTTCAAGTTCATTGGGGTCCAATCATCTCATATTTGTACTGCTTTAAGTGTCCACTAGTCCTATCGTTGAATCTTCTTGTTATTATCCTTTTCTTTAGTAGCCTCTGAGCCTGCTGCACTTCATCTTCTGCCCATGACTATGCTATTCATCTTGGTCTCTGCTCTGGTGAAAATATGTATTTATGAATTAATTGTGTAAATCAAATAATTGCATTGTCATGCTATTCCACCCCAATGGGAAACAGAAGGCAAATGTGTTGGGGTGGAGGGGCAAAATCAAGTACATATGGTTTGTAGACTGAAAGCAACATTGCTGTTGTTGACATCCGTCTGTCTCGGGAGAAAATAGAGGAGTGCGGCTTTGGGGGTGAAATCAAACCATTAGAGAGTTATAGCACCTGCTGTGGCTGTAGAGACCGAAATGGGAAAGACATGTTTTGTTGCAGCCGAGGCAGATTAAGCAACAACAGTAGTCTCAGCCTGAATCCCTGGTCTGGAAGCTTTATTTGTTAGGATAAGTGTAGTTGGCCAGTCTGTGAAGGCAAATTCAAAGTCTGTGGGGCTGAAAGTTATGGGCACACATTTATCTGTGAGGTTGTTAAATTTCAAGTGTGTAAAAATAGGAAAGGAAGAAAGGTAATGACCATTGTGGTCTTGTTAGGCAGAAAAATGCCTGAGTAGTGCCCATTAAGAATAAATCAGTGTTTATTTGTATCTCCCCAAGAGCCATTGTTCACTATAAACGAATAGCCTGTTGTTTCCATGGTTTCATTAGAAATCTATGTAATATATTAGAGTTGATTGAACAGCGTTAAGGTGCACTGATGTGCACTGAGTGAATCTTTCATGAACTAAATGGCCCCCATTGATTTAGAAACAACCGTTGAAGGACTGACAACCCTGGTAGAACCCATAGGACCCTGTTTTCCTTTCTATGTCCATATTCGTCCTTATCAAAGGGTTGTGAACCATTTAGGGTAGTCAGAAGAAGTTTTGGGGAAGCAGCATGGGTCTGGAAACATCAATATTTGTGCATCACCGAGTGACAACGGCTTACCGTTAGTGGGTTATGTTATCAGTGTTTCTACAACTGGTCTTCACATCCTTAGCGGACGGAATAACGAGGATTCATTGAGATGGAAGATCCTACAGGGTTTATCCCAAGTGTAAAATGGCATGGCTGTTGGTGATTAATTATGAGCATCCTGTCCTTTGCGCCCTGGAAAAGACCATATTTCCAGGAGGGTCGCCCCTAGCAGTGCTCCAGGAAGCATTTGTGGAGAGCAGGGCTTTGCAGCAAGAGGTGAAATGATATAATCTGATCTCACATCTGCTTCCTGTTGTCTGGGTATCAGAGGCTTTCTTTGGTCTGCAATAAGCCCATTCTTGCTGGGCAGAGGCAGAAAATGTGACTGTTGAAAAAACAAGAATGGGGGGGGGGTGGAATGTGTCTGGAATAGGCATTGCTCTCTGCTGCCAAACTGAGATATTTTGCTCCTTCTACATCTTCTTTTTTTTAATATTGTGGAGGCTGGCCAGTTCTGCCCTCCTGCAGCATATGAAGAGTCGCAGTATTCCTTGGATTCAGAAGGCAGACAGCAACTGGGTGGCAGAAGAGATTGCTCCAGAAAACTCTCCGCTATTGGGCTATGAAATGTGGAGGGAGAACGAGGGGCTGTGGGGACACAATGCAAGCATCAGGTTTGAGACCAGACAGGGTGGTTTATTCTCTCTCTCCTTACAGAATGCAGGAGTGCAAATCTCTCCCTCCCTCCCTGCCTGCCTCCCTCCCTCCTTTCCTCTGCAATAAATCTTAGAAACTGAGACATGAAGGAGCTTTCTTTCCCAGATAACACAGACAAAATTATTTGGCTGAGAAATGAGCGTTTGGCCACAATAAGGGAATTTTATTTTTTTCATAGCAACATGTGAAACCTTGTGCCAGTTTGGGCCACTCAGTCCATCTAAGCCCAGTATGGTCCACTCTGACTGGCAACAACCCTTCTGGGTTTCCAGCTCATTCAAAGCAGTGGCTGTGGTGGCTGAATGAGTGAGTGGAAGACACTATAGCTGCACCTCCCACCCAAGGAATCCTGGGAACTGTAGTTTTTTTAAAAGGGTGCTGTGAATTGTCGTTCCGTTAAGGAGGATTCCCAGGATTCGTGAAGTGGGGAGAGGAGAATGTGCTTCACCTGTATGGTGTGTACGCAGACATAGGAAAAGATTTGGCAGGATGCAAGGCAGCACCTGAGTGATTAAGGCTCTCCTGAAGAATGGCCATAATCTCTGGGAGATTATTCCTACTTGGCCACTGAGAGCAGCAGGTATTAATCGGGCAGTAGTTCGGCACGTCTTCCAAAATGTGCAGACCTGCATGATGCCCTCTAACCCTTTCACTTGGCCGCCACAATCTTCCAAACACAAGACTCATCAGACAACGAGACTCCTCTGGGCGAAGGCAAGACTTCAGAGGTTCCTTCCCTGCTCCATCTTTTTTTTTTTTTAAGCCAAATGAAAATTTAAGCAAACAAAAAACAGCCGTAGGTTTCTTGTGACTAGTGTGTAGGGATAGATGCATTTTGTGTCGATTCTACATGTCGGTTCTGTTCTGTCACTGAGGAAAACTTGGCAAGTTTTGCTAATGCTGAAGTTGACATACAAGAGGAATGCAGTCAGTGTATAATAAGGCAATACATTCACAGAAAGATGGGCAATATCTATTCAGTTCTGGAATGATAAATGATGACATTCCATCTTATAACTTACATCGATTTAATATTTTATTTTATAAGTGGGGTTTTTTCTTGGCCCCCCCCCTTTATTATATTTCTTCCATTTACCGTATTAATTACTGGTTGTTGAAATGCTAGAGTGAAAATTTACAATCGAACCTTTTTTAAAAGAAAAAAAGAGAAAAAGTTTCATTCTGTCTCCATGTTTGTATCAAATCTGCATTTAGTGACACACAATCATGTAAGTGTGTGTTTTACAACACTCAAGTATGCAATACTCTGCCCCCTCCCACTAATTTTTTATTATGCAGGAAAGAGCATGAAATGGAAAACAGTAGCAGTAAACAACCACAATACAGTGGATGCTCGGGTTGCGAACGTGATCCGTGTGGGATGCACGTTCGCAACCCACAGAGGCGCGTCTGCGCACGTGCGGGTTGCGACCCGGTGCTTCTGTGCATGTGCAAAGCGCAATTTAGTGCTTCTGCGCATGCGCGACCAACAAAACCCGGAAGTAATCCGTTCCGATAATTCTGGGTTTTGGTGGTCCGTAACCCAAAAAAATGCAACCTGAAGCGTCTGTAACCCAAGGTATGACTGTAGTAATAAGGAACAGCATAGGTACTCAGAGCATGACTGATCCCAAAGCAAGCACAAAGCACAGTGCTAAAACAGATAACTTTGGGCTGCAATAGCTTGAGCTAAGGGGATGATTGGGATGCCGGGAGAATGAGATGACTGCCTCTCTCTTCACAGACATATTTCAAGACTGCAAACCAAACTTTGCCCAAGTGATCAGACTTCTTTGCGATGCTGAACAAGGTGTTCTGAAACATACACATTTCTAAGTGCGTTTTATCCTTAAATGCTCATCTTAAAATGCACTTTTTTTTTAACCAAGAACTGAACTGTGAAATTCAGAGAAGTGTAAAATGTGAAGGGGTAATTATCGGAGCAACCCTGTCTATAGAAAGGCAGCCTAAGCTACCCCTGTTCCAAACTCTGTTCAGGAAGAATTTGGAGGTACTTGACTCACAACAGCCTTTGGATCGACTGAGTTCTACCAGGTGTCTAGGTCATGTGACCAAGGTGAAAGGAGTTTGGACTGCTTTCAACTGGAAGGGCCGGTGATTAATCCTGGGACTTTCTACACGCAAATCATGATGGGCTACGGTCCCTCTCCCAAACTTGTGCATTCAAGCAAAGCAAACCTTTCTGCCTCTGTTTTTCAGGGCACAGCTTCCGTTCTCCAGCGCAGGTCTGACAACGAAGAGTATGTGGAGGTCGGACGGCTTGGACCATCAGATTATTTTGGTAAATTCCCAATTTTATTTCAGTTTGGGAAACAGTCAGAAAGACAAGCAAGTGTAGGTTTATTATGTCCTTGGGGTGGCTATGTGGGAATGGCCGTGTTCTGTTGTGCAGGATGTGAATCTCCCTTTGTGCTTCCACATGAGGCCATCGCTGAGAAGGTGTGAGAGTTTCTAGTGGCCAGTTGGCTAAAGTAGCCATCTGAAAATTACTCAAGATGGCCCACAGGATGATCCAGTTGGCTTGGAATGTAATAACATATACGAAGTTGCCCATCTAGTCCAGCAGCCTTTTCTCACAGCGGCCGACAAGAGGCTTTTCATAGGCCCACAAGCAGGGACTGTGTGCAGCAGCCCTCTCCCCACTTGTCATTCTCAGCTATGAGTCTTCACAGGCATACTGCCTCCGACAGTGGAGGTAAAGAGGGATATGGCTTCCATTCCAACCTATATTAGCCACAAGCAGTGCTGTTTCCATTCTGCTGCAGACCAGTTTCTGCCAAATACGTTAATTCATCCAGCTGTCTGCTATACATAGCTTACATTAACTTTTCACATAACTTGCGTTCATTTCAATGTAAAGGAAACATGAGTGGAAAATAATTAACTGGGTATCATTTGCAGACTTAAACACACACAAACACACAGACCATCCCACAGAGGAGAGAACAGAGGCTGTGATCAAAGCAACAGGTAACATGCAAAATCTTCAGAAATGTGATGATGGTATTTCCCCCCTCTCTCTCTCTTCCAGGAGAGATAGCCCTCTTGCTCAACAGGCCCCGGGCTGCCACTGTGGTGGCTCGTGGGCCCCTGAAGTGTGTCAAGCTGGATCGCCCTCGCTTCGAACGAGTCCTTGGTCCTTGCTCAGAAATCCTCAAGAGGAACATCCAGAGATACAACAGTTTCATTTCCCTCACTGTTTAAGTCATTCCTGCTGGCTGCCTTTTATGTTAAAAACTTGTGCACTTAAATTTCGACCCATGCCGTTCCATAGCTTTTTGAAGAAAACAAGAGACGTGTGTATTTTACGTATATTTTTTAAACGATCATGTCAGGGGCACTAGATATCCGATCATCATCTTTGTTATTATGTTAGAAAAAAGGCAGTAGAGAGCTTGATGAAAGTGGCTTTCGTGAACCACTTGTAGGATTTTTTTAAATTTATTTTTTCACATCCTGAATTACATTCCTGGTTGCCCTGGTCATGACGCCTCTCGGAATGCAGTTTTAAATACTGAAAACCACACATTTCAGCATTTATTTTGCCTAAGTGTGCTGAACAGCTGGTCGTATCTATGTTTTCTCAAACTGTAAAACAAAACACCTAAACCCACAACTACTTAACTTGAATATTCATCTTCAGAATTCTTCTTAGGCGGATTAGATGTTTCCTAAGACCCTCCCCTCACAAAAAAATTACAAAATCCCCTTTTAACATTTGTGAGAGTTGATTAGCAAATGGAGCCATAGTCCAACAAGGAGCAACAGGCCCATAAGCTCATTGAAATCACCAGGCTTAAGCTACAGAGAGAGTTGAAGGATATTCAGAACAGAGACTAACACCAAAACAGGTCTCCCTTTTATGAATATCCTACCCTGAGTGTGCTCATCAGTGCGATAAGGTTTGTTTTCCCTTCCTTTTTGGACATCCAACTCTGCCCTGAGATCGGTGGCTCAAAATAGCAACATGGTGTAAGAAGTGGGTGGGACCTCAGCTTTGCTGCTCCACATCAAAGCTTCTTCCTGCGTTAAGGATACCGTAGCTCCACACGGCTCAGGAATTTGGCACCAGTGGTGAGGGAGGCCACTTTTGGCACAATCAAATAGCAGGTGACTTGGGCATGGCAGTGGGACACTGACGCTGCCAGAACTGAAATACCTTGGGGGGGGGCAATTATATATGTTACGCTGTTTCCTCTTCTGAATCCAGCATGTTATTGAGGAGGGAGTTGCCTTACACTGAGCTAGACTGTAGTTCTACCCAGCTACATACCTTATAGCCTCCTCTGACTGAAAGGTAGGTCTCCCTCGACCCTGCTACTCGAGACCCTCTTAATTGAAGACGCTGGGGACTGTATTTGATGCATGCTCTCCAGCGCTGAGTCATTGCTGCTCCTTCACCGTGGAGGAAGCATCAAGCAATGGCAAGTTCTTTACATGAAGGAACGTGGCGCGTGGCAACTGATAGTGGAATAGGCGGAGAATGAATTTGGACAAACTCTTTAAGGCAGAGATGGCCAACACAGCCCATAGAGTCGAACATGGAGCGATTTTGAGGGGGCAAAAATAAACTGTGATCCCTGATTAGCACCTGTGATCCCTGATCATATTTTCCACCTTAAAAGCAAACAAACTGTAAAGCTTTGGTTTTGATTGGAGAAGTGAAACACGGGTGGTTGTGGCGGTGGTGTTTATAGCTGTATTCCCTTGCAATGTTTTCTCAGTTTAGCTCTCTTTCTGGCCCCCGCCCTGCCCAAGCACTCATTAGCCTTGCTGGGACTAATGGTAATAATTAATAATGCAAGGTGTCTGCCCTGCTCAGCGTGGAAGAGAATTTTGCCGCTCCCCCTGCTGTTTCCCCTGGACTTCTGATCAGGTGCCAAAAGAGTGGCAAGTTTCATCTCACCCCCTTGGCAAGGCAAAGCAGAGGACTGGCTTACAAAGTAGTTCTTAAGACATCCACACACGGCGACAAGTTACTACTTGGCAGGTGGTCCATCTGCATGGACACGAGAGGTGAAGAAAACGCCAAAGAAAAAATGAATCCAAATCCATAGCTTTTCAGAACGTGAAGTTTTGAAGCGATCGGTTTATATTTCCCGCACTCCTTAAATTTGCAAACCTTGGCAAAGGTCAGATCTCTTTGCTGTGGGGATTGCTTACTTGCACCCTGAATGTGAGTTTAGTCACCGTTTGCATAAATGTTTAGATGGACATTTACGGAAGCAGGGAATCCGCTGCGCTCTGACAATAATTCATTTCAGTGATATTTGTAAAATGTGAACTGATTTTAGACTGTAGTTTGTTAGGTTGTCCACCCTTTTGAACTCACTAGATTTAACACTCTAATCATGTTGCCATACAATATTTCACTCCATTCACAGGCTGCAGGCACAGTTCCGCAGGATTCTGCAAGGCTGTGCGGAATGAATGGGGGCTGCCTATGAGACCTATGGCGCCCTTTCATCTTCCAGTGAGGCTTGTTTGAGGCAGATTCCAGCTGGACTGTGTCCTGTGCCATGAATGTTAGGATGGGATCCTGTCTCTGCAAGAAGAGTTTCAGTCTCGTGGGTTCCCTCCCCCTCCACACTTTGTTTGATCTTTGTAAACTGTGTTTATTATTCTTATTTATGACCTTGGTTACTGTTTTTGCATGCATTGAAAAATGTGGAAAATCAGATGTCATGTTAGATAATGTAATGGCACCATCTAAAAAAGATTTTTAAAATACAATATACGTAATACTTATCTAAGACTCCTTGTGAAATGTTTTGGTATTCTGTCCTGTGTGGATTTTTTTTAAAAAAGAAAAAAGCGCTTTTCTAAAAAAGAGAGAGAGAAAAGAGTGAATGTTTGATCGTTCTTTCTGTTTTGCTTACTGCATTTCATTGACTGCTTTGGTAAAAATAAATAAATGTGCCTGGTGTAGTAATGCAGGAAACATTTGATCGCTGTCACATTGCGGAGAGTATCAGACTCACAGTGGAAAGGTTTATAGGTAGAAAAAGACTGGGTGCAATTCAACAAAAAATAGATGCACAAGTCCCATTGAAATAGACGCACAGAACCTAGGACCCAGCTAGAGGTTGCATAAGTAGTGCTGCAGTGAATAATTGATAAAGTAGTTAAAATGAGTTTTTTTAAAAAAACCACCATTTTAATGGACAAAAAAAGCTGCTGCTGATTAACTTTTTTGAAAAACTATTATTTTTTAAATAAAAAAACAATTGCATTGAAGGATTTTAACCTACTGAGTACTGAAATCCAAACGCATTTACAAAAAGCTAATAAAAAGCAATATATTTCAAAAAAGAATATTCTTTAAAATTCTTCCTTTTAAAAAAACTATGGTTTTTAATGCAAGGACTTCTTGATGGCAAGCCCCATGCTTTTCTCCCATATGGAGGGAATTCCTCCTCCAAGAGATGCAGGCATAATCCATGCATGCACTGATTTTACCTGTAAGTAAAGGCAGTCTATTATGAAGCAAGAAGCAGGATTTTTTCCCTAGTAGGCATGTAATTATGAACCTAAGAAGCTGGATCCGGCCAATGGCCCATCTCGCCCAGCATTCTTGTTCTCCCAGTGTCCACCCAGGCATCCCTCAAGCAGGACATGAGCACACAGTATCCTCCGTGCCTGTAATTCCCAGAAACTGATATACAGAAGTACCATATTTTTCTATGTATAACATGCCCCCATGTATAAGACGACCCCTATTTTGGGGGCTGCAACCAATCACACATCCCCCGCTATGCACTATCCATGTATAAGACAACCCCTGTCTTTTATCATTATTTACAGTAAAAAAAACCTAGTCTTATACACGTGAAAGTACGGTATACTGCCTGCAACAGTAATGAGAGAACATAGACATGGTGGCTAGAAGCTATTAGCAGTGTTACCCTCCATGTTTATGAGTCAGCAGAAGCATTTCCTTCTGTGTGGGAGATGGTCTAAAATCGATGAGAATAGTCAACCCGTTTTGAAGTGCTTTTGACCAGTGATGCTGTCTAAAATTAAGAGATGTGGGCAGGATTTTTCTGTCCGTGAGAATTGACAAAGGATCTAACCATTGCTTTACTGTAAAGTGGGGGCTAGCATCTTTTGCACACAGTTAATGAAGTATTATTAATTTCAAATGGGACCTGGGCACCCCTAATTCTTCTGGATTGCACCCAGTCTTTGCAAGAAACCTGTCATTCGGCCAAAACCGCATTGCAATTATTGTTGTAACTGTTCCAATGAAAAGCAGAAACGTGGACCACTGGAGTGCATTTCAGTGGAAGCAAAACGAGCAATGTTGCATTTTCAGGATTACCGATTGGGATGATGGGACGGAATGATGTCATTAATAAAATTATTGGAACTTAGAAGTGGTTTGTGAGCTTCTTTCAGTAAGGAAAGACCCTATGTGGCTTATACTAATAGAATGTATCATTGCATAGTTTACAGCAGAAGTGAACTCATCCCAATCCTTATACAGTGGTACCTTGGAAGTCAAACAGAATCCATTCCAGAAGTCCGTTCAACTTCCAAAACGTTCAGAAACCAAAGTGCAGCTTCCAATTAGCTGCAGGAAGCTCCTGCAGCCAATCGGAAGCCACAGAAGTCACATCAGACGTTTGGGTTCCAAAGAACGTTTGCAAACCGGAACACTCACTTCCGGGTTTGCGGTGTTCGGGAGCCAAAAACATTTGACTTGCAAGGCATTCAGGATCCAAGATATGACTGTGTAGCCAAACCGATGATGTCAACCCACAAGGTTATTGGCAGGCTTAGCGGGAACACCAGTTCTGCAGAACTACAACAGATCTTTAGAGGAGGGGACCCAAATAAGGAATATGAAGACTGAGCATGCTCTGTGGCCATGGGATGGTGCTTGACTGTGGCAGGGATGGGGCAGGAAAATGGGGGAGGAGAATGGGAAGTGGAACGGGGGGTCCTTCAGGAAAGCATGGCCGGTGGTGGCTGGAAAAGGAGGACTCCACAACACGGCATGTTGTGACGGGTCTCGCTTCAGTTGCAACATCATGTGCCCATTTGTCAATTGGAGGTATCCTGCGGCACCAAGCAAGACAAATGCTCACTCACATGAACAAAGGCAACTAGAGGTTCAGGAAGGGTTAAATCGAGAACAGTTAGCTCAGTTGCCTGTACACAATGTTTAGATATCAGTGTAGGCAGTGGCGTAGCGTGGGTTGTCAGCACCCGGGGCAAGGCAAGTAATTTGCGCCCCCTAACCCATGGATTTGCGCCCCCTAACCCTAACCCCCAGATGTTGCGCCCGGTGCCACCGGCCCCCCCTGCACCCCCCACACTACGCCACTGAGTGTAGGTTCCTGTTCTTCCCACACACACACCCAGAAGGGGAGTCACTGCCACTGCACAAATCCACAGAAGTAGAAACAGGTTTAGTATGAGCCACTGGCCTTCCTTTGCAGGGGTGGGTAGGTAATTTGCAGCCTAATTTGCACTAGGACTATTTAGAGTCTTCTGTGAATTGCGTCCAGAGGGTTTTCTGTGCTGCCTTACACCCCTGTACCTTCCCACTGGCCCCAGCCTTGACTTCCAGCCTTCTGCAAACGACTACATCACACAGCTCTTGGCTCCTTTCCTCAACTTTCCCAAGAGATGAATGGGCATGTCCCATTCGAAGGTGGAATCCTTGCCCTTTGCTGCCCCTAATGCCTCTGCTCAACTCTCCAGCCTTCTCTGTTGATATAAAGCAGCCTTGCTCAACATGATGCCCACTGTATGTTATAGGAGTTCAATGAATCCTTGCCAGCGTGGTCAATAGTTGGGGGTCAATGGGGATTGCCATTGTTACCTACCGTGAGGTAGGAAATAGGATGGCCATGTGGCTGCAGTGAGACAAGCTCGTGTGCAATTGTGCCTGGGAGTGCAGCTGTACGAATCAATTCAAAACTATTGGCATGGTGTGTCCCATACCCAATGTTTTTGGTCTTTTTTAAAAATCCCCCACAGCTCCTAGTTGGGGAATTAAAGATTTATTTGGCTAACATCCTTTGCAGGGTAAAAGAGCTGGCCAGCCACAGAGGCAACATCTGCTACCATCTGTCCGCTGGCTGGAATGCGGGAGACGTTTTGCGCTCCATCAGGCTGGTCCCACCATAATACGGAGGATCATAGTCTGCCGAGGGTGTGTGAACGACACAATTGTCCAGCGCTGGTATTAGGCACAGGATTCAGGAGGCTGGCGATCCTAGCTTCACAAAGCATGCACCCAGGCTTAACGAAAACCTCTGAAGCAGAGGGGAGGCACAGAGGAAGACTTGCAGCGGCAAGGATTTTGCCAAAGAGGAAATTTCAAAGCGTGTTGGGAAGGTTTCTGGTTGGGCGAGGGTCCTGAGAAATTTGCAGGATCCTGAGAAGTTTGCAGAATTGATGCATTCGTGTCGAACACTTCTGCAGGACTTTTTAGAGACAGGCACCTCTCAAAGCGGCTTACAGCGATACTAAAAAGAAAATGTCAACAAAGCCCCCATGCAATAGAAATCAGGAACAGGGAGGCAAATACTTCTGGAGTGCTTGTAAGAAAGAAGGCTGGCTGGGGCTGGCGGTGAGTTGGTGGGACCCTAATGGACCATTGTAGATGGTGAAAGGGCCTGCAGAAGGACTTCTGCTGCAGATCTCAATGGGACCTACATTTGCCTCATGCAGTTTTGTTCTGCTATATATGGGTTAAAGGTAAAGGTAAAGGGACCCCTGGCCATTAGGTCCAGTCGTGACCGACTTTGGGGTTGTGGCGCTCATCTCGCTTTATTGGCCGAGAGAGCTGGCGTACAGCTTCCAGGTCATGTGGCCAGCATGACTAAGCCGCTTCTGGCAAACCAGAGAAGCGCACGGAAACGCCGTTTACCTTCCCGCCAGAGTGGTACCTATTTATCTACTTGCACTTTAAGGTGCTTTCAAACTGCTAGGTTGGCAGGAGCAGGGACCGAGCAACAGGAGCTCACCCCGTCGCGGAGATTCGAACCGCCAACCTTCTGATTGGCAAGTCCTAGGCTCTGTGGTTTACCCCACAGCGCCACCCGCGTCCCTGATATATGGGTTACATGGACATAATTCAAAAAACAATACCTAGGCATGTTTATATGGAAGGAAGCAGTCCCTGAGGTTAGGTGTGTGCAAGACATTCAATTATGTTTGGATTTCAATGAGAAACTACCTATCTGCGCATTTTGAACCAATACAGGAATCAAATCACAGTTATCCTTCAAAAGTTGCCCTTCTCTGAATTTTGCAATTTTATGATAATGATAATAATTTTATTATTTCTACCCTACCGATCTGGCTAGGTTGCACCAGCCACTCTGGGTGGCTTATTTATTTATTTATTCATTAAATTTATACAGTATACGGCCTTTCATCACAAGAACTCGGGGCGGTTCACAGACTAATGCAGTTCTCCAATGTATACAAAATGTAATAAACTGCATTTATTAGGGAAAGTGTACATTAAGACGCATGCATTAATGTAAGAAATATATCTAAAAAAACAACAACAGATTAGATACAGGGAAATCACTTGCAAAAACGTGCACGTTCATCAAATTGGTATTAAAAATGTGTCTATTGGAAGAAATCTGCACTAAAATGCTGATAAATTTTTATGAGAAATACACACACACACACATATATATACATATATATAAATATATATAAAGAACCCGCAGATTGCTGTGGAAACATGGGCCTTCTCTGTGAGCAGAAGGGCAACAGGAATTGGGCAAAATCTGGAAACCTATGGCAATCAGCAAACACATACATCTGAGGCAAAATCTGGGTTTTCTCTTGACAAAATCTGATACAGAACAGTCGTGTTTAACACAGATAAAGGCCTGTCAGAGTAACCTCCACACACATGGGGTGCTGTTGCCCTTCCACTGGGACTGCTGCCCACACTCCTGTTTTGCACAGATGGCCTGAGAGATTTTAGTGCCTGAGACGGCCTCCTCCAAATGGTGCCCCTCGTTCCCCCAGTAGCAATAATATTAATTAAAAAAAATAAAAATCGGTCATTGAGAATCTGCTGCCCTTTAATTTAGGTTGCCAGCAGACCATAAACACATCCACCTGGAACATTTTTTGGCTTTTGGGCTTGTTGCCAGAAACGCAATGGACAAAGGCAACCCTCTGCCCCCCCTAATGTGTTTTTAAATTGGAAATCCTGGCCTATTTCTGTTGTTTTTGTTGTTATTAACATTTCGATCCTGCCTGTCTTGAATAGAGTGAGTGTGCAAATCAGGGATAGGAAATAATCCATCCAATGTTTTTTGGGACTCCGGCTTCCATCATCCTTGACCATTGGCCATGCTGGCTGGGGCTGATGGGAGTTGGAGTCCAACAACATCTGGAGGGAGGGGCACAGGGTCCCAGTGTAGATAGTGATTCCTAGATTGTCTCCCTGCCTGTTTTGAGTGATTATGATTCATTCATGTGCCTATGACCGTTTCAGGCTGAGGCTATAATAAATATTGCTAGGCTCTACCCCAAATGATGACCACCACTGCCAAAAACAAAAAGCTAGGCAACTTGTTACGGGAAATTTAGACTAGGGATGCGAAGGTCCTTTGTAGACACATCCTACAACATAACAGATAAGCTACTTGGCAGTGGTGGGCTACTCTCTGCACACCCGTATCTATGTTTTGAAATGAAATTGGGAGGGGCCTCTCTCAAATTGCACGTGCGTGGAAAATCCCCACAGATTCTGGGCTCTTCAATACACTCAGGATGCAACGGGAACCTGCAGTGCTCTCTGTCTCTTTCGCTCTCTCCTCTCTCTTTTCAAAAGCTTGCATTGAGACTGGGGAAGGCTCAAAAAGTCGGCTTAGCAGAGAGGAAGGCAGTCGTGCCAGGCTCAAACGCATCCAAACATGCCATTTTGGCGCGTCCGCCAGCAACGCTGAATGACTTGGCAGGCGGCGCAGCTGCTAACATAATCTGGAGTGGCGACACCATTGCGCTCTTGCCGCATTAATTCCAGTTTCCATTTGGCTGGCTCTCTGGGCTGAAATTTATGAAGGCCTCTGCAAGGTTTACAGCAGTGTGCTTCATAATGTGTTCTGGAGAACCCTGGGGACTCCTCCAACTTTATCAAGGGCTGCTCAGGGTTCCTTCCAGCCCTACAACTCTATGATTCCATTATTCTTTCCTGAGAAGATCAGGTGTGGCTAACAAACCTTCTTGGAAAACAAGCTCACACGCCACTATTCCAGTTTGCCTTGCCATGCGCAGCCGCAGGGATGAGTTTGCTGTCTTGCTGGGAGCATGTTCAGCTGAAATGAAATTGAGGCCCAAAGATTCTGTTAAGCGACTAGGAATGGGAGTGAAATTCAATTCCCTTCCCATTTAAAGGCAAAATTACCAAATTCACATTTTCTACAACAATAAAGGAAATGAAACACAGCCACCCTTTCAAGGTTACTCTTCCCTGAATTTTGCAATCCAATTTTCTGACCAAAGAAATGTGTAGCAGAAGGCATATAGGGCATAGCTGTCAACTTTTCCCTTTTCTTGTGAGGAATCCTATTCAGAATAAGTGAATTTCCCTTTAAAAAAGGGAAAAGTTGACAGCTATCATGTAGGGAAAATTACAAAAATGCATTATATTAAGGGAAATTGTTTTGCAAAAATGTAGAATATTAGGAGGCACCTACACTAAAATGTAGCCTGACCAAACTGCGGGAGGCAGCGGAAGACAGGAGTGCCTGGCGTGCTCTGGTCCATGGGGTCACGAAGAGTCGGACACGACTAAACGACTAAACAACAACAACACTAAAATGCTGGTGAGTTTTCATGAGAACCTCTTTTTTAAAATCATAAGGTGATGTGGAAATGTGGAGTGGAAAACTACAAAACTTGAAAGAAACAAAAATTGACAGTTTCCTGAATGTGACCTAAATGGTAGAGAATTGTTATTACCTGTTGCAAGGCTATGGTCACCTGCCCATCTATCCACCCCCCCCCCCAAATGTCTCTGAGTGCCATGGACCTCTTGGCTCTGTCAGGACCTAGCATGGATTGGAAGTCCCAGAAAGACCAGGCAGAGGAGGGAGAAGAAGCAGATGAGAGGATGGAAGGCTGGCACCCAGGGATGGAGGAAGTAGGTCCTCCCCTTGTGATTCTATATGTCAGAGAGGGAGAAGCAAAGCTCCCAGCTTTCTTCTCTGCCCCGCCTCCAGAGCACAGAGCCTCATTATGGAGATGGTGCAGACTCCTTATGGGGTCCCCGCTGCGGGATCACATTCACCCACCACTGCCCATGATTGCTCAGAACTCTGTGTGAGCACAGGAGAAGGAGGGAGACACTTTCTGAGACATCCTTCATCTATAGCATCTTCTGGCCAGAACCCCAGAGGACCCACAAAACCACAATGTTGACTTGAAAGCGTACAATCCTGGTAACAGAGCACATACAACTAGACATATATATTCCCCACAGTGATTAAAAAAAGAGAGAGAGAAAGGAATCTGACAAGGGTTTGCTCACAATAGCTGCTTCACATTCTTTTGTAAGTGTGGAATTTACATGGGCCGCAGAATGGCTTCATTACGTTACCATGTGTTTAAGATAATCTGTTGATTAGCTGCATTTCCAGTGGGGTTCCTTTCTCTTACATTCCCCCCTTCTTTTAAGTCACAGTTGCAGAGCAAAGGCAAGAAAGCACATACCTCAAAATCATGCAAAACCATGGCCTCGGGCAAATCGACCTCGGCGCAGTCCCCAGTGGGCTAAAGCGTTTTGTTCCAACACGGAGAAATGCAGCTATGCTGAGAAGCAAATAAGATGCGGTGTTTGGAGGTCTGCTTCATGGCCCAGCTGTGCTTGGGGCTCAGGAATTGGCTCGGGCTGAAGAATATGGATTATTTCATTAAGTCTTTCCGATATTATGCATGTCTGCCTTCTATTTCTACTCTTGGATCTGGAATGTGAGGCTCGGCTGTTACTGAAGCCCTTTTGAGACAGTGCTCTCCCCCACCACCATGGAGTCGATTTTTAAGCACTAGCTCAAAAATATTGTTTGTTTTCAGGGTTCAGAGCCAGCTGCAGCCCATCCAACAGACTACAATACTTGGCCTGCGTCAAGCAGTGGTCAAACAGGGGTACTGTTGTTGTTGTCTCTTTTATTAAATAAATTTATACAGTGGTACCTCGGGTTACAAACACCTCGGGTTACAAACACTTCAGGTTACAGACTCTGTTAACCTGGAAGTAGTACCTCGGGTTAAGAATTTTACCTCAGGATGAGAACAGAAATCGCGCGCTGGCGGAGTGGTGGCAGCGAGAGGCCCCATTAGCTAAAGTGGTACCTCAGGTTAAGAACGTATCTCCGGAACGAATTAAGTTCATAATCAGAGGTACCACTGTAGACTGCTTCCATGCAGGCCTAAACCCATCAAAGCAGAGTACACAGTAAAATCAGAACGAAGCACTGAAACACAAGCTCTGATGACAATAAAATCTGTTCCCCAGAATCTAAAACAATAAAACCATCCATACAAACTCTAAAAACAACAATATCAAATATCAGATTGATCTTCCTAAGCAGAAACTCCTTCAGTAGGTGCCTTAACACCATCACACGAGTGGATCAGGCTCCCTAGGGAAGTTGTGGATTGTCCTTCAAGGTTGGATGGCCACCTGTCATGATTGCTTTAGCAGTCCTACATTGCAGGAGGTTGGGCTTGATGACCCTCAGAGTCCCTTCCAAATCTATGATTCTGATAGGCACCTGTCTCAAGGCAATATGATGTTACCATTCTTCCCCAGATTGGATTTTAAATCCAAGTTGGAGAAGAATTCAATTCTCCCCTAGCCTCAGCTTCCGGGTTCTTGTCCTGTTTCCCTTAAAGGCCAATATGCAATTGTGTAAATGGCCCCAGACTGCATTCTGAAGGCACATGAGGCCACCAAATCTGCTGAAGCTAAGCAGGCCTGGGTTTGGTCAGTACTTGGATGGGTGACTGCCTGGGATTCATGTGTAAGCTGCCTTGGGTTCCATGTTAGAAGAGAGATAATGTAAAGGATTTTTAAAAGAAATAAATAGCCTCTGTGCAACTCCACCTGACCATTTCTGGGTACAGAGATAACTTTGAGACGAGTCAGTCATTTAGCCATCAGGGCATTATACTCTACCAGTTACTGGAAAAAATGCACAAATGTTGTTTGTGGGTTTCCCATAGGAATCTTCTTGGCAGCTGAAGATTCTGGACTCAACAGAAGATTCTTTCTTATGCCGTTAGAGTTTTATATAAGTTGGTGCTCTGCAGAGATACCCAAGACACACCAATGGATAGGCAAGAAGCAGCAATCGCGTGGCCCCTGTTCTCAGGTGTGAACAGACCTTTACCTGCCGAGTCCCACAGATGGGCTTGAGAAGACAAGCTTTATTATTTGTTTTTTTAAAAAAACAACAAAACAAAACAAAACCTCTGATGTTTTCACCTGTTCGCAAGGAGCATAAGAACTGTCTGGCCAATTCGTTGAGGTGGCTGGAGTGTGTGTGGAGCAAATTGTGGCAGAATCTGGCAAGGGATGAAAGTTGGCCTGTCCAAAGAGCCATGAATATGCTCCCTTTGGTTTTGTTGCAGGGGGAGGGGAGAGGTTGGTGTGCCAAGAGGACATTCAACTGGGTTCTCTTTCTTGGTCAAGGCTCAAAGGACGGCACTGGGAGGGCGGCAGCTGTAGCTCATGGCGCTGAGCCAATGTGTTTGGCGAGAAAAAGTCAGTTTGGGAAAAGGGTGAAGGGAGAAACATTCTGCGTTATGAACTAAGCACAAGGGATGCACCTGCCGAGCCTCTAAGGTGTGAAATAACTATATATGTCATAGGTGAGGGTTCCCTTCTGAGCAACCTTTGGAGGGCCACATGCCAAGAGTGGGCGGGGACCCAAGGAAAAGTGGGTGGGGCATCAGATGTAAATTTTACCTCTGTGCTGTAGGCTAATTTCTAACCCCACACTTGCGTACCTCTCTATCCAGGCAACCAGAAGTCATGGACCTATTGCAGGGGTCAGCAAACTTTTTCAGCAGGGGGCTGGTCCACTGTCCCTCAGACCTTGTGGGAGGCCGGACTATACTTTTTTTTTGGGGGGGGGGGAATGAACGCATTCCTATGCCCCACAAATAACCCAGAGATGCATTTTAAATAAAAGGACACATTCAGAGTCTGCAGGGCAGCAGCTGAAGAAGGTGCAAAAAAGGGTTTTCTTGTGTGTGTTACTTGTGGCTGATTAGCTGCTCTCCCTGTGCAAAGGTCAGAGGGGGCAGGGCTTCTGTTGAGGTAGGTGATTAGCTGTGGGAGGAGCTTATCAGAGTCTGCAGGGCAGCAGCTGAAGAAGGTGCAAAAAAGGGTTTTCTTGTGTGTGTTACTTGTGGCTGATTAGCTGCTCTCCCTGTGCAAAGGTCAGAGGGGGCAGGGCTTCTGTTGAGGTAGGTGATTAGCTGTGGGAGGAGCTTATCAGAGTCTGCAGGGCAGCAGCTGAAGAAGGTGCAAAAAAGGGTTTTCTTGTGTGTGTTACTTGTGGCTGATTAGCTGCTCTCCCTGTGCAAAGGTCAGAGGGGGCAGGGCTTCTGTTGAGGTAGGTGATTAGCTGTGGGAGGAGCTTATCAGAGTTTGCAGGGCAGCAGCTGAAGAAGGTGCAAAAAAGGGTTTTCTTGTGTGTGTTACTTGTGGCTGATTAGCTGCTCTCCCTGTGCAAAGGTCAGAGGGGGCAGGGCTTCTGTTGAGGTAGGTGATTAGCTGTGGGAGGAGCTTATCAGAGTCTGCAGGGCAGCAGCTGAAGAAGGTGCAAAAAAGGGTTTTCTTGTGTGTGTTACTTGTGGCTGATTAGCTGCTCTCCCTGTGCAAAGGTCAGAGGGGGCAGGGCTTCTGTTGAGGTAGGTGATTAGCTGTGGGAGGAGCTTATCAGAGTCTGCAGGGCAGCAGCTGAAGAAGGTGCAAAAAAGGGTTTTCTTGTGTGTGTTACTTGTGGCTGATTAGCTGCTCTCCCTGTGCAAAGGTCAGAGGGGGCAGGGCTTCTGTTGAGGTAGGTGATTAGCTGTGGGAGGAGCTTATCAGAGTTTGCAGGGCAGCGGCGCGCGCCTAGCGGCGTGCACAGTTTGATCCATCTTTTAGATTTAGGGGAGCTAGTCTCACACGTTTGTTGGCAGAGAACTAGGGGTTTTTTGGGGGGGAGTTATTTGTCCTGTCTTCACGCTTTTTTATGATAGAGGACCGCTGTAGTCACCCCCAACGACACGTTCTCAAGATGGAGGGTGAGGGAACAGCTGCAGTCGCCTGTGATTCCTGCGCAATGTTTGCCATCTTGCCAAAGGTTGCAGGCAGCTTTACTTGCAGCAATTGCATGTTGATTGCACTCTTACAAGACAAAGTCCAGCAACTGGAGGAACGTGTAGCTACGCTCCAAAGAATTAGAGAGCTAGAGCTCTTCTTGGAAGCAACAGAGCACACCGTCTCCACCAAGGAGGAGACAGGGGACTCCCCTGAGGAGGAGGCTAGTTCACCAACACAGGAGCCAGATATATGGAGAAACGTGACTCAAAGAAGTAGGAGGCCCAGGGTTCGCTCTGATTGTTTAGAAATACACAATCGCTTTGAGGTCCTCTCCCCTAGCATGGAAGACGAAGAGCAGACCCCATTTGAGGATCTCTCCCTCATTACAGTCGATCAGGTATATGAGGACGAGCAGCAAAGTCAGTCCTCAGGGAATGTGCAGGCGACCTTGGAACGGACAGCTCACGGAAGAACCCCGACCAGACCTAAGAGGAGGCGTGTAGTGGTGATAGGGGATTCCCTACTGAGGGGAACAGAAGCAGTGATCTGTGGGCCTGACAAGATGTCTCGGGAAGTGTGCTGTCTCCCCGGGGCTAAGATCCAAGATGTAACTGAACGACTGCAAGGAATCATAAAACCCACTGACAAATACCCCTTCCTCTTGGTTCATGTGGGAACCAATGACACTGCAAGCAATAGCCTCCAGAGGATCAGAAGAGACTACGAGGCTCTGGGCAGGAAATTGAAGCAATTAAATGCACAAATTGTCATCTCATCTGTCCTCCCAGTTGAACGACGTGGCCCAGGGAGAGAGGGAAAAATAGTGGAAGTGAACAACTGGCTTCGCAAATGGTGTAAACAGGAACGGTTTGGATTCTTAGATCACGGGCTGCAGTTTCTTAAAGATGGACTTCTGGCAAGCGATGGGCTGCACCTCACAACGGTTGGGAGGAATGTTTTTGCCAAAAATCTCAGAAACCTCATCAGGAGGGCTTTAAACTGACTAATGTGGGGGAGGGAGACAGTGCTCCTGAAGGTAGGAGTCTATCAATTGATGAAGATGATCATCCAAATGTCATAGACCAAATGGAGCAAACAGCACACAGACCTAGTGGTGGGAGGAAAAAATCCTTAAATAAGAGACACGGGGGAATGATTAATGGACTTCAATGTCTGTACACTAATGCGCAAAGCATGGGAAATAAACAAGATGAGCTTGAGCTCTTGGTACAGCAAACTAAATATGACATAATAGGCATCACTGAAACCTGGTGGGATAAGTCCCACGATTGGAATGTAATAATGGAGGGATACAATCTATTTCAGAGAAACAGACCAGACAAGAAAGGAGGAGGAGTGGCATTATATGTCAGGGATGTGTATACCTGTGAAGAGATCCAAGATTTAGAACCTCAAAGCCAAAGTGAGAGCATTTGGGTCAAAATTAAGGGAGAGAAGAATAACAGAGACCTCATTGTGGGAGTTTACTATAGATCCCCAAGCCAAACGGAGGACATAGATGATGCCTTCCTGGAACAGATGGCCAAGCATGCAAAAGGAAGGGAGATAGTAGTAATGGGGGACTTCAATTACCCGGATATTTGTTGGATGTCAAACTCAGCCAAGAGCATAAGGTCAAACAGATTCCTCACTGGACTTGCAGACAACTTCATTGTCCAGAAAGTGGGAGAAGCAACAAGAGGAACAGCCATTTTAGATCTGGTCCTAACCAATGTTGATGACCTGGTTAGTGGGGTAGAAGTGGAAGGATCATTAGGCGCGAGTGATCATGCTCTTCTGAAGTTTACTATACAGCGGAAAGGAGCAGCCAAGCATACTAGGACTCAATTTCTTGACTTTAAGAAAGCCGACTTCATAAAACTTAGGGAAGTGCTGGGTGAGATCCCATGGACAGTAATACTAAAAGGAAAGGGAGTTCATGATGGCTGGGAGTTTGTTAAGAGGGAGATAGTAAAAGCACAACTTCAGGCAATACCAATGAGACGGAAACATGGAAGGTGCCTAAAGAAGCCAGGGTGGCTATCTAAAGAACTTTTAACTGAGTTAAGATTAAAAAAGGATGTGTACAAAAAATGGAAAAGGGGGGAAACCACCAAAGAGGAATTCAAACAAATAGCCAGCACGTGTAGACACAAAGTCAGAAAAGCTAAAGCACAGAATGAACTCAGGCTTGCTAGAGAGGTTAAAAGCAACAAAAAAGGCTTTTATGGGTATGTTCGTAGCAAAAGGAAGAACAAAGAAACAGTGGGGTCACTCAGAGGAGAAGATGGTGAAATGCAAACAGGGGACACAGAAAGGGCTGAACTCCTCAATGCCTTCTTTGCCTCAGTCTTTTCCGATAAAGAAAACAATGCCCGACCTGAAGAATTTGGAGCAAATGATTCAGCAGAGGAAACACAGCCCAGAATAACTAAGGAGATAGTACAAGAATACTTGGCTAGTCTAGATGTATTCAAGTCTCCGGGGCCAGATGAACTGCATCCAAGAGTATTAAAAGAACTGGCAGATGTGATCTCAGAACCACTGGCAGTCATCTTTGAGAATTCCTGGAGAACAGGCGAAGTCCCGGCAGACTGGAGGAGGGCAAATGTTGTACCTATTTTCAAAAAGGGGAAAAGAGAGGACCCAAATAATTACCGCCCAGTCAGTCTGACATCAATACCAGGGAAGATTCTGGAGCAGATCATTAAGCAAACAGTCTGTGAGCACCTAGAAAGGAATGCTGTGATCACCAATAGTCAGCATGGATTTCTGAAAAATAAGTCATGTCAGACTAACCTGATCTCGTTTTTTGACAGAATTACAAGCCTGGTAGATGAAGGGAACGCAGTGGATGTAGCCTACCTTGATTTCAGCAAGGCATTTGACAAGGTGCCCCATGATATTCTTGTAAAGAAGCTGGTAAAATGTGGACTTGACTATGCTACCACTCAGTGGATTTGTAACTGGCTGACTGACCGAACCCAAAGGGTGTTCATCAATGGTTCCTATTCATCCTGGAGAAGAGTGACTAGTGGGGTGCCACAGGGTTCTGTCTTGGGCCCGGTCTTATTCAACATCTTTATCAACGACTTGGATGATGGACTCAAGGGCATCCTGATCAAATTTGCAGATGACACCAAACTGGGAGGGGTGGCTAACACCCCAGAGGACAGGATCACACTTCAAAACGACCTTGACAGATTAGAGAACTGGGCCAAAACAAACAAGATGAATTTTAACAGGGAGAAATGTAAAGTATTGCACTTGGGCAAAAAAAATGAGAGGCACAAATACAAGATGGGTGACACCTGGCTTGAGAGCAGTACATGTGAAAAGGATCTAGGAGTCTTGGTTGACCACAAACTTGACATGAGCCAACAGTGTGACGCGGCAGCTAAAAAAGCCAATGCAATTCTGGGCTGCATCAATAGGAGTATAGCATCTAGATCAAGGGAAGTAATAGTGCCACTGTATTCTGCTCTGGTCAGACCTCACCTGGAGTACTGTGTCCAGTTCTGGGCACCACAGTTCAAGAAGGACACTGACAAACTGGAACGTGTCCAGAGGAGGGCAACCAAAATGGTCAAAGGCCTGGAAACGATGCCTTATGAGGAACGGCTAAGGGAGCTGGGCATGTTTAGCCTGGAGAAGAGGAGGTTAAGGGGTGATATGATAGCCATGTTCAAATATATAAAAGGATGTCACATAGAGGAGGGAGAAAAGTTGTTTTCTGCTGCTCCAGAGAAGCGGACACGGAGCAATGGATCCAAACTACAAGAAAGAAGATTCCACCTAAACATTAGGAAGAACTTCCTGACAGTAAGAGCTGTTCGACAGTGGAATTTGCTGCCAAGGAGTGTGGTGGAGTCTCCTTCTTTGGAGGTCTTTAAGCAGAGGCTTGACAGCCATATGTCAGGAGTGCTCTGATGGTGTTTCCTGCTTGGCAGGGGGTTGGACTCGATGGCCCTTGTGGTCTCTTCCAACTCTATGATTCTATGATTCTATGATTCTATGATACTCATGCAAAAACACGCTGATTCCTGGACTGTCCGCGGGCCGAATTTAGAACGTGATTGGGCCAGATCTGGCCCCCGGGCCTTAGTTTGCCTACCTATGACCTATAGGATGAAGAGGAGTGGTGGGGGCACCAGCTGGGGAACCCCATGGGAACCCCCAAGGGAAGAAGGCTCAGAGATGGGGCATGGTGATGGGATGACGATGAGTGGTCATAGGGAGAAGAGGGAACAGACTGGGAGGAGGAGGCGTTGGAAGCTGAGGAGGCAACAGCGTTTAGTGAGCAGGAAGAGGCTGTGGCAGAGAACAGCCCAGAATCAGAGGCTGGAGAGGAGGGAGGCCAAGAGGCAGAGCTGAAGAATCCAGGGAGTCTCCCCCTCCTGCTGTAACCAGCTCCCCTCCTTCCTGGTCTCCCAGAACATGCAGAGAAATAAAAAGAGCAGAGATTGGTGGTGTGCAGACACAGTCTACAACTGCTCGGGAAAAGCCCTGCTGAGGAGGGGACTTAGGCAGCTGTGGGAAGGTGGGGACCTTCAGACCTTGCAACTGGCTCATTGGGGCATGACCTACTGGGAAGAGTTGCTGGGATTACTGGCCTACACTGTTTTGGTTCAAAGTGTTGGTGCTGACCTTTAAAGGCCTAAACGGCCTCAGCCCAGTATATTGGAAGGGACATCTCCACCCCCATCATTCAGCCCAGACACTGAGGTCCTTCTGGTGGTTCCCTCCCTGTGAGAAGTGAAACTACAGGGAACCAGGCAGAGGGCCTTCTCAGTAGTGGCGCTCGCCCTGTGGAACACCCTCCCATCAGATGTCAAGGAAATAAGCGATCCTCTAACTTTTAGATGACATCTGAAGGCAACCCTGTTTAAGGAAGTTTTTAAAGTTTGATGTTTTATTTTGTTTTTAATCTGTTGGGAGCTGCCCAGAGTGGCTGGGGAAACCCAGCCGGATGGGTGGGGTATAAATAATAATAAAATATTTCCAGTTACAGATAGGTAGCCGTGTTGGTCTGCCATAGTCAAAACAAAAAAATTCCTAAGTTAGTTCTTGGTATGAGCTTTCGTGTGCATGCACACTTCTTCAGATACACTGAAACAGAAGTTGCCAGATCCTTCTATATCCTTCCTATATCTATCCTTCTCACTATATAGAAGGATCTGGCAACTTCTGTTTCAGTGTATCTGAAGAAGTGTGCATGCACACGAAAGCTCATACCAAGAACTAACTTAGTTGGTCTTTAAGGTGCTACTGGAAGGAATTTTTTTGTTTTTAATAAAATATTTGTATTCTTATTCTTATTATTTGTTTGCTTTGAATAAAGAGTTAACTTCACTGACATTGGTGTTTGTTATTGCTGATGCATGCTTGGCTCCTGACACAAGAGACATGACCAGAGTTCAAGGACCACGGTCCAGCCAGGCAAAACCCTCCAACCTGGTAATTCAAATATTTGTTGGAACATAAATGTCTTTGGCCACATGGCTGAAGAGGGGACCAAAGGAACATATGAGGCAGGGAGTCCCACAACCACCGAAGAACCTCTCTTGTATACCAACCAGCAGTTTCTTGATCACCCTTAGGCCACGAAGAAGAGACTCCCAGCAGATCTTCAGGTGTGGCCAGACAGGTTTGGGAGGAGGTTGTCCCTTGGTGGCCAGCTCATAGTGTGGGTGCCAAGCAGAGCCTGTGGTGTGCATGGCCCGGGGAGAATTCCAGTGTCCAGAAAGTTGGGTGGCCAGGTCAGGAGCACCCCAGACCCTGACATTTCAGGGCCCAAGTCTCAGACTTAAGGGCAGCCCCAGGTGATGTCATTGGGGTGGGCCCTGGAGACAGAGGTTAATTGGGAGAGGGGAGCAGAGGGCAGCAGACCCTGCAAAGTGTCTATGCTATAATGTACAGTTGTAGTTCAGCAATATCAAGAGGGCCAAAGGTTCTCCACCCCTTCCGGAGACAGTTCTGAGCGAGATGGGCTGTAAGGCACCTTCCTATGTTCCCATAACAATCTCATTTGGGGCTTGGTTGGGAGTTGAAGCATCGCTTGGGTGTAAAAGTGAACCCCCGTGAGTGGATAGAATACCTGAAAGAGTGCTTTCCCCATTATCACCCATCTCGGAGCCCACAATTTGCAGGTGGTGCCTTGTTGGTGGCGCTGCAATTGGGGGCCACCCAGCTCATTCTGACCCTTGACAGGGCTTTTTCAGTGGTAGCTCCCTGTTTGTGGAATGCCCTCCCTAGTGACGTGCATCTGTCTCCATCATTATTAACTCTCAGGAGGAATTTGAAAACATTCCTTTGGGCTGCGGAAGTAAGTTTATCATTGGAATTTTCTGGATCTAGTTTTAGTTGTTCTTTTGTTCCACCAGGTCAAATACACACACACACTTTCCCTTTTTGAACTCGCCCATTCACCTTGCACAGGTAAATGACGCCATGATTCAGTAAAGAGTCATTCACATCCCCTCTGCTTGCCAAACAGATTACATTTAGATTAGCCGGATAATCTGCATCGGAAACCTCTTTGGCACTTATTTCCAAATGTAAACAAACCCTGCCGCTCTTTCTCTGTATATTAATATTTGTCATAGATTATACGGAGAT
The DNA here is from genome assembly GCF_964188315.1 of Podarcis muralis. Taxonomy (NCBI): domain Eukaryota; kingdom Metazoa; phylum Chordata; class Lepidosauria; order Squamata; family Lacertidae; genus Podarcis; species Podarcis muralis. The sequence continues at coordinate 43,109,153 of NC_135668.1, forward strand.
TAATTGAAGTTGATATCTAAACCAACGGTTTTTATCTCCAGGATTTAGGAACAGAAGGATTCCTGAAGGCATTTTATATTGCGGAAGGCATTATCCATACAAAGAACAAATTGTTCCTTAGAGCTTCAAATCCTTTGCTCACTTATCTAGGAGTAAGTCCAATTGAACTTAAATGGAAATCACATCTGAGTAGATGTATATGGGGTTACATATTAAGTGTGCAAAAAAGCTTATGGATGCCTGCACAATCCGCAAATTTACTGTTTTTTACCATATGAAAAGTTTGTTTGTTTACCTATCTATTGTTAGAAATAGTTTTAAGATTCCCTTTCAGTCTCATGATACCAGGTAGTTTACAACAAATGCAAATAAAACTCATAATGCCTAATGCAATGCAATAAAACAATCATCATCAGAACATGAATTAGAAGCAGATAAGAAATGTAAGCAGAGCAGTTCAACCAAGTTTCTAATAATCATAATATTAATTTATTATTTATACCCTTCCCATTTGTCTGGGATTCCCCAGCCACTCTGGGCAGCTCCCAACAGAATATTAGTATTATTAATAATAAAGGGATAAAACATCAAACATTAAAAACTTACCTAAACAGTTTTAAATGCCCAGCAAATAAATCTGGCATGGAAATGACTTTAAAAGCAATGTCAGTCTTACACCTGCCAGGAAGGCATTACCAAGGCAGGGAGCCACCACAAAGAAGACTCTCCTTGTTTTCTCTGTTTCTCAGACAATGAGAAACCAACATATGCTACTTCTTATCACTGCAAATGAAAAGTTCTTTATAAAAGCACTTCACAAGCTACAGTCCTGTTTGGTATGTCCCCGCCCCACCCCACCCGTGATTCCCATTTCACAGACAAGAAATAACTGAGGCTAGCCGTCAAATTGCCAGAAGCAAGACACCGATTTAAAAGCAAAAGAGCATCAGAAGATGGGTAGTTCAAAATAAGATGGCTGCCTCATACGATCAGGGACACTGCACCACAGTTGTTTACAGGCAGCCTTCTGAAACTCTTTGCCTTTAGACCTCTCAGTCCATAGGTGCCAACTCCCTTGGGTCCTGGGTGCCTGAGCACACACAAAATTCCCCATGAAGGGTCTGGGCACCCACAAATTTCGATGCCAGGGCCGCGCATGCTGCATGGCACCCACGGCCCCGGGGGCACCCACAGTTGTGGGCCCAAGTTGGCATTCCTGTCTCAGCCTCCGCTTGCTTCTGGTCTGTGAAATGGGAATGAGGGGGACAGACCTCGCAGGGTTGCAGTGAGGCCATTTGCAACTTGTCATTTCCAAAGATAAGAGGTAGCAGCAAGCATCTCTTCAAACAGTTTCCTGCTGGGATTTGTGTCCAGTCACCTATTCTTTTCAAAAGCAAAACAGGGCCTGAGCTTGGAAGACCAGCAGTGGAAGCAGCATTTCTAGCCCAGTCCTGAGTATCTTCTCCTTGGTTGACAAAAATGTTAGGTTTTCCTAATATTAATGTGGTCAATGGTGCTACTCAGAGAGGTGTGTGTGTTTGTAATCTTAGCCTGCATGGCGGCACGCCTGTGAAGTATCGACAATTCAGCACACCTGTGGTATGTTAGCAGTTTGCCTAACTAGCAGGGGGAGTTTACCTGCTGCAATGAATACAGCGATGTGATAGGATAATTGATTATTTTGAATACTGTATTTAAGTTGACCAAATGCTCTGTATCATATCTTGCTATTTTGCTCTCTTGTTTTGTACTCTCTGTTTGACTTGCTAATTGACTAGTGTAGTGTTAAAGAATTTGGTTAATGACTGGGGGAGTGTGTAGTGGTGAGAAGATATTATGGGCAAGTTTTTAAGCAAAGATATTATGGGCAAGTTTTTATTCCATCGTCCCAGTCTTGCGCAAACTTGGTTGGCAAAGAAAAGTCCAACAAAAGAGGACAGGAGCAACCTTACTTAGAGAAGCTCCACAGCAGAATGACAGGAATTTAGCCAGCGATGGTGTGAATCTCTACCATAGAAACAGGAGCTTCTACGGCTCTACCAATAGACAAGGAGTAAGATGGCCGCCACATGCAAGGCTCACTGGATGGGGAGGCAGCATTGGCAGTCCCCTCAGACATTCCCCTTGGTTAATTTGCCTTGCGCCTCATAAACTAGTCTTCTGCCCTCAGGTGTAGTGGACGATACTATCCCGTGTTCAAGTAAGATTCAACTACGAGTCTGGTTGGCTTCTGTGTGTGGAGTGGAGAGGGCGCCATCTTCTCCTTTGCCTCAGGCAGCACAACGTCTTGAGTCAGCCATGATGGGATGTACCCAAATATTCTCCTCAGTGGCAGAATCTGTAGCTTCCTTGCTTGGTTGCAGAGGGCCCCGATTGAACCAGGGTGTGAGCTGGAGGGGTACGACTCATTTGTATGTTTTATTTCCACATTATTTACATAATGTGTGTGGAAACGGTAGATGCCAGGCCATGGCTGACAGATGGATTGCATTTCTTATGGAACGCCATCTGCATCATTTCTAGGGCGGCACGAAAAGAAGCAATTGTTAGGAGGCGTTTGGGGACAATGTTGGCTAATTGATGCCTCAGCTGATACAACTCTCAAGGCTGGGCGAGGAACTAAAAGTGTGAAGAAGGGCAGAAAATGCTTATCCTTTTTATTTTGTTTATTTTATTCATTCAAAATATTTCAACACCATTTTCAATTCAGGATTTCCAGAGTCACAATGGAATGTTGCAGAACCTTTTGTGTCAAAAGCAATTCCTAGGAACTGCATTTTCCATCACCAACATCTCCACAGTTGGATGAAATGTGATTTCAGCATTGCTTTTAACCTTGCATGATCCTTTTAACCTTTACAGCCCTCAACAAGTTGCAGGACATTCTTCTGAAGCAGGGACCCCCCTGATTCAGAGCCCAAAGGCCCCCCGCTTCAGAAGTGCGCTCCTCAGTTCATGGTGTGCTGTAAAATGTGATGTGCCAGAGAGGGTGGGCCTTGCCAGCGTACCTCCATTCTCCTTTGTGTCGTCACATGAGGGAAATCAACGGCCACGTATGGCTCAATGGAGGTTTCAATCCTGTACTCACTTAACTGGGAGCAAGTCCCATCGAACACAAAGGAGTTTACTTTCGAGTAGGGTTGTGAAAGATTACACAGTAAACATGCTGTCTGTTGACTACAGAATTCAGGCAGTTGGTAATTTAACAGATAATATTAACTGGGTTATTTACAACACCCGCTCTTAATGCCTGCAGCAGGTTTTCATAGCTCAAGGGAACTATACTCTGAATACAGGCCTGCAGAAGGTTTCATAGTTCAAGGGAAGGGTGAAGTTCAGAAGCTAGGCATGCTTAAGAAACAGTGAACAGTTAATTCACTGTCCCTGAATACATCATGTTAGGCAGCGTAATGAAGGTCAACATGGATGAAACGGGGGAGATTGGAGATACTAAACCAACTAAGACGGAATTTTCCTGACAGAGGGGCAATGAAGAAGAGTTTGGATTTGATATCCCGCCTTTCACTCCCTTTAAGGAGTCTCAAAGCGGCTAACATTCTCCTTTCCCTTCCTCCCCCACAGCAAACACTCTGTGAGGTGAGTGAGACTGAGAGACTTCAGAGAAGTGTGACTGGCCCAAGGTCACCCAGCAGCTGCAGGTGGAGGAGTGGGGAAGCGAACCCGGTTCCCCAGATTACGAGACTACCGCTCTTAACCACTACACCATACTGGCTTTCAATGAGAAAAAAAATCAGCAAATAATGAAAGTGTTAAAGAAAGTTGTTCAGTGGTGGCTGGTGTGCCTCACACAGCTACAGTTCTCAGAGTGGCTTAATCACAGAATCATAGAATGTAGCATTGGAAGGGACCCAGAGGATCATCTAGTCCAACCCCTTGCAATGCAGGAATATGCAACTGTCCCATACAGGAATTGAACCCGCAACCTTGCTGTTATAATCACCATGCTTTAACTAACTGAGCTGATCACTGCCTCCTCTTTGGGAATTGTGGCTCTGTGAGGGGAACAGAGCTAAATAATCTTCAGCGCCCAGGATTCTTAGGGAGAAGACATGACTGTTTATAAAGTGGTAAGATACTGCTTTAAATGTATAGTGCAGACGGGGCTTGAGGAATGGAGGAGGAGTGATCCCCCTGGACTGTATGTAAGGAAGAAGGCAAATCAAGGTTGATGGGGCAAGCGTCCCATTTGCCCTAATGGCCCAGAATCCCCTGGTTTTGGTGTTGCTGCAACATGTCGGCACACGCTTGCTGCTACAGAGACTGCTGCTGGCTCTCCCAACAGACACCGAGTTGCTGGGATCAAACGAATACTTTTGGTATGACTTAGGCACATCGCCACGAGCCTTGTTTGATCCAAGCACTCCGTTCACGACGAGTAACAGCAACAAGTCCATTCTAGCGAAAGCTCTGGAGTTGTCAACTGCCAAGAGGACTCAGGCTACAAGGACACCTGAGAGAACATCGTCCTCTATTGCTGGTGAAGGAGCATTCCTCCATCCCACTCCAACAAGAAGGGAGGGAGGATATTTATGTATTTATTTCAAGAAATTGTACCCAGATCTTCATCCAGAAAGGCTCACAAGAGCGGCTTACTTACAGTCAATTAAAACAAGGCAGTCTCTGCCAGCAGGCTTGCCATCTTAAAAATAAAATAAAAGGAATTCCCAGCATCCTTACAGTTCCCAGGATTCCTGGGAAGGTGTGAAATGTGCTTTTAAAGGTATGATATACACTGAGCCAAATAATAATAATAATAATAATAGTAATAAAGCCATTGCCTCGTTTTTCGGGGGGTGGGCAAAGGTGGCGAAATGTGAAGGAAGCTGATAAGCAACCTTTGCAGCCATCCAGAGGCGGCCCGCCTCCAGCCGCACCATGTGTGTTGCAACCTTCCCCCAGCTGCTTGTCTTCCATCTGGCCTGTCGCAGCTGAGCAATGAGGCTCTTTCTGCTTTCCGCTGACCCAGAAGTGCCGGCAACCTTCCTCCCCATTAGGGGCAACGGGCAGACATAAAGAGATAATTGGAGGATTCAGGTTGGCTGTAAAAAGGGACTGAGGGTGATAAATCTTTAGGGCCTGTGGTGTTAAATTCCTCACGCTGTCCCTGATGACTCTTTACTGCGATCTTTTCTCTGGCAAGGCCAGGCATCCGTTGTTCAAGGCGCAAAGACTCAGAGGGAGAGAGAGAGAATTATTCATCTGTTCACCTAAGACAGGAGAGTTGGCAGCTGGGAGCCTGGAGCTGTTACCCGCTGTAGCCTCTTACCCAAACGTACCCCCTCTCTGCTTAACAACCCCGTCAGCTCAGCCAGGGTGGTGTACTGGTTAAAAAAGGTAAAGGGACCCCTGACCATTAGGTCCAGTTGTGGCCGACTCTGGGGTTGCGGCGCTCATCTCGCTTTATTGGCCGAGGGAGCCGGCGTACAGCTTCCGGGTCATGTGGCCAGCATGACTAAGCCGCTTCTGGCAAACCAGAGCAGCACACGGAAACACCGTTTACCTTCCCGCCGGAGTGGTACCTATTTATCTACTTGCACTTGACATGCTTTCAAACTGCTAGGTTGGCAGGAGCAGGGACCGAACAACGGGAGCTCACTCCGTCACGGGGATTTGAACCGCTGACCTTCTGATCGGCAAGCCCTAGGCTCTGTGGTTTAACCCACAGTGCCACCCTTGGTGTAGTGGTTAGTGTTCTGCAAATATTCAAGCAACTCCCCAGCATGCAACTTCCGGAACCCACTGCCACAAGATGGGATTTATAGTTTTAAAGAGGGGATTAGAACAAATTCATGGGGAATAGGTCTATACATACTCATCATGGTCCTTTTGCACCACACATTTAAAACCGTAACATACCACTTTAAATAGCGGCAGATTTGCCCTAAAGGATTTTGGGAACTGTAGTTTGGCAAGGGCGCTGAGAGTTGTTAGGAGACACACACCCCCTCCATTGTTCCCCTCAGAAAGCTACAATTCCCAGCGTGATTTAACAATCCATCCATCTTCCTAGGGAACATTCCCACATCAATACATTTTATTTTAAAAATGTGTGGCAGGTGACGCTTAAAAACTATAAAACAAGGTGCACAATGTTTGGGGGAGAGAAGGGAAAAGGCAGATCAGTTCTTGAAGCCCAGGTCAAAGTGGTGAGTTGTAAGGTGGCAATTCTACCCAGGGCAAGCTGGGTTGCTTTTCCCTTGCTTGAATTGTGGTGGGTTGCTCCTATTTTGGTGGGTTGGTGGATGGGTCCAGACAGAGTGTCCTTTCCCCATGCCTGCTTCTGCAATTTGCAGCTGAGTGCTCTTTCTGACACACAGGGGCGGAAGGGGGAGGAACTTCCTGAAGCTGCTCTTCTATTGGCCAATGGATGGGCCCAGGCTGGTCATAATAATAATAATAATAATAATAATAATAATAATAATAATAACAATAATAATATATTATTTATACCCCGCTCATCTGGCTGGGTTTCTCCAGCCACTTTGGGTGTCTTCCAACAGAATATGAAAATACAGTAACCTATTAAACATTAAAAGCTTCCCTAAACAGGGCTGCCTTCAGATGTCTTCTAAAAGTCTGGTAGTTGTTTTTCTCTTTGACACCTGGTGGGAGGGCGTTCCACAGGGCGGGTGCCACTACCGAGAAGGCCCTCTGCCTGGTTCCCTGTAACTTGGCTTCTCACAGCGAGGGAACGGCCAGAAGGCCCTCAGCACTGGACCTCAGTGTCCAGGCAGAATGATGGGGGTGGAGATGCTCCTTCAGGTATACTGGACCGAGGCCATTTAGGGCTTTTGCACAGGTGGCAGATTGCTGTTGAACCAACCAATAGTAAGGGAGAAAAGGAAGAGGCCAGGAGGCAGGCTGCCAGTGCTTGCTAGGAAACTTTGCACAATTGCATCAATGCAAACCTCTCTCTTGTGTAGCCAGAGAAAACGTACTGGGTGGTTACTACAGCACGAAGCTGTAGCAGCACTAGTCACTTTCTAGGCACAGTAGGTGGGACATGAAGGGGGGCGGGAGTCAGCAATTATGGCCTGTGCTGGGTGCATAGAACTGGAACAAGGATTTCCTATTGACTCCTGCAATTTTGTTTGCTCTCTTATCACGGCGTTCCTCAAATTTCTGATAGCTTGAAAGCAAGTTGAGCTAGGAGTCAGGACTCACACTCACTTTTACAATGCGTCATTCTTTTCCACGCTCTCCCAGCAGCTCCTGACAAGAGGCTGGTCTTGGAGCATCAGCAGAGAATCAACAGGCATCCTCCTCTGAGAGAGAGTCAATCTGCTATTCATCAGGAGAATGGTGAATGATCTGATACAGAGGAATTGCCTACCCCACAGCCGAGGCTGATGAGAAGGGAGGCAAAATCTAGAACAGTAGCTCATGCAGAGGGGCAACGGGTACCCTCCTCCACCATGGATGGTGTTTCTGGCTCACTGGAGCCCTTAAATGAATTTATTTCTCATGGCATAGCTTGGGATCGCCTGCTCTACCAGCTTGCTATTCCTCATAATAGATCCCTTCATGGTCTTTACTCCAACGCTGCCTGGAGCTGGCATTAAACTACTTTTTCTCCCTTCTTTCTGGCCTTTTCAATTACTTTGTGTTTGCTTGATCTGCTACCAGAATATACCCTGCGGTTCCCCTGTTTTAGCCTCTGCTAAACCCTTCAGTCCGCGTCCTCTCTGATGACAAAAAGTATGTGGAATTGGCTAAAACGGGGAAATTCCTGTTCTCACAATACTTGGAAAGAATGAAAAATCTTTTCTGCTTCTTCTCCTCCTCCTCTTTTTTCTTCAGAAAGTGAAAAGAAATAACAGAAGAGCACATCCAGTACTTTACGAATGTTTGCGGTGGCTTTGCCCAGAGGGTTCCCTAAAGGGACAGGATGAGGAATGGTCGCAGTCTCTCTTTGATCTGGCTGCGGCTTTTTGAAACATGTCCACAACCCGACCCCACGGTCCAGTGAGAGAAAACACATGCTTTGGAAGGAAAATTGAGAACCCAGTACACATCATCCATTTAAAGCGCAGTTAATTCATATGTCCCCCCCCACCCCCCAAAAAAGAATCATGGGAACTGTAGTTTGTTAAGGGTGTTGGGAATTGTAGTTCTGTGGGCGGTAAACTACAGTTGCTAGGAATCTTGCACGGAAGCCATGTGCTTAGAAATGGCTGGTTCCAGTCAAAACAGACAATACAGGGCTAGAAGTGAGTGAAAGGCAGCTTCTTCTCTTCCCAGCTGAAAGGCTGAATTATGCACAGACAAAATATTCCCCGTGGAAGCTGGCCAGGGCGGCTGCACAGCAAAGCAAATTTTCTCACCTTGGGGGTGTGCTCAACCGCAGGTCCTGCTGAACTTCCTCATCCACAGCATCAATCTGGGAAGACCACCTGCTGCTCCATGTAGACATTTTGGTCTTTCGCTGCCAAAGCAAGTGTGATGGCAGCAGGGTTTTCTCTCCATCTCTCTCTCTCTCTCTGTCATCCACAAGTGTGCACTCCAAAAAGGAACCAAAAGAGTCTGAAGCAGAGACCAGAGGAACATCCTGCGCTGCCGAATCCAGGGCGCCCCAAACGCCGGAATTTATGCCATTATAAAGTGGCCTCTTAGGGAAAGTATTACTGTATTGTATTATAGTCAATGTTATCCCTACTCAAAGTAAACATTGAAATGAATGGCCATGGGCATGTTAGGTCCAGTAATTTCAATGGGTCTACTCTGAGTATAATGGGAGTTTGTTGTTGTTTAGTTGTGTCCGACTCTTCGTGACCCCATGGACCAGAGCACGCCAGGCACTCCTGTCTTCCACTCCCGCCTGCAGTTTGGTCAAACTCATGCTGGTAGCTTCGAGAACACTGTCCAACCACCTCGTCCTCTGTCGTCCCCTTCTCCTTCTGCCCTCCATCTTTCCCAACATCAGGGTCTTTTCCAGGGAGTCTTCTCTTCTCATGAGGTGGCCAAAGTATTGGAGCCTCAGCTTCAGGATCTGTCCTTCCAGTGAGCACTCAGGGCTGATTTCCTTAAGAATGGAGAGGTTCGATCTTCTTGCAGTCCATGGGACTCTCAAGAGTCTCCTCCAGCACCACAATTCAAAAGCATCAATTCTTTGGCGATCTAACTAATGGGAGTTAGAGACAACCATAATCAATAACACTATGAACCTCACTTGGTTGAGCTTGGGCCAGTCACTGCCTCTCACAAGGTTGTTGAGAGGATAAAAAAAAAGGGGGGGAGAGAAGAACCACCTAGAGCTCCTTGGAGGAAAGTGTATATTGTTATGAGTTTATGGGTACCAGACCCCTATAATCCTTTTAAGTGTTAAAAGTTAAATAAGCCAGGCTAGCTTCCTGGGTGATGGGCCATTAAGATAACAAAGGAAAGGGGATTCTGTGCCAGATAAAAATGGGTGGGGCCCCTCTTAGATACTTGGAAGGACAAAGCCAGAGTTTGAGAGCAGGAGTTTGCTGTGATGTGACCTGGAGAAAAAACCTCCACGATGGAAAGACAGAGGAGAGAGAGAGAGAGACTGAGCGCCATGGGTGATTTATGCCTGAATCCAGGGCTATGGCTATTGGAGAAACCAGCCACTTCTGGGATGTTAATGCTGGGAGCCCCTCCACTGTAGGCTCAGGTGGTATATACAGTGGTACCTCGGTTTAAGAACAGTCTGGTTTAAGAAAGATTTGGTTTACAAACTCTGCAGAACCGGAAATAGTGTCTTGGTTTGAGAACTTTACCTTGGTCTAAGAACGGAATCCAAACGGTGGAAGGGCACCGGCGGTGGGAGGCCTCATTAGGGAAAGCGCACCTTGGTTTAAGAACGGTTTTGGTTTAAGAATGGACTTCCGGAACAGATTAAGTTCATAAACCAAGGTACCACTGTATGTGAAAATAAACCATATATCCTAAAGACACCACATTCTCCACTGTGCCTCATTCCCAAAAGGAAAATCGAACCCTAGCTGAACACCTGGAACTCCTGGAATCTTGCACCTCTCAGAGTTTAGGGGTGGCATGCAACAATATAAATGCAACAAATAAATAAGCCTATTACTGTTATTATTTTGCATTAGCATCTCAAGGTACAAAACTCTCTGCAGACCGTAATTTTGAAGTACATGTGATTTACAGCCAATTCTTTCCCCCTTTTTCTTTTGCGTTGCAAAAGAGAAAAGCATTATAAAACATGACACCACAAAGCGAAATGTTATCTGGGTGACACTTCAACAGAACTGCGTGTGCTTTGTGACTGCCGCCCCCATCCATTCTGTACCATGGAAACCCAAAATCTACACTCTGAATTAAGGTATACAAATACGAACCCTTGCCAACTTTGCATAATTTATTCTGCTAGCTACAGGGAGGGACAAGGTGCATGTAAAACCTTGCATCCTGGAAATTAGGAATTCTTTCCTGAGCATCTCTCTGGCTCCTCGGATTTCATCAGATGTTTGAGGTTCTCTCTGTAGTCATGAGGGCTAGAAACCTCCCCGCCCCCCAATACTTCTTTAAATTGAAAACTGGGATTACAAAAGCAAAGTTGGTTTTAGCTGCGTCCGCTCTTTCTTTTACATGTTATTTTAATAGAAACCACCACTTTCCCCCTGCAACTACCACCTTCTTGTTTTGTTTCCAGCAAAATTCATTAATAGATAAGCCCCTGCCAATGAACTAGTGTGGGGGAAGAATCATTGTTCCATGAGATTCCTATTATGAAAATGGTCAAGGTCTTGTTTGAAGGAGTGCCTGTTGTTGTTATTGCTATGACAACCCTAATCATAATTTTTTTGGGAGGGGGGACGGGACCATTTAACCCTGGAGAACTATTGCAGTTGGTCAGACATCTTAAACATTAATCTTTTTTTTTTTTTGCTGGCTGGGTGATGTCATCTGTTTCCTTTTGGTGGGAGAGAAAGGTGATAACTGCCCGTCTGTCTGGCAATGTTCCACCAAAGCGTTCCTCTTCCGCCAGCAAGAGTTATCGAACTTAATTGATACGGACGGCAAAACTTCATATGGGAACGGAGGAAGCAGCCTTGGTACTGGGTCAAATAAGTTATACTCAGAGTAGACCTGCTGATATCAATTGGCTGAACTTAGTCATGTTCATCAGTTTCAGTGCTCAGACTCAATGGAGCCTCTTGTTGCTCTACCTGGAGAAGCCAGCCAGGGATTGAAACTGGGACCCTCTGCACACAAACCAGATACTCTGCCACTGACCCAGGACACCCCCACCCCCACAATACCATATTTCCTAAAAAATGCTTCTCATTATGTGCCAGAGGCCAAAGCTTCAGTGCCCTGATGCTCTTCTTTGCACCTCTCTCTCTCTCCCGTAACTAGTTTAAAAGCCCATTTCCTCAATTTATGCAGGGTGCAGATTTTTGCTCTTAGGACCACAGAATTGTAGAGTTGGAAGAGACCCTGAGGATCATCTAGTCCAACCCCCTGCAATGCAGGAATGTGCAGCTGTCCCATATGGGGATCGAACCTGTGACCTTGGGGTCGTCAACGCCATGCTCTAACCAACTGAGCTAAGCTGCATTCTTATTTTATTTTTTTAGCAAGGTACAGCCCTCCCCATATGCTTTCTGCTCACTTACTACTTTTTATATTGTGATTTTATGCTCTGTGATCTACAGGTATAGGGCGGCATACAAATTTAATTAATAAAGTGATAAATAAATAAATTGATGATGATATCACAGTTTTGCCAGGTAGCTCAAGGCCAGCAGCTGTGGTATATTCAGAGGGCCACACACTGAGGCACTGACTAGCCCAGACCTTGGCCACATTCACACCATATATTTAGAATTCTACTACAGTGGTACCTCGGGTTAAGTACTTAATTCGTTCTGGAGGTCCGTTCTTAACCTGAAACTGTTCTTAACCTGAAGCACCACTTTAGCTAATGGGGCCTCCCGCTGCCACCGCGCCGCCAGAGCACAATTTCTGTTCTCATCCTGAAGCAAAGTTCTTAACCCAAGGTAATATTTCTGGGTTAGCGGAGTCTGTAACCTGAAGCGTCTGTAATCTGAAGTGTACGTAACCCAAGGTACCACTATATAGGGAAGGAATTTTTTTCCTTTAAGTTTAATGTTTTATTATGTTTTTATATATGTTGGAAGCTGCCCAGAGTGGCTGGGGCAACCCAGTAAGATGTGTGGGGGTGTAAATAATAAACTTATCGTTATGGGACGGGACGCCCCTATTTCCATCGGAGAAATGTCGGAGGGTGTGGAATGCATTGTGTGAATGCGGCCCTGCTGAGCTTCATCCCAGCTTCAGGTCGTGGCCCGGAAACTCAAGGATTTCGCTGTCAAAATTGCAAGAGGCAACAGCTCTCTGCAAGGCCTTCTCCCACCCCAAACGTAAAATGCCGCTTGGAAACACTTGGAGGCTGGCGACTTGTCCTTTTAAGACCCGAGGCTTCAGCATCCTCCTTGCTTCTTCCCCAAGACCACCCTGTAAGGCTGGATGACATCATGGGGCACTTGAAAAGACCACTTGTGTTTTGGTGGGAATTTGCAAAGTGGCCCATTAAAAGCACACTTTTTTTTTTAGAAGGGGGGAGGGAGGGAGTGCAAGGGAGAACATGTCTAAGCAGTGCAAGCTTTCAAACTGGCGAGCCCCATTTGAGAACTCCCCCACCCCCCCTTCTCCTAACATACTGGTGTAAAGCTGCTGTAGATGAAAGCTCTGGGTTGTGCATTTTACAGTCAATTGTCTCGCCCAAAGGCTAGTTATCACTCCCTGGTTGTGTTATTGCAGTTAATCCAGTTAAATGCCTTTGGGATTGTCAGACCCGCAGCTGAATTCCTTGCTCCTTCTATTAACATGCTTTGTTTAGAAAGAGAAAAGGCCTGTTGTTTAAAAAACCCACTGGGAGCTCAGCGAGACGGCGGCGTGGGTGGGGAGGGTACATAGCTGCGGTGCTTAATTTCTACAGTAAAAGAGAGGTGCCGGGGCTTATGTCCGCTTGGCCCGAGATGCTCTTTGGCCTCCCCAGGATTACCGTTCTGTATGTGTTCATGCAGTGCTTAAAGGCTTGAAGTCACTTCCACGTAGGTTAAACCACAGAGCCTAGGACTTGCCGATCAGAAGGTCGGCGGTTCGAATCCCCGCGACGGGGTGAGCTCCCGTTGCTCGGTCCCTGCTCCTGCCAACCTAGCAGTTCGAAAGCACATCAAAAGTGCAAGTAGATAAATAGGTACCCCTCCGGTGGGAAGGTAAACGGCGTTTCTGTGCGATGCTCTGGTTCGCCAGAAGCGGCTTAGTCATGCTGGCCACATGACCCGGAAGCTGTATGCTGGCTCCCTCGGCCAATAAAGCAAAATGAGTGCCGCAATCCCAGAGTCGGACACGACTGGACCTAATGGTCAGGGGTCCCTTTACCTTTATAGTACAGTGGTACCTCGGGTTACATATGCTTCAGGTTACAGATGCTTCAGGTTACAGACTCCACTAACCCAGAAATAGTATCTCAGGTTAAGAACTTCAGGATGAGAACAGAAATTGTGCGGCGGTGGCAGGAGGCCCCATTAGCTAAAGTGGTGCTTCAGGTTAAGAACAGTTTCAGGTTAAGAACGGACCTCCGGAACGAATTAAGTACGTAACCAGAGGTACCACTGCAAACTGCAGTTGGGCAGTGAGGACTGAGAAAGGAGCTTGCTAAGGACACACACTAAGTTCGGTTCTGAGGTGAGATGTACAATGTCATCCCATGCGCACTTTCCATTGAACTTAGTGGGAATTACTTCCAAATGAACATGCGTAATGCACTGTACTTTTAACCAGAGATGCTCCCAGTGCAGTTCTTTTAACCATTTTGGTGTAGCTGCTCCTTAGAAACCACCCTCCCCTCGCAAACCGGTTTTCATTAAACACTCCCCAACAAGTCTCTAGTCCTCAAGCCTGTGGAGAAACTGGCTGAAACGTGTGTGATAAATGTGGGATGTAATCCACTGGGAGCAGTCAAATACAACATTCCTTGTTTTCCTAGAGTGGACATGCAACAGGATGTTTGGTCCAGCCAATCAAACACTTCCTGTTTCCTCATTGGCTGGAGCATCCTTCCTTTTGCATGTGACTACTGTCCAGGGGACGCGGGTGGCGCTGTGGGTAAAAGCCTCAGCGCCTAGGGCTTGCCGATCGAAAGGTTGGCGGTTCGAATCCCCGCGGCGGGGTGCGCTCCTGTTGTTCGGTCCCAGCGCCTGCCAACCTAGCAGTTCGAAAGCACCCTTAAGTGCAAGTAGATAAATAGGGACTGCTTTCTAGCGGGAAGGTAAACGGCGTTTCCGTGTGCGGCTCTGGCTCGCCAGAGCAGCGATGTCACGCTGGCCACGTGACCCGGAAGTGTCTGCGGACAGCGCCGGCTCCCGGCCTATAGAGTGAGATGAGCGCACAACCCTAGAGTCTGTCAAGACTGGTCCGTACGGGCAGGGGTACCTTTACCTTTACTGTCCAGGTAACAAAAGGACAAGGCACACAGCATTCCCCACTTCTCTTTGACTTCCTCTGTTGTTGGAGCAGCTTTTAGACACTGGGATTATCTGCATATGGGATAGCTCCACATGTATATACTTTGTAACTAAGTCTGCCTTCAGGGATCCAACTGTGAACTGAATGTGAGTAAACTACTTTTATATACTTTACACAAGATTGTGGCATGTTTATTATTTTAAGAGGGATAAAAGGGAACTTACCAGGAACCTAGTAGTGAGAGTCTTACACAAGCCTGCAACCAGCTACCCACTGTGCATTTAAAAGGGGAATGTGAAACTCTGCTAAGTAAAGGAACTTGCTAGCACAAGTTAGGAAGGATATTAATAAACAATATATCCTCTCCTGCCTCCCTGAACATTCCCACAATAAATAGCAAAATCTCAGGAGATCAGGAAGGGAGTGGGAAGCAAAGAGCTGGATTATCACTGATTCAGACTTTCTTGCTGTCCATGGACTTAGCAGATGCAGCAGGAGAAAGGATGCTCAATCAAGCAAATGTATGAGACGCTGCCTGGTTTGTGTTGCATAATTGATGCTGACTGCAGAATCCAGCTTTTCTCAGCTGCTCTGCAGGGTCATGTTGTGCAGAGATCTTACCCCACCCCGACACCCGAGATTGACACATGCCAAACGTATACGTTACCGTCAAGCTATTTATATCGCCCTATGCAATCTTTGCTCTGGACCTAAAGACTTTGCCTGTGGATTCACATTTGACATTTCGTGATCTGAAATCCAGGCGAATACCACATATTGAAAAATGCACGGACTTTTGGGGAATCCAGAGGCAGGGTGGGGGATGTGTGTGTTGCCTCGATGGAAAAGCAGAGTAAAATACCAGATGACAACAGCATACCATTAAAGATCAGGGTTGCAAATCTGCACTGATTAATCTGTTAGGTCAGGCTTGTATTTTAAGGTTTTCAGTGCTGGGCTGGTTGCCATAGGAGACCAAGAATGCTATGCTGGCAACTAAGTGTAATAATAATAATAATAATAATAATAATAATAATAATAATAATAATTAATAATAATATGATGCCCAGCCACTCTGGGCGTCTTCCAGCAAAATATAAAAACACAATAAAACCTCAAACATTAAAAACTGACCTTCAAATGTCTTCTAAAAGTCAAATACTTGTTTATCTCCTTGACATCTGATGGGAGGGCGTTCCACAGGGCGGGCGCCACTACTGAGAAGGCCCTCTGCCTGGTTCCATGTAGCTTCACGTCCCGCAGTGAGGGAACCACCAGAAGGCCCTCGGAGCTGAATCTTAGTGTCCACACTGAATGATGGGGGTGGAGACACATGATGAAATGCAGGAGAAGCTTCCCATCCTTCTCACACTGTGGTGCAAAAGTGTGCAATTTATTTATTTTTTTGCCCTTTCTCCTTGCCTTGCCCTCACTCTGGACACTTTGAGTACGTGAGTAAATGTAGTAATTTCTAATGTGGCTATTGCGGTAAAATGGTTTCTCTGGTGGTGTGGGCTTTCCGATATAGTTCCTTACTGGGGGCACAAGGTACCCTCGGGACAACACTGCCCTTCATTTGTTGGAGGGCTGTGGCTGAGTGGAAGAGCAACCGCTTTGCATGCAGAAGGTCCCAGGTTTAATCCCCAGCATCTCCACACAGTGTGGGTGCTGGAGAGCCCTTTCTTAGACTGTGAGAACTACTGCCAGTCCGTTTAGCTCATGGGTAGGCAAACTAAGGCCGGGGGCCAGATCCGGCCCAATCGCCTTCTAAATCTGGCCCGTGGACGGTCTGGGAATCAGCGCGTTTTTACATGAGTAGAATGTGCCTTTTTATTTAAAATGCATCTCTGGGTTATTTGTGGGGCATAGGAATTTGTTCATTCCCCCCCCCCCCAAAAAAATAGTCCGACCCCCCACAAAATCTGAGGGACAGTGGACCTGCCCCCTGCTGAAAAAGTTTGCTGACCCCTGGTGAAGCTAGATGGACCAGTGTTTTGACTCAGGCAGGGTAAGGCAGCTTTCCGTGTCCCCCACGCAGGAGGTAATCTTCTAAGATGGTGCCTTCTGCTCCAACATGTACAGTGGTACCTCGGGTTACATACGCTTCAGGTTACAGACTCCGCTAGCCCAGAAATAGTACCTCGGGTTAAGAACTTTGCTTCAGGATGAGAACAGAAATCAGGCAGCGGGAGCGGGAGGCCCCATTAGCTAAAGTGGTGCTTCAGGTTAAGAACAGTTTCAGGTTAAGAACGGACCTCTGGAAGAAATTAAGTACTTAACCCGAGGTACCACTGTATTTGGAACATTTTTTTCTCCAAGCAGGCACCCCCTTCCAAAACACTTCATCATATATTATGCAGATTTATAGCTCAATCCTATACATGTTTAATTGGAACACAGGGCGATGCCCAAGCAACTCATTCCATCATTGCAAGGATTTCGGCTTGCGCAGTGGAACTCCCCTCTCTTCTTCCCCTGTGTGCCCCCTAAATATTTTCCCCAGCCCTCCAGAGAATAGGGGAGGGTGCAAGGTGTGTACAAGCGAGAATTCCCCCATGAAAGTGGAAATCTTTGTAGCAATGGACTATGCTAGTTGGATACCAACCCAAGACCCACTATATTCAGCAAAGAAATCATTTAGTCAGATTTAAACTGATTAAAACTCATTGGATTTTATTAATCAGCCAATTATTTTTTTTAAAAAAACCAGGTAATATAGCGTTACTAACAATAAAATACATGTACCAATTTTCTTTTTTTTTTATAATCTTTATTGGTTTTTCAGTTACATACTCCATATACACACATTGTATTGCATTTTACATTTATTCTTGTTCCTAAGAGCTGGCTTCCCTCCTTCCTTCTTCTGGCTTTTTTATATTGCATCTCAGTTTTTCGCATTGTCTCCATCCATTTTGTATGTTGTTCTTCTTCTTCCATATTTGTCCATAGAATATCTATAAACAAATAAATCCTTCTATATATACAATTATTGTTGTCTGTCTATATTCATTTACAGCTACTTTCAGTTACATTAGTCACATTATACTTTTTACTTCTCATTGTTTTTATTATCCAATAAATTTCGTTATATTTCACATTATGAGGCTTGTTTCAGTTCTGCTGGTTTCACTATTTCACCTTATCTTTCCTATGTATCACATAATTTTTTCCCATTCTTTTTGAAATGTTTCATCGCCCTGTTGTCAAATTTCCCCCATTAATTTAGCTATTTCAGCGTATTCCATTACCTTCTGTCGCCATTCTTCTACTGTTGGCAATTGCTGTTGTCTCCAAACCTGGGCTAATAATAACCTCGCCAATGTTGTTGCATATAAGAACAATTTCTGATCTGTACCAATTTTCATTTCGCAACATGATATATTTATTCATTAGTAACGCCGAAGTGTGAGTTAGCGCTTGTGCATGAGACGGAGGAATCGGAAACGTATATCTCATCCCTGGAAGGAAGCAGAGCATGGAAAGCACCTCTTGCTTCTAGAGAAAGTGAGTAAACGTTAATCTTTAACAGGGTTGCATGGAAGTCAATTGGACAGCTGCACCAGTTCGGTTGCGTAAACTCCGACTGGGTTCTTGGCTTCCAGAAGGCCAAGGAGGGGCTGAATCAATAGGAGATGGGTTTAATGTGTAACTCAAAGGCTGTGATGTTGACTTTGAACTTCTCCTGGCCCTGCCTCAAATATAGCCAGGAAGACAGAAACCCAGGCAGCTCTAGCAGCGCCAAGCAAAGTCTCCCTGTCCGCGAAACTCCACCCGACTTCCATGGTCGCAACTTAAGTCAAGAAATGTCAAACAATTTAATCACCTGACTTTATCTCAGCTGTGTAAATGTAATGCTTCTGAATCGTTTCCTTTGTTTCTAGAAGGTGCACACATGTCTTGAGGCAGGCACTAACTTGAAAGAAGCGTTTGCCCTGTGCATGAGAGGCAGGGTGGAAACTGAGGCGACCCTGGAAAAAGAGAAAACACATCACCCCCAAAAGAGAGGGCAAGAGGGCAGAGATTTGTACAAAATTTGCCAGGTGTGTATGCATAGAGTAGGGCACAGGGTAAGGGCAAACACTTCTTTTAGACCAGTGGTGTCCAAACTTTTTTCAAGGAGGGCTAGATTTGATAAAGTGAAGGGCTGTGGGGGGCTGTAGGGGCTGACCAAAGTTGTTGACTTTTTTTTTAAAGGATTGAAGCATAGCTGTCAACTTTTCCCTTTTTTAAAGTGAAATTCCCTTATTCCAAATAGGATTCCTTGCAAGAAAAGGGAAAAGTTGGCAGCTATGGATTGAAAAAGTTGTTTTTTAATTATTTTACCTCAGAGTTGTTGAGCTTGTTTTAGGGAAATAAACTGCCACAGGAGTTGGATTAAACTGACTGGCGGGCCGGATTGCATCCCCAAAAGATATTTTGGATATGCCGGTTTTCCATTCTCCCGACATTTCCTGACCTGATAATTTCTGCCTTTGAATGGGATCTTTCACACAACTTTAAGAGCTGTCATTTCCATCTGATTCTTTTTTTAAAATAAAAAAACCCCATATTTGCAATCCTGTTAACTTAGAAAATCGCAGGAATGTTGCACTGTGTTTTCATGGGAGAAATTTGGGGTGGTATCCTGGCACACAGTACTTTCCCACTGTTTAAAAAGCCACTGTTCCATAATGCAACAGGTGTTGCTGCTGCTGCTGCAGTGCAAAAGGGAATGTTTGAAATTGGGACAGAAGCGCGAGGATTATAACCAGGAAAACCAACGCAATAAACCCCAGGTCTGAATGCAGGCATAAAATGGCACTTGCTGTCTCCTGTGTGCATAAACACCTGTGTTAAAAATGCAAAGCAGGAATCTATTTTGGTGCTGAGCGGTATATAAATTATTATTATTATTATTATTATTTATTATTATTATTATTATTATTTTATATTATTATTATTATTATTATTATTATTATTATTATTATGAGAGGAGAATCATCTGCTTGCTTAATCCAAGCATTGACTGTAAACTTTCTATCCAATTACTCTGAGGAGTAATTCAATAGTAGTCATTAAGTCTCATCCATAGGATGGAAATGGCTGCTTTCTTTTGGCTTTTCACCTGTTGTTGGACTGTTTGTTGGTTGGGGACCATTTGACTGTTTTATGGAAGGGAGGTTGGACTAGATGGAGTGATCAGGAAGCTACAAGGAGAGTGAGATGGTTATAAGAGCACCACGGTGCCTGAATTCCCGATTTGCATTATTACATGTGAGGCTCTTCTTTTTAAAGATACATATTTTCATGGTGTTGTATTCTGATGTTGTATCTTCATGCATTTTTAAAATATGATTCGCTTTAGTTTTTTCCTTTATTTTATGTACATTGTTTTGAGAGGTGGATTGTTTAATTACATTACATAAAATGAGGTTTTTTTATATTATGATTGCTTTATTCATTTGTTGCATTTATATACCACTTTTTCCTCCAGGGAGGCTAGGCCAAGATGATGACTTGCTGAAGGTCACCAAGCGGGGATTTGAATCCTGGTTTTCCAAGTCCTACCTAATCTGACACTCTGGCTCTCAGCAGTAGCTGCATTTGATGTGGAATCTGTATTTTTACATCTTTTTTATTGAGATATGTAAACTGTTAGGATATTTCCGTTCCACCTTAAAAGGGAGCAGGCTTTGTGAGTCTGCGTATTTCCTGTTCACAGGATGTTTAAGTTTTCTGTTGCTTTCGTTTCTCTCTCTCAGTGCCTGAAACACTGAAGCAGGCAGTCATGTTTTTCTCTGTTCTGACTAACGCAGAATAAACTCATAAATAATGCTCTCCTGCGTGCATCTTTCGCTGTGCATTATCTGCTGATAAGAGCGTGCATAAGCTCTGGAATGTGGCAAGCTATTTCTGGAGCTCGTGTCGCTAATTGCTGATACTGCGTGTCTACGGGAGATCAATGGACGTCCGGAGGCGACGTGGAGTCATGATGGACTTTGTCTCCCTGGCAGTATCCCAACAACAGGTTATGGGCCCAGCACGCTGCCGCTGCGCCCATCGATCTCCGACGCACACACATACATATGTATGCACACACACACACACCTCCAAGTTAATAATAATAATAAATTAATTATACCCCGCCCTTCCCAGTTTAAAAACCGGGCTCAGGGCGGCTAACAGCAAATATAAAACATTGATTCGAATGCGACTTAAAAACAGCATAAAACAGCATAAAATACACTATAAAATGCAGCATCAATATCAATAAAATTCAAAAATTCAGAGGTCATGGGGGGGGAGGGTTTCTTCATAGAAGAGGAAAGGGGAAAAAGGAATAGAGGATCAGGCTAGTTCAGATTGAAGGCCAGGCGGAATAGCTCTCTTACAGGCCCCACAGAAGGAGATCAATAGATACAACTAAGCCAAGTCTATGCATGGCTTGACCCATACTTTTCTCCCCCATTTATTAACTGATATTTTATTGGGGGGGGGGGAATCAAATATAAAGCAGTAAAGTGACACAAAAGTAAGGAAAAGGGGGAAAGGACAAAACACAGAACTGTGTAAAGCCGGGGAGGGGGGAAGGAAACATTATATGAATATATACAAAAAATTCCCTAACCCATACATTCTTTTGTAAATTTGATATCATTATCCTAATACTAATAGGAATATTAATAGTCTACTACGTTTTGTATAAAGTCGTTCCCAATTTTTCGTATTTATCCGAGCAGAGTCTACGTTTGTAAGCAGTCCGCTCGCAGGTTGCAAGTGTTATCGTATTATCAAAACAATGGGCTTGGCCCATACTTTGCCACTGGGGAGCAGGACAGAACAGGCCTTAACCCCAAACCGTGTCCTTAATACCAAGAAGGGTTTATAAAAAAGTGGTTATGTACACAACCATACAATTAAAGCACCCACTCCCAGTAACTTGAGAACTGTAGTTTATCCCTCACAGCGCCAAAGTTCCCAGCACCCTTTGCAAACTACAGTTCCCGGGATTCTGACAACGGGGTGGGAAGAATGAGCTTTCAACGGATGGGGTGTACATTGCAACCAGGGCAATTCTGTGAATCAGATGACTTTTTGGTCCCTGAGGCAAAAACTCCAGCTGCCAGCCCAAGGGGGAGAGCCGCCATCTTTTTTTTTTTTTTTAATAATATTTATTAGGGTTTAACAAATACAGAAAAAAGAAAAACAAACAATAAAAGGTTACAGAACTTCAAAAGTAGATAAAAAAAAGAAAAAATACAGTAAAAAACAACAGCCACAATACATCAAAACACCAAGAAAGAAAAAACAAAAACATTTAAAAAGCAAAAACATTTAAAAAAGAAAAAAAGGAAAAAAACACCACACCAATATTTTCATGTCCTTATCTTTCATTTGCTTATTTCCTTGACTTCCTCACACCTCCCTTTTTGTATTCTAGTTCAATTAGTTGTTTCAGCAAGTCCTTTCCCTCTTTCTCAAATTTAGTTCCATAATTTATCTTAACGCAATTTAGCCTTGCATTTTACACCTTTACCCATAATCAATCCATTCCTACTTAATTCTTAATAACATTTCTACTAGAGCCATATAACTTCTTTCCAGCATCCTTCTAACATTCATTAATTTTACAATATTTCTGTAAATATACTTTAATTTTTTTCCAAGAGCCGCCATCTTTTCCTTCCCCTCAGGCAGCAAAATGGGCCCAAAGGGAGCCATTTGTAAGACTGTCAGTGAAACAAGAGGAGCTATCCACACTTCCTGGATTTCGCTAAGAAGACAGGATTGTTTCTGTAATAATAATAATAATAATTTATTATTTGTACCCCGCCCATCTGGCTGGGTTTCCCCAGCCACTCTGGGCGGCTTCCATAGAAACCAAAGATACAGTAAAATATCACAGATTAAAAACTTCCCTGAACAGGGCTGCCTTAAGATGTCTTCTGAATGTCAGAGTTATTTATCGCTTTGACATTTGATGGGAGGGCGTTCCACAGGGCGGGTGCCACTACCGAGAAGGCCCTCTGCCTGGTTCCCTGTAGCTTTGCTTCTCGCAATGAGGGAACCGCCAGAAGGCCCTCGGCGCTGGACCTCAGCGTCCGGGCAGAACGATGGGGGTGGGGGTGGAGACGCTCCTTCAGGTATACTGGGCCAAGGCCATTTAGGGCTTTAAAGGTCAACACCAGCACTTTGATTTGTGCTCGGAAACGTACTGGGAGCCAATGTAGGTCTTTCAAGACAGGTGTTATGTGGTCTCGGCGGCCACCCCCAGTCACCACTCTAGCTGCTGCATTCTGGATTAGTTGTAGTTTCCGAGTCACCTTCAAAGGTAGCCCCACGTAGAGCGCATTGCAGTAGTCCAAGCAGGAAATAACTAGAGCATGCACCACTCTGGCGAGACAGTCCGCGGGCAGGTAGGGTCTCAGCCTGCGTACCAGGTGGAGTTGGTAGACAGCTGCCCTGGATACAGAACTGACCTGCGCCTCCATGGACAGCTGTGAGTCCACTTGTAGGTCACTTCGAGTTGTAGTCCAGCAACACCTGGACGGCACCAAGCTGGCGAACGCTGCAGGTAAGCAAAACATGCCACCCCATCTGAGGCATAGCTGGATAGCTCTGTTGGTAAAGCATGAGACTCTTAATCTCAGGGTCGTGGGTTCGAGCTGCATGTCGGGCAAAAGATCCCTGCATTGCAGGGGGGGTTGGGCTGGATGACCCTCAGGGTACCTTTATACAGTTCTCTGATTCTTAGCTAGGCCTGGGGACACCAGGGCTCAAATCCTCACCCAAGCTCGCTGGGTGAACTTGGGCCAGTCGCAGACTCTCAGCCCGACCTACCTCACAGGGTTGTTGTGAGGATAAAAACAGAGTGGGGGGGGGCATGTTTGCCACATTGAGCGCCTTGGGAGAAAGGCAGACTATGAATGTGTCATAATAATGATAAAGATGCAAACTTCTGACTTGGTGAGACCAACGTGGAAATAGGATCTTTAAAGGCTGAACTCCTCCTCTCTGTTTATCTGGCAGTAAGTCCCATTGAGCTCAGTGGGATAGACACCTGTAAGGTCTGTGCTGTTTTGCAGTCAAAGACTAAAATGAGGAGAGCAACCCTTTCCTCTCCTTTGCAGCTAAAAGCAATTCAAGCACGTTTGAGCACATAATTATATGTAATGTAAGTGTGTGTGTATGTATATATGTGTATCTGTATCTCTGTATCTATTTCTATGCATTTCTATGCATGCTCCCAATATAATCCTCGCCCCTGAACCCGGCTGCTGGGAGGGAGAGGGCGTGCTTTTGCTTAATCATGGCGATTCCCTTTCGCCTTATAAATAAAGTACAAGGTGGATTCCTTAAGGTTACAACGGGGGATCTGCGCAGAAGCCTCGTCGGCTGTTGATCCCTCCTTCCCCCTCTCTCCTTCCCTCCCTCCTCCCTCCCCAGTGCCGCAGAGAAACCCGGGGCGAGGTGACAAGGCGGCGCTGGAGGCGGCGGCGGCAAGGAGGCGAAAAAGGGACCCCCCCCCCCCCAGACCATTGATATAAAGCAATGCCGGAGAGTTGCGGGGCGCTTGCCAGAAGATCGCCCTCTTCCCGCCCAGCCCCCGGGCTCCGATCTCCTATCCCTTTGCTCCTTCCACCTCCGCCTCTTTTATTTTTATATATATTTGGGGGTGGGGGGCGCGAGGTGGCGCGGACGCCGGTGCGGCGTGGTGCAGCTCGGCGCTGGCAGTGCGGTACGCCGGGCGCCCTAGACTCTCCCCCTCGCGGCTCGGAAGCGGCAGACCTACACGAGTCTAGGGCCGCCTGCCGGGAGCCGACCACGGTGTAGGGCGGAGGGTTGGGGGGGGGGGGGAGGAGGAGCTGGTGCCTGGGAGGGGACCCCGCACCGCGCCGCCTGGGGAACATTTTGGAGACTCCAAAAAGGGACGCCGGAGTCCGTGCGCCCTCATGTCTCCCTCCGCCTGATCAACCTTGCTGGATTTTTTTGCATTTTAAATTAAAAACCACAGTGACTTTTTTTGTTGTTGCAAATAATCCGTGCCCAAAGTGGCTCCGTTTCCTCTAGCAAATCTTCCGGTCCTTTTAATATTTTGGTCTTTCCCCCCCTCCTCTCCCCCCGAAAAAGCAAACGAGCAAGAAGATTCCTGTTTCCCTCGCGGAAGAAGGGTGCACACTTGCAGAAAGGACGTTGATCCTTTATTATTTCTTTCCCCCCACCCCTCCTCCCGCTCCAACAGAAGTACAGTAGTATATACATGCGAATCTAATATTATCAAAGGGGCGTGGATGCGCCTTGCAGAGAAGGGTGCCTTTGCAAAAGATCAGCTAGCGATCTTTCCCCTCTCTCCTTTTCCCATCTCGCTGCGGGGTGGGTGGGTATTTAGAAAGCAGGTTGGGGTGAGCGGTGGGGGGGGGGGTGGAGAGAGAGGAAGAGCGATTGAGAAGGAGGGACTGGTAACTCTCCGCATGTCTGGAAGGGGGCGAGCTGTCTCCAGACACAGGTGATGGGCGTTTCGGCGGCCTGCTAGGGTTTCACTTCGCTGCGATCTAAGCAAATATGCAGAAGTACCGGCTGGTTTAGTCCTGCGAAAGCCAAGGGAGGCAACGCGCAGGAGAAGCGAGCGAGCCAGAGGAGCGAGAGAGATCAGCTGCAAAGCCCCCTTTTCCCCCACCACCACCCGCGTTTTTTTATTTTTTATCTTTTGGAGAGCGAAGCGGGGTGGGGTGGTGGTGGGGAAACCAAGAACCGCCACCCCCTTGTAAGCCTCTTCTTCCTTCTACCCGAGGAGAGAAACCCCGCGCGCAAAAGGAGACCCCGATCGATCCTCTGTGAAATCAATAAATCCAAAGAGAGCCGCCCCCCCCATCCTCCCCGCCGCCACCCCGGATCAGCGCCCAAGCCGGAGAGAACTCCACACCGGTGTGGCGATCCCTCTGAGGGATGGTTGTTATTTTCCCAGCCCAGGGAGGCGGGCTGGTGCTCCTCCTTCGCAGCCCCGTTGAATTGTATTCCTGGCTACAGTGCATGAGACCGCGATGAGGACCTGGGCAGGATTTTGGCTCATAGGCTTGTGCTACCTGGCCCTCGTGCTGGCGGAGGTAGGTGCTTCGCCGTTGGAAATCGGGGGTTTGGAGGTGGGGCGGGGGGAGAGATCCGGGCGGCGGCGGCAGTAGCAGGCTCAACATCCCTGTCTTTATTCTATTTTTCTTACGCCTGAACTATTTCTGTAGTTTTGCATGACAAGTGTAATTCTTCCTTCTTCCCCTTTGCTTCTTAATGTTTTGGATGAGAGAGGCTGATCTCTCCAAACCGCCCCCCCCCCCAGCCCAAGTCGGAAGACCTACTATGTTTGCAATACCATGGATGGCTTTAGCTTCGCCCTGGATGAAGGAGGGAGGGGAAAAGGAGAGAGAGAGAGAGAGAGAGAGAGACTCGCTTCTAAAATCTTGCAAAAGATCAAGTAGTGAGGTAGTGGTGGTGGAGAGCCGCTTGTCACGTTAAGATGCATGGCTGCGATCCGAATTAAGATCGTGCAGCACGCTGGTTTCCCCGGGGCTGGCATGGAGGCGAGGGGTTGCACTGCTTGCTGTGTGTGCCCTTACACGCGTGTAAAACGTGAGAGCGTTCGAACGCGCGTTGCAAGTCCCCTGGAACGGTTTGCAAACGGCGCCCTGGGTCGGCACGAGTGCCGCCTGGCGAGCGGGGTGGGGAGGCGAGTTGGGAAGAGGGATTTTAATAGCGCGGTTTCCTGTTAATGAGAAGCTAGCATGAATCTGCTAAAATAGAATAATAATGAAGCAATTAGGCTAGTGGGTTTCTAATTGATGTAGTAGAGCCTTGCTTTGGCATTCCAGAGGGAGCGGCGCGTTACCTCCATCCACCTTAGGAATTCACTTTATAAGGTCAGAAGAGATAAAATCATAGCGTGTTTACTTGGAAGCGTATCCCACTGAGTTCAGTGGGTCCACCTGCCCTGACCATAGATGCACTGTTTAGGATTCCGGCTTTATTTGGGGGGAAAGGACGAGTTCCCTTTAAGCCTGCTGATTGCTCTTTATGGGCATATTTTGGATTTTCACGGGCATAGTTTTGGATTTGATAAAATCTCTCCCTCTCCTTCTCTTCCAATTTTGAGGAGTATTACAGGTGGCCATTTCTGGGGGAAAGAGATGTGGGAATTAAATGACTTATAAGGAAGGACATCTCTTTTAAAAGCTACACTGGATTGACCTTGCTTGTAAACACTGTGATGTGTAAAATTATAGCTCCCAAAGCAGCTTTTTTGCAGTCTTCCGACGTGGGAAACCTGTAGGATTGTATTAGTTCTGGATCTATAATCTCCCCCTCCCTCTGTCTCTCTCTGTCTCCCCCTTCCTTCGCATTCCCAACCAGACAGGTTTTTTTTTTTTAAGTGAGGGGGAGTTAAGTACTAAGTTGACACCAATGCCAACCTAAAACTTTATTACTGTGCTAACTTTCCTGCTGCTGAAAAGAAATGCATGGATAAATATCTCTTACGCTGCAAACCAAATGTGTGTAATTAAGAAAGAGAGGCAATTTTCAAGTACATACGTAGGAGGAGGAAAGTCCTTCCTGGTCTGATCCAATGCATGTTTGCAAAGCCCTGTCTGAGTTCAAGAGGACTTACTCCCCAGGGAGAGCTCATAGGATTGCCTTCTTGGAAAGGCTCCCAGGAGTTGGCTGGGTTACTGAGCTGTGCTGCCTTTAAACTTGATCTATCTCATGCCGTGGGGTTTTTTTTAACGATGGTGCCCAGGGACACCCTTCTCCCCGCCCCAGCAGCCCAATCCTAAACAGGGTTACTCAGGAATCAGTTCTGTTCATTTTGCACGGGACTTACTCCCAAGTAAGTGTGCGTGAAATGGCAGCTGAGCAGCCTGTACCTGTATACGGTTACTAATTCCTGCAGAATTCAATAGGATTTACTTCCAATGAAGTGTGCTTGGGATGTGAGTCAAAAACCAACCAACCAGTGTTCCCCCCCCTTTTTTTTTTTGCCTTTCAAACTTGCTGGACTTCCTCTGAAATCAAGGAAGCGAAATTCCCTGGGTGAGAAACACAGTCTTTCTGACCCCCTCCTCACAATCAGGTGTGGCCCCAAACAGTTTCCAACCTCCTGGCGAACGCAGGCAAAATGTAGGCACCTGCCAGATAGCAACAGAGTTTCATGGCAAGGATTTGTGTTGCTTGGTGCAATGCTGGATGCGGCTTCAAAATGATGACGATGATGATGATTTAAATTGCCCTTTAGCAGTTGGAGGAGGGGGGGAAGTAGATTAGAGAGCAGACGAAGAGGCTTCCGTGGCCACAAGATGCAACCCTACAGGCTGTACTCAGAAAGTGTTTTTGGAGTGAGAGAAGAGAGAGCGATCAGCCTGTGTCTGTCTGTCTGTTTTATTTTTTTAAGGAAGCTGAGATCCCTCAAGAGGTGATTGAAAGGCTGGCTCACAGCGAGATCCACAGCATCCGTGACCTGCAGCGCCTCCTGGAGATTGACTCCGTAGGTAAATTATTTCCATGCTTTTCCCCCTTACTTTCTGCTTTTTTGAGACGATAAACGAATTGCCAGTTAAATCCATGTCATCTTACGAAACGGTCAAAGAGAAAAAGAGAGAGATACTGCTTTGGGGAGTGATGCGTTTTCCTTAAAAACCTCTGTGGGGAGTCACCGGCGGCTCTGCACATGGGACCGATGCTTTCCAAATGTCTTCTGTCCACTCTTAAATTCGCTCCTGCTTTGGGCAGGCAGATGGAACCCAAAGGTCAGCTTTCAGGGACGCAGGCTGAGTCAGGCATTTTTCCCAAGCCGCGGGAACATTTCGGCCTCAGGACAGAGAGTCACTGCTTCCAGCCCGGCCCAGCGTTGTATTTTGAGTTCTTGCACGTCTGTGTGTATAAGGGATGCATCTTAAAAAACATGGCAACCTTGCTGGATTGAAGGAAGGAGTGGTCTGGCTTGGTTTATTGTCTTTCCTGGGTGCTTCTACAAGCAGGGTTTGAAGCAATCGCCTTCCCCAGAAGGTTGCTCCCCAGGCAACCTGAATTCTTCAGTACAGAGCCTTTGGAGCTTGGCCCCTCTGTTTTGCCATCATGGCTAGCAGCGCTTGCGTGTCTGACCAGATCAGTTGTGCTCATGCTTTTGAATTGTTGGTTGTGTGGCTGTGATTGTGTTTGACATCCAGTGACGGAACTCACATGTGCAGTAATCTTAGTTTGTGTTGTGCGGGGTTTTGTTTTGTTTTGTTTTGTTAATATTCCATTTTTGCAGCAGGGAACTAAGGATGACAGCTAAGGCCTAACTAAGTTGGACTTTGAACTCACAGGGTTGCACCCAATGTTTGTCCCACTCAGAGTAGACCGGTTAAAATCAACACAGTTCTCGTTGGCCCACTGATTTCAGTGGTGCAACTCAGAGTAGGACTTAGTTGGATGCAAGCATTCTGCCCATTTATAAAATCAAAATGTTCCCCTACATTTGATTGGACAGATTTAGTGTTGGATCACCCATGCTTTTACCGTCACGTGATTTTCCTCCATTCAGCTGGCAATCCCTTCCTGGGAGTAAGCCCCATTGTACTTGGGGAGGCTTACCTGTGAGTAGGCATGCTGGAGATTACCTGAGGGCTGCTGGCTTAATGTGTGAAGTTCCACCCAAAAGTATTATGTTTGGATTGAGTCAATACGGAAATTCTGTCTGCAGTGTTAGCTGATGTTGCAGTCATCAAGTGATGAATGTGTCTGGGTGAACCATGGAATTTCAGGTGCCACAGGCAAACTTCGATAGGGGATCCTGTGCACGTGGTGGCTCTTTCCTAATATAAAAATGGGATATTTATTTGTGTGTAGAGTTCCTAACTGGCCTTCTCTTGTAAGATATTATACTTGTGTGTCAGAACTCTACGCTTTGCATGCTCAGCAATGCAGCTTCAATATAGCCTCATAATTTAAACCTCCCCACAACCCAGCAGTGTTGTAGGTGGCTGTGACTTTTATATGCTCAGGATAATTTCTCCAGCCAGGAAGGACTCCCATCACATTGCCTCTAATTCATGCCACTGTGTTGTTATCTTCAAGATCTATTGCCTTGGATTCATTTGTGAAAAAATATTCCAAGTCGTGTTTATGAATGAAGTCATGTCTCTACAAGATGGTGGTGGCTGCTTTCTTCTTCTTCTCCAGTGAAAGGAAAAATAAACTCCTTCCTTTTGACTTTAAACAGAAAGCCTGCTCCATTGAGCTTCCAAACAATCAGCATTCACATTTTTTATTTTTTATTAAATAGCCCAAGGTTATTTTCTGCATCATTAGATCTACAAATGCTTCGAAGGGCAAACGTGCAATTTGCTAATATTTCTGTACTGCAACAGACCCATCCTGCTATTAAATCTGATCTCTCACAGTTGTCATTGTTGAGTCCAAGCAGATTTCACGATTATGTACTATGCCGGGAGTGATTGCTTTGTTTATTTTGCAAAAAAATATGAAAGGGGAGGGGAAAAAACGCATATTTATTTATTTATTCTTTTAAAGGCAAGGGAAGTCTCTACCAATCTTGTATCCTGAGTCAGGAATCTGGCATGTCGCTGCTTGTGTTGTTAATAGTGGAGCTGCTCCATTTAAACAAAGACTGCATAGTTGCTACGCTTTTTTTTCTTCCAAAAAAATAAAATTGCAGGGGCCATTTGAAAGTTGCTCCTGAGTTACTTCACAGATACATTCCTCCCCCCCCCCCTCAGGAGGAGCGCTCTAATTTCAGTGGGCCTACTCTAGGGGACATAGCATCAAGTTTGTATCCAAAAGGCACGATCCACTGGGAACAGTTTTCCTTGGCAAGTCCTACTTCCATAGAGCTGCAGAAGTTGCAACCAAAATGACCATGTCTTTCTCTGCAAGGGCAGTTGAGGGCATTTGGGGGATTGGGGCAGGAGGAAGACCACTAACAGCGCAGTCCTGTTGCAATATCTGCTCTGAGGTCAGCCCTGCTGGGTTCAATGGGAGTTGGTCCCAGGTAAGTGTGAAGCCCAGCGAAGAGTATGATAGAGCAGGAGTGGCCCACCTGTGGCCCTCAGGATGTTGTTGGATTGCAGCGCTCGTCAGCCAAAGTCAGCATGGCTAATTGTCAAGGATGATGGGAGATGTAGTCCTGGCAACATAAAGGCGACTTCCTTCCTTGCTGTGTAACACCTGCTCCATTCCGGTTGTGAAATGCAAAACTTAATGAATCTGATTGTTAGAAAGTTTGGGTAAAACAAAGCAAGCCTTCACCCAACATCTAATGAATTTATTGAAACCACCGTCTTCAGGTCTTTAACAGGAGATCAGGCAATTTTTTGGGGAAAGAGGTCTGTGACTGGCCGCTAGCCATGATAACTGCATAGCAGATGTAGGGAACTTTGGGGTCTCTCGATGTTTCTGAAGTACAATTCCCATCAACCTTGGCAAGCGTGGTTGTTGGCCGAGGATGATGGGAGTTGTAGTTCCACGCCACTTGGAAGGGCTAAAAGTCCCCCAGACCTGCTATATATAGGGTTGTATTCCAGTGTTAGTCATACTCAAGAGTAGACCCATTGAAATGAATGGGCCCAAGCAAGTTAAGGTCATCAATTTTAATGGGTCTGCTTGGAGCATGATTAACGTTGAATCTAATCCAAGGAAGGCTAATAGCTACATAGAACCTCCATGTTCAAGGGCAGTATACCACCGGGAGGTGAGAGATGGGCAACAGTCTTCATTGCCTTCATAGCCTCCTCTGGATTGCCTAGACTTGTCTGGTTAGGAAGCAGGATTAGGTGGGCCTTTAGAATCCTATGTCAAGACCCTCAGAGATCTGTCTAGCCCACCAGCTTGCTTCTTAGAATTGTCATAAGAATTTAAGAATGCAAGAAGAGTCTTGCTGGCTCAGTCCAGAGGTCATCTTGTCCAGTGATCCTGTTCTTAAAGTGACCAGTCAGATGCTGATGGGCAGTCTACAAGCAAGGCATGAACACTGTTCCCACTCAGGTTCCTGATGATTCTATGGTTTTGAGAATATTCTACCCAGTAGTGAAGGTAGTGCAATCTGCTTTTAATACCAGGAGCTGAGACCCGGAGCAGGTGAAGCTGCCGCTAAGCTAATATGGCAAAATTCCCTCCCCACCTCACCAGTTAGGATTAAGGAGCAGGTGTAACATAGTGGCTGAAGGAACTAAGCCGAGAGCATCTCTGCTTTAACACTACAGTGTTATGCATGGGTAGGCAAACTAAGGCCCAGGGGCCGGATCCAGCCCAATGCCTTCTAAATTCAGCCTGCGGACAGTCTGGGAATCAGTGTGTTTTTACATGAGTAGAATGTGTGCTTTTATTTAAAATGCATCTCTGGGTTATTTGTGGAGCATAGGAATTCTTTCAAAAATAATTCAAGATATAGTCCGGTCCCCCAGAAGGTGTGATGGACAGTGGACCGGCCCCCGGCTGAAAAAGCTTGCTGGCCCCTGGTGTTATGGATGTTCACATGGAAGTAAGTTTCATAATGGAAAGTGCCCTTAGATTGCACATCTCACCTTGCCCTTGAACTCACTGAGTGCCCTTAGCAGGGTCTCCTCAAGTGCATAAGAAGAACCCAGCTGGAACAGGACCAAAGGGCCGTTCAGTCCAGTACCCAGTTCTCCCAGCGATCAGTCAGAGGCATGTGGGAAGCCCAAAAGCAGGACATGAGCACAATGTCCTTGCCCTTTCCTGCTCATGTTCCCCAGCATCCGATATTAGGGACTTACTGTCCCTGATACTGAAGGTATTGTCTGAAGGAACATGAAGCCACCACCTTGCTGAAGCTAAGCAGGTCTGGGTCTGGTCAGTGTCTGGATGGGTGACCGCCTAGGAACTACATGTATGCTGCTTTGGGTTCCTTGTATGTAAGATGTAAGAACAAAATACTGAGCCTCTTGGGCTTGTTGATAAGAAGGTCAGCAGTTCGAATCCCCGCAATGGGGTGAGCTCCCATTGCTCCGTCCCAACTCCTGCCAACCTAGAAGTTCGAAAGCACACCAGTGCGAGTAGATAAATAGGTACAGCTCTGGAGGGAAGGTGTTTCCGTGCGCTCTGATTTCTGTCACAGTGTTCCATTGCACCAGAAGTGGTTTAGTCATGCTGGCCACATGACCCGGAAAGCTGTCTGTGGACAAACGCCGGTTCCCTCTGCCTGAAAGCGCCGCAACCCTGTTGTCACCTTTGACTGGACTTCACCGTCCAGGGGTCCTTTAACTTTTACCTTTGTGGTTAGAGGCCAGGCTTCAAATCTCCACTCAGTCATGAGGCAAACTGTGATCTCCACTCGCTTCATGCATATTTTTACCTGCCCCCATCATGTCCCCAATAGCTCCGTTGGTTAGAGCATGGTGCTGATAAGACCAAGGTTGCAGGTTCAAGACAGCTGCATGTTCCTGCATTTCAGGGGGTTGGACTTGATGACCCTCAGGGTCCCTTCCAGCTCTGTGATTCCATGATTCTCTGTCCTCTCCTATTTGCCTCTTTTATTTTGTTGTTAACCAAGAAGCCCCAAATGTTGCAAACTTTCCTCATGGGGGGCTGGCCTCAGCCGCTTGACCGCTGCGTCTGACAAAATATTTTCGGAAGTCTACAAGCAGGGTGTGAAGGTAACAGCCCCCAACTTTTGCATGCATAAGAACATAAAGAGAACTTGCTGGATCCGTCCAGTGACCCATCGAGTCCAGCATCCTGTTCTCACAGTGGCGGAAAACCCACAAGCAGATCCTGAGGACAAGAGCAGTCTCCCTCCTGTAGTTTTCAGCAACGGCATTTGGGAGCATTGCCACCTGCAGCTGGAAGCAGAACATAGCCTTTGTGACTAGTAGACATTGATATTCTTCTTCATGAATTTGCCCAATCCTGTTTTAAGCCATCCAAGTTGGTGGCCATCACTGTTTCCCATGGTAGCAAGTTCCATAGTTAACCTTGCTCTGTGTGAAGGAAGTACAGTGGTACCTTGGGTTACAGACGCTTCAGGTTACAGACTCCGCTAACCCAGAAATAGTACCTCAGGTTAAGAACTTTGCTTCAGGATGAGAACAGAAATCGTGTGGCTGCAGTGGGAGGCCCCATTAGCTAAAGTGGTACCTCAGGTTAAGAACAGTTTCAGGTTAAGAACGGACCTCCGGAACGAATTAAGTTCTTAACCCAAGGTACCACTGTATTTTCTTTTACCTGTTTCCATGCGTACTCAAGTCGAGTCGTTCACGTCTTTGTTGAGCCTTCCTGATCTGACAGGGCTGTGATATCATCATGCTTGTGGGCCTCAGCCTGACAGTGCTATCCTGTGGCACCATCCTACTGTCAGGATTGGTAGGAATTGGCGCTGAAAATATTGTGTGGGCTGCTTTGAAGGAATTCTTGTGTAGGTTCCGCATGTTTATGGAAGGCATAAGGCATTCCTTGGACTGGGATGGTATTTTGGAACAAAGGATGCTTTGCAACCGGACAGCTTTGATTCATAATTTGTGAGAAGCCAGGAGTATTTTATTGTGCAGCTGTAGATCAGCACAAGAAGGCCCCGGTGTCGTCTTGAGTTGCCAAGATCTGTTGTGACATTTCTGTAGTTTTTGCTTGCCATCTGAGGAGCAAGCTCAGAAGCTTGGGAATGTCCAGGGAGTTTAGGTTTTTTACATCTCCCTTTTAAAACTGCATATCACAAATTATCCACGCAGACTCAAGTGTGTGTACAATTTTTAAAAAAATTAAAAAAAACCCCACCTAAACGGCAAAGAACCTAGTCTGTCAATTAGGTTGTGTTCTGTTGGGTTTGGGCTTCTGAACCTAGTGGTAGTCTCAGATTCTATAGACCTTGATGTGCCAGCCAGGTTGGGATGAATGCCCATCCCCACCACAAATTTCTTCATTAAATTTCCAGCACGACTAGACTCTTGTCAACTGAATGGTCCCTTTCATTTATTTGAGGTTCCCATGCGAGTAAACACTGGTTTCTTAAGGAAGGATTTAATATTGTGTTTTAATTGTTGTTACCTGCCCCTGGGACCATTGCATGAAGGATGGGTAATAAATGGTGGTGGTGGTGGTCCTGAATGGGATAATTGTGCCCCTGGAAGACCAGGTGCGCAGCCTGGGAGTCATTTTGGACTCACAGCTGTCCAAAATGCAGGTCAATTCTGTGTCCAGGGCAGCTGTCTACCAGCTCCACCTGGTACGCAGGCTGAGACCCTACCTGCCGCAGACTGTCTCGTCAGAGTGGTGCATGCTCTGGTTATCTCCCGCTTGGACTACTGCAAT
Source organism: Podarcis muralis (assembly GCF_964188315.1). Taxonomy (NCBI): domain Eukaryota; kingdom Metazoa; phylum Chordata; class Lepidosauria; order Squamata; family Lacertidae; genus Podarcis; species Podarcis muralis. Next base: position 43,143,947 of record NC_135668.1, read on the forward strand.
GTGCTCTACATAGGGCTACCTTTGAAGGTGACCTGGATACTGCAACTAATCCAGAATGCGACAGCTAGATTGGTGACTGGGAGTGGCTGCCGAGACCACATAACACCGGTCCTGAAAGACCTACATTGGTTCCCAGTACGTTTCCAAACACAATTCAAAGTGTTAGTGCTGACCTTTAAAGCCCTAAACAGCCTCGGCCCAGTATAGCCAAAGGAGCGTTTCCACCCTCATTGTTCAGCCCAGACACCGAGGTCCGGCGCTGAGGGCCTTCTGGCGGTTCCCTCACTGCGAGAAGTGAAGCTACAGGGAGCCAGGCAGAGGGCCTTCTTGGTAGTGGTGCCCACCCTGTGGAACACCCTCCCATCAGATGTCAAGGAAATAAACAACTATCTGACTTTTAGAAGACATCTGAAGGCAGCCCTGTACAGGGAAGTTTTTAATGTTGGGAGCCACCCAGAGTGGGCGGGGTATAAATAAAATATTATTATTATTATTATTATTATTATTATTATTATTATTATTATTGATTTGTTGGTGCCCTCTCTTTCCGTGACTGTCCCAAGGAGTCTCCTTTTCTTCAAAGTGTCTTGCTTTATGGAATTCAGGAAGGAGAATTGTGATTAAAAACAGCCCCTTTCTCTTTTGCGTGTTGTTGGGTGAAAGAGTTTTCTTTTGCTTTGCAACAGATTCTGATGCTGCATTTTAGAGGATGAACGGCTGATAATGCCTTCTCATAAAATTAGAAACCACACCCCCATATCATCTGCCATCATGTTAAGAATAATCAGCATTCAGCAACACAGCGCTTTAATCAATCTTTCTGACTTTTTTTTTTATTGCAAAAAGGCCAGATTGTTCTTTTACGGTCTGGTCTTGTAAAACAATGGAAACTCTCGTTGGAGTTTTAACAGGAAGATTTGGGTTTTGGGCAGACCCGGGTGGTGAGTTAGCTACTGTCTGATCCAGCAGAGCATTGTGTGGGTAGTGTTCTGTTTGCTTAGAATGATTATTGTATACCATTTTTTCAGGGTTCTATTCCTCACTGTAGCTTCTGGTTGACCACTGTGTGAAACATGATGCTGGATTTCCTGGGCATTTAGTCTGATTCAGCAGAGCTTTTTTTCTTACCATCTGAAATCCCATCATGTCTAGGGAATTAAGAGTTCAAATTCAACAAGTGTTCCTCCCAACTTACGAGCACGTCGCTGCCTAGTGCTGGATTGCTCTTCACCACCTCCTTTCTGTGACATCAGAGCAGCTCAGCCAATGGCAGCTGCCCAGGCTCACTGTGACATAAGAGCTGATTAGCCAATCACATCATCAAGAGAGGCAGGGCGATAAGAGAACTAAGAGGTCAAGGAGGAGTTTGGCAGAGTGAAGAGGTGAGAAGTGGAGGTGCGGAGGGGGCAGCTGGAGAAAGTAAATATATCTCTTTACAGTAAGCTGTCTCAATATGGTGACTGCAACCTGGGCATTCATAATAGCAATGGACAGAGGAAGAGAAGGGAAGAGGCAAGAAAGCTGCGTAGAAAGTAGCATTACAGAATCACTGCTTGATGAGTTATAGCTTTCCAGAGTGCTGATTGATAAGAACAACTTGTTGCACAGGATTCTTCCGCATTTCAGGAGCGGGCAGACTCTTCAGCTCTGATGGCCACTATGAATCCTTGCCAACTCTCATTACTCATTCAAACTGTACTGCCTTTTGTGTGTGACCATTGCAAGGCTACATACAGAAATTACAGCTTCCTTGCAGGATAGCAAGTAGAATCAAATAAGTAGCAAGAAATTAATGTAATGGCTCTACCAGTGTGGTGTAGTGGTTAAGGGCGATGGACTCGTAATCTGGTGAACCAGGTTCGATTCCCCGCTCCTCCACATGCAGCTGCTGGGTGACCTTGGGCTAGTCACACTTCTCTGAAGTCTCTCAGCCTCACTCACCTCACAGAGTGTTTGTTTTGGGGGAGGAAGGGAAAGGAGATTGTTAGCTGCCTTGAGACTCCTTAGGGTAGTGATAAAGCAGGATATCAAATCCAACCTCTTCTTGTACACATCTGGGACTCTTGTTGCCAGACAGCAACCAGTGGACCTACTTCATTGATCAATGTGGTGCACAAAGTGATGGACAGATTATGGACATGTTTACGTCCATTGTGTGGGCCAATTCTTCAAAGAAATCATTGAGAATGACTTCCAAAGAAGAATATGAAAATGCCATGAATTGGACTGTCTTTCTTGCCACCTCCTTGTTTTTCACTAGCTCCTTTTGCATTTCCTGCATTGCAGAGAGTTGGACTAGATGGCTTGTCAGGGTCCCTTCCCTCAGATATTTCTCTGTTGTCACCTGAGGGGATATTTGCAAGATAAAGGCAGAGCTATTGCACAGCAAATGTTCCAAGGGTACTTGCAGGCATGTGTGGTGGTGCTGTATGGTCTACTTTTCATGTAGGCTGTTAGTAACAAACACACCTCTCGTCCACCAAAACGAAGATCGCATGCTGTTACTATGACCTCTTTTAATCTTCAAAAACAGTGTGCCTACTGTTCAGAATATAGCAGACAGTATTCCCAAGCTCCCCTCAGCCGGGCACAATCCTGATCTGACCCTGAAGCTACAGCAGCACCCTCCCCTTCGGTAGAGCAGTTGCTGCTGTTTCTGCTAACGTTGTTTATTTATTTAAATAAAAGAAAGGGAAGAAAAAAGATTCTTCAAGGTGACTTATGGAGGCAGTCCAGAATTCCATCCTCCTGGCTGTTTGCCGCCACCAGAGATGTAAAAACACAATTAATCGGTTTGCTTGGCATTCTCAGTGGTTCACTATTTTCTGGAAAAAGAAGCAGTTGTTTAAAAATAATGACAACTTGATTGTGCTCCAGTGGTGGAGGCTTAACCCTCTCCATCGAAAACAGAAACCCAACAATATTGGCTGCTTTCCTAGGGGTCACTCTGTACATGGCTTGTGGAAATAAAAATTTTTGGGTTTTTGGAAATAAAGTTTGCAATTCTACTTTGGAACCTGGCTTTCTTGAACCCCAGTTGCATGATTATTGCTCTCACAAGAGATTTTCATGTGCAGCATGTGTGTGCATGTTGATAGAGGGAGCCCCCCCCCCCCGAGAAGTTTGAAACTTTTTCTGTTCTGCCCTCTGACTTGAGCTTGTTCATTCTTCATTGCCATTCTTGGGCATCTTGCTCACCCACAAAAATCAAAGAGTGTGCCTAATATTTTGGAAATCTAATCCACTGCAATCCTTTGCTGATTTAAACCTGAGTAGAGGGGTAGTAGAGCAGGTAATTCCTCAAAGAGGTAATGCGTAAGAATGGTTGATAGCATCTTCTCATGAGCCACCTGGAAACTGTCAGTTTTTAGAGCAAACCTCTGTATTTTTACTCCCTGCCTCCAGGCATAGTCAGGAATGCTTACATTCTATCATGGTATTCTTTCTGGTTAAGTCATTGACTGAATATCACTAGATAGATGCAGCGTACTTTTGCTATTGTGATATTATTATTATTAGATTATAGATTCAATGTAATGGATCACTGAGTTAGGGTCGAGTTGGGTGCATTTCTTTAAAAATCTACAATGCCAACTCAGAGTGACGTTCGGATAAAACAGACTGCTCTTACCCAAGGCTTTGTTGAGGGTATTTGTGGGAAATCCACTGGGCTCTGTTTGGCTGAATTCTTTGAAGGCAAAAGTCAAGAATTTCATAACATGAGCATGGCATCAAAGGACCCTCGAGGCTTTGTTTTTGCACACAAGCCCTTCACCTTGCAAGCCTTCCAATTGTTTGTTTTGTGTAGGTACAGCAGCTATTGTCTCTTGTCTGCTGAATTTCTGCCTAAATAATGAAGCTTCCTTGGCAGCTGGGTTGCTTCCAGATGTTAGCAGTATCCCTTAGCAGCGGTTCTCAACCTGTGGGTCCCCAGATGTTGTTGGACTACAACTCCCATCATCCCTGAGCTCTGGCCTTGCTAGCTAGGGATGATGGGAGTTGTAGTCCAACAACATCTGGGGACCCACAGGTTGAGAAAGGCTGCCTTACAGTATTGCTGTTTGGCTTCAAGCAGCAATGCAACTGTTTGCAGAGCTCTGGAATCCAAATGACACTGTATGAGAGCCCCCTTTTCCCAGGCACAATTTTCTTTTTTTGGACTGAGGTTCCTATTATGAACCATGCTCAGCTTCAAGGGGGATTCTGGTATCTGTGAATATTCGTTCAGTCCAAAGCAAGCAGTGATATGTCTGCGTAATGGATTTATTAATGGGATACACGGCCTGCATTCGTCCCATATCTTTAAAACATCATGATGCTGCTTTAAATACACATGACATGGCTTCCCCCAAAGGATTCTGGGAGCTGTAGTTTGTTAAGTGTTAAGTTTGTTAGGAGACCCCCCGATTCCACAGAACTACAATTCCCAGAGTTCCTGTGAAGAGGGATTGTTTGGAAACTGTAGTTTGGGCAGGGAATAGGTGTCTGCTAACAACCCTCAGCTCCCTAAAACAACAGCATGCATTTGTTGACCAAGAAAATGATGAGGGACTGAACTATTTGGATTGTTTCTGACCATTGGCCTTTGTGTTTGGGGCTATGCCCACTGCCCCTGTTGTATGCCTAGAGGCCTAGTTATAAAGGCTAGGCCTAAATACAGGCCTCAAGTATTGTTATTACTCTTAGTAATAAATTTATTGCCTGCCTTTCACCAGCAGGTCCCGGGGTGGTTTACAACAGTTTAAAGTCCAGTACAGTGGTACCTCAGGTTAAGTACTTAATTCGTTCCTGAGGTCCGTTCTTAACCTGAAACTGTTCTTAACCTGAGATACCACTTTAGCTAATGGGGCCTCCTGCTGCTGCCGCACAATTTATGTTCTCATCCTGAGGCAAAGTTCTTAACCCGAGGTAATATTTCTGGGTTAGCAGAGTCTGTAACCTGAAGCGTATGTAACCCGAGGTACCACTGTATTCAAAAAGTTAAAACAGATTACGGGCACAGGAATAGGCTGGGTTCTCAAAACACACATGTCATATGTCAAAGAACCAGGATAAAGAGGTGTGTTTACAGTATTCGCCAAAATTTGTATGGTGAAGATGCCAGATGCAGAATCAAGAGAATTAGGTGCATGTGAGGTGCCCAGATCAAGGCTGTGGGTATCATATCACTTGGCAATATTTTGCCACATGTTAAGACTCTAGCTGCCTGGCAAGGCCCACCACTAATGCCTGCCGTACAGCTCCTCCTAAACTTTTTTTTTTAATCAATGACAGGAGACTAGGTCTAGCTGCCATTATAATTCCCCACAGCAGCACTTCATTATTGCATCTTCCTAATGGGGGTTTCTCTGAACCACTTTTGTATCTGAGGAGTGAAGATACAGTTTCGTTGCCCATGAAAATATACACACTCGTGACATATCGAGTGTAAACGTTTATTTAGTGTCTGTTTTGAACGCTGCACTTAAAACGTTTTTTGGATTAGTCATCAGCCTTCGCGGAAGTGGATGACCTGGTTAGCTTTGGAGAATATGAAGGAGCTGTCTTGTAGTGAGATGTAGGAATCTGGGGTATATCGAAAGCCGTTGATCTGCCCAGCTCAGTAAAATTGGCAGTAGCATACCCTCCAACATTTCTCCAATGAAAATAGGGATGGCCTATTCAATAATAATAATAACAACAACAATAATAATAATACCCCACCCATCTGGCTTGATTGCCCAAGTCACTCTGAGCAATTTCATAATAAATCATTAATTTTTTAAAAAACTACTTTAGATGTCTTCTAAAGGTTGTATAGTTACTTATCTCCTTGGCTCAGGGGTCGCACAAGCTTGCCAGGATTTTGGGCAGCTGCCTTTCCCAGCCCTACCTAGAGATGCTGGGGCTCAAGCCTGAGATTTTCCACCCTCTCTTGCCCTCCCTGAGCCAAACCATTGGTCTGTGTGTTCCAATACAGTTCACTCTGAAGCTGCAAAAGTGCAAGATGATGCGTTTGACTTCTTCTGTAAAAAAAAAAAAAAAAAAATGCAGGCAGAGATTTCCCCCCTTAGCTTTCCTATTCAGGAGGTTATAATACAAAACTCACTGAATAGAATCTGTCCTTGCAGCTGCTAGTGAAAGATTTTGGGGATCAATGGAAGAATAACCTGTTCTGCAGTTGCTCCCCGTTTGTGCTACTGTGGTTTAGCTGTGTTGTGTCTGGACCTGGCAGATGGTGAAAGCCATAAGTGGGGGAACTGTGGCCCTCCATAGATTATGCTCTCAAACTCCTATTAGCCCTAGCTAGCAAGGCCAGCAGTCAAGGGCGATGGGAATTGTAGTCCGACAGTGTTTGTAGAGCCACAGGTTCCCCATCCTTGCATTAGTTAGATGGCTGCTGTCCTCCTTGCTGTCTGGCCACCCTAGAGAGAGAAGGAGAAGGTTGGTACAAAACAACGAGCTCTGTTTTTCCTGTTTGGAGTTAACAGTGGGTCTTTTGTCTGCCTTTTGTGGCCCTTAGCCCTGTGCATTGTCATAATTCGAATGCCTCTTGTTGACTTGTCATACAGCCAGTCTGTCTCATTTTCCTGTGTCAAATTGCCGCAGAGAGAAATAGAGAGGTAATGATGGCGCACTTCGCAAATTGACCTGTTTATTCAACGGGAGGCCTGCTCCCTGGGCCCTTTCCATTAGACTGAGGAGCAATTTCTCATTGGCACTGTATCCGAGAAAGCCTCTTCATCTATTTATGTATTAGCGAGTCAATGACATGATGGAGGAGCAACAAAAACAACAACAAGCCCAGCCTGGCAGAAGAAGAAAGCAAAACGAAAAACAAATTTAGCTACATTAATGGACAAAGTAGGACAAATTGCTTGAGATGTGAGATCTTTCATAACAAAAATGTCAGTAAAGCAAAGCCTAAGAGATGAAAAAGAAAACTTGTTTTGTTAGCTAGCTGCTGGGGAAAATCCATTAAAAAAAGAAAAGAAAGGCAATTGATTATTTATATATTATATCTGAGAGCCACCTCGTAAAATAAATTCTCTAGGCGTTTTACAATATATATATTGTAAAACAATATATATATATAGTGTGTGTGTGTGTGTGTGTATATATATGTGTGTGTGTGTGTATATATATATATATATTTTGTGTGTGTGTGTGTGTGTGTGTGTGTGTGTATATACACACACACACACACACACACACACACATATATATATACCGGTATATATATATAGTATAAAACCACATTATAATGAAGCCACAATAAGATTAACAGGCTACCAACATAAAACTCCAAATACAAAACCTTCACATTGAAAATATTATTTGCAGCCCAGAACTAAAACAGTCATAAAATACAAGCTTTAAAACCACAGTAACTTAAAACCAGATCTTAAAAGGCCATGGAGAACTTAAAAGTCTCAACCTGGTGCCCAAATGGCAGCAGTTTGGGTACCAGGCGGGCTTCTCTAAGAAAAGCATCCCATAGCCAGGGGGTCCCACTTCTCTGCTTCCTCCCAAGATGTTCCAAGAGGTCCACTGTAGGAAGATTCTGGCACAGCATTGTCTACACTGACTTGGCAGCAGCTCTCCTATATGTGTTCTACTCTCAAGTAAGTTCAATAGGATTTACCTCCCTGATAAGTGTGTTTAGTATTGCAGCTGTTAAAAAATGGTTGATTTACTTTAGAAAAAATAGTAAAGAAAGGAAAGTCACGTGCTTCATCAGGTAGCAGCAGATTAGAAAAGACTCATAATTTTTAAAAATGCAAATATTTATTAAAAAGTGACAGATAGGAAGCATCATATTGGAAGATGCATTTACTTTTAAGACAGAATTTCTCCTTTAAGGCGTTTGCTACTCATCTGCAGAGGGCTAGCCTTCAAGTACATTCTGAGGCACTGCACATTTAAGTGAAATTGTGTATATTGGGAACACCATTGAAAAAAGCCTTCAAACACCTCAATAACTCCCTCAAAACTTCCTCGCTCAAACTCCAACTCTCTACAAGTCTCAAAGGTTGGTGCAAGGGCTCCTGGGATTGCACTTGCAAAGGCTCATGAAATTGCTGGATGCTGTTTCTGTGCCATTTTTGCCGTTTTCAAGTTCTTTTAGGGCTGTTCTTGCCCCTTCTCATGCCACTTCTGGGTTTGCGGCGACATGTCCGTGCGCAGTTGCACATGCCCAGAATATGTGTAAATGAGGAGTTGCCTGTATTTGATACACGCTTCTAAGAACCTGAATTCCCACTTACAAGAATTTGAAGTATTTCTCTCATCCTAAACCCAGTTCCTACTATATTAACATTCCCTGCTTGGAATCGCCCACCCTGCCCCTTTCAGAGCTTTGATAAGAACAGTGTATGCATGGGCAATTTGTTGGTTGTTTGGGTGCAATGATGCGGCAATGACTTTGCTTAGATGCTTCAAGGGGTATCCTGCATCAGAAAGGAATGCTGTGTGAGTAACAGAAAAAAATGGGTTCAGAAGCTGACATGACTCTACTGGAGGCAGGGATCTGAAGTTATGAGGACTGTGAGCCTGAATCCTCCCCACAAGTCTGACCTGTGGGGTGGGGGAAGGTATATGTATCTGAGAGAGATTTTGTTTTAAAGCGGGAATGAAGAGGTTCAGCAGCCCAGCAAATAGGTTGACACGTCACTAATCCACAAACATGTTTATTTAATGCAGGTGGAGATTCAAGTGATCATAGGAACATAGGAAGTTGCTTTATAATGATACAGACCCTTGGTCCTTCTAGCTCTCAGCCAGTGTTCAAAACTCCCATTTCATTAGAGCAAGCAGTTTCTGAGCTCTGGGCACAATACTGCACTGAAGATTTCAGATTAAAACTGTAGAGTGGAAGGAAGGAGGACCTTTTTTCCAGCTACTCTTTGAAGACTGGAGATGAGACCCTCTTCAGAATATTGGGGGCAGGGGAAGGACTAGAGTAGACCTTGTGAAAAACGAACATAATATTTAATCTGCAGTTCGTTCATTTTCAGCTTTGTATTGTTGTTGTTAAAAAAAAGCACGCCTAGACATTCCGTTGTTGCGCCCGTAACCTAGGTTTAAGGTGCCGTTTAGCTCCTAGCTTTCATATCTCAGTTTCTAACATTGCTCTCAGCATTATCTTGATGGGCAGTGGCTCTCCAGGAATTTAGGCAGGTCTCTCGGTCATACCTAGAGGAGCCTGGGAATGAATGCAGGCCTTCTGGGTACAAGATACGCTACCCTTCTCCAAATGTAGGGAACACTTATACCTCACATTAAAGATTTCTTGTCCTGGGAAAGTTAGTGCATATGGGGAAGAAAGGCAGTAGCCTTGACTTCTCCCTGCTTTGTTGCCAGCTTCCTATGTGTGGTTTTTTTCAAGTTTGTGTGGGGTGGTGGTGGTGGTGGTAATATGGTTTCCCCCCTTCTGAAGTGTCACAGCAATCCCAGAAAGGAGGAAGCAGACCATGATGTTTTGAAAGGGAGGAAGAAAGATATACAGTGGTACTTTGGTTCTCAAACGCCTTGGTACTCAAACAACTTGGAACCCAAACACTGCAAACCCGGTAGTAAGTGTTCCAGTTCGCGAACTTTTTTTGGAAGCCAAACGTGCTCCGTTTTGAGTGTTACGCTTCTGATTTCAGTGCCACACTTCCGATTTGAGTGTTACGCTGAGATCTGTTTTTGCTATTTTGCTTTTTTTGTTTTTGTGACTCTGGAACCCAATTCAGCTACTGATTGGTTGATTGCTTTCATTTTATGGATCAATGGTAAAATTCATGTTTGCTTGCTGTTTTAGGGGTTGTTTTTAAAAGTCCGGAACAACCATTTTGCATTACTCTCTATGGGAAAGTGCGCCTTGGTTTTGGAACGCTTTGGTTTTGGAACAGACTTCCGGAACGGATTAAGTTTGAGAACCAAGGTGCCACTGTACTTGCTCAGATCCCCCTGTGACAACGGAGATGGGGTGGAGAACCTCTGACCCAGGGGACAAATGTGCCACTCCCAAGTCTTTCTATCTGGGACTCTCACTAAGCCATCCACCCTCAATGGCCTTGCTCCAGGGTCACCCCTGGTGGTGGTTGTTTTGCTTTTCCCTGACTGCAGTGATAGAATTGTAGAGTTGGGAATGACCCCGAGGATCATTTCATCCAAACCCCTGCAATGCAGGAATGTGCAACTGTCCCATGCAAGTATCGAACCTGCAGCCTTGGCATTACCAGCACTGCATTCTAACCGAGTTATCCAATTTTTGCATGGCTGGAATGTTACCTACTATAAAGCAACACAAAAAAACAAGGGTTTTGTCACCCACCATCTTGGATTTTGATGAAACTTTGTGTACACCCTTCCCTTATGCTTGAAATAATAATAATAATAATAATAATAATAATAATAATAATAATAATAATAATAATAATAAATTTATTTATAACCTGCCCATCTGGCTGGGCCTCCCCAGCCACTCTTGGCAGCTTCCAAAAAAAAAAAAAATTAAAATACTGTAATACATACAGTATTCTTTCAGTATTTCAGTAAAATACTGAAAGAAACCCCCTTAATTTTCCCCCCTCTACCTCAAACAGTTTTAATTTTATAGCATTTCAAAGTTTCGTGAACTCTGCGTCTCTGTCCCTCTTGAGATCCTCGGCCTTTTATTATTATTTATTTATTATTTTATTTATTATTATTTATTTATTTATTATTAAATACATTTTATTCCCCCCCCCCCCATAACCAGTGATCAGATCTCTTTGAAATTTTACACAGAGCTCAATAACATGATGAGGATTTCAGGGGGGAAACACACCAGCACTCAAAAAAATGAAAAACTTACAGGTGATACTGAGGCTGTGATAAGAGGCTGGGTCAGTTTTGCCTCTTGTGTGTTTGCTCCCCTTGAGGCAGTTGCTAGTCGCCCCAGGGCATCATATGTTGAGGAGGCTAGTTGGTTGTCCAGAGACCACATTCGACTGGTGCCATGTTTAGAAGCCATGTCTGTGTGCTGAGGACTGACAAAAGTCAGCACTTTTTCAATTGCGCCTGAATTAAGTTGTGGAAACGGCTTGCAAGGGATGGAATGATGGCGTTAAAAAGGGATTATTCGGCTTTTTAATTCATGGAGGATGTTCATGGATCGGTCTGTCAAGGGTTGTTAATCATGACATTTGAATGGAACTTCCCATACAGAGGCAGCATCTTTCAGTTCCAGGTGCTGGGCATAAACAGCAGAGGTGCCGTATTTTTGTGAGTGTCTGGGGACAATTGGGCAGCTGCTTTGGAGTCTAGAATGCAGGTGGGAATGAACCCTTGTCTGATTTAGCAAGGCAGTTCTTACGTTCTTAATACTAGGGATCGTGACCTGTGTTTAGATGTAACAGTAAGCCGTGGTTCAAGCAGGTAAACAAACTACAGTGGTACCTCGGGTTAAGTACTTAATTCGTTCCAGAGGTACGTTCTTAACCTGAAGCTGTTCTTAATCTGAAAACCACTTTAGATAATGGGGCTTCCTGCTGCCGCTGCGCCGCCGGAGCCTGATTTCTGTTCTCATCCTGAAGCAAAGTTCTTAACCTGAAGCACTATTTCTGGGTTAGCGGAGTCTGTAACCTGAAGCGTATGTAACCCTGAGGTACCACTGTAGTTCAATGTGTCATCCAAACGGGAATGACATGAGATTGATAGTTTGTTCCCCTGACATGCCAGGATTGCTACCCAGACTTAAATTAAGATTTGTTACTGGAGTTTGGATTCTGGATTTGGATGCCATGCTTAGTGATGTGAAGGCCTAGGAAAAAAACTCCACCCCACCTCACTTCAATTTTTCTTGGGTTTTTTCCCCTATGAGGGAATGACTGTCAAACCACTCTGGGAATTGTAGCTCTGAGAGGGTCTCTTAACAACTCTCAGCACCCTTGACAAACCACAGTTGCCAGGATTCCTTGGGCGAAGCCTTGGCTGTTGAAAGTTGCATGATACTGCTTTAAATGTGTGGTGCTGATGGGGCCAGAGTTTAACTCTTAAAAGCTCATCTTGTCAACCTTCTGACGGTGTAGGAAATCCTGTACTATAGCATCCTGGAGAGGTAGCAACTCAGCCTTAGGTTAAATCCTCTTAATGTGGGAGATTCCACCAGCTTCCAGCGTAGTCTTTCCTACTGTTGAACAGCTGTTGCTGTTGAGAAGGTCTTCCTAATATTAGATCAAAGTCCTCCCTATTGTAGTTTGAACTCATTTGTTTGGGTCCCACAGAAAGCAAATCTGCTGAATCTGTGAGAGCCCTTCAAATGCCATATTTGTTTGAACTGTAAAAGGGCAAAAATGAAAATCTTTTAGTGTTTATTCCGGAATGTAAAGTTGGTTGCAAACTGGGTGGCACAACACAGCTCTCATGTTTGCAGACCTGACTCCGGAACAGTTATTCATGATTTTATGGTTGTAATCTCAGGAGCACAGTATAAACCTTTATTGATTTTAGCCAGGCTCACTCCAGGCTTCAGCTGCTGAAAGGAATAAAACGACTGTCAAAGGCGCTTGCTGCCTGCATCCATGCGTTTCTGCTCATATAGATGACACCTCTGTTTTCATTTTTCTTACGAACAGCATCAACAAAAGATCGAGAGCATATTGGAGTTTCGGTGGAATTTCATTTGCTACGGCAAAGTTGGAGACACCCTGGTCTACTGCCGAGTCAAATGTTTCTTTTATCAAAGCGGCAGTAGTTGGGATCTTTCTCTAGTGCAATGGGCAGGTGTCTCTGTGACCCCCCCCCCCCGGTGTTGTACTTCATTAACTGCAGCCAACATGGCCGGTGGTCAGGGTGATGATGGGAGTTGTTGTGCAACAACATCTGCAGGGCATAGCTTCTTGCTGTGGAGTAGCAACAGTGCCTTGCCCATGGGCTTAATTGGAGGCATCTGACTGGCCATTGTGGGGGAACAGGATGCTGAACTAGGTGGACCTCTGGTCTTCGGTATTAAGTCTGCGATGGCCCATTTTGTTCATGTCATCAGTTGATGTTGGAGTGATAAAGTACTATATACACTTCTTAGAGTATAAGCCCATTGAAGACAGTGTGACTTACATTGGAGTAACCCAAATTCTGTGGTCTAAACCACTGAGCCTCTTGGGCTTGCCGATCAGAAGGTCGGCAGTTCGAATCCCCACGAATGTGTGAGCTCCTGTTGCTCTGTCCCAGCTCCTGCCGACCTAGCAGTTCAAAAGCATGCCAGTGCAAGTAGATAAATAGGTACTACTGCGGTGGAAAGGTAAACAGTGTTTCCATGCGCTCTTGTTTTCGTTACGGTGTTCCATTGCGCCAGAAGCGGTTTAGTCCTGCTGGCCGCATGACCCGGAAAGCTGTCTGTGGACAAACGCCAGCTCCCTCAGCCTGAAAGCCAGATGAGCGCCACAACCCTATAGACGCCTTTGACTGGACTTAACCGTCCAGGGGTCCTTTACCTTTTACCTTTATTACACCACAAGTCTATGTTAATATCTCCCGAGTGTTATCTTAAAGAGTACACCCATTGACATAAATGGGACTTTAAGTAAGACCAGATTTGAATCCAATTCTGCCCCGTTCTTTGTTTACTATCCAACCTGAATAAGAGTTTCCCCTCACTCCAAAAACCTTAATTCAGATGTTCAAAAACTGCAAATAAGAAATAAAGCAAAATACAGATAACAAATAAAGCAGGTTTTAGCAGTGGTACCTTCCTATTTTAGATACGTACATCATGGTTTTTAACCCAGCAAAGTCTTGTCATAATGAACTGTGGGTTGATGGTGCTGCTGTTTATTAGCATAAGATGTAAAGCAAAACCAATCTAGTCCAAAGCCTCCATCTCATAAAATATCTGGGCGATGTACCACAATATGTATGCATTTAAACATAAAGCACCATTACAAACAGCACAAGATCGTCATTAAGATTGCTGGCTAGTTAGCAAAAATGTTCTTCGAAGGGATTCTTGGAAAGTGAGGGTGCCTGCTGCATCTCTGCAGGAAAAGCATTTGACACCATGGAGTTAGTGACGCTAGATGCCTGACTTCCGGTGGAGGTTGGCTGGACCTCTTGTATCATGGGGGACAACTAGTAGGACTCAATCTGCAAAATCTTGGGGATTGAGCTAGGATTTTAGGATTGGGATATTGTATGTAGGAAACATTTAGAACCTATGGATGATACACATTTTGACCTTTATTTGTTCCAGTTTAAAATACGGAGGTTGTTAAAATACAATGAGATTCAAGAATCAGGTTGTTCATGTGGGGTTTTTGTTTTTTTTTAACAGATTGTTTTAAAGTTTATTTTTAAAACCCTAAGTAAGAAAGGTTCATCTGCTGAGCTAGGATCTTATGTGAGAAAAATCAATGCATCTTTCTTTGGAGAATGATTGAGTATGCTGAGGCAAAGAAAGTAGCCACAAGTCCGGAGGAGAGAAAAAACCCCATGTTGCAGTGGATCATTAAAGGCTATTTAAGATCAAAACCACTTTCTAGTCCCATTTACTTCAAAGGAGACTCCAGAACTGTAATTTAAAAACCACTGGGCTAGATTCCCAACTGAACATTAGTCGCTGGATCAGGCCCAAAGGTCCATCTTGCTCTGAGTTCTGGGGTTTGGGGAGAAAGTAAGAGTGAAGGCCAAGTGAGGATTTCATCATATATTACTTTTGAAACTCAAAAATTTAATTCTGCATATGAAACACATGCAGATGATATGATTAACAGTGTGTGGATAACTATTAATTAGGGCTGTGAGCGTTAATCACTAGACAAGTTCATGGACGCTCTAGTTAGTTAACTGATAGGACCCAACTGTAATTGGTGGGGCTGAAGATAAGGGCATTTGATTCTTTTTGAGGCTGGCTTGATAGGGATTGTAAGCTCATTGGGGCAGCGCCTGGGTTTTTGGTTTTGTTTTGGCTGTTCTTCTCCATTGTGCCATGCCTATTGAAGTTACTATGTAGTAATACCACAGCTGGAATACTGCGTCCTGTTCTGGGCACCACAATTTAAGAAGGAGATTGGCAAGCAGGAACGTGTGCAGAAGAGGGTGACCAAGATGATCAAGAGTCTGGAAACCAAACGGTTGAGGGAATTGGGGATGTTTAGCCTGAAGAAGAGAGGATGGAGAGGATATGAGATAGCTATCTTCAAATATCTCAAGGGCTGTCACATGGAAGAGGGAACAAGCTTGTTTTCACCTGCTCTAGAGAATAGGACCTGAACCAATGGATTCAAGTTAAAAGACAGGAGATTGTGGCTAAACATCAGGAAGAACTTTCTCCCAGTAAGAGCTGATTGACCGTGGAACGGTCTCCCTCAGAAGGTGGTAGACTCTCCTTCTTTGGAGGTTTTTAAAGCAGAGGTTGGATGAACATCTGTCATGTACAATCTAGTTGAGATTCTTGCATTGCATGGAGTTGGACTAGATGATCTACAATTTTATGATTCTGTGAAATGTTAAAAATGACCCTCTGAGGTGTTTATTATTAAGCTGTATGTTTAAGTCATGTTTCCTTTAGCCTCTCAAAAAAGGCAATTATTTATGTTGACTTAGTTTAAAACCAGTAACCCTTTTTATAAATCTAACTGTTGTTTTAAGTTGCTCCTGTAAGATGTTGTAACTTCAAATCCACATGGTGCTAGCTTTTGAAGTGTTTTAACTTTTATTGTTTTGATATTGCTTGCAACCACCACCACCAATTCAAAGGGGTTTTTTTGCTCCTCTCCTGGTCAAGTACACAGCAAACCACAGGTATGATGGCACATATTTTTCCCCCTTCCATCTTTCAATGGACTACGTTGGAGTCCAGTTGAGAGTCCAGCTCCCTCAGCCCCAGTTAGCAATGATAAGAGATGCTGTCCAAAAGATCTGCATTTTTTTAAATATAAAAAAATGTGTTCATCAAGTTTTGTACAGTCTAAATCTTACAATAACAACAAAACAAACACAGGTCTCTTGCTACAGAAATGAGGAAAAGAAAGAAAGATGGCATCACATTAGTTTATCGAATTGCTCCAGAAATCTACCTGTATGGCTACAGGTGAGGAATTTATAAATGTGAGAAATGGAGACCATGGTAAACACATCAGGTTTATGGGAGCTACATGAGGTCAGTGCTACCACGCTGCTTTTTTTTTTTTAATGTTTAAATGCAGATGAGCAGTCAACTAAAAAGCAAACATTCAATTAGGTAAAGTCTTAAAATAATAAGACTTTGCTCAGAAAAGGCGTATAAGTCATGGCTTACTGAGGACTTGGAGGGGCAGTTAATTTTGCCTGCATGTTGACAGCAGAACCACAACTTGTTTTGAAACGAGAACGACAACACAATGATGCATTCCACCCCAGGAGAGTCACGTGGTTCGTTTTAAAGGGACTGCAGGCACCTGGCTTGCTTCTATTCATCTTACTGTACACCTGAGGCATGAAATGATTTCATGACCGCAGGCTCTGGTTGGGTGTGATTCCTCGAGAAAGTAAAAGGAAAGGGGTTGGTTTGTTTACCGAGCTGTTGGGTGTGAGCTCTGCTGTTAACATAAGTCAGACGCCAAACAGGGCATGACCTAATACAAAGGCCTTGTGAAATCTGCATGCGGATGGGTTAAAAGTGAGAAGGGCTGGAGGTGCAAAGTTTTAGGACAGCGAAAAGGCGCAGAAACAGGGAGATCATTACATGCTCTCTTAACCAGCAGAGTGTAATTGATTTTGTTTTCCTTTTTTTCTCTTCATTTTCTTGATGGCCACCCACTTGGCAATTTTTAATGCATGTTACCCATTCTCCTTTAATCTGTTTGCAGAAGCTCTGAAAGAAAAATAGGCCGTGGGAATGTAGTGTAGCTGCAGCCAATTCTCCTATCTGTTCATCACGAATAAAAATTAGGCAAGCAAATGTCCATCCACCTACTCAGAGGGGCAGGACAAGAAGACGTGGGTTTTTGTCTACCGGGAGATGGATGGAGGCTAAACACTGGAAGGAACTTGGTGGTTGTAAGAGCAGTTCAACAATGAAAGATGCTGCATTAGGAGGTGTGGTGTAAGTCTTACCCCTCTTTTAAAAGAGCTGCATTGGTTGTTCCAGGTCCATTTCAAGGCCCAGTTCAAGATGCTCACATTAGTGTTTAAAGCCCCAAGTGACCTAGGCCCCAGATATTGGAAACAACACCTCCTTCCCTACAGGCCCTCTTGGGTGTTAAGATCAGCAGGGGGGACTCTTGGTATTTCCACTGCCCTCAGAAATTTGTGTGTTGGCGGCCCAGAAGAGGCCATTCTCTGGCATCCTCTCAGTTATGAAATTCCCTCAGTACAGAGGTGGGTCTGGCACCTTCAAAGTACAGTTTTCGGCGAATGCTGTTTATCTTGGCCTCTGATAACTGAATTGTATATTTTTAGGACCCACCCTACTTTTCTGACCTGTTCCTTTTAATCTGTTTTCAGTGCTGAGTTTTACATTGTTCTTACCTGGCCTGGGGCCTGAGGGTGGGCAATAGATTGAATGACTAATAACGGTAATACCCCTTGGGCATCAATGTTGCCCTGCTTAAACTGAAACCTGAACTTCAAATGTCATGAAATGAGGTGGTAGAATCCTGAGGTATTCAAACTGAATACATTTTAAAAAAAATACTACTTCACATTACAGTGGTACCTCAGGTTAAGTACTTAATTTGTTCTGGAGGTCCGTTCTTAACCTGAATCTGTTTTTAACCTGAAGCACCACTTTAGCTAATGAGGCCTCCTGCTGCCACTGTGCCGCCGGAGCCCGATTTCTGTTCATATCCTGAAGCAAAGTTCTTAACCTGAAGCACTATTTCTGGGTTAGCAGAGTCTGTAACCTGAAGCGTATGTAATCCAAGATACCACTGTATACAAAAAACAAAACCACCCTTCAAGAAGCCAGCTAGGGAGAGATTTTCAATTTTAGTCTCAAATATTAACTGGTGTTCCAAATAATATGATTATTAGCACATTCTGCTACCTGGTTCCCATCAAATTCTGCTGCACATAGAGATCCAGCTTGAACATAATACCCTAGAGCATTTTGCATGCTGGCCTACAGCTGTGGTTCGCAGGCAAAGATCAGTAGTCATGGGTCTTTCAGGGAAGCTTATCTCCCCTGTTGAGTCAGAGGTCATAGCTCTGTGGTAGATAAACTGTTTTTCATTCCATAAATCTCAATCCCCAGCTTCTCCAAACTGGGGAAAACCTGCTGGCTGAAATTTTGGAGAGCTCCTGCCTGTTAGTGTAGAGTAGACAGTAGTGAGATGGGCCTAAGGGTCTTACTTGGTGTAAGGCACTGTCCTAGCCTATATGTGTTACTAAAGGTAAAGGTAAAGGGACCCCGATACAGTAGGGACGCGGGTGGCGCTGTGGGTTAAAGCCTCAACGCCTAGGACTTGCCGACCGAAAGGTCGGCGGTTCGAATCCCCGCGGCGGGGTGCGCTCCCGTCGTTCGGTCCCAGTGCCTGCCAACCTAGCAGTTCGAAAGCACCCTCGGGTGCAAGTAGATAAATAGGGACCGCTTACTGGCGGGAAGGTAAACGGCGTTTCCGTGTGCTGCGCTGGCTCGCCAGATGCAGCTTTGTCACGCTGGCCACGTGACCCGGAAGTGTCTTCGGACAGCGCTGGCCCCCGGCCTCTTGAGTGAAATGGGCGAACAACCCTAGAGTCTGTCAAGACTGGCCCGTACGGGCAGGGGTACCTTTACCTTTTACCATTAGGTCCAGTCGTGGCCGACTCTGGGGTTCCGGCCACTCATCTCGCTTTACTGGCCGAGGGAGCCGGCGTACAGCTTCTGGGTCATGTGGCCAGCATGACTAAGCCGCTTCTGGCGAACCAGAGCAGCGCACGGAAACGCTATTTACCTTCCCGCCGGAGCGGTACCTATTTATCTACTTGCACTTTGACGTGCTTTCAAACTGCTAGGTTGGCAGGAGCAGGAACCGAGCAGCGGGAGCTCACCCCGTCGCGGGGATTCGAACCGCCGACCTTCTGATTGGCAAGTCCTAGGCTCTGTGGTTTAACCCACAGCGCTACCCGCATCCCTTATATGTGTTACTAACCGGTGGATTTATATTTCAGAAGTGGGGGGTCTGCCCCCTTTATCTGCATTAGTCCCAGCAGTCCTGGGACAGGCTTAGGTGCAGTCTGAAACCTGCTTTGTTGTTGTTGTTTAGTTGTGTCCGACTCTTCGTGACCCCATGGACCAGAGCACGCCAGGCACTCCTGTCTTCCACTGCCTCCCGCAGTTTGGTCAGACTCATATTTGTAGCTTCGAGAACACTGTCCAACCATCTTGTCCTCTGTTGTCCCTTTCTCCTTGTGCCCTCAATCTTTCCCAACATCAGAGTCTTTTCCAGGGAGTCTTCTCTTCTCATGAGGTGGCCGAAGTATTGGAGGCTCAGCTTCAGGATCTGTCCTTCCAGTGAGCACTCAGGGTTGATTTCCTTAAGAATGGATACGTTTGATCTTCTTGCAGTCCATGGGACTCTCAAGAGTCTCCTCCGAAACCTGCTTAGCAGCACCTAATAAAAAGAAATCTCTCTCCCCACCCTGTTCCCATCTTAATGTAAGACTGTGACTCTGTGGCTGCAGCACCCAGACTGTCTTTTCCTCCCCTTCCGTTCAGCTTTGTTCAACATCCGGCCTGATGAAGAGTTCTGGAGAAATTTCAAGCCCGCTACCTGTTGTGGCATTTGGGTTGCTCCTAAAAGGTGTTGGCTGCCCATAGATTTTTGGGTGCCCCTCCACACACGTGGCCCCGCCCCATCCTTGACCCAGCATGGCTTCTTTTGTCTTTTTTCTCAAGTTATTGTGTCTCTTTTCGTAGTCTTGTAGAGCTGGAAGGGACCCTTTTAATATTGCTTTTCATGCAGAAAACTCCCAATTCTGCTATCTCCAGATGGGGAAAAGTTCAGGTACCTGGTTTGGGGAAAGACCATGGAGAACTGCTGTCAGCCAGAGAATAAACTAAACCTAAACCGACTGTATCAGGAAGCAATTCTGCCTTCTGCAATTCTACTTACATGCAAGTAATTTGTTGAGAGTTGGCGGGGTATAGCGGTTAGCTTGTTAGATTAGGACCTGGGAGACTAGGGCTCAAGTCCTCACTGAGTGACCTTGGGCCCGGTCACTGCCTCTCAGCCTAACCTACCTCACAGGGTTGTTGTTGAGATTAAATTAGGAGGGAGGGAAAACGATGCATGCCACGTTGAGTTCCTTGGAGAAAAAGGTGGGGGAATGAATGAACAGAAAGATAATAAGAACAGGCCTCCTGGATCAGACCAACGGCCCCATCTAGTCTTAGCATCCTGTTCTCACAGTCACCTTAGGCAACTGCCTTACTCTGAGTCACAACACTGGTCCATCTTTCTCAGTATCGAATATACTGGCTGGCAGAGGCTCTTAAGACCATTAGCAGATCCCACAGGATCAGGTCAATGTTTTTTTGTTTGAATGCTGGTTTTAATGTCCGTCTGTGTTTATTTGTTTAAAATAATGGCAGGCTGCATTGAGGTGCCATGGCAAAAAAAAAAAAAAAAAGCAACCATATAAGTAAATTATGCAGCTAGTAGCTTCAGGGGTTGAGCAGGGATTTGAACACAAGCTTATTCCAGCCCTAATCTTTCTCAATTGTTCAATAGTCCATCCAGATTCACACCCTTTGATCCTTTTAAATTATGCTTCAGTGCAACTGTGCTTTAATCCATACTATTTTTAGCTGCATTTTAATGATTTTCAGAAGGCTTTTTTTGCTGTTGATGCTGTTTTATGTGGATATTTGTATCAGCCTTATTTGTATTGCATTATTCTGTTTCATAATAGATTGCTCTTCCTTTTTTTTTTTCTTTTTTTTTGGTGAACTGCCCAGAGGATACGTGTGGTTAATGGCCAGCGTATAAAATGACAATAGTAATTTTTTTGTTCTCTCCATTGGCTCCTGCTTCACTTCTCAATATTTTTTTATATTTTTTTTGCTGCATCATGCATGCTTTTTATTCCGGCTGCTTTATTGCTCCAGATATAAATGATCCCGTTATCATGTTATAAACGTATCACAAGATGAGTCAGCCTTCCACCCACTTGAGGGTGATCAGGTGTTGAAAGTGTTCAACATGATGAATCAGCTCCCCAAAATCACAAGATACGTTTGAGAAATCGCAAGGGTTTGGTTTCCCCCACAAGATACATACATTCAGGCTTCTTGTTAGCTTCTCATTTTGCTTATAAACTGCTACCAAGTTGTCTCAACTTTCCCTATGAAACTTCTGTGCATCAAGATAATCAGATTTGAGCCCACAGCCAGTCTCAGCCGGTTGCATTCCCTGAGCATCGTCATGTTGAAATTCCCCATTTTGCTGCAAATGGCATTTTTGCAAACCACAACATTGATAATAAGAGCTCTTAATGCGCTGGCATCTCGCTAATTTCACTCCCATCTCTTTCCCCGCATTTTAGCTTTCGGTTGCCTGGCCAGTCTCTTCAACTGCTTCATTGTCTTCCGATAAGCAAAATGCCAAGTTTTCTATCTTTGCTTTTTCTCATGGCCCTTGAACCATGTGGTTGGATTATTTAAGGAACAGGACATGTCTGGATGCAGTCCCAGAGTCTGCAGTTGTTTCAGATGCCACTCTGAAAGGTTAAGGCTCTCTGTAAAAGATTGGTTCTGCAACAGAGAGGCTGAAAAGGAAAAGCCAACGAGTTGCTTCTTGTTCTCAAATTATTTGAGGGTTTTTTATATTAAAAAAGTCAGAAGAGTTTATAGTTTGTAGAGGCAGCATTGTTACTGCGCAGAGGGGGAACTGCAATCATCAAATTTATGCTAGGTGCTGTGCAATGATAATTAAACATCACAAGGCACTGCCCTCCAGGCTTTCATTCTGAAAATCTGCCAGAATTAAAGTGCACCTTCTTATATATTTCTCACATTTATATCCTATTTTTTCTTCTTCCAAGGATCTGAAGGCCATGTAAATAGTTCTTCATCCTCCCAAGAATTCTCTGAGGTGGATTAGGCTGAGAGATCATAGTGGGACCATGGTACTCCAATGAGCTTTATGAGGATTTGAAACTGGGTCTCACCTGTTCATGTTGTAACTATTACTGTATACTATACTGGCTTTCTAGTGTGTGCCCACCTCCTGTTCGACAACTGAGGTCCTGTCTTCTCCACTCCACCCCCGATCGTACGCAATTTTGCCCCTCCCCCCCGAAAAAGTGCTTTTCAGGGCTGTGATCTTGCACAGTACCCCAAAATGCATATTTTTTTTGCGCTGTGTGTGAAAAAGTACTTGTGGGGGGAACTGCAGTGCGAGATCACAGCAACCAAAATGGCCTCTGTACTCTTCTGATAAAAAAATGGGAAGATGGAGCCCTGGATTTTGGCTTCAGGGTGTTCGAGGGCATAGGATGCTTGCGTAAATAGGAGTTTTTTTCAGCAGCTGGTGGAATGCCAACGCTGATGGAGATGCTGTTGTTTCAGCAGAGAGGGCATTACACAACACTGGGGCCACTGGTGAGAAAGCCCTGCTTCTGTGTTAACTACAAGCAGATAATAATAAGGCTGTGGCAAAATCACCTGGGTTGCATTAGCCAGTCATATTGCCCTTAGCAGGCAGTGTAGAGCAGGAGTAGGCAACCTAAGGCCCGGGGGCCAGATGCGGCCCAATCCGGCCCGCGGATGGTCTAGGAATCAGTGTGTTTCTACATGAGTAGAATGTGTGGTTTTATTTAAAATGAATCTCTGGGTTATTTGTGGGGCATAGGAATTTGTGCATATTCCCCCCCCCCCCCAATATAGTCTGGCCCACCACATGGTCTAAGGGACGGTGGACTGGCCCACGGCTGGAAAAGGTTGCTGACCCCTGGAGTAGAGGAAGACTGTTTTTCAGGTACCCTAATCCAGGCTTTGTATGCAAGTAGCAGAATCTTAAAACTGGGATTGATGGCTAAGAGGCAGCCATCAATTTGATTCCAAATTGATTGCAAATATCCTCTTCTGTGCTCAACTGAATTGTGCTAAAAGTATCTGCTGTCCTCCAGTCCTTCATTATATTCTTCTGAGCCTAGAAGGCTTAACAATTTGCTCAACATTGGAGGCTGAAATGTGGAACAACCTGGATGGTTCTACAGAACCATTTTTATTAAGCACAGCCTTTTTATTAAGACCAGCATTGCAGTATCAAACACTGAGGCATGCCTGGATTTCAGTTCAGTGATATGGACCAGTGGAAAGATGCATGGCTACTGAGAATTTTTGAGCTGGGTTCGATAAGCTTTGGTTGGGATCCAAATTGCCCTCTATGATTGCTGAATATACTTCTCTGCATCTTGGAACTAATGAACACCACTCCTGAGGGTGGTAGGGCAAATGTGGGTGCGATCTCATTCATGGGAGTGGAGAAAGTCATCATCTTGTGAGGATCAAATATATAGCCCACTTTCAAGGCTATATTGCAAGGAAACACAGCAGTGGATTTTGGTGATTGTGTTTCATGCACCATAAAAATTACTGAAATGTTGTTAACACAAGGCAACTATTTCCCACACACACAAGGTGTGTGTCTTTAGGTTTCAAACCTCAGAGCCCATTTAATTCATAGAATCATAGAATTCATAGAGTTGGAAGAGACCACAAGGGCCATCGAGTCCAACCCCCTGCCAAGCAGGAAACACCATCAGAGCACTCCTGACATATGGTTGTCAAGCCTCTGCTTAAAGACCTCCAAAGAAGGAGACTCCACCACACTCCTTGGCAGCAAATTCCACTGTCGAACAGCTCTTACTGTCAGGAAGTTCTTCCTAATGTTTAGGTGGAATCTTCTTTCTTGTAGTTTGGATCCATTGCTCCGTGTCCGCTTCTCTGGAGCAGCAGAAAACAACCTTTCTCCCTCCTCTATGTGACATCCTTTTATATATTTGAACATGGCTATCATATCACCCCTTAACCTCCTCTTCTCCAGGCTAAACATGCCCAGCTCCCTTAGCCGTTCCTCATAAGGCATCGTTTCCAGGCCTTTGACCATTTTGGTTGCCCTCCTCTGGACACGTTCCAGTTTGTCAGTGTCCTTCTTGAACTGTGGTGCCCAGAACTGGACACAGTACTCCAGGTGAGGTCTGACCAGAGCAGAATACAGTGGCACTATTACTTCCCTTGATCTAGATGCTATACTCCTATTGATGCAGCCCAGAATTGCATTGGCTTTTTTAGCTGCCGCGTCACACTGTTGTATATAAAAAATCCTGGATGTGTAGAGAGAGTGAGTTGGCCACAAATACTGAAGCTCATGAGATAAGAAGGGCGGCCCCACTCATTTCTAAAAGGGTGTTGCTGCCTCTGAAATCTGCCTCAAGTGACCCCGGATGTGTGTTGATAAGAGTTTGTTTGTTCAACACTCTCCTTGATAGCTGTACATTGGAAATGCACACTTCCGCACTGCTATTAACTGTTTGTTTTGGAGAGGGCCCATAACTCAAAAGGTAGAACACATGCTGTGCATGTAGAAGGTCCATAGTTTAATCCCCAACTCCTCCAGTTAAAAAAAAAAAATCTCATTGGCTGGAAAAGCAGGAACTTTCAAATGCATACACACCATATCCTTAACAAACTACATTGCCCAGAATTCTTAGCGGGTGTGTGTGTGTGTGTGTGTGTGTGTGTGTGTGTGTGTGTTTTAAAGGTATAGTGTCCCATCTTCATATATTTATGCACTTCCTCAGTTCCAGGAGTAGCATTGTGGGGTTAAGTTGTCTTTCGGATGAGAGGAAACCCTCAGGACTTAAAAGCGGCCTTGGGGACAGATGTAGGGCAGATGAAAGGAAGCATTTCTTTGCGGAACACATAGCTAAACTATGGAATTTGCTCCCACTGGTCACTACCTTGCATGACTTTAAAAGTGGGTAAGTCATGAAAGCACGCCAGTGAAAGTAGATAAATAGGTACCTCTGCAGCAGGAAGTTAAACAGCGTTTCCTTGCGCTCTGGTTTCCATCATGGTGCCCTGTTGTGCCAGAAGCAGTTTAGTCCTGCTGGCCACATTACCCGGAAAGCTGTCTGTGGACAAATGCCAGCTCCCTTGGCCTGAAAGCAAGATGAGCGCCGCAACCCCATAGTCGCCTTTGACTGGACTTAACTTTCCGGGGGTCCTTTACCTTTTTTACCTTTACCAATGGCCATTAGTCATTATGGTTACTAAACACGATGGCTTGTGTATTATTTCCCCAGGGTACCAGTCGCTGGGGGCAACAGTAGGAGAGTGCTGCTGCAGTCATGTTCTGCTTCACGGGCTTCTCACGGGCATCTGGTTAGCCTCTGTGAGAACAGAATGTCAGGCCAGATGTAGCTGAGCCTTCCCTATAAGAAAGACAGTCTTATCCATCTAATCTACATTAAAGAGACAAGAAAAAAGATTCACACTCTTGTGTTTAAAGCAGTATTTCTGACTTGCCCTTCCAAAAGGAAGACCAGAGTGTTTTGTGCCGCTCACAGAACAATAAAAAATAGGAATCTCATGTAAAACAGCGTAACATGCTGTAATTGTGCCACTAAGTTCCATAAAACCCAGCTTTTATGGAGAGTTGTATGCAAATACCTGTCTAAACAAGTACATTTGCAGGCTGGCATCTCTTGGGAGGGATTGCCACGAACACCCTGTTCTTCTGTGAAGTTTACCTTATGCTGCTGATGGAAGCAGGAACAAGGCCGAATCCGTAGGCTTTCATGGGCTCTGTGTGCTTTCATATGGAAGTTGGCATTTCCTACATTATGGACAGGTTGCATAAGAGCCTTGCAAATAAGCCTGCAAAAGTTAGTTGCCCATAGAAATGTTTACTAGCCAGCCTGCCTTAGCATATCTGTGGAACATCAGTGACCTAGTAGTCCAAAACATTTCCTTCATAGGTTTTTAAGCAGAGGTTGAATGGTCATCTGTTACTTTAGCTGATGCTTTATCTGAGATTCCTGAATTGCAGGGCATTGGTTGTTGCCTTAAACCTAAATTTATTTTGACATAAATAAATGGGGTATCCTCAGGAGTGTAAAGTATTCTGATCAGTTGACTGGTGTCAATGATCATGAGTGTGCATATGGGTGGGAGAGTAAATTGTGCAGGCAAAAGGCCATATAATAACAGCCAAGCTTTGTCACACATTCCTGTTCAGAGGGCCTTTTCGGTAGTGGCGCCCGCCCTGTAGAATGCCCTCCCATCAGATGTCAAGGAAATAAACAACTATCTGACTTTTAGAAGACATCTGAAGGCAACCCTGTTTAGGGAAGTTTTTAAAATTTGATGTTTGACAGTGTTTTTAATATCCTGTTGGGAGCCGCCCAGAGTGGCTGGGGAATCCCAGCCAGATGGGTGGGGTTTAAGTAATAAATTATTCTTATTCTTATTTGTATGATTGTGACTGTGTGGAGAGGGAGAAGAAGTTGTGCTTCCTGGCCTCACCTTCTTTGTCCGCATATTCGGGGAAGTGTCTATATAAATTAGACCCTGTTGCATGTTCATAGGCTCACTCCATGATTTTCTCTTTTTTCCCCGGGGGTGGGGTGGCGGCTGTGAGAGCACATGAGAGCACTGTCAGAGCCAGAAGGTTTAGATGCACCCTATCCACTATGCAGTTGCACAGAGGTGCATAGAATATCCCCAAACAGCTACAATCTCATATCCCGCCCCCAACCTCCATGCAAAAACATGGGCAGGGGATAGAATGTCCTCTCTGTTGTGTATTTCTCTGTGATGACATCTTTTAATGGGGTGGAGGGGTCAGGGTTACCGGACAACAGCTGCAGGGTGAAAAAGAAAGTCTTTGGGCCTTTTAAATAATGAGATATGTCAGAATGCTGTGGATAGCAGGAGAGGATATATTGATGAAATATTATCCTTCCTCACTCACGCTAGTGAGTTTGTAGCAGAGTACATTCCCCTGTATATTGCAGGAAGCTAGTTGGTAGATTCATTTGAATCTCTCGAGTTAATGCATCCAGTCTAGATTGGATTTGCTCCTGGTCAATTCTCCTTAAATTCCCTCTTAAAAAAGAATAAAGACATAACAATCTTCTCTTAAAAGTAATGAGAAGTTTACTTACATTCAGTTCACAGTAGGTTCCCTGAAGGCAAGCTTTAGCTTGTAGCTACAGAAGAAAGTGTGGGTTAATCCACGTGGGGATTGAGCCCTTGTGCTGCTGCCTGAGAGCCAGCAGACAGCAAAAGTATCAGGAGAGGAAGATGGCTGTGTGACCAGCCCTTTTATGGGTCTCACAGGGTCACACTTATCTGCCTGGTCACACCGGGGGGGGGGGGGGGACCAGACCAGTGTCACAAGAAGTCCACCTGGCTGGAGCAACATCTCCCTGTGTGTCCACTTTTTGACTGCTTTCTGTGATGTTGCATCCCACAAGATAAAGGAAAATGTTTAGAGCAGGGGTCGGCAAATTGCGGTCTGTGAGCTGGGTACGGCCTGAGGGGGTCCTTAAACCGGCCCTTGGCGCCCGCTTGGTCAGTCCCCGCATGGAGCTAAACCAGTTCAGCGCACTGGTTTAGCTCTGCGCAGGGACTGACTTCTGGAATGCAGCCACAGCTTCCTATTGGCTGCAGGAAGCTCCTGCAGCCAATAGGAAGCTGCAGACACTGCCTTCTCCCCCGCCATGTCTCCAAAAGCCAGCGGGGGGAAATCGACGGGCGTGTGCATGCTCACGTGCGCAGGCGATCCAGCCTGCTGGCGGAAAAGTTTGCCGACCCCTGGTTTAGAGCATCTTCTTTACAATTAGCCATTAGGAAGAAGCAAACGTACTCTCACCTTCCAGTGCTTTGTCCCATGAGTGCAAAGCCGCTGGGGT
Organism: Podarcis muralis; assembly: GCF_964188315.1. NCBI lineage: Eukaryota > Metazoa > Chordata > Lepidosauria > Squamata > Lacertidae > Podarcis > Podarcis muralis. The sequence goes on from NC_135668.1 coordinate 43,171,775, forward strand.
AATTGACAACAAGAACAACAAGAACAACAACAAGTTTTTATTTATACCCCGCCCTTCCTGGTTCAAAAACCGGGCTCAGGGCGGCTAACAACAAATTTAAAACACTTTAAAACAATTATAAAAGCAGCATAAAATACAGTATAAAAACATGTATAACAATAAAATTTAAAATTCAAAAATCAATTAGATAATCTCCAGGGCTAGCTGGCTGAATTGGTCCTAATTGGACCAGCAAGGAGGCCAGGGGAGACTTAGCTGTGGGGTTTCAGAGCGGGTGATCTTCATAAAAGGGGAGGGGGAAGGGAAGAGAACGGAAATAAAAGATCAGGCTGAATTCAAATGAAAGGCCAGGCGGAATAGCTCTGTCTTACAGGCCCGACAGAAGGAGGTTAAATTCTGAAGGGCCCTAGTCTCATGGGACAAGGAAAGCAAAGGAGTGGTGCTCTGCTACGGTGAGCCAGTGCGTAGGTTCCTGGAGAGCACTTAGCAAATGCTTTGCTGCTCACTGGTCTGCTAGGACTAAGGTTTGGCATTGCATGCTGTAGGAATCCAGGCTCGTGGTTTAGGTCTCTCCAGACTAACCGCAAGCTGAAAAACAGGAAATAGATAGGCACGGCAGCAAAGAAGACCTGGGGAGGATCAAAGCAGCTGCAAGCACATTTCTGGGAGCTGGCGCATTTGTGCCAAGCCAAGGCTTGTCTTAGTGTGACATATGGCCCAGGCCTTTTCTTCCGTTGCTTAGTGGAATGCTCGCCCCAGGGAGGCCTGCCTGGTGCCTTCCTTATAAACCTTTAGATGGCAGGTGAAAAGGTTCCTCTTCAACCAGGCCTTGGGCTGATTAATATCCTATTTTATTCAAAATGTGGTTGTGAGAAGGAGGGTTATTGTTTTGTTTTTATTCTGCATTTTGTGTTTTTATATTGTATTTTTATGCCGTGTACCTCCCTGAGATCTGTGGGTGAAGGATGGTATGCAAATTTAATAAATGATAGTAAAAATTATTATTATTAATAATAAGTGCTTCTTTCCAGTGTAGCACCGTTTCAGTGGTAGCATCCCAGCTAGCCGGTTAAGATATGACTGTTTCAGAGGGTACTTGAGCCCGCACAAAATTGCTTGCCCTGTGGTCTTGTTTATGTTTTCATGCTGTCATTTTTGACTTTTATGTTTTGATTTTTATTGTTTTTAATGAAACTTGGCATACTACAGGTGAGTATGAATCCTTCTCGTAGCAAAACAGATACAGTGCCCAATATCCAACCATTCTAGAAAGAAAAAAAAGATGATTCTGTTTGGAGCTTGAGAGTTTATTCATTATGGAAATAATCTCTGGCCTCCAGGCCTGAATTGCATCCTGAAGTTTTGTGGTTAGAGCAGTTAATTTATTTTGCTTCCCTTAGTTTGGAATTTGACTCCCAAGTACTTTGCAAATAATCTGTTTCTTGCCTGTAGACATAAAATAGGTTTCCTGATATTTCTTGGAAAGGTATGTGTTCGTAGATTTTCACGGGTACAGGAATGCAGGTTTTGGTGTCCTCGGGTGTCTTCCCGTGTAGAAGTTGGGGTGTCTAGGCGACGTTTCGACGAGGTCTCACTCGTCATCTTCAGGCTGGTGCTTTCGGCTTCTTGTTACTGGAACAGAGCGTATATATATACGTATATATATACGTATATATATACGTATATATATACGTATATATATACGTATATATATACGTATATATATACGTAATTAAGTTTATTTCTGCTAAGCCACTTCCCGAATGGTAGAGCTGGAAGGGAGAGGTATAAATGATGTATATAAAACAAACAATTTCAAGGATGATTTCCTAGGAAAGTGGTTCTTGTTTCCGGCATAGAATGACTCTTTTAAAGTGGATGTGTGTAAGAGACTTAAGGTAAGGTAAAGGTAAAGGTACCCCTGCCCGTACGGGCCAGTCTTGACAGACTCTAGGGTTGTGCGCTCATCTCACTCTATAGGCCGGGAGCCAGCGCTGTCCGCAGACACTTCTGGGTCACGTGGCCAGCGTGACAAGCTGCATCTGGCGAGCCAGTGCAGCACACGGAACGCCGTTTACCTTCCCGCTAGTAAGCGGTCCCTATTTATCTACTTGCACCCGAAGGTGCTTTCGAACTGCTGGGTTGGCAGGCGCTGGGACCGAGCAACGGGAGCGCACCCTGCTGCGGGGATTCGAACCGCTGACCTTTCGATCGGCAAGTCCTAGGCGCTGAGGCTTTAACCCACAGCGCCACCCGCGTCCCAATGTAAGAGACTTAATGAAGGCTTAATCTAATGTTGGTTAATGTGTTGCTCCTTTGTAATTGGAAATATATATATTCAAATGAAGTAGGTTCTTTTAAATAAAAAATAATAATAACCAAATAAATAATAACAAACAGGGCTGACTATTTTGTTGTCTCATTTTTAGGATATGATGATCCGTCAGAGACAAACTTGATACCGCATAGCATTCACTCTGTCAAACACGGGCAAGAAAATCGTCCCAGACCTATTCGCAGGAAAAGAAGTGTTGGTAAGGAATGGGAAAACCAAACCTATATTTAAAAATTTTTAAAAAAAAAATACCACGAGGCTGGGATGGAAGGACTGGTCCTGAAAAATGAGTCTTTTTTTTAAGGGCAGAAAGAAAAATGACCTTATAAACCAGGCATAGGCAAACTCGGCCCTCCAGGTGCTTTGAGACTACAATTCCCATCATCCCTGGCCACTGGTCCTATTAGCTAGGGATGGTGGGAGTTGTAGTCCCAAAACATCTGGAGGGCCAAGTTTGCCTATGCCTGTTATAAACCCAAGGAGGACACGCCCCCATACACTTTATTATTATTATTTTCTGCTCTTTTGCACAAGCCAGTCAACTTCTAGTGGGGTAGCTCATCCAGAAAATTATTTCTTTTGCTGCAGGATGCTCATGTGGAAATGTGAATTTGGAAATGCAGTGCAGTGTCTGTTCCTTTCACTCGTTTTCAGATGAGGCGCCGGCCACAGACTGGTGCAACCCTGAGATCACGTTGGGAAGAGTTAATTAAATAATGGAAAGCCTAAGGTCTAAGCTAATGCCCAACGCAGCCTTCAACTTAACAAAATGTATCATACACAGCCTTTAACTTAACAAAATGTATCATACAAACTGCGGAGCTGGGAGGAAGTCGCTGCAATTTATTTTAAAATATTACATCAATCTTCACCCTAATAAACAGTGCTCTTAATAGGAATGTTCTGGCAGAAGCAAGGGTGTTGGAATTAAATGGGTACTAATTGACCTTAAACAGCGGTGTTTTATGAACGTGCATTGTTACAACCTGCTTGCTCTGCCAGATCAAATATAATATCTGAACTATCAGAACAGAAGGCTGCTTTTAAAACAGAGCAGAATTGCTATCGTCTGGAGCCTGTTTTGCTATCAGGTAGACCTAGATTGCTACCAGGGACTGCCCACTGAAAGCTGCACTGCTTTTGCTCTTTATTTTTGCATTTATTGTTCCTGAGTCATTGTGGACTGTGTGCTGCTTGCTTATTTATTTGAAATACCCCCCCCCCTTTAAGCCAAAACGCAGAGCTTCATCACAGCTAGGCTGTGTGTTATTTCAGGTGTGATCAGAAGGCACAAATACGGTGACAATCATTTATATCTCACACGCCTATGGCCGTAATAAAATTTTATGTTATGTTATGTTATATCTCACACAGGACAGGAAGAATAGACTCCCCTACAGTCCCATGGTGGACTTTGGAGAGATCTCCTTGGTTAGAGGATATTCTTGCATGCTATCTGTACAGTGTGCCAATATATCCTTTCGTTCATGATGTCCTGAATGCCCTTATAGGTGAAGAATGCAAGGACATCCCAATATGCTTGCAACGGTTCTTGTTTATTATATACTGCAAGAGCAGGGAGAGGGGTTCCCCCTAGCATTGCCACACGCAGACCGGGGGTCCGGCACACAGCTGGCAGGCTTCTTTCAAAGCAAAGGCGGTCGCTTATCTGGGTACACCATTTCCCCCTCTGCAGAGGAAGCCATTCCTGCCGTCTGCAAAACGCGAACCGTTATATACGAGATACCTCGGAGTCAGATCGACCCGACGTCTGCTAACTTTCTGATATGGCCGCCGTGCGTGGAGGTGAAGCGTTGCACGGGCTGTTGCAACACCAGCAGTGTGAAATGCCAGCCGTCACGGATACACCACAGAAACGTCAAGGTGAGGAGAAATGGAACTCAGGTGCAGCGGTGCGGGTGGGTGGGTGTTTTGAGGGAAGAGGGGGTTCAGCATTTTGTTCGGATCCTGTCGTTTTCATTTTCTCGCCTTGGCAGCCAAGGGAGGTTATTCGGTTGTTTCTGTTTTGATTTTGGTTATGTATTCTGTGTTTTTGTATTGTGATTTTATCCCGTGAACCTGCCCGCCCCCCCAAGACCTGCCTGTATAGGGCGGTATACAAATCGAATAATATTTTTTAAAAATCATCATCATCCGTCAGTGTGAATTCTTGTTGGTTCTCACTTGGTTACAGCTTTGCTCAGCCTTTCTCAACCTGGGTACAGTCGTACCTTGGTTCTTGAACGTAATCTGTTCCGGAGGTCCGTTCAACTTCCAAAAACGTTGGAAAACCAAGGCATGGCTTCCAATTGGCTGCAGGTGCTTCCTGCACTCAATTGGAAGCTGTGGAAACCGCGTTGGACGTTCGGCTTCCAAAAAACATTCGCAAACTGAAACACTTGTGGTGTTTGGGAGCCAAGACGTTTGAGTACCAAGACGTTCGAGAACCAAGGTGTGACACTACTTGCAGCTGATTTCTGACTGCAAGTCTCATCACCCTTCGTTGGTATGGCCAGTAGTGGTACTAAATGACTGGATGACACCTAAATTGGGGAAAGCTTCCTTTTAGTTAAACTTTATTTTTCTTCCTGGAAGTGCAGTGCAAGCAGTGCTGATGGTAAACACTTTAAAGAATAGCTAAGTGAATTAGCTGTTGTGGTGATAAATGAGGGCTCTTGCACACTTCCACTAGATATTTGCTCCGATTCAGTGTTAAAAGAGTGGGATTTCCAGGGTAAAGTGGTGGAGCAAATGGAAAACCACTTAGAAACATGCCTGGAAAGTACGGAACGAGCAGAAAACCACTCAAACCCATGCTTCCTAGGTGGGGGACAAACAAAGTGTGGACGAGCTCTGAGTGTAGTGACTTTCGGTGTGCAATGCTTTAGTTTCTCCCCCATTATAAGGAAGAGCAAACTGTCCCATTTAGCTGTTTACAAACCTATGATGCTGCTTTATGCTGAGGGCTCATCCACACTTGAGTTGGGATAGCTCAGTCAGTAGAGCATCAGAATCTTAATCTGGATGGCCCTTGTGGTCCCTTCCAACAATTCTGTGGTTCGGTTTGTCCTGCCATTTCCCCCCAGGAAAATACACTGCTTACCGCTGAATCGGAGCAAACATCAATTGGTTTTTCTGTCTGATGGACATTGGTTCCAATTCAGTGGCCAACAGCGGGTTTTCCTAAAGAAAGCAGTGGAGTGGGAGAAACAAAAAAACCTTTCGGACCCAGTTTTCTACACACAGGACAGCTGTCAGTGTAAACAAGCCCTTGGTCATCAGGCCATTTGTCTTTCTGGCTTAGTGGTTCTCCAGGTTTTCAGGCAAGGCTCTCCCAGCTCTTCCTGAAGACATTTTGCATTCAAACTTTGTGTTCTACCCGAAGTTACTACCTTTTAGAGAAACCCTGAAAATTAAAACATCCATGCTCACACTGGGAGTGTGGCCTGGAACACACTAAACAATCCTTCGCCTTTTTGCAAGGAAGTATGTAAAGAATGAAGTGGCACAGATTAGGGGTGGTGTTTTGTTTAAAAAATAAAATAATTTTTTCTTTTGTTTTATCCCCCTCTGGGGTCAGTTATGACCCCAAATGTGTAGGAATGCTAAATAGAATTATCAAGCAAACAGGCCTGATTATGCCTTTCCCACAAACTCCCACAGCCTTGTTCTTGATTTTAAATGATAAAATGACTCAGGGGACATTTTGAATGTAAAAATCCTTGTACAGTCATGTTTCCTTAATTAAATATTATGTAGGCTAAATTGGGCTTTTATTTGTGGAAATACAGTGCTTTTGATCTGCTGGTGGGAGGGAAATGTGTTTCATATATTCTCATCTCCTGGGATTTGAGATTCCTTATGGCTTGATTCCACATTTACTCATTAGGCGAAATCCATTTTTTCTGCTTGCCACAATCTATCAAACAGACATTTTGGAAAAGGAGTGGTATTTGTTTGTTAGGTTGGGCTTGGTCCCCCTGTTAACTCTATGCTGGTTCAAATTAGCACCCATTTGCCAATGTATCTGCGACACACACACACACACACACACACACACACACACATCCCTTCCAACTTCACAATTCTATGATTCCATGAAAAGTAAAACACATAAACAACAAATTCAGGAGACTCCTTCCAAGACCTGGGCAAATAAAAAAAAGCTATGAAAAGAAAGTATTCATTCAAATATATTTTGAATACCGGTGTTTTGTATGAAAGAGAATATGAAGAGGTTTGTATCAACTTTATTAATTTAATCTGCACATTTTAAGTATCAGCACATGTATAGTTAGTGCACCTCATTGGGTCAGCAACAAGGCTAGGGTCTTTGGGTTTATGAAGGAGGAAAACTGGTCATTGATGGGAGCTAGTATGTATATGTTTTGTGCAGACGTATAGCTGAAGAAGTGAATAATGCGAAATAGATAAATACCGGTAATCTGTATTATATATCAGAGAAGCAAATTTTGTACAGTAGTAAGTTCCTGTGAAAGAGCTTTATCAGTGGGGAAGGAAGTTTTTTAACACGGAAAGCTCCTGTAAAAGTATCAAGATAAAATTTTGTTGGAGCAAATGTTATTGTAGTAATTGATAAGATATTGCCTGCCTGGGTTGTTTGTCTTTTTTTGCTGTGCAAATAGGTAGGCTTTTCAGCTGGCACCGATAACTCCTTTATTTAAAATTGGTGCCAAGATTTCAATATGATAGAATGCACCTCCGCACAATGATGTTCCCTGTACATAGAAAGCCATTATGTCAGGAAGGAGACCAGCTTGCTGTGCTTTCTCATTAGAAGTGTGGACTGCCTTATATGGAGTCACATTACTGGTCCATCTACAGGAGCATCTAAACCTCTGGCCAGCAGCAGCAGCAGCTGTCCATGGTCCTGGGCACCTGCTCCCCGAGATCATTTTTTTTAGCTGGAGACATCTGTAATTGAACTTCCCTGGTTAATAGCTCATAAAATATAGCTATCTCACCTGCCCACACATACTTGGGTTTCCTTTCCTAATAGCCTGGAGATTGCTTTCATCTGATTACTTTCTTTTATCTTCTGCTTGCTTTATTACATTTGTATAAGTTCTTTGGGCAATTTCCATTAAAAGAAACCCCCACCCAAATACAATTTGTGATAAAAACACCAAAACAAAGCAAATCAATCTATTAAAACCATAACATTCAAATGAATATGTATTTTAATTAATTGATTGTGATTATATGTAAACTGTGTTACTTTTACTGTTGTTAGCCGCTCTGAGCCCGGCTTCGGCTGGGGAGGGCGGGATATAAAGAAAACATTATTATAATTAAAATTCCAGATGAAGCAAGCAATCAGTTAAACATTAAAAAGTAACAATCCAAATTTGTTGTTGTTCATTCGTCATATAAATACTTCAGTGGTCCTCTTAATAACCCTGTCCTAAATCTTCATTTCACTCTGAAAGTCTAAGGTGAAAAGATATGTATTTACTCGCCTTTGCTGAAGAGGCCATATGCATCTCCTACAGGACAAAATTCCATAGGCTAGGGTGGGGGGTGGGGTTGTACTCAGGAGACCCTATCCTGTCCTGTCCTATAACTTGTGTTGATAAGCAGCATTGGCAGTTAAATAAGTGGAAGAACCTATAGAAGGGCTTCTGGAGAAGATTCAAAATACCTGGGCAGGTGTGTCTGGGAGAAAGCAACGCTACTTTGCAACTAAGGTAGCACAGCACCACATCGATCCAAATGCATCTTCCAGCTCAGCAATTCTGCGATTCTCTCTTGCCCACTTGTGTTAAACTTAAATTGAAAACAAACCACTTTGGGAAAGGGCGCAGTGCAGTGTTGATATTCAGATGTTGTTGCCGCACGCAACCTTCATCAGGCTTCCCGGAACCAATTCTATTTTCAAGTGAGTCCTTAAATACATATATATAGCTCCACAATACGCTTGGCAAACATTAATTTTAAAAGCAAAGGAGGATCGGAGACAAATCTAATTAACCTGCAACCTCAAGAACAAACACAGCTGTTTAGCAAACATGAGCTGCCTGCTGCTGCAGTATTTATGGTGGATGGAGATTGCGTTGCTCCTTTTGATGCGGAGAGATGATTGGGGTCCTCAAAGGTAACTCTGGACTGCAGATAAGCCTGTAAGTGGTTTTGACTTGCCAGAGTTGACTGGTTAGCTCTGAGCATCATTTAACTTGGGCCTCCTTGAGGCATTTGGGGGCAGTTGCTCGGGGTGGGGGAGGCCGGAGGTTCTTGCTGAAGTTGCAGTGTGCCATGGAAATGTTTAGAGCAGGGGGCGCCAGCTAGGAGTCAGCGGGTGCCATGATGCTTGGGAAAGTTTCTTTCTTTTCTTAAAAAGTAAGTCTCTAGCTGTCCTAGAAAGAAGGTTATGGGGTGAATTGTGCCGGGGCCTTCAAAGCAATTTCTGTGAAAGGAGAGTGTATCGCAGCCACCTTGTATATTTTTCCAGGTACTGAGGAATGCTCCCTGTTGCTATTAGACAGCATCCATCTCTCTCTCTCTCTCTCTCTCTCTCTGTGTGTGTGTGTGTGTGTGGGTGTGTGTGTGTGTGTGGGTGGGTGTGTAAGCTAAACAAGCTGTGGCTTAGGGCCCCACTCTCTTGGGGGCTGCAAAAACATTTAAAGAAAAAAAACTGGATGTACATTTCCAAAATATAAGCTAAAACCTACATACAGCAACAGTATTTTGTGTTGTGTTGGCTCCTATAATGTAATTAGATCCATAAATTACCACATAGCATATATTCAACACAAAAAACAGTGACAATTTGTTGTTGACAAAGGACAGCTGGACATATAAAGGGCCCCATTACCTTCAGTAGCTTAGGGCCTCATCAAACCTAAATCCGGCCCTGGTGTGTGTGTGTGTGTGTGTGTGTGTGTGTGTGTGTGTGTGTGTGTAGTCAATAAAGTGTGGTCTCCACGATCAGGACCAGCAGGGCAAAGCTCACTTCCCATGGTAAGGTTTTTGTTCTGCCACACCCATCAATTATTTTGCAGCTAATTTTTGACTGGCACCCGCAGCACGCTCTCAAAAATTGAAATGTGCCCATTGGGCCAAAAAGGTTGGTGACCCCTGGGCTTGAGAACGGAAACGCAGGCATTTAGAACCAGATCACTTGAGTGCTATAGCCAAGAATTTCCTGGGTCCTGGGAAATCATGTGGTTCTGGGAAGCAATAGCAGCTTTGCTTTAGTCATAGGTGAGCATTTGTTACCTGACGCATGGGTCAGCATTAATACACAACTTGCTCTGGCTCATGATGACAGAGCATGAATTTCCCCAACAGTAGAAAAAGGGAAACACGCAAAAAGCTGGTCCTAAAAGGTCTACATTGGCTCTTTGTATGTTTCCGAGCACAATTCAAAGTGCTGGTGCTGTCCTTTAAAACCCTAAATGGCTTCAGCCCTTTGTACCTGAAGGAGTGTCTGGAACCCACATCGTTCAGTCCGGACACTGATGTCCAGCTCTGGAAACACACCTTGGAAAAACCCTTTCAAAAACCATCAGCACTTACTAGACTTCCTCCAAACTCCAAGCCTCCACAGACCTCAAAGGTTGGTGCAAAGGCTCGTGGGATTGCAATGGAAAAGGCTCATGGGATTGCTTGAAGCTGTTTTCACACTGTTTGAGGGCCACTTTGGGGTTTGATTTATTTTGTGGCAGTGCGCATGTGCGTGGTCGCCCATGACTCGAACACACCGCACGGGGAGTTGCCTGTAAAATCTTTTAAAGCCCCCTTTTGTTTGTGCAGTTCTTTGGATTTGAATCATCGCTGCTCTTGAGAAACTGGATAATTCTTATCTGCTGGTGTTAGCCGCTTAGATTAACAAGTGACATCACGTTGTGACCCGTGCCCACTGTTTTTTAAACGTTGTGCTCCAGAGGTCTTGAGAAAATCCTCCCCCTTCAAAACGTTAATTAAAAACGAGGAGTCACTTTGGAGCAGTGTGTTCTTTGTAGAGGAGGGCTGCCTGACCCCCACCACACCACACCAGTAGTCTCCAAACAAGAAAATCCATATTTATTTCCTCCTGTGTCAGATGTACTCTCTTTCTCTCTTTGATATAATTAATTGTTTCTCAAGCTCTTGGGAATTCCCATGTTGCGGAGATGAATGGCTTGAGTGTATCATAATCCAGAAGATCCTCTTTGGGGGTCACACGGAAGGTGGCGAGGGCCGGAGGATGGGATCTGTTTTGCTTATTCCCAGAACGGAGTTGAGAGGCTCCCTTGTTCTGCTTCCATGATGTCAAGCTTATGTAAAAGGCCCCCTTTTGGGGTTGACACTGAAAAAGACCTCCATTTCTCACCCGTGCTTTATTGACAAGATGGTGAGATCATCGCGCCTTCCCTAATAAGCCCCCTCTGACTGCAAGTTTATCCAGTTAGTGGAGAGGTCACTGTGTAGGATGCAAGGACAGCAGAGGCCAAGAGACTGACGAGAGCATCGGGAAGTCAAATGCACTGCCTGTCTTGAGCCAGGGACATGGTGCCATGGTGCCAGCCTCTCCTCCCTAGGCTGGTTGCTGGAGAATGCTGCCAAATGAGCAGGATCAACTGCCCTAGAAAGCTGGATTGTATTGCTCCAGTATCATAATATTCATCTCAGATGGTACATGCATGGTGAATGGGCCAGGTCATGCAGCTGGAACTAGTGGAGGGGGAAGAATAGTCCTTTGCATTCCTTATTTAATGCCCCATTTGTGAATGCTTTAAAATTATTATTATTATTATTATTATTATTATTATTATTATTGCTGTCATGGTGGCTCCATGTTGATGTCACGCCGTTCCGCTGGTGGTGATGTTCTGATTGGCCTTTTCTGTGTAGCAGTCAAAATCGCAGCTGTCCATTCCATACCTTGCTCTGTTCCAGTCCTTTCCCAATGTTAGCATCCAACAAAATTATTTTTTTAAGAGCAACTGTACCCTGCTTTTCACAAGACACCCACTGCCTACAGGCTTACAGTCTTCAGAAGAAGAAAAAGGAAAGCATGGCACGCAAGGGAAGAGGGACAGGGAGGGAAGAGGAAGATGAAAACCAAGCTCAGGCGCTGCTTTCTAAACAGTTGCTTCTATAAAGACCAGCTGGCACACATTCAGGGGCAGATGGGGCCTGATGGAGCTGGGCTCCCAGCAAAGCTGGTAAAATGAGCCCTGCTTCCTGTCTCTCCCACTGAGGCAGTCTGATGCTCTCACAGCAAAGCCGATAGAGTGAGTGGTAATAATTAGACATTTCTTTTTTAATCAACTGTTCTTAAGGTTCATCACACCACATCAGGAGGCGCAATTAGCTTTAGCCAAATAGTATCTTGATTTCCTGGTTCCTTATATAGTCTGCCTGGTTGACGGCCTGTTCTGGAATGTTACCTTTTCTGGAGTATTAATCTGGTTTCATGCCGTTGCATTTTTTAAAAAGAAATATTTTAAAGGATTTTAGCCTAATCCTAAAAAGTCAGTCATGTTGATTCCCAACTTGACTTCCCATATTTCAGAATAATTCCAATGTCATGGAATTCTACTCAACATTGATCCAGAGGAGAACTCCAGTGTATAGTTATCAGAATAAAAACTTAAACACGTTGCAGGATTCCCCCAAAATGGACCAGAGGCAATTGTGTTTCATCCAGCAGAGCCTTACTGCTACTGAAGGCAAATGGTCACAAATCCCATACAGTCAGGATTGGCACTGCCCATAAGAAATCCAGTTGCAGCAGACTTAACTTAAACTTACAATAAGTAAGTTTGAGCATGTCTCTGAACAAAAAAAGAGATTTGGTTACACACCAGCAACATTCAGTTTGCTTCCTGGACTTCTGCCACACCAAAGAATTGCCAAATTGAAACATCTAAATCATGTACTATCAATCTGCACCTTTACTCACACCTTCCAGCAATCTTCCCCTTCCCTCCCGTATTCGTACGGAGTCCAGTAGCCTTTAAATGTTAACTTCTACTGAATTAAGTGCATGGTGTAGCCGTTGCTGTGCCTTGTGTGAAGTGCAGTAGTATTGAACCCATCTTGGCATTAGGCTGCTGGTGACTAAACAAATGAATGCCTTCCATTTACCAAATTGCCCTTTTGTAATTTGATCTCCACATATCTTCTCTGTCCACCCGGACAGCCTTTCTCCCTTGTCATGTCGTTAAGAAGATGCTGTCTTCTGTTCGGCGTTTCCAGTAGGATGGATGAATGTTGTAAATCCACTTTGCCTTCCAAAAAGCCCCATCCATTAATTCCTTTCCCCCTGAAGCATAATCCAGCTATCGCTTCTTGAGCCACTTTGTGCAAACATTCTTGGTCTCTCAGCTGTCACTTTTCTGTCCTGCTGGCTTTTGTGTTGTCTATTTAAACCCCAACAGAATGCCAGACCTGTATCCCAGCGCTCTAGCCTGACCCTTGCGGCCCTTTGGGGATATGGACCACTTCCATCGGCCGTCATTCCATCGCACTGTTGCTAATCCACTTGAGAGCTGTGGCAAATAAATGTCCTTTGAGAAACGTGACTCCCGTTCCAAAAGGCATTCCATCATGTGGGAGCTCTTAATTTTTTTCTTTTTTCTTTTTAATGACTAGTGAAAAGTTTATGCAGAAAGTTCTCCCCGCAATTAATTTTTACATTATTAAACAAGATCTGCCAATATATAACATGGATTCTTTTTGACGGATTTGAAATATTTTTTAAAAATCTATCTAGAGATAAAGAGAAAAGTTTTTGTGCAGAAAATAATAATAGGGGATCAGCAGCATTTGAAATTTGCCAGGTGCATTTTGAACCTGGCTATTAGTTGCGGGTGGTGCTGTGGGTTAAACCACAGAGCCTAGGGCTTGCTGATCAGAAGGTTGGCGGTTTGAATCCCCACAATGGGGTGAGCTCCTGTTGCTCAGTCCCTGCTACTGCCAACCTAGCAGTTCGAAAGCACGTCAAAGTGCAAGTAGATAAATAGGTACCACTCCGGCGGGAAGGTAAACGGCGTTTCCATGCGCTGCTCTGGTTCGCCAGAAGTGGCTTAGTCATGCTGGCCACATGACCTGGAAGCTGTACGCCGGCTCCCTCAGCCAGTAAAGCGAAATGAGCGCCGCAACCCCAGAGGTGGTCACGACTGGACCTAATGGTCAGGGGTCCCTTTACCTTTTATTGGTCGCTTGTGACCAAAGGAATATGCCCAGGTGCCAGGATGGCGTCTGATGTCTCCACCATCTGGAGGTGTGTGCCTGGGGATCCGTGGATCTTGACTGTTTTTATGCATTAGCAACGAACCCTGTAGAAATGTATCCATGATTTTTTTTTTTATCTTCGCAACCAGAACAAATTTCAGCAACCAAAAAGTCATATTGAAAAACACAACTTTCAAGCTGCTTGGGCCCCAAATGGCTACTGGGTGTTTTGTTTTGGCGACTGTAACACCAGTTGAAGGAGCCATTTGGCCACCTAGCTTATATATCTGACTTATATATACTTATATATACACCTACATATCACCTCATAAACATCTCAGCAAACCCAGTTTTGGATTTCCTACAAATCAGCACACTCTCCAGACCTTATTTAGCCAAGCCCAATGCTACAAACAGCACACAGAGAAATCAATGAGGCTGGTTTGATGGGCAATGCAAGGATGCAGAGAGAGATCTGCTAAGGGCTATTAGAATCGATCGGGGAAAACCTTCTGAAATCAACAAGGAAAACATGGGAAGGAGCAGAGCAGCAAACAAGAAAATTCTTGAGAACAAAAAGGCAAGCTTTGTGAGAAGCCAATGGCAAGAACTAGGGTTAGCAGTGGCCGAGCAAAGAGAGGACAAGTTTTGGCTTTTGGTGTCTTGGAGCATGAAAGAATCAAGATCAACACTAGATGCCACCATATTGGCACAATGTTGGGTGGTTTACTATGCTGATTTTTTTGGAGGACAGGGCAATCATTCGATGCCGAGGTGACCATCAATCAGCCACCTTAAGTGGAATACCTGAAAGCCGAGCATGTCTGTGTAGCTCAGTGTCAGAGTATTTGCTTTGCATGCAGAAGTTCCCCGGGTTCAACCCCTGTCATCTCCAGGTGGGGTGGGAGAGATACTGTGCATGAAATCCTGGAAAGCTGCTGCCAGCCAGTGTAGACAGTACTGAACTAGGTGGAACAATGGACCGACTGCATGTAAGACGGCTGTGTTCCTGTGCCCCTTGTTCGTTTGCTTTTAAAATAATTTTTATTAAAGGTTTTCTTAGTTTACAAAAGCACATGCATTGTCTCTTTTTTCAGGTTGTGTTTTCTACAGATCAGTTACATTTGTTGTGAGACATTACTTGGGTCAAACATGTATAGAGTTGACTGTACCTGCTAATTGACTCAGTACTATCATTACAGAATCCCCAAACACTTAGTTATCATACGTGTATAGTATGCTTAGCTTGAGGAGTATGTGTGCTCTTGGTTTATAGTTTATCTGCACTGGGGGGGAAAATTTTTTTGATTACAGTTTATTTCTGACACATGTAATTTTCCCCATTGCTGATTCATTCCAATGTCTGAAATAAGTGCAGCCAATATGAAAGTTGTTCCATTATTGCTGGCGTTCTTTTCTGTATCTTTGATTACAAAGGTCTTAATCTGTGTTTTGTTGTTGTGAATGCGACCGGCTTAGTCATCCTTTGATGCCGGGTGACTCAGATTTGCCATACGTTTTCCTTCAAACTTCGCACTTGGTTAGAATTTAGACCATGCCAGAGGAGGCTCGGAGCGTATTGCTTCAACCCATGGGTGACCTTTCGAGCAAAGCATTCTTACGAGTCGTAGCCTGCTGTAAATCTATCTTGGTGGAAAACTGTCAGCCTTGGAAAATGTTGCAAATGCGAACGTTTCAGACATGACGTCTGTGGACAAAAAAACGGTGGCCAGTGCTAACCCTAGAAAGATCTTCACCTCCCAAAGCATCTGCGATAACTTCTAATTATTTATCTGTGATAAATTGTGTCATCTCAATGTATACAAGTTGTACAAGTGACAATAAAGTATTTCAACTTGCTTGAACCTCTAAGAAATAAATTTAGGGAGCTTTCCCCCCTGTCCTTCAGATGCCTTGACATGGTAACTCTTACGTACTAATGGAAAAAAAATATTTTGGGTACTGTGAATTAATTCCATAGAGATTTTGGATTAGTGGAAATATCATGCTTTGGTACAGGAAGTAGAAGGGCTCAGCAGGGCTCATGCCTTGCATGTAGAACAGGGATATGGGATTTATGGCTTTCCAGATGCTGTTGGGCTTCAACACCAATTAGACTCAGCCACCATTACCAATAGTTGGAGAGCACCAAATGATTTCTGGTAGCCAGGCTGGAAAAGACTTCACCTGAGATCTTGGACATCTGGTGCGAGGCAATGCAGACAATACCGAGGGGTGGTGGCTAGATGGAAAACTGGGCTATAGGAAGCTGGACTCATCATGTGCTCTCAAAGCAATAATGCAATGTGCTTCTCAACTCGAATGAATAGCATGTTCTAGCTGTTGAGCATGTGAGCAGCTGTATACTTCGTCAGACCCTGCTCCCCTGGGTGCTCTGACAACTCTCTTCTTACAGGACAGTCCTGTTTTTTGTTCCTTGGAAGAGTTTTTTGCCGTGTCAGTGCAAAAAATATAAACAGAAAATCTAGAATAAGCAGGACATAAATCACTTCCACAACCTGCTTATTTACCTGTTGTTCACTTTAAAATATGGAACAAATGAACTTCAAAAAACTGCTGATTGTAAGGTTGCACAGTCAATCCATGTTACCGAAGTCTCTTGACAGCCAAAGGACTAGATTTGG
This sequence comes from Podarcis muralis, assembly GCF_964188315.1. Lineage (NCBI taxonomy): Eukaryota > Metazoa > Chordata > Lepidosauria > Squamata > Lacertidae > Podarcis > Podarcis muralis. Next base: position 43,187,936 of record NC_135668.1, read on the forward strand.
GTTGACATTGTCCTCAGTCCCCTCAGTCCCTGGGGCAAAATGAGAGTGCCTGAAAGACCTACGAATTGTCTTGTGACTTTGTCTGATTGCAAATCTTGATGGCTACGATGGATGGCAGCGTGCCTCTGAGTAGCAGTCTCTGGGGAACAACAACAGAGGAGTCCTGCCCTTGGGCTTCCCAGAGGTATCTGATTATCCACTGTGGGAAACAGGATGTTGGACTAGCTAAACCTTTGGTCTGATCTAGCAGGACTCTTGTTCTTATTTTTAGTGCCTTGTAGTCCACAGATGCCAGGAATTAGCTTGATAGGCTCATAACTCACCCTGGGACTTTGTTGTCTTCCATTCTCCACATACACCCCTTCTCCAAGTTCAGTTGGAAATGCACTTCCTGGATATGCCAGATTGGTTGATCTGTGAGTCTTGTCTTTTGGGTAGGAGGTTTGGGCGAGATGGCCTTTAAGATCCTTCCAGCTCTTGTGGGGAAGCCCTGTTAACATGAAGGGCTGTATTTTGCTGGTTTCTCTTCGCCCCACTTCTTTGGGTGCTGCTGGATACTCTGAGGCCACAGTGAGGCTTTGCAGGCAAAAGCAATGCCTCTCTGTGCCATTGGCTTGCCTGCTCTGATGTCACAGCAAGCCTAGGATTAGATAGTTCAGTGCTGGTGCCAGTGTGGTGTAGTGGTTAAGAGCAGTTGACTTGTAATCTGGTGGACCGGGTTTGCGTCCTCCACATGCAGCTGCTGGGTGACCTTGGGCTAGTCACACTTCTCTGAAGTCTCTCAGCCCCACTCACTTCACAGAGTGTTTGTTGTGGGGGAGGAAGGGAAAGGAGAATGTTAGCTGCTTTGAGACTCCTTCGGGTAGTGATAAAGCGGGATATCAAATCCAAACTATTCTTCTTCTGCTGCTGCTAAGTGGAGAGAATTTGAATCCAGAGGCGTAGAGGCAACATTTTTTAAATTAACCCCCTCTCTGCCAGTTATCAGAGGGTGGCAGGACTACAAGGAGACACACACTCGCCTCTGCCATCAGCCAGGGTGCCAAGACTGCACCCCAGAGCAAAATATCATGGGAAAGGGGAGACCAACTTGGCCATGAAGGAGCAGCTGTGCTAATGTTGGCTCTCCTCTCCCCCTACCCTCATTCCTTTTCCATTGCCTCTGTTTAGTGATCCTGTGGGCTGTCTTGTCTTTTAATACCACAGTGCTTAAAAAATAAAAATTAACCAGGTGCTTTATCAGTGTTCAATATTAATAGTTGTGGTAGTAGCTGCAGTCGATGATGACAATGTAATAATAATAGCTGCCCGAGACAGAGATCTTTCAAACCCGAAACAGGGGTTTGGGAGACTTTTGTTGACGTTTTGCTGCTTTGTAATACGGGCTGGCAGAAATGATCAAAGGGGGTTTGCATACCGGCAGGGCTTTTGTTGGCAAAGGAAGAGGAACAAGCCAGAGGGGAAGGGCTCCCGAGCTCTCATAGCTAGAGGAGGAGTCCCTGCCTGCGTGAGAGCAATAGACTCCGGCTTCCCTCCTGCCAAGGGAGTAGGTGAAATTCTTCTCGAAAAGAAAGGCAGCATCTTTCATCAGCCGGAAGTTATCCAAGATAGTTGGACAGGCATTTATAATATGAGTGGCTCCTGGCCAAATACTACTCAGACCTGGGTTCCCAGCATAGCATGACTTCCCTTGTGGGCTTGCTTGTTTTAAAATGTCCTGCTTTTGCATCTGGGGTATTTTGGCAGGCGTGCCTGTTTGAATGTGTATTATACTTTTTTTTTGGAAACAAACGAAGAAGGCACCACCGGTCCTTATAACGGAAGGTCCCGAAATGTAGACTCGCTTGAAACTTGGTAGATGGGAAGCTAACAATATTTTATTCTTACCTCTTGGAAAGACAGCAGAAATGTAAACCACTGAGGCCCAGAGAATAAGACCTTTAGCAATTCTTTCTTTCTTTTTACCTTAAGCAATAAAATAGGAATGTAAATACCGTTGGGTGTTTACGATCTGATTACTGTGAATGAGACTATTGCCATGGTTTCATCTGAACCGTTCAATGCTCTGAGACCCTTCAGGATGAAAGATGGTCTAAACATGCAAAATAAATCAATGAATGAATAAACTAAAGTGACTCTGGATTGGAGTCTGGGATGTTGGGGAAGGAAACACCCTCTCCTTAAATATTATTCAATATTTGTGGATGTTTCCTAACTGCGGAGCCATCTTGAGGCCTTTTGCTGCCTGAGAGAAAGGCCCCATCTGCACTATGCATTTAAAGCACTGTGGTACCACTCTAAAGAGCAATAGCTTCCCCAAAGAATCCTGGGAAATGGAGTTTGTTAAGGATGCTGAGAGTTGCTAGGATACCCCTATTCCCCTCAAAAAATTCAGAGCTGTGTAACAATCAACTCCTCTTCCCATGGAATTCTGGGAACTGTACCTCTGTGAGGGAAACAGGGGGTCTCCTAGCAACTCTCAGCACCCTTAACGAACTCCATTTCCCAAGATTCTTCGTGGGAAGCCATGTCTGCTAAAAGTGGTATCATAGTGTTTTGATAATGTAGATGGGGCCAGAGATGGGCACCCCCAATTCCATGTACAGTGGTACCTTGGTTCTCAAACGTAATCCGTTCCAGAAGTCCGTTCCAAAACCAAGGCGCACTTTCCCATAGAAAGTAATGCAAAATGGATTGATCTGGTGCAGACTTTTAAAAACAAACCCTAAAACAGCAATTTAACATGAATTTTACTACCTAACGAGACTATTGATCCATAAAATGAAAGCAATAAACAATGTACTGCAGTCACACAATCATTCAATCAATCAGTAGCTGAACTGAGTTCCACACAGTCACAAAAACAAAAAGAGTCGCAAAAACATAAACACAAAATAAATAGCAAAAACAGACCTCAGCATAACACTCAAAACGGAAGTGTGGCACTCAAATCAGAAGCGTAACACTCAAAACGGAGCACGTCCGGCTTCCGAAAAGGGTTCGCAAACCAGAACACTTACTTCTGGGTTTGCAGTGTTTGGGTTCCAATTTGTTTGAGTACCAAGGTGCTGGAGAACCAAGGTATCACTGTACAGAAGTTAACTGGCCTGGAAGTCAAACCTTACTTTATGCCTGCCTACAGGGCAGGAGCCTCCACTGTACCTGAGGACACTAAACTAGGGCACGGGGTGCAAGATAGGTCCCACATGGCACAAAATGCAGCATCACAACCCATCACCTCTCTTTGCTGCCCCAAACGCTGTAGCCACCACCACCCCCATCTTCCTGATGATGATGCTAGGTCTGTTTGAATGGACAGTTCACCTGTAGGAATGGCACAGGCAAACAGATTTGGATTTGAGGAACAGCAGCTTTTAGGAGACAAAAGTCAGAAGGTTTCCAACTGGAGTTGCTGGCGAGAGATGCCCAGTAACCTCTTGGGGCCCTTATGCTCCTTGCAGTAGGAAAGTCTGTCTGTCTGTCTGTACTCATGCTTGGCGTGTATATATTTATAAAGAAAGCAGCTATTACAAAGACCCCATAAGCTTTTGACCCCTTTTCAAAGGAAGCGAAACCCATTCGGCAGCACTACACCTCGAACTTCTCACCGCTTGGAAGTAACAATGCTTTTCTGCTGCAGAACGGGATGCACAAAAACACCCACAAGCCTCAGTCCAGCTGCGTACACACCCTGTCAGAAAAATTGGCCGCAGTGCCAATTTGGCAGGGAGAGCCGAGTGACGATGAGGCCCAAATCCGGTTCCTGAACAGCTCCCCTGTACCGTTGCCAATTTTATTTATTAAATTTACATCCGGCCTGCCTTCTATAATTTGAGCCCAAGGCAGTATTTGTAGGGTTCCCAGGTGGTCGCTTTAGCAGGCAACGACAGCATCCGGATTTCCTTCGCTTCAGGAAGGTTGCTGAGCCATGTGCCTTGAAGCCAGGTGTGGGCAGATGTCAGACTTGCAAGATCTTCATGGGTTTGCGCTAGAACACCCAAGGCTCACCAGCAGGAGCCAGCGGCAAAACAGTGGTTCAAGGAGCCAGACCCAACATGCTGGCTTATGGGGCAGAGCCAGTTGCATCTCCCAACCCTGGGTGTCAGGCACAGAACTTGCTTGCCTGTGCAAACCTACATCTGAGATGCTGCAGAACAGAGATTCTAACAGCCCGATATTTTTCTTGATGTGTGTGTGGAGAAGTCTTTTCATTGCCGATAATTGTTTAAAAATTAGCAGCCAGAAATCCTTACTGGTCTTCTACAAACCCTCTAGCTAACCAGTATACCCTGATTCACATTTGGCTTGTCTCTGCTTTTTAAAACCATACCCTGGAAGCTCTGCAATAGCTCTCAACTTGAGCAGAGGAGTCACTGCTGGTGAAGTTTGTGCTGTTCCTCATCCAGCTAAAAGGATGCCTATCTAGGACACTTGCTTCTGTGTGTGTGTGTGCATGCAAATGACCTCCTCTCCTAGCAGGATTGGGATGGTCTTGCGTAACTGGACACCTGAAACTTTGTTCTTTGCTGACCTAATGCATTAACAAGCCTTTAACGCCCGTATGTTTCTAATGCAGGTGGCAAAAGTGGAATATGTTAGAAAAAAGCCAAAATTAAAAGAAGTCCTGGTGAAGCTAGAAGAGCATATGGAATGCACCTGTACGTCGTCAAATTCTAATTCAGATTTTCGAGAAGAAGAAACAGGTATGTTGACATTTGGGTGGGGATGGGCTTTAATTTAAGCTGGAACGTCTGGGTACAATGTGGCTGTTGAAGTTCTCTGGGGAGCGGGGAGGGGTCTCAGGCACTTAAAACCAGAAGAGGAGAACAGGTGGTGGTCAGAAGTTCCAACCACAGCATTTGGAACTGTGCTTTACTCGTTTACTTAAATATTCTTATATCACTCCTTTCTGATAAAACGTTCAAGGCGGCTTGCAGCGCAGTATTGGAAAACAATACAATAAAACACAAATTCGGCGATGAAAAGCAGCAATAGGTGGCAGATTGTGGGTTGTGGCCAATTAAATCTTACTTAGAGTAGACCCACTGAAATCAATGGATTTAAATTTATCTTGATTGGCTGCTCTGTGTGTGTTACTTAGCTGGCTACAACGCCGTAACTTAAAACTGAGGATTCATATGCTAGGAGAGCTAAAATTATCATCTGGGCAGACCAAATGCCTAAGCTCTTCGTAAAGTGACGAAAGGCCTTCAGAGAGGGAGTGTGGCGAGTCTCCTTAGTTAACTTTGAAGTCCTCCCCTTCCTCTAGGCAACTCAGCCAGGTGTAGTGGCCAGGAATCCATGCTGGCTTTATATCAGGAGGTGCAGTCACTCAGATTTGCATTGTTTATAGCTAATGGCCACTACAATATAATTCACAAAACACCCGGAGGAAGGTAACACACAAATGTTCAGAAATGTGGGTTTTTGGGTTTTTTGTTTTTTTTACCTTGTCAAGTTCCTCTTATCAATTAAACAAATTAAAAATTCTCTTGGCAGCCAGTGCTGTTTCAGATCAAAAGGGCAATCTGTAGATTTCTCACTGCCAGCACATGCAAAGCTACCCTATTACAGGTAACAAACTTCTTGACATTGGCCAACGGCCATCTAATTTTTAAATAGCTCCCTTGTAGAATTTTTAATATATATTTTTTAAGGGAAGGGATCAATCACTAGGTGAGTTGTATAAAGGGCAAAACAGAGTACTGTCGTACCTTGGAAGTCGAACACCTTGAAAGACAAACGTTTTGGCTACCGAACACCACAAACCTGGAAGTGGTTGTTCCGGTTTGTGAAAATTCTTTGGAACCCGAACATCCAACAGGGCTTCCGATTGGCTGCAGGAGCTTCCTGCAGCCAATCGGAAGCCACACCTTGGTTTCCGAATGTTTTGGAAGTCGAACGGACTTCCAGAACGGAGTCCGTTCGACTTCTGAGGTATGACTGTATAGCATAAGCAGAGGTGAAAGGGCAACAGGCAGATTACGAAAGAAATCTCTAAAAATCAAGCACTGTTTTAGATTTGGCTCACACTTGTTGCTGTTGTTTTGCTGGCAAATTTGAGTAATGGTAAGGATTAATGGGAAAGGGCCATTTGTTCAGCCATGGAGTCTTTTCATTCCATTCCCGGCATCTCCAGGCAGTTTTGAGAATCGCCCCCTGCCAGATAACATGAAGAGCATCTACCTGTCAATGTAGACAACTATTGAACTAAACAGACCCAGTGGCCTGATTCATACAATTTAAGACAGCTCCCATCGTTCCTTTGGCTGCTCAGTTATCTTTCTGAACACACTTAGAGAGGAGGAAGTGGGGCTGTGGTACTTGCCCTACTCTCAGGTGCAATATATGCATAGAGCTTGAAAGAAACCCTACCCCAAGATACCCAGTTGCGGTCACAGAGCCTGTACCCCAGGGTTAACCAATGTTGTGTCCAGTTACGGTGCCTTCTCCCCCAACCAGACATGCTGGCTGGGATTGATGGAGTTGGGAGTGTACAGGTTCGTACATAAATGGTATGGGGGCAAGAGATACGAGTGGTCTTGATCCCACTCTTCTTTTTACATCAGTTTCATGTGATATCTGAATGGTCCTGTCCCAAATGCTATGCATTTTCTGCACCCGGCAGGTAATACCTTGGAGAGGTAAAACTAAACACCTTAACCAGGTGGAACAAATTACTGTTCTTTTATTTTTTTTTTGGAGAAGGAATAATGGAAACAATTGAATTTTTTTAAAATCAATAAATGCATTTCCTTTGGGTGTTTGCTTCTTCTTCTTTTTACGCCATCCCTGCCCTTGTGTCAACAGGAAGGCCTGGGGGGAAAGGTAAAAAACGGAAAAGAAAAAAGTTAAAACCCTCATAAAAAATTACTGCCGCTGACCAGGTAGGACCTGTCTGCTGAAACTACCCTTAATACCACAAGCAACTGAAAATATAATCAGCTATTCTCACTCTCCCACCTAATCACTGTTCAAAAATCTTTACACGTGGAGCAGCCAAGAAATCAGAAATGATTGGCTCAGATAATTCTTTTCACGAGTTTCTTTCCCCTTGACAGCTATGCTTGTTGCTGCAAGCACCTCACATCCTTTCTTTCCTTTCCATACTTTAATTTTGGAGGGATTAATATTAAACGCTTGCAATCTGCAGCTCCCTGCTATTTTTGAATTGCCGTTGATTTCCAAGGGTGGTTCAGGTGTTCTGTGATAATACTGAAATGCTATTGAACAAGGATCCTTATTTGCTTGATATTTGTTGCATTTATATAACACCCTTCTCTCCAAGGAGCTCGAGGGGGTGGGGACACAGTTCTCCCTCTCCTCACTTAAACCCCACAACAACCCTGTGAGGTAGGTTAGGCTGAGAGGCAACGAATGGCCCAAGGTCACCCTTCGTGGCCAAGAGGGGATTTGAACCCTGGTCTCCCAGGTTTAAGTCTGGCACTCTAATCACTACACCACACTGGCCCTCAAAGATTCTGGCCCTCAAACACACACCATCAATAAAATACGGCCTGCCACTTCTATTCCTATTTCCAACAGGCTTGCACCAGATTTGAACGTGGCCCTAGTCTTCAGGGATATATTAGGAACCGAGGGTGTAGAGTTTTGCTGTAAGAAGATCTACATCACCAGGCATGCCCCATACAAGAAATCTCCCTTAGCGTAGTCGAGATGAAGGCAAAAGTTCCTGGGTGTTGCACTGAAAAAGCTGAATTATTTAACGCACTGAGCAAATGATATGTGTAAAGGAAATGAATGTATTCTATGTCAACTGGATAGTCTTTATGAACTACTGGGGGGGGGGGGATTGCTAAGGATAGTACTCTGGTCTGCTGCAAGTCCTGTCTTTCAGGGGAGCCCAGAACTTGTGGGAACTGTATTATATAAGCAAAGGTTTGGGCAGGTTAAATCTAAGCATGCAACACAGTCAAAAGAGAACAACAGCGAGTAGTTTCTTGGCTGGATTTAGGAACCCTGCACATTTTGTGTTTTTATCCTGTATTTTTATGTTGTGAATAGCCCTGAGATCCTCGGATGAAGGGCAGTATATAAACTTGATGATGATGATGATGATGATGATGATGATCATCATCATCATCATCATCATCCAGAAGGGGCATGGGCACCACTTTTCTGTGACTGCTGGACAGCTCAGTTGGTTAGAGTGTGGTGCTGATAGTGTCAAGGTTACGGGACTCTGTGATTCTACATAAATATGATTCATCTCATGGCACTGCCAAGATGTTGAAAGGTTCAGCTCCATTTCTGATGGAGCCAATCCCATGGGTCCTTCCCATATCCATTCAGGGAATGGAGTGTGGAAAACTCCTGTGGTGCTAGCGTTTTAATGCCTAATTTTTTTTTAAAGCAAGGGTGGTAAGCTGCCTCCTCCTTCCCCTTGCTCCCCCCATTTTGCCTCCATCTCGCACCATCCCTGACCTTTGGCCATTCTGGCTTGCGATTGGAGGCTGACCATCTCCGTAAGGCCGCAAGTTAGCAACCCCTGAATTAAAGTGTGAGAAAGCCACTCCCAATACCCCTGTTATGTCATATTAAGGGCACGTAAGTAACTTTTTAGTCAGGAATGAGGAGGGGGTCCCCCCCCCAAATGATCTTAAGAAGGAAGTTCAATCTTCTAACCGTACAATTGCCTTGTGCTCCCCATCCCTTTTCTCTTTTGCAGATGTAAGGTGAAAATAAGCTAGAAAACATTTCTCTCTGGGACATGGATGTACATTGTTTGTTACATTCCTGAACCTACTGTGTATGGTGCTTTAATGACTGTATACTTCATTCATTCTCCTACGTTGGGGGGGAAATTGTCTTAAAGAAAGAGAGAGAAAGAGAGAGAGAGACTTCACAAGAAGAAAGAGACAATGTACATTTGTTTAATACGACATCAAAGCAAGTATTGTAGCACTCTATGAAACAATACGAAGTTTCCCTGTCCAAAACAACAACAACAACCCAAGAAGACAACTCAAGAAAAACAAAATGGCATTGGTAGAGGAATACCAAAAGTACCCTGGCAACACAACAAAAGACAATGCTAAATTAAGTGAAGAACAGATTTCCTCTGAGAAGAGCAGTCAATGGTGCTTTCTTTTCTGTTTGTTTCTGTCAAGAAATGTGCCTGCATTCTTGATGAAGATGGATGGACACTGATGGAGTTTAGGCACACATACAAAAAAGAAAAAGAAAAAAAAAGAGCAGGAATGTATCAAATGCCACAGCAGACACTTAATAGAAGCAGTGTGATTTTGCTTGACGGTATTTTAACGTCTATACAAAAAAAAAAATCCTTCTGGGGCGCCTTAAGTGGATGTTTTGGTTTATTTTGTTTTTTTGTTTTTTACACCATAAAGTTATTATTAAGCTTTCTTTTTACTCTTTGCCTAGCTTTTTATTATCCTTTTTGGACTACATTTACCAATAACCCATATAGAAGACTGCTGTAGCCATGGCGAAACGGGACACACAGACAAGTATGGAATTTCTCCTAGTGGGATGCAAACTAATGAGATGTATTAAAATAAAAATGGTATACCTATGCATAATTTTCTAAATGTTTCTTGGTTTATGTCCCGTTTCCCCTCTCCTCCCCGCCCCCAACCTCCTCCAGTCCTGCACACGTTATTTAAAGCAGTGGCTTTTCAGAAATGTTGCCAGGATTTGTTTGCTTTTTGTCGGCAAAAAGGATTGTAATGATGGAAGGTTTGGTGCTCCTGATCTTCCTCTGCCATGTACAGCCACAGAGCAGAGATCAGGTGGAGGTGGGGTGGATTCTTGGATTCATTTTCATTAACATGAGGCAATAGCAAGGCCCAGTAGTATTGGCCCTTGTGTGTGTCAAAGGACGTCCAAGAATATACAGTCATACCTTGGGTTACAGACGCTTCGGGTTACGCGATTTCAGGTTGCGCACAGCGCCCAACCCGGAAGTACCAGAACGGGTTACTTCCGGGTTTTGGCGCGTGCGCAGAAGACCAAATCGCAACCCACACGTGCGCAGATGCGGTGCTGCGGGTTGCGGACGTGCTTCCCGCACGGATCACGTTTGCAACCCGAGCGTCCACTGTACCCAGAATCCTCAGCAACATGCAAGAATTTTGTGGCTGATGCCCAGAGTTCTCTCAACAAGAGAGGTCAACAGACCTTCCTGAGGGGAAGAAGTTTGAAAGTCACTGTTTTGTTTTTTAGAGACAAAAAAACCCAGCGCCACAACTCCCTGATGTGCATAAGCAACCTCTGGCTATATGCGAGCAGTTTGTGTGTGTGTGTGTGTGTGTGTGTGTGTGTGTTTGGGGTGGGGGGAAGACACCAGTTGCTGATCAGTGATGTTGTAGCAATTGCCATGCCTCTCCGTAGACAAATCCCTTTTACTATTTCACATGTTTAATCTATGTGAGATGTACAAACTCTTCTTGTTATCCGTATTGTATGATGTCACTGTGGCACGGGGGTGACCCTGCCGAAAAGCCTAAATTTCTTTATTTTTGGTATTAAAAAAAAGTTATGCTTTAAGTGTATTCAACAAAATAAGTGGTTTATTTTGTAAAGGTGAAGTTTGTATTTTTTTAAATCTAAAATTAATGGTTTTATATACCCGAGGAAGCCTGCTATGTTTTCTTGAAGAAGGAAAAAAGAGCACAGGGTCGGGGGTCAGGAAATGCATATTATGGGTGTGTTTTTCTAGCTTCCATTAATAGTCCATATAATTTTAAATACTATTTTCATTGTAGCAGGGTAAATGAAAAGACTTAGGCCTCGCCCCTTGCAGCATCCATCCTCATCCTGGGATATCCTCTGAACCTTGTGGGACTTCAACTCCCATCAGCCACAGCCAGCATGGCCAATAGTCAGGGATGATGGGAGTTGTAGTCCAACAGCATCTGGAGGGCACCAGACTCTGGGTGGTGGTGCTGTCCTGTAAGCTCAAAGGACAACATTTTATGTTCCAACCTTCTCTAAATAATTCCATAGGCACAGTGCAATTCCTGAGGGCGCTTCAAGCTTGTAAAATCTAATTTATCTCCCCGCTCTGGACCCCAAAGTCCACCAAGTGAAAAACTGTGTTTTAGAAGAGTGAGCATACACTTACAATCAAGGCGTGGTTAAGTGTACACCCAGGATTTTGCTTTTGGTACCAGATCTGAGCTTTTAGTCTAATAGTACGAAAATCAATTCCTGGTCTCCCCTTGCTCCCCCATGAGTTTTCTTCTTTCCATCATCCTGCTTCTGGGAAAAACGACAACAACTCAGGGTCAGAAATCTTCTACAAATCCCCCAGAGATCCACCGGTAATTTGATCTACTCTCTACCCACCCTTGCCGTAGGACATAGGCAGTAACTGCTGCCATTCTATGGCTTATGCCCATGTACTCAATGCACAGAGTTCCTTCCCGCCTTTGATGGGAACAGGATTGGCCCATGTCTAGGTACTTCCAGAACTGGACGACCTTCAATGTTGCCTCAGACCACCTGATTTGACCCTTTGAGAATATAGGACTATGCAAGCTGTTTTATGGTAGCCCAGTTGGCCAACTTGCCTTACTAAGTTCCCTTTCATGCCTTAGCTTACGGTACGGCACCTTCTCTTCCCCAGGCCATTCAAGTGTTTGTTGTCAGGTCAGAACTAAGTGCTGCTTATACTGACTCGGTGAGGACCCAGAGGTCCCTTTCACACATTATGAATTTATATCAAAGGAGTAATCCTACACACTGGTCCTCACCTTGTCTTCCTGGGCTGTGAACCATCAGTTTGGATCGGACTGTTGGCTATGGAAGAGTAAACAGCTCAATGTCCACGTAGATCATTCTTTCCAAGCACTGGTCATGGGGACCCTCGATACATAAGGGGCTCCTGGTTATGGATTTGGGCACTGTGAGGTGTGTCAGAATTTAATCTGAAAGCACATTGTATTCATATTTCCCCTGTTATGTTTCCAGGCAACTAGGGTTTCATGCACATTCAACCCAAAATGCAAATTGTGAACCAGGATTACCCAAACCCTACATCAGGACAGACCACATTCTGAAATGGGAATAAAACCTCCTTGCTTCTTGTAGAAAACATATTCTTGTTTGACATCATTTTTAGTCTGTTCCTGCTGAATGTGGAGGAACAGCATTTGCTATGCCAAGCACCTAGAGCTATACCTTGAATACGAGAAGCCCTTGCTTAACTTGTCCGTTTTACTGGTTGTCTCCCTTCCTGTAAGAATTGCAAACTTGCTCCGAAGAAGAAGAATTGAGGTTTTTTTTCATTTTGGCAGCATGTGTGCCAAGACTCCAAGTTCTGTAGCTTCACACTTGCAGAATACTCATAGCCTTACGTAGGAGCACTTGGGAGTACATAAATTGTGGCAAGTGGACTACATAAATTGAAGATGTGGTAAGTGGTCCACAATGAATCTGGATAACAAGGAGCCTGGGAGAAGTACAGTTCTCCCCGAAATAATTATTTCCCTCCTGCCTGCGCCCCACTTTGTTTTTTGTTATACCGATCGTGTAAAATAAAACTGGAATTATTTACAAAACAAGTTTCCAAAGAAATAGCCTTTTCCTCACATCTCATAGGTATGGACCACAAGGTACGACGAAGATAATGTTACTGTCTTTAATCTGTGCATTCAAATGTGGATGTGCTTTTGTGTGTGCAGTGTTGACTAATCTGTCTCATTTTCAGAAGTAAAAACTACATCTAAGAAAAGGGAAAGGAAGGACTTTTCTCATTGATGTCAATAAGGGTGATTTACTCTTGATTTCATTGTATCCAGAATCTGCTTACGGTTCCTGCTTATGCTTTCCGGCACTTATTTGTTTTTCCTCCTTTTGCTCCATCCCTCTTGTGCAACTTGACCTAAGCCAAAGCATTTGAATGAAAAAAATGGGAGAGGTATTCCTGGCTTTGGGGTGTTCAGACTTTAAAGCCACAGTCCTGTTGGCCGAAAAGCATCTACCCCAGAGGTGTGGATAGGAAGAATTGTACTTTAAAGTGTCTGTACTTGTCTGCCACTGAGTGTAACAGTCTCACAGTGTTATGCACATGAATGTATGTGTCTACTGAAAAAAGAAATATATAAAGTGTAATTTATATATTTATGTCTGAGTGGGATGTGGCAGTAATGTTGCTTCAATCTTGATTCCCTTCACCCCTCCCATCTAAAAAAGAAAATACAGTGGTACCTCGGTTTTCAAACATCTCGGAAGTCAAACGTTTTCGAACGCCGAAAACCCAGAAGTCAATGCTTCTGTTTTTGAACGCGCCTCAGAAGTCAAACAGCTTCCACTGAGTGTTTCTCCATTAAATATGCAGGCCACCCTTTGCGCTTCTTGGTTTTAAAATGTTTCAGAAGTCAAACAGTCTTCCGGAACGGATTACATTTGAAAACTGAGGTGCCACTATATTTTAATAGATTTCATATACTGGTGACAATTGTAGATTTCACTGGTTTGGAAAGATCCCGTTGCCGCTTGTGGACTTGCAGATTTCTGAGATTGTCCATGATTCTGTTGCATTATGTGGGTGGGATAGAAACCGAATCAGAAAGGAAGACACCTTCCTTTTAACCAGGCAGAATGAATAATGCTGGTGTTTGTCAGCACTGTTGATCACTAGGAAAACCAGTGTTAACTGGACCAACCCACACACCTTGATTTGGGGGAGATAAACTGTGTGGTAACAGTACTCAACAGCAGATAGCAGAAGCATCTGGAATTCCTGTCGGAGTTCGGTAGGATATATTCCAGTGGAAGAAGTTCCCAAAATGTGCCCCTAGCCACTGAGAGCTGTGGATGCTAGCGGATTTGCAGCACAATCCCATACATGTCTACTCAAAAGTAAATCCCATTGAGTTCAGTAGGACTTACCCCCAGGAAAGTGGATGTAGGACTGCAGCCTTATGCAGAAGGAGATCCCCCTTCCTTCCAAGCACACACACGCAAGTGGAGACATGCATTTTATCAGCACTAGTCCAAATTTTTTGCCTTCAAAGGATGGGAAATTGAAGACTGGGTGAAGAGCTTTTCAGTAATTATGCGTCTGAGACTTGCAGCCTGAAGGCAATTTCAGTACCACCATATCTTAAAGAGAAGCCTAAAGGCCTCTGGAGCGCTTGGAAGTCCACAGCTAAGCTTCCAGCAGGTTCCTTTCAAGTCAATCGCTGGTTTGCCGATAAGCAAAGCAACTGTCTCGAACCAGAAATATTGCAGGCTGGTCATCCATGGAGCTTACTCAAACCATCGCTGTGTGGCGGCCCCTAATGTGGCCCCTTGACATTGAGGGCAATTGTTGTGCCTGGGCAACATCCCAGAATGGCATAATTTGTCCTTTTGAGGCCACCATCCAAAGAAAAGGAGAAGTTGAAGCCTTCTGGCATTGCTGTCTAGTTGCATACTATGGCTTGTATACAGAGTTGCATTAAATCTGTTGTTCTGTTAGCACAAGGGCGAACCCTTGCAAAACAGCTTTCCTTCCCCTCTGCGTGTCCCCTAAATCTGTTCTTGGGGTCCCCACAACCCTCCAGAGCTGATTGGAGGAGGCTGGAGGGGGAGAAGAAGTTCTGTTGCACAAGCATAGTTCCTTATGCTAATAGAACAAGGGTGTTGTTAAAGCTTTTAAATAGGAAGGAAGCGTGGCTGTGGAAGGATAGGAAAATGGGACAGTTAATAAGTACCGGTCCTACCCATGCAATAGAATGAGGTGTTTCAAGCATCTTCTTCCCAGTGTTCAGGTAGGGCTGAGGTTGCTCATGGATCCAAAACCACACCACCAGCACAAGAGCTGGGATTCCTGCCTGCTTTTGTAGGGAGTTGGACTAGATGACATGGGATCCTTTCCAAGTCTGCGATTCTGTGAAGAGAGTGGGTGTTACGTCTGCTTGGAGGAACTCTGAGGTCTGTAGAAGTAGGGAAATGATCTTTTGGGGGAGGAAAACCCCCCAAATGCAGCCCAGTGAAGCTAGAGCATCATCAGTGGCTGCCGAATGCTGGCTGATAGGTGCTGGAGAAAGAGAAATGGCAGTGACTGGAAGGGGAGGAATGGAATGGAGTAAGCTGGGGGAGGGCGTGGCTGGTGGATTGGAGCACTGCAGAGGAGCACTCCACCGTGTAGCATTTGGGGTTGTATCCAAATGCTACTCCAACTCCGAGTATACTCATCGGAATTAGTGGATGTGACTTCCTTAGGTCTATTCATTCCAATGAGTCTACTCTGAACAGCACTTAATTGGATGCAACCCTTCGATGCAGGTCCCTCTTGTGTTTTCTGTTTCTGGCTCATCCATATTATATGCAAGTTGGTCTTTGATATAAAACATTTCCTGTGTTGCGAGTTTAGGAGTTTGCAGACGATATTCTGAAGGTGGACTCTGTATACTAGGGAATGAAAGGGTGGTAGTCAACCGAGTTTCCCTCCCAGCAGACCTACTGAAATTAGTGGACCTATCTTAGCTGTGTGCCTTAATTTCAGAGGGTCTGCTCGTAAGTAAACTTATTTGAATAGCACCCTAAACTGGTGTGGGGAACCTTTGGCTCAGTCCAGATGTTGCTGAACTACAATTCCCATCAGCCCCAGAAAGCATGGCCAAAGGCCAGGGAGCTGTAATTCAGCAATATGCAGGGGGTTATAGAATTGTGGCGCTGTGGGTTAAACCACAGAGCCTAGGACTTGCCGATCAGAAGGTCGGCGGTTTGAATCCTTGCGACAGGGTGAGCTCCCGTTGCTCGGCCCCTGCTCCTGCCAACCTAGCAATTCCAAAGCACGTCAAAGTGCAAGTAGATAAATAGGTACTGCTCTGGTGGGAAGGTAAACGGCGTTTCCATGCGCTGCTCTGGTTCGCCAGAAGCGGCTTAGTCATGCTGGCCACATGACCTGGAAGCTGTACGCTGGCTCCCTCAGCCAATAAAGCGAGATGAGCGCCGCAACCCCAGAGTCAGCCACGACTGGACCTAATGGTCAGGGGTCCCTTTACCTTTATAGAATTGTAGCATTGGAAGGGACCCTGAGGTTCATCTAGTCCAACCCTCTGCAATGCAGGAATCTCAACACCTGACCCAAAGGGTCTACTATTCCTACTCTATTTGTATTTTCAGAGTTTGTAGAATGGATAGCGCCACTTTAAACGAAGGCTGCTCCCCAGCAAAGCTTGCAACCGTCTGAGCTGGACCCTTCCTCCCCGTGTTGCTCATTTTCTATGACTGGAGGTTTTGTTTGTGTTTTAGATATTTGGGACCATTCAGCAGCAGCAGCCCCCGCTGTAGTTTGAAGTGACCCAGTCCGTTCTGTCGCGACATCCCACACCCTGTGCGGAGCCAACCAAAGTCCAGGGGCTTGGGGGGGTGCATTAATGGTTGTATTCCAGAGTGCCTTATATTGGAAGGAAACTTAGCAACAGCTGTGGTTTCTAACCCTGCAGCACCAGCTGGAAAAAGCACAACTTTGATGCGCCTCTTAAAAAGCTGTGAAACCCTTTGGGCCCCTCTGTGAAGAGAGGCTGGCTTGGAGATGGGGACTGCTCAGATTTGGAGGCAGAATGTCAGCGAATCCCAGCTATTTGGGGGAAGTCAACATAGAAGGGATATTGCCTTCATGCCTCAAACTTGCGAGCTTCCTGGAGGCAACTGGTTGGGCCATTGCAGGGCAAAGCATGCTAGACTTCATCTCTTCCTCCTCCCCTGATCCTGCAAGCTTTCCTCTTTTCCTCTGATTCTGCAAATCACCTGCCACAGATTATTATTATTCTATTTATGAATCACTTCCTGTAGGGCTTCTGGAAGTGATGTATTTACAGCGGTACCTTGGTTCTCAAACTTAATCCATTCTGGAAGTCGGTTCCAAAACCAAGGTGCGCTTTCCCATAGAAAGTAATGCAAAATGGTTTGATCCGTTCCACACTTTAAGAAACAACCCCTAAAACAGCAATTTAGCATGAATTTTACTATCTAACGAGACCATTGATCCATAAAATGAAAGTAATAAACAATGTACTGCAGTCACACAATCAATCAGTAGCTGAACTGGGTTCCACACAGTCACAAAAACAAAACAAAAAGAGCTGCAAAAACAAAAACGCAAAATAAATAGCAAAAACAGACAGACCTCAGCGAAACACTCAAATTGGTAGTGTGGCACTCAAAATGGAAGCGTAACACTCAAAACGGAGCATGTTCAGCTTCTGAAAAAAGTTCACAAACCGGAACACTTCTGGGTTTGCAGTGTTTGGGTTCCAAGTTGTTTGAGTTCCAAGGTGTTTGAGAACCAAGGTACCACTGTGTTGGATTTATTAGTTGCCCCCCTCCCTTTTACCAAATGTATCTCAAATAGACTTACAGAGCAGTACAAAATTTAAAACCAGTTTAAAGCTAAAAGAGAAAAGTAACCCCTCCATACCTATGAAAGGCAGGTCTAACGCATCCCTCTTCTGCAAAGAGGCCACAAATATTGAAACACTCCAAAACCTGTTAAAAAGAAACATTTTTGCCTGGTGCCTAAGTGTAGAAATATGTGCAATGGACTTAGCAGATATAAAAACAGGTATCTTAACAGATATTAAAAACAATTTTACAAGAACATGCATAAAACCAGCACATATCCACCACGGAAACCAACTGGTATCTCAACATTCCTACTTTCATCCCGGTGGTCTTGATGAAAATCCAGAGTTTGGCCCATTTCTCATAACAAATAAATAGCACCGGGGAAGAAACAAGTCTGTTATGCTATCATCAGATAGTCATTTCCTGCACATCAAAATATCCAGTCTCCCGTGACTCCCATGGCAGTGGAGTATGCAAAGGCAGCACCGATTCAGCAGATTCAGACTCGCGCTTCTCATGGGAATTGCCAGCAATTCATTAGAGACAGTATTGAACACACACACAGAGAGACACACACACACACACCCTGAGCAATTCTTCATTGCCTCCTGTCAACTTCATGCTTGAGAAACGGAACGCAAAGAAAGGGGTGATATTTGGATTGGCAAGAAATGAATCTTTGCATGTTTCATCCAAGCGGGTGTCCCTTGCAAAGAGCCCGTCACTGGGCGCATTATGCCAACCTTCCTCAAACTGATGCATACCTTGGTCTTTTGAACTATAACTCCCATGAGCCCCAGTCAGCGTAGCCACAAGGAGCAGTGTGACATAGTGGTACAGTGGTACCTCTGGTTACGTACTTAATTCGTTCCAGAGGTCCGTTCTTAACCGGAAACTGTTCTTAACCTGAAGCACCACTTTAGCTAATGGGGCCTCCTGCTGCTGCCACACTGCCTGAGCACGATTTCTGTTCTCATCCTGAAACAAAGTTCTTAACCAGAGGTACTATTTCTGGGTTAGCGGAGTCTGTAACCTGAAACACCTGTAACCTGAAGCGTATGTAACCCGAGGTACCACTGTACTATGAATCTTATCTACATAACTGTTTTGATTCTTTGCATTGTAGGGAGATGTGATGTATTGACATCCACTGTTTATTATGTTCCGTGTTGTCAATCCATCATGGGCCCAATTAAGACATATGAAGCAGCAATGTCAAATTATACATAATACAATCCCAGCAATAAACCACTGAACGCCTCTAAAACAGAGTCTCATAGGCCTCAGTCACAACACACATTGAAAACTATGATACCACTGTATATAGACTGCCTTCTCTTTGAAGGTGTTGTCTGTTAGAAGGGATGTAAAGACATAAGAAAAAGCCTGCTGGATCAGGCCCATGGCCCATCTTGTGCAGCATCCTGTTCTCAAAGTGACCACCCAGATGATTGTGCAACACCCTCCCCCAGAGAATTCTGGGAGCTGTAGTTAAGGGCACTGAGAAGTTGTTAGGAGACCCCCATTCCCTTCCCAGAGCTACAGTTTTCAGAATTTCCCTTGAAGAGAAATTGATGGTTGAACAATTCTGTAGTTTGTAGGTCTGTGAGGGGATTAAGGGGGTCTCCTAACAACTCTCTTCTCACAACTAATTTAATTATTTTTTATATTCCAAAGCTGACCTGATCTGTACCATTGGAAGTCAGTGTGAGAAACGGCTTAAAAAACAACAACTTGGCTTTTTTTAATGTAGTGAAGGAATGGGGAACCTGTGGCTCTCTGGACATTTGCTGAACTGCATCTCCCATTGGCCATGCTGACCAGGGCTGATGGAGTTCAACAACATCTGGAAAACTCCAGGTTGACTACCCCAGATGTGGAGAACATTGTTCAGGTCCCTGCTTTCCCATGTAGTCTACTTGCTGGCCTTGAGCCATTTATTATCATTCTCCCTAACCAGCCTCACAGGGTTGTTGTGAGAAGAAAATGGGATATCCCCCTATATATACCTCCCTATTCTTTTTACAGGAAGGATAGAACGCAAATATCACATTTCTTTAGGAATGCAGTCTGCACCATAAAACCCTCAAGCCTTTAATTCTTTTTCGGCATCTGCTTAAAAACAATCCCCTCTTTTTATTATTGTGATATTATTAGTGCTATAAAAATAGATTTATTTCCTGGACCCGTTCAAACAGCAATGTGTAATTCTTCCAGAAAGACAGCTTCCCACAAAGGCTTTCTTGAAGCTGAATTGCCCTGGTAAATATAATGGCATGAGACCAACATGGAGAGGGAAATTGTGGCTTTTTTACTCAACAAATTAAACAAAGCATGAAAAGCTCATCTACTTTGGGTCAGGACGTATTTTGCTTTGTAAAATATGTTGAGTATTTCTTATCAGACGTTTGTCCCAATTAGCGAGTAGAATAACTCGTGAAAATGGGTTTGTTTTGCTTCCAAGGGCGGAATGAATATAAATACATTCCGCGTATCCCGTGTGAAATAAGAATTTATTTCCACAGAGACAGGCCCAGCCTGTGGAGCTCAAGTTACAGGGCTCCCTGTTACGTCCCCTCAATATTCAGGCTGGCCAGCTGAATTCTCCTTCACAGCCCCAATCATCCACTGAGAAGCTACAGATTCATGCACAACCTCCCACATTTCACAGATGAAAGCAGGAATGTGCTTTTAAAACTCACAATTCCCACACCAAGGATCACTCCCCAGGATCTACGTTGCCTGTTATATGGTGCATTGATCTGCCCTCTCCTCTGTGGATTTAAAAGCCAACTTAACAGGGACACGGGTGGCGCTGTGGGTTAAACCACAGAGCCAAGGACTTGCTGATCAGAAGGTCGGCGGTTCGAATCCCTGCGACGGGGTGAGCTCCCGTTGCTCGGTCCCTGCTCCTGCCAACCTAGCAGTTTGAAAGCACGTCAAAGTGCAAGTAGATAAATAGGTACCACTCCGGCGGGAAGGTAAAAGGCATTTCCATGCACTGCTCTGGTTCGCCAGAAGCAGCTTAGCCACATGACCTGGAAGCTGTACGCCGGCACCCTCGGCCAATAAAGCGAGATGAGTGCTGCAACCCCAGAGTCGGCCACGACTGGACCTAATGGTCAGGGGTCCCTTTACCTTTACTAATTTGATTAATGATAATGTTTGGAAAAACAACAACTGTGTAACTGTGCTGCAGTCTGCTGTCAACAGAACAAAATATGCACTGCCTTGCATGCAGAAGGGTCAGGTTCAGTCCCAGGAATCTCCCGGGACGGCTGGGAGACCTTCCCTGTCCGAGACCCTGGAGAGCCAAACGGTGTAGATTAATGGTGGACCAACTGAACCAGTATAAGGCAGCTTCCAGTGTCCCTCCGTTTGCTGCCTTCAGTGGCGTGGTGCCTTGGCACCCGTGTGGAACTGGCACCCACAGGAGGCCGCGATTTCCACCAACCTATATGGCTTTAAAGGGACGTGGGTGGCGCTGTGGGTTAAACCACAGAGCCTAGGACTTGCCGATCAGAAGGTCGGCGGTTCGAATCCCCGCGACGGGGTGAGCTCCCGTTGCTCGGTCCCAGCTCCTGCCAACCTAGCAGTTCAAAAGCACAAAGTGCAAGTAGATAAATAGGTACCGCTCCGGCGGGAAGGTAAACGCCGTTTCCGTGCGCTGCTCTGGTTCGCCAGAAGCGGCTTAGTCATGCTGGCCACATGACCCGGAAGCTGTACGCCGGCTCCCTCGGCCAATAAAGCGAGTTGAGCGCCGCAACCCCAGAGTCGGCCACGACTGGACCTAATGGTCAGGGGTCCCTTTACCTTTACTATGTGGCTTTAAAGGATGATGGGACAAATTCATGGAGGAGAGGGTTGTTGATGGCTGCTGGCCATGATGTCTCTGTTCTGCTTCAAAGTTGGAGGCAGCCGTGCTTCTGAAAACCAGTTGCTTGGAATGAAAAAAAAGGAGAGGAGAGGTCTCTTACTCTCTGGTCCTGCTTGTGGGTTTCCCACAGACACCTGGTTGGCCATTGTGAGGACAGGATGATGGGCTTGATGGGCCATTGGCCTGATCCAACAGGCCCTTCTCATGTCCTCTGTTTGAAGGAGTCCTCTGTCCAAAGGGCTGTCAACCCATGTACTGTTTAAAGATAAAGAAGCCTCAGGAGAGAGAGCAGGCACCTTGAAGTTGTCCACCAGCCATTAGAAGAAGAAGAAGAGTTTGGATTTGATATCCCGCCTTTCACTCCCTTTTTAAGGAGTCTCAAAGCGGCTAACATTCTCCTTTCCCTTCCTCCCCCACAACAAACACTCTGTGAGGTGAGTGAGGCTGAGAGACTTCAGAGAAGTGTGACTAGCCCAAGGTCACCCAGCAGCTGCATGTGGAGGAGCAGGAAGCGAACCCGGTTCCCCAGATTACGAGTCTACTGCTCTTAACCACTACACCACACTGGCTCTCTGTGGGACGAGGACACTAGAGTGATGAGGGCACACAGCACAGCAGGTCACCCTACTATGGTGAGATGCATCTCTACTGAAATTACCTTAATTCTTTCTAAATTTGCACAGGTGATTTTTCTGTCCTCTTTTTGGCAATGGGTAAGGATGTGGGAAGAGTTCTGATTCAGTTCACATTTAAGGCTAAAACTATCAAACGCACACTTTCAAAAACAATATGAAAACCAAAACATCGTCACCCTTTGAAATCTGCATTTACTTCACATTTGGCAGTTCCCCAGCCCAGGTTTGCCTAAATGCAAATATCAGAAGAAATTGTGCATAAAAATGAATATATTGGCGAAAATAATATAAAAGGGTATGACTTTACGAGAAGTTGCTTGTGTATGTTAGCCAAAACTGCACATAAATGTGTTTATTAGAAGAAATTCAAACTAAAATGCTGAATTTTTATAATGGATTTGTTTTATTTTTAAATCACAAGTTGGTGCAGAAATGTGGAGAATTTAAGTTTGGAACATTGAGAAACTGAGAGTTGCAAAATTGACAGATCCGTCCATCACTACTGGTGAGGAAGAGGCTACCCTATAGAGGCTGCCCCTTTCTCCCTGATACTGGAAATCCTATTCACATCCCTTCACAATGTACCCTGCCATTTTGCTTCTGAGATTCAGGTAATTTGACCCCACCTCCTGAATCTGAAGGACTAGAAATTTGCCTAGAAACGAACGCAGGCTTTTGTACTAAGCCGCTGAATTTTGTGCCCAGTACCAATTGAAGGGATGCAGGTGGCGCTGTAGTCTAAACCACTGAGCCTCTTGGGCTTGCTGATCAGAAGGTCATCGGTTCGAATCCCCGCAACGGGGTGAGCTCCCATTGCTCAGTCCCTGCTCCTGCCAACCTAGCAGTTCGAAAGCACGTTAAAGTGCAAGTAGATAAATAGTGTTTCCGTGCACTTCTCTGGTTCGCCAGAAGCGGCTTAGTCATGCTGGCCACATGACCCGGAAGCTGTATGCTGGCTCCCTCGGCCAGTAAAGCAAGATGAATGCCGCAACCTCAGAGTCGTCCCTGACTGGACTTAATGGTCAGGGGTCCCTTTACCTTTACCAATTGAATATCCATGCAGCTCACAACTCAGATGGATGTATAGCTGTCTAAAAGGCAGATGGTTTCAAGCAGCAGTTTAAGGGAAGTTTGTTCAGATCCTGGCCAGTTGCCTTCAGCTGGGCTCATTAACACCAGCCACCTGCGAGTGGTTTCTCTGTGTGACATTGGCTCCCCTGAAGTATCAGCAGATGTTAATGAGGTAGCAAGGAGCTCACCTGCAGCTCAGAAAGCTTCGCCTTGTGCACCTTTCATGTGCAAAGAGGCATGCCTTTTGAGCAATGCTAGTTAACCACCATCGCCAGGCTAAAAAACCAAGCAAACCAGAAAACTCACAAGAGTGCAATAGATATAGGACATAATATAGATTTGAACCTCTGGGAAAAACTCTAGAAGAGTGATTTGAAGTTCACAGCATGCTATTCTTTGAAGGAGAACTACCTGAAAATTATTTGTAGATGGTATTTAACTCTGAGTAGACTTGCTAAAATATATAAGTCTGAATCAGATATGTGTTGGAGATGTAAAGAGGTTGATGGTACATTTTATCATATGTGGTGGACTTGTAAAAGGGTAAAAGAGTATTGGGATGTGATATATAATGAATTGGGGGGGAAATGTTTAAAAGTCATTTCCAAAAAACCAGAGTCCTTTTTGTTGGGGATAATTCAGAGGGAAATTCTCAGGTGTCAAAAAAGGCTATTTATGTATGCTACTACCACAGCCCATGTATTGTCAGCCCAAAAATGGAAAACGAGTGAGGAATGGCAACTGATGGAATACACACAGCTTGCAGACTTATAGAATAAGAGAACAAGAAGAATGCACATTTAAAGAAGACTGGAAAATGTTTACTGAATATATCAGTGAAAATTGTGTAAGTTTGAAAAACACTGGTAGCATTAAGATAAATTCAATAGTATTTTTCTGTCTATAAGACGCCCCCTTGTATAAGACACACCCTATTTTTGGGAACTCTGATTTAATAAAATCGGGGAGATGGCCCAGAGCTTTTTTTGGGGGGAGGCTGCGAAAAATCACTCAACCACCTCCAAAATAATTATGGGAACTGTAGCTTGTTAAGGGTGCTCAGAGTCCTCTGAAAGCCCTTACTGCCTTCGCAGAGCTACTGTTCTCAGAGTTCCCTGTGAAGAGGGATTGATTGTTAAACCACTCTGAAAATTGTAGCTAATGTATACATTTTGGTAGACACAGCGGAGAGGGAGAACCACATTGCAAAATTCGTAAAAGTGCAAACTTCAAAGGCCGACTGTGTTTTTTCGGCTCTCGTATTGGAAAGTGAGAATTTGAAATATTTGGCTTCAGATAGGAACTGAATTGAATTTCTCTGCCTTCCCTAAACACAGGGCAACTGTGGCCAATTGGGGTAGCACAAGGGAAGCACAGAGGTGGGGAAGACATAGCTCCTTGCCAGTATTGTTGGACTCAGGCTACATAGTCACTGGCCAGGGATAATGTGATGGCCTGGGAATCCGATTCAGAGAGTGAACTGGAGGAATCCCAGCCTGCACAGGAGTCCCCACCTCCAGGGCCGGCTGAACTGGGGCAGGGCCTTGATTCTGAGGAGCCTGCACCTGTGCCGGATCCCCAGGAGCAGGCACCAGGTGAATCCATTCTGGCTCCAGAGGTGGTTGAGGACTCAGTGCCTACAGGTGAGTCTCCCCCTGGGCCCAGTAACCCTTCAGCCTCTCCTCAACTGCAGAGGCTTAGGGCAGAGAGGCTAAGGGAACTGGTTTCTCCCAGGAGGAGTGCTCGCCTTAAGGCCAGGAGAGGCGGGGCTCCTGGGGGCCGAGACCGCCCCTGGCCTCAGAGAAGATAAAGGCCAGTCAGCCCGGTCCCAGGTTGCGGGAGCAACATCGTTGTTGAGTACCTGTTCCTGTCCGGACCTAGACCTGACCCTTCAATGTTCCTGTCCCCGCCCGGCTTCCTGCTTTGGACCTCGCCCCGCTCCTTGTGAACTGTTTCCAGGCTAGTGACCCAGGACCGGACTTTGACTACGCCAACAGTAACCTTCCCCCCGGGACCAGCACAGATAATGGGAGTTATAGTCCAACAATATCGGGGAAGCCGGAGAAATCCACCAGGGCTTGTCAGATGCATCAGTCTACTAATTAGTTACACATTACTTCCTACTTCTTCCAGTGTAGGAAAAGAATAGTGTGTGAATCCCTCAGAGGATTGCAATGATCATCGTCTTCTTGTACAGCAAAAAATCTGAAGGTCCCAGAGAGGGAGAGGCATGCTGTAACTTGTTGCTGTGTCACCGCCGCTGCAATCACCATCTGCTTTCAGGGCTACAACGTGAAGACTACCCACTTGGTGTAATTTCATATCTCATAGAAGCATTTTACACTTGTGAACTTTTCCTGACCTTTGCCTAATAACTTGGGGGGGGGGATACCTCTGATTCCTGTTTCCTCCAGTATTTGTTTGCCTTTCATGGAACGATCTATTTAAATGTGCCGTTAAGCATTTGCTGGTGCTACGGGCAAAATTCACAGGGTCATAGCAGACACTTGCAAACTTTGCAAGGTGGAGCTCGCTTAATTGAGCAGCAGCATTGCACTGTATTGGCATCACCAGTGAGCTCGTATCTTGGTTTTTATGACGTGTTAAAGGGACCCTGGGGGACGCGGGTGGCGCTGTGGTCTAAAACACTGAGTCTCTTGGGCTTGCCGATCAGAAGGTTGGCGGTTCGAATCCCCATGACGGGGTGAGCTCCCGTTGCTCGGTCCCAGCTCCTGCCAACCTAGCAGTTCAAAAGCACACCAGAGCAAGTAGATAAATAGGTACCGCTCCGGTGGGAAGGTAAACGACGTTTCCGTGCGTTGCTCTGGTTTCGCCAGAAGCGGCTTAGTTATGACACAGAAAAACTCTACGGACAAATGCCAGCTCCCTCGGCCAGTAAAGCGAGATGAGCGCCACAACCCCAGAGTCGTTCACGGCTGGACTTAACTGTCAGGGGTCCTTTTCCTTTACCTTAAAGGATCCTGAGATGCTAACTAATCCAGAGCCATTTCCACTTTACCCCAGGATTCTTTGTAGTATGCTTTAAATATAAGGTGTATACTTTGTGATAATGTTGTTGTTTAGTCATTTAGTCGTGTCCGACTCTTCGTGACCCCATGGGCCAGAGCACACCAGGCACTCCAGCCTTCCACTGCCTCCCGCAGTTTGGTCAAACTCATGTTGGTCGCTTCAAGAACACTGTCCAACCATCTCGTCCTCTGTCGTCCCCTTCTCCTTGTGCCCTCTATCTTTCTCAACATCAGGGTCTTTTCCAGGGAGTCTTCTCTTCTCATGAGGTGGACAAAGTATTGGAGTCTCAGCTTCAGGATCTGTCCTTCCAGTGACAGAATACAATCCCTTAAATCAGCCTTTCTCAACCTGTGGGTCCCCAGATGTTGCTGAACTACAACTCCCATCACCCCTAGCTAGCAAGGCCAGAGCTCAGTGATGATGGGAGTTGTAGTCCAACAACATGTGGGGTCCCACAGGTTGAGAACTGCTGCCTTAGATGATGTGGGTGGGGGAGGGGAGGGACCAAGAATTGTGGAACTGATGTGACATTAGCGGAGCAAGGAGGGATCGCTGGGTTGCCCCTTCCACCGAGAAGAGCATTTCCAATTTGCAAGCTGTCAGGCTTCTCTCTGCCCTCGTTACTCATGTCTTTATTTGTCCACATGACAAATGAGAAACTCTCCTCAAGCTGATTGCCAAAACTCCCTTGTGGAAAACAGAGAGAAACGGCTGAGTGAATTGGCCGCCTGAGACCTTTGACAGCCACAGACAGAATGGCCTTTTCATCCTTTCCTCAAATTAATAGTTTTGGGATTATAGCACACTTAAAGCACATTCACAGCTTATTCCACCCCCCCCTCAGAGAATTCTGGGCATTGTAGTTTGTTAAGAGTTGTTGGGGCCTTAAGGGTAAACTACAGGGTCAATATTCTTTGAGGGAAAGAATGTGCGTTGAAGGTGTTTTGTGAAAGGGGTTGTGTTCACCCTTACTTCAGGCAACAATTGTATTTCATTTCTTCCCCACCCCATTCTGAATAGATAAGTAAATTGTAGTTTCTACACACATTCACACGCCTTTCTCTAGCCTTCATCCAGGCAAGCAAGATGCATTATCAGAGTTCAAGGACATATTCCAGCTAGGCAAAAAACATTCTGGAGAAGTGTGACTTGGGGAGAAGCTATGTGACTGGATAGATAAGTAAACAAATAAATACCATTAGGCAAAGAGAGGCAGCTGCCACAGGAACATCCCCCCCCCCCCAGATTTTATGAATGGACAGCAAATGATTTGCTCTTTCTTCCTATATACATAAAAATGTAAGGCTGTCATCTTGCAGTTCCCACAACCACCTATAGGTGGCCACACCAACTCCAGCATAACGAGAGACTGGCAGGCAAGTGAGCAAGCTAAAGCTCCCAGTTTCAATCTCCAGCATCCCTGGGTAGGACCAGGAATGTTCCTTGCCTGAAATCCTAGACAGCAGCTGCCAATCAGTGCAGACAACACTGAGCCAGAGGAATCAAAGGTCTGACTTAGTCTAAGGCAGGTTCCTGTTTTCCAAAGCTAGCCTATGGCACGGAATCCAGCACTTATGAAAACTGAGTTAATTTACTCCAAGTTATTCTTCTGTGACAGTTTTTCTTTTGTCTAATGTGACTTGCCAAATTATTGTTGTGCTTGCTGCCAATAAAAGAAATTATATTCTTTTGCGCACAGAGACAACATGAAAGCAAATGGGGAGGAGGAAATCCCCATAAAGGCCTGTTTTATCAGAACATGCAGCTGTCTGCTCTTTATGTAATCAGAATTTCATGCCTTTGGTGTTGACTATGTTCCATTAGTATGCTATGGTTTTGTCTCTGGAAACAAAACAAAAAATCACTTGGGAAATAAAAGTGTGCATTGCCTCCTTTTCCCCTCAGCCACCATTCTGAATGCACACAGAAGCCAGAGGTCTCAACAAAAGAGCCAAATGATTTGCTATATCGGACCTCCGTGTTCGGAGCAGCCCAGAGTAATCTTTTATTTCTGTAAAAGCAGCTTTGGACAGTCCCGATTGGGGCAGATCTGGGCCAGAGTATAGGTAAGGGACCCCTGGATGGTTTAGTCCAGTCAAAGGCAACTAAGGGGTTGCGGCGGTCATCTCGCTTTCAGGCCAAGGGAGCCAGTGTTTGTCCACAGACAGCTTCTGGTGCAAAGGGACACCATGACGGAAGCCAGAGCACACGGAAACACAATTTACCTTCCTGCCATAGTGGTACCTATTTATCTACTTGCACTGGTGTGCTTTTGAACTGCTAGTTTGGCAGGAGCTGGTACAGAGCAATGGGAGCTCACCCCGTCATGGGGATTCGAATTGCTGGCCTTCTGATCGGCAAGCCCAAGGGGCTCAGTGGTTTAGACCACAGCGCCACCCGTGCCACCCAAAGTATGGGGGCAGGTGGAATGGAGTTTTGTTCACCTTGCACCACCACCCAATCCAAATCACACAGTAGAATGACAATTAATTTGTTTGTTTATTAATGACATTTATATACCACCCTTTTTGCAAAATGACTTCAAGCTGGTGTGCGTGGTTCACCTCCTTATTTTATCTTCCCAACAACCCTGTGAGGTAGATTCAGCTGAGATACATTGACTGGCTCAAGGTCACCAAGTAAGCTTTGTGACTGTGTGGGGATTCGAACCCCAGTCTCCCAGGTCATAGTCCAGCACTTTGACCCTTATACCACATGGGTGTCATAAACTGGTAGGATGACAGGGAGTAAGGAGAGGATCCTGGTGAGGGGTGTGGCTGGGACTGGGACACACCGAGGCAAGCAGGGGATGGGGAAGGAAATACAGATGTGGTGGTGGTGGTGGTGAATTCAATTCAGTTTGCATTTAAAGGTGAACCTACCCAGTTCTCACTTTCTTAAACAATGCATGAACCAAAACACAGCTATCCTTTAAAATTCACAATCATTTGAATTTTGCAATGCCGTTCTCCAGCCAAGTAACATGTACGACGAGGTAAAGTGTGCATAAGAATGCATATATTGGTGAAAATAGCCTACCAAAATGCATTATATGAGGGGAAATTGCTTTGCACAATGTTTAGGCAAAATTGCATGCCGAAATATGCATGTTAGGGTAAATTCACACTAAAATGTTGGGGAAATGAAAAAGTGAAAGAAATAAAAACTGACAGTTTCACCCATCTGTAGCAGTGACAGGAACTCACCCTTCTGCAATTGTTTTGCTCTTGTTTTGATTTTTCAAAAAGTTTAATAAAGTGGTTGTTGTTTTTTTGAAAAAAAGAAATTATTATGGAATCTATCTCTAAGTGTTTTAAGATGGGAAACCTTAGAATCAAATGTTAAGACATAAATCAATTCTAGTGTATACATGATTTCTCCTACTTGCTGACCAGGAAGAACTGCATAGCACACATCAGTTATAACCAAACCACTGGGGCATAATTTTTAGTCTTTTCCCTTGTCATTGCATACATTTTGGTACAGGCTCTGTCCTGTCAAGTTTGGAATCTATTATTAGGTTTAGGATGGCATCCAAAATTATTTCACCAACGTGAAAGTCTTCCAAAAACCATTACCGTCTTTTCTACAAATGGCAATAGATCTACATGTGGACAAAATGTATTTCCCAACACAATTACTTTCTCTCCAACCACCCCTTTTAGAAATGTCTGTTTCCATCGGGGTCTTTCTTAACCTCTTTCTCCACAGATTTCAAACCATTTCTTATCCACACCACAACTCCATGTGCTTTGGAAGTCCCAAAGGCAGTGTAACATTTCATGGGCATGTTGTCACCAGAGAGCAGATCTAGCTGTCATGGCTCCATATCCCCCCCTATTATAAAAGGTCTGGTTAAACGAAAATATATTCAACTGAAGCCAGAATGACACAAGATTCAGCACTTGGTGAGTCTCCCAAAGGAGAACATTCCACAAATGAGGCACCAGTGAAAAATCTGTCTTCACAGTCACCAGTCATTCAACCCAATCTATATCTTTTTGGACCACAACTCCCATCAGTCCCAGTCAGGAACATAGGAAACTGCCATGTATCAAGTCAGACCATTGGGGTCTATCTTTTCTTCTTCTTCTTCTTCTTCTTCTTCTTCTTCTTCTTCTTCTTCTTCTTCTTCTTCTTCTTCTTCTTATCACTCGTAGCCAAGTAAGATTGTCTTCCATAAACACAGTTTTAACAATGAGTCCGTAAGTGGCTGTGGAGGCCAGTTCTGGATCCACACGTCCTTTCACAGTGGAGACATTGGTTTCTGGGCAGGAGTTGATCACAGTGATGATTTGCTAAGTGTGCCTTCCTCTTAGCACGTTTCTCCCTTTTGTCCTGAGTTCGAGCGTCTTCAAAGCCCATGACACCTTTGGTAAAGGCTGTTCTCCAATTGGAGCGCTCGCAGGCCAGTGTTTGCCAATTGCCAGTGTTTATACTACATTTTTTAAATTTTGCCTTGAGACAGTCTTTGAACCTCTTTTGTTGACCACCAGCATTACGCTTTCCATTTTTAAGTTCGGAATAGAGTAGTTGCTTTGGAAGACGATAATCAGGCATCCGCACAACAGGACCAGTCCAACTGACTCGGTATTGTCTACACTGACTGGCAGCAGCTCTGGAGGGTTTTGGACTGTGGATATTCTTAGCCCTATCTGGAGATGCTGGGGATTTAACCTGGGATCTTCAGCATGCAAAGCAAATACTCCCATGGCCTTTCCTAGAACTTGGCTGGCTGATGGAACACACCAGGCTGGGGAGAACTGGTCTAGTCTCAGAGGGTGAGGGGTCAGGACAAGGACCTCAAAGGACACACTTAACATTTGGGCAAGTTCAAGTGAGAATCGACTGTTCTGTGAGTGTGTGATACTGGTAGACATATCTTTACTAGTGGATTGATAGGAACTGCAATTAGCATGGTGGGGGAAGAGAGAGCTAATAGCGTGCTTTAAACACATCTCATTATCTTTATTATATCCTTTTATGGCAAAAATGTTTATGGATGGATGGAAAAATCAAACAGTTTGCTGCCAATTGGCAGAACTCCTAGGAATCGAGCTGGAGAAACTTAGTCCATATTCTTCTTGATCACAGTCAGCAGTAATAATTTAAGCAGCTCATTTTAAGAAGCTTTCAGCTTTTCTTCTTCTCAGTACTAGGGCTGATATGAACCATCTTGCAAGATTGGTGGACATTCTCAAGGTATTGATTGATTATTAAATTTCTATACTGCTTAATATATTAAAAATGTATCTAAGCAGTGTACAAAAAACTGAAGCAACAACAGACAACTTAAACAAAATATTACAAAAGTACAGTTACATATAAAAATGTTACCTGGATACAAAGTTACTAAAACCAATTTGTTTTCCTTCTCTGTATAATAATTTTTATTAATTTTTTCAAACATTTTCACAATAATCTTCCTATCAAATAGTTACATTGTTTCATAAATTGACCTCCCACTTCTGCAGGGTTTTCTACTGCATTATATCTTTATCTATTACAAAAAGTTTCTCAATTATTCAATTTGTTTTCCTTCTGACACATCCTCCCTCTCAGTCTCTAGGTTCTCACCCAGAGTTCAAACAAATTCCCTCCCCCCCCTGGTTTTTTGGGAAGGTAAATTTAAACATTTCCCCCCACCTCATTATGAATCATTTCACAATATTCTTTCACCTTTCTACATGTCCAGGCTTCAAACGAATTCTCAGCTCACCTACAAATATCTCACAATGAGAAGCGTTCCTGAAGACAGTGGACATCACTCTAGTCTCTCACTCTAGTCTTGCTTTTTATGGGCAGGCGCAAGGTGAATGGTACTTCCTCAGGTAAAGGTAAAGGTACCCCTGACATTTAAGTCCAGTTGTGAACAACTCGGGGGTTGTGGCGCTCATTTCGCTTTACAGGCTGAGGGAGCTGGTGTTTGTCTGCAGACAGCTTCCGGGTCATGTGGCCAGCATGACTAAGCCGCTTCTGGCAAACCAGAGCAGCACACGGAAACACCGTTTACCTTCCTGCCGGAGCGGTACCTATTTATCTACTTGCACTTTGACGTGCTTTCGAACTGCTAGGTGGGCAGGAGCAGGGACCGAGCAACGGGAGCTCACCCCGTCGTGGGGATTCGAACCGCCGACCTTCTGATCGGCAAGTCCTAGGCTCTGTGGTTTAACCCACAGCGCCACCCGAGTCCCCACTGCCTCAGGTAGCCCACAGCAATGTCTCATTCAGGTATACTTTCCAGGCCCAGTTCCAGGGGCAGCATGTTTGTTGAGTTTCCTGGAGGGTCCAGAGGATGGGGAAAGGGCTCCCCTCCTCTCATAGCTATTTGTTCCTCCTCCGTCCTCTCCTCCTCCTCCTCCTCCAGCTGCTCCTCAAGCTGAAGAAAACTGGGCAGTTCTTAGGAGGTCAATAATCAGGATTCTCAGTTTGCTCAGTAATGTTTTTTAAATGTTTTGAAGGGCAAAAGCAGTTCTGCTGCAAACCAACGTTCTATTATTGTAATCCATGAAATGTTTTTAATCTTTCATGTTTGCTCGCTGTCGGGGGGAGAAAGAACTATGAGCTAAGCAAAGATTGCTTTCACAAAGCTGCCACCTCATCTTGTCAGAATAATGAACTCATCTCCAGACTTTTTTTTCTTTTTAATGCAAAAAAGCTTCCCTTTCAAGTAGCAAACGATATTAATTGCTTCATTTGAGTGAAAGGGATTCATTTACATGATTGTCAAACAAACATGAATCTTATGGCAGCAGAGTTGGCAGGAGAGGATGTTGAAGCAGAGAACAGATATTAATACATACAAGGAGAGCATTTCAAATGCACCATGACAGGAAACACTTGGTGCTGGATAACTGTAGCATAGGTATAATAGTCTGCAAAGGGGGGGGGGCAATACAGTGCCTTCGTGCTTTGAGAAATTAATCCATAATTTTTATCTTGGGATAGCCCACCTTTTTCTGTGAGAGGGGGGGAAGCCGGAAGTGGGTGTGGCAATTTGATGTCATAGGTCATGTGATATCAAAGGGTGGGAAATAAGCCAGTGATTGGTGAGGCCAGAGCCAAAAGAATTTCCTCCTTCTCCCCCTCTTCTCTCTCACACCCTCCTTCCCTTTTTACCTGAAGGAGGACAGACAAGTCCCTTTTATCAAAGGTCCAAACTGATCAAAGGTCCAAACTGGCTCCAGTCCCCTGTGTGAATAAGTGACAAGCAAAGCTGTCAGTTTCAGGTTTTTCTCACTTTCTCATTTATGCAGTCGAAAGGTCAGTTCTTTACACTTTGACATCAGTTTCCCATTTTTTTTTACTTAAATAAAAGTCCTCTTAAAACTTTATCAGCATTCCAGCACAAACAATTTTACATACAGTTCCTCCTAATATACACATATACTTGACTTCTGATCTGCTTCTCATCCCGATTCAAAGTGCTGGATATGAAAACCCTAAAAGGCTTAGGAACGTAAGAATGTAAGAGAATCCTGCTGGATCTGGCCAATGGTCAGCAGTCTGTTCTCACAGTGGCCAACCAGATCTCTATGGGATGCCCACATGCAGGACCCACTCCTATAGTTTCCTTCAAGTGGGTTTCAGAAGCACAATGCCTCTGACTACCATGTAGCTAGAAGCCATTAGCAGCTTTCTTTATGGGCTGATGGGAGTTGGAGTCCAGCAATATCCAGAGGCCACAGATTCCCCACTCCCCAGAACAGAGGAACTTCTGAATACAAAGCATGCACTCTACCAATTGTTGTTGTTGTTTAGTCGTTCAGTCGTGTCCGACTCTTTGTGACCCCACGCCAGGCACTCCTGTCTTCCAATGCCTCCCGCAGTTTGGTCAAACTCATGCTGGTAGCTTTGAGAACACTGTCCAACCATCTCGTCCTCTGTCGTCCCCTTCTCCTTGTGCCCTCCATCTTTCCCAACATCAGGGTCTTTTCCAGGGAGTCTTCTCTTCTCATGAGATGGCCAAAATACTGGAGCCTCAGCTTCAGGATCTGTCCTTCCAGTGAGCACTCAGGGCTGATTTCCCAATAGCACTCTTTGCAGCAAGTGGTATTCGGTAGCATATTGCCTTTGGCAGTGGAGAGAGACCACAGTCATTCATGTTAGCAGCCACTGATTGTCCATGAATTTGCCTAGTCCTCTTTTAAAGCCATCCAGGTTGGCAGCCATTTCTTCCCAGATGATCCTGCCCAGACAAAGTTGAAGGACCACCCCTTCCCAGATGAACCAGCTTCACCATACCCTGCCACCATGCCCTGCCACTGTTGGGTGATCATTGAGCCAAAATACAGGACAGGGCCTTATGTGTGGCTGCACCCAGGTTTGGGATCTCAGTCTTGAAAGAGGACCACCTTGCTACTTCACTGATGGCTTCTTGCAGCTCTGTCAAGGTCTTCCTCTTGATCTGTGGAATAGTTGGCTCTTTCCCTCTTATTATTTTACATGCTCTGCTTTTCTACACCCCCCCAAAAGAAATGCTTTTAAATTGATTTTAAACCATTATTCGTAATTGCTATCATGCCATTATAGTATTAGCACTGCTTTGGGGGTCACCTACGTCAGGAAACTTTAGTAGAAATGCCTCCCATTTAAAAAATGCAAACATAAATCAATGCAGTGTCTCCTCTGTTCACAGTGATGCTGTCTTCTCTCTCTGCCTCTTTCGTATTGGTCAGCTTTGGTAAAGGCAGAGGAGTCTTCACCTAAATGTAAGATGCCTTACGGTTCCTTAGCAACAGGCTAAAATCCTTGCATAGGTTGTTTAAACCCACAGAGGTCTGTTTGCCCTTCCAAGCGCCAAATCACAGCAATTCCTTCTTCTCAATAGTTGCACAAAACCCCTTTCCCCCTTCCCTTCCCTTTCTCCCTCCTCTCATGCACGAGGGTGCTTTTGTAAACACATCTGAGCATCTGATTCATTTCTCATTCACGGCTTCTCAAATGGCATCTCGTAGGCACACACACCTTTCTCGTGAATGAGAATCGAAAACCCTGCTCTGGAGAACTTTGACCTGCTGCAATGACAGACCAGGAGTGAGAAGCTTCCTAATGTTCACGGTCCATTTATAGCACCAGCTAGAGAAGGTCTGAAGGGGAGCAGAATCGGGGTGATGTGAGATTCCCGTCTGTCAGGGCAGTTGCTTCAGCATCCGACCAGCTAATGGGTTGCAGGAGAGGCAGCTTCCTAAACAACATTTGTTTGGTATTGATTGGGATGATTTATATACTAAGTATTTTTGGCAACGGGCTGTAAGCTTGTGGCTTCCCTTGTCCATCTCCGCCTAACTCTGCCACTGGCCCAGGAAGGAAGTCAGGAAATGTCCCACAACATCTATCATTTTGGTTAGGATAACCTTTGAAGCTTTGTTTTTCCATCCTTTCGGGCACAATCAAGGCACCGAGGTGATGGCACCAACTGACCCAACCACACTTCAGCACTATAAACTGTCTTTACATGCTCTCTGTTCAAAAACATTGCAGAGACTTTACTCTGGTGCATTTAAATATTATCCCATGAGCAGTTCTGGACGAGAGGTTTCAAAAAATCCTCCACATTCAACAGAAATGCCCATGTGAATCTGGAAAGGTAAAATTGATAACTTGTGTTCTTTTGTATTGCTCTTTTTATTGTGAAATATAGAAGTTCCCAAGATGATTAGGTGCATTTTATAACTTTTTACTCCTTTCAGATCAGAAAACACCCATATCTTCCAAGGAAGCAAAATACCGGGCAGCTGCATGTAAAATTAGAATCATAGAATCATGTAGAGGACCACGAGGGTCAATTCTCCACAGTCTAATTTTAGTAAAGCTATCATTTTGTTTTTTGTGCCTGGCGTTATACGGTACAATACAGTTATTTGCAGTTTTTACTGGTATGGTTCTCTCTTTTGATCTATTGTGTATTATTTTATGTATTTGTACAAAGTTTCTTTGAACTACTGATCGCTAAAGAGATTGATATAGTTAAAGCCGTATAGTTAAAGCCATGGTTTTCCCAGTAGTGATGTATGGAAGTGAGAGCTGGACCATAAAGAAGGCTGATCGCCGAAGAATTGATGCTTTTGAATTATGGTGCTGGAGAAGACTCTTGAGAGTCCCATGGACTGCAAGAAGATCAAACCTCTCTATTCTTAAGGAAATCAGCCCTGAGTGCTCACTGGAAGGACAGATCGCGAAGCTGAGGCTCCAGTACTTTGGCCACCTCATGAGAAGAGAAGACTCCCTGGAGAAGACACTGATGCTGGGAAAGATGGAGGGCACAAGGAGAAGGGGGCGACAGAGGACGAGATGGTTGGATAGTGTTTTCGAGGTTACCAGCATGAGTTTGACCAAACTGCAGGAGGCAGTGGAGGACAGAGGTGCCTGGCGTGCTCTGGTCCATGGGGTCACGAAGAGTCGGACACGACTAAACGACTAAACAACAACAACAACAACAAAGAGATTGATTGATTGACACCAACTGACACTCCAGACAGCAAAGTGGGAAACATGAATGTACCTGCCCTTACCTCAAAAGCCGACAGGCACTGAAAGTGCGTCAGGGATGCTAAAGTCCAAACCAGCGACTAGTGCCAGTTCCAGGTCTGAGAGGTTGTCTGGGCAAATTGTGCTGGCCTCCTTCATTTTCATGAAGACCTTTTAAAAAAAAAAAAAAAAAAGCTGATTGGAAATGTGGAGCACTGAATTCAAGATTGGAATAATCAGAAACTGAGAGAAACTGAAATCGACAGATTTGCGACAGGGCATCATTTCTTGTAAACCATCTCATTGTTGCTAGGAGGAAATACTTTCTAAAAATGTGTTCACATTTTTTTAAAAAGAGGGTTTTTTTGCTCTGCACCCAGCCCCAATGCTCCCATTATTTCCAGTGGACCTTGATGATAACTTATAAAAACACACACACAAACACACATTGGGTTTATCTTTCAGCATATCCTGGCTGTTCCAAGATTTCCATGTATCATACCCACATCCTGCTGCCAGCACCGAATCTCTCTCCTTGTTTACTCTTCATTCCCAATGATCCTGCAATACTATTTTTTTAAAAGTTATACCAGCACAATCATCATTCCCATGGCAACATGTTTTGAAGCCTGCAGATTGGGGATTGCAGTTCCCCAAACAAAAGGGAGCATAGACAGCAACGTGGAGCATTTGCCGTTCATTAGCTGTGTTTATTTATTTGCTTATCGGCGAGCAGCAAATCTGAAATGAAAGGAAGATAGATCAGCCCAGAGAAATCATGTGCTCGTGATGGTAGAACCGAGGCAATTAAAACACACAAGCACAACTTGACCGAGCATGCCGGTGGTTCTAAAAATACGAGTGGTTAAATAAGTCCGCCCGATGCGGTGGAAAGATGTGCTCATTTCATGGTGCTCCCAACGCCACTTCACAAAATTGCTTTTTTTGCTGTGCACTTAATTAGCAGCAAAGCAGGCAACTTCGATGGAGTAGAATATTGTTTATCAAAACCATTCTGTGCACCTTTGCAGTAGGAAGGAGACTGAGATCTATGGATAGATCTTTGAGTGACCTGAAGTTGCTCAGGAAAGATTTCTGATTTGCAATAGTTTAAGAAGACCAGCGAGAACAATCCCCCCTCCCCAATGGAAGGGGTGGTGGTGTTTACTAGGAGTTTTGTATGTGCTTACGTTTGTGTTGTGGAAAGACTGTGAGCTCCAATCAGTTCTGGTGCTCAGAACAAATTCCTAGACGCTTTAATCTTACATGTGTATCTTTTGCCCCAGGCTATGGTCATTGGATCTTAAGGCTGTGTTAAAATCATTGGAGGTCTCCAAGCTTGAGACCCCTGCTTTATAGCACTAGATTGGAAATCACTTTGCTATTGGTTCAATCAAATGTATTGGTATAACTCTTGAAGTTCCACAACCATGTGGGTTGGAGAGATGGATGGGTGTGTGTGTGTGTGTGTGTGTGTGTGTGTCTGTGTGTGTTAGACATGTATTTTTCTGTGTATAAGACGCCCCCATGTATGACCCCTATTCTTTTTTAACCCAAAATTAAGAGAGGGGAGAGCGCCCTGAGTTGCTGAGCATTTTTTTTGTGGAGGTTGCCCTTGACCAAGATCTGGGATTTCTTTGGGGGGAAGTAACATCATTTAAATGTACAGTGGTACCTCTGGTTACAAACGCTTCGGGTTACAAACTCCAGTAACCCGGAAGTAGCTGCTCCTGGTTGCGAACTTTGCCCCAGGATGCAAACGGAAATTGCACGCCGCAGGAGGCCCCATTAGCAAAAGCGTGCCTCAGGATAAGAATGGTTTCAGCTTAAGAACGGACCTCCGGAACACATCAAGTTCGTAACCAGGGGTACCACTGCATGGGGTGTACACAGCTCAAGCTACAGACTGAGGCCAGAGTTCAATTCTTCCGAATCGATTGGTCCTTGCAGATGAAGAGGTGTGCTTGGATTTGTCCCAATGCCACGAGACAGCCAAAACAAAACAATCCAAATCTCCAGACCCAAACTAAAAATAAAATAAAGTAATGGTTACCATGGTGAAATTGTAGACTTCTCAGGCTGCCAAGGCAAACAGTGTGTATCCCAACATGGCAAAGGTTATGTTCATGGAAAAACGGAGACATCCCTGAGGACTAGCTGGCAACATACTTTATTTATTACTGTTGTTTGAAGGGAGCTTGGAGGGGCAGGGAAGGCCCATGAATTTCTCAGTTTGATTTGAATCAGATATAGAAGTTTTGCAAGTTATCTCAGGGCCTTCTGAACGTGGAACTACGTCAATATGCCTATTGCACTAACAGTGTATGCCGTTTTATGAAAAGATCCCATCATCTCAGAGATGGATCAACGGATGGCAAGGTTCTCTGTGTGAGTAGAAATGTGCGAGGAACTCAGCCTTTGCTGAGTCCTGCATGAAACGATGATTTAACTGTCCTTCAGCTCTTAGGTCCCAACAATTTAAATTAAACCTTAAAATTGATTTAAAGTAAATCACCTTCAGAAGAACCAGGTGGGTCCAAAAATATTAAAGTTGTAAAAAAAAATGTCAAAAGCCAGAGTAACGAGCTACATCTTCACCATATGACAGAAACACCATAATTAACGTGTCAGATCAGGGGTATAGTGTGTGTGTGGGGGGGCAGGGGGCTGTGTCCCCAGGCGCAAAATGGGGGGGGGGCATGAACCAGGTGCTCCCTGCAGAGATCCTTGTGCCTTGTTTGGCACTGGCAGTGAGGGTTGGGTGAGTGTGTGTGTGTGTGTGGGGGGGGGAGAGCTCCCTCTGCGCCTGCCAAGCAGCGGCGAGGGCAGGGAAAGTGCAGAGGGTGCCCTTTACCTTTTGCACTCCC
Organism: Podarcis muralis; assembly: GCF_964188315.1. Classification (NCBI taxonomy): domain Eukaryota; kingdom Metazoa; phylum Chordata; class Lepidosauria; order Squamata; family Lacertidae; genus Podarcis; species Podarcis muralis. Next base: position 43,227,211 of record NC_135668.1, read on the forward strand.
CCAGCCCTTTCCCCCAATGGGCAGGCACTTGCACCAGAAGGATGCGGGGTGTGGAGGGCGAAAGGCAAAGATAAAGCATGAGTCAAGAGAGGGAGATGGCTGCATGACTGGCCCGTTTTGTGGGGTCTGCAAGGGCCACGCCAGCCTACCTGGTCACATGCAAAAGAAGGATGCTCCAGACCAGGTGTAACAGGAAGTTCAGCTGGCTGGACCAACATCCCCCTGCATGTCCACTCTAGGCAAACAGGAAATGTTGTATTTGACTGCTTATGTTATTATCCCACATTATTCCCCCATATGTCACCTTGGCTAATTTCTCACCAAAAATGAAAATAAAAGTGCCTGCACATTTTACCTTACTTCTCAGGTTTTACAAATGCTGGAAATGTGCTTAAACCAAAAGCAAGCTGGAAATCTGAGGGTATGCTTAATTTGGGAGTGGAGGAGCCCCTGTCCCCTTGCCCCCCGGATTCCCATGTGTTGGGTTCCACTATTTCAGATCTAGCAGGACTGTTTACCCAAACATCCATTGGGGGACCCATTGCCCCCCATCCATTTGTATGATGCTGCTATTATGACCCAACATAGATCAGATCATGAACCAGTTGTGTTCCCACCCACCAGTTAAAAGGCCATGCCCTAGCCTGTTTTGAAGAGGTCCAGTGAATTTGATGTGTACTGGGTCAGTGGTGATGCTATGTTCCCTTTCCAGTCTGTTAATCCAGCTGGAAATATGCGATATATATATATATATAGAGAGAGAGAGAGAGAGAGAGCGAGAGCGCAACGCACTGACACCAAAAATGCCTCCATGAGTTATTCTTGGGTTGAAAAATAATCACTGGGCTCTCACCTTAAGACACAGCTGCGGTGGGGAAAGGAAAACAGGATGCAGGAATCGTAATGCCAAGAGGAACTGAGTGTAAATCAGGAATGACAAGGATGTTGCCATATATTGCAGTGCCCAGGGCTCACTTTGGGACTGAGCAGACTCTGCACCTTGGCTTCACAGCCCTTCCAATAAAAGCTGTTTGGTGTCTGTGTGTGTGTGTGTGGGGGGGCATATTCTGACTCATTCCCCATTTAAAAGTGAACCTCCAGAATCCACCTTTTCCAAGACAATGCATGAACCAAAACACAGCTATCATTCAAAACCATCAATTCTCTGAACTTTGCAGTACAATTCCCCAGTAAGGTAAAGGTAAAGGTACCCCTGCTCATACGGGCCAGTCTTGCCAGACTCTAGGGTTGTGCGCTCATCTCACTCTATAGGCCGGGAGCCAGCGCTGTCCGCAGACACTTCCGGGTCACGTGGCCAGCGTGACAAAGCTGCATCTGGCGAGCCAGCGCAGCACACGGAATGCCGTTTACCTTCCTGCTTGTAAGCGGTCCCTATTTATCTACTTGCACTTAAGGGTGCTTTCGAACTGCTAGGTTGCCAGGCGCTGGGACCGAACGACGGGAGCGCACCCCGCCGCGGGGATTCGAACCGCCGACCATGCGATCGGCAAGTCCTAGGCACTGAGGTTTTACCCACAGCACCACCCGCGTCCCCCAATTCTCCAGTACAAAAATGTATATATTGGGGGTAGTGCCCATAAAAGGGCAAACATTGTTGAAAATAACGTACAGAAATGCGTTGTTTTCAGGGGAACTGCTTTCCCAGCTCTGTTGAGAGATGTCAGGGACTGAACCTGCACTCTTCTGTGTGCAAAGCTACAGCTGGCACCCAGGTGGTTGGTTGCTGGTATAAACATCTCAGAGTTTCCTACTTACTGGGATAATGAGTTCAAAGCACTCTGGACTCTCAAAACAAGCTATATATCAATTAGGGTTGATGGGAGTCAACTACATCTGGAGGGCAATCCTTGTGGCCAGATGTGGTCAAACTCCAACTCCCATCATGCCTGATCATTGCCTATGGGAGTTGGGGCTGGTGGGAATTGGGAGCCCGAGAACATCTGGAAGCCCAAAACACCTTGAATTGTGCAGGGAAGGTAACAGACAATGGGTGCAACTTAACACAGCATAGATGTAGTTCCACCTTGCCCTTTCTGACAATGAAAAATCTAGGCTGAGTAGAAACTCTACGGAGAATACATTTCCCTCGCCCTACAGAGCTATTTTCTCATGAAGCAGAAAGTCGCTGACATTTGGAAAGGGTAACTGGGCAGCGGTTTCTGGAACCTTCTGAGACCATGCCCTCAAAGTCGGCTTCGATAAATCTCTTGCTATTAAAGAAAAGGTCACTGGTTTCTATTCAAGTAAATATGATGAGGGGTTTTTTAAAAAATATAAAATATAAACCCCACGAGATTCCCTCACCCCCTGAAAATAAAGTTTGTTTCCGAAACTGATTTCACAAAAAGACTGTAATAAACAGGAGCAGGGGGACCCCTCAGGTCCAGCACTAGCAGATAGCTGAATTATTTTAAGCTCCTTTGAAACTGATGGTGGGGACTCTGAAAACTCATTAAAAAACCCCTTTTCCAAATTCAGCGTAGGCAGGAAACCCTGGTTGGCATTTGGAACAAAAGACGATAAGAAGCTGCCTTATACTGAATGAGACCATTCATTTCGTTCAGCAGTGTCTACTCTGACTGCTAGTGGCTCTCCAGGATTTTGGACTGGGACTTTGTGGATGCAAAACAGATGTTCTACTGTTGAGCTATTGTCCTTCCATCAGAGCAGATGTGTTGCTAAAGCATGTTTGAGAGTCCCCTCCTGATTTGCAAACCATGGTTTACAGGGAGCCAGTATTACGTCCATATGGAACCAAGAACCCTTTGCAAAACATGTCCCTTCTAGGCTCTCTTACGAGAAAAGAAGAAAGCATAAAATTCGAAAAGCATGCAAATAAATCATATTCCCTGCCTATCTATATAGCCTATGATTTGTACTTTTAAAGTATTCAGAGCCTTGACCACAAACATTTTAATTACCACGGAGATGGCAATTCACCACGTGATGGGACTAAAGCGACTGCTGTTTGAAGATTTCCATGTCATTCGTGATACTTCGGTTGAACTGCAAACATTCCAGCCTCCCCTCCAAAACCCAAAAAAGTGTGATATAAATAACTCCCCATTTTCTAACGTTTTGCCATATAAGGAATCGGGAGAATTGGAAAAAGCTCAGTTTGCCTCCGGAGTTCAAATTAGATGAGCACCGAGCTTCATTCTACCCATTGATAAAATATTCTCGGTACAATGGCATCTGCAGCCAAAGGTTTCAAGTGCAATTTCCCCTTGAGGGCAAATGTATCCGTGGACTGGAAGACTGGTGCTGTATGTGAATTATAATGGGCATCTACAGAACAGCAACAGCAGTATGCTAGCAAGGTGGAAAGCGGAGGAATAAATGTAAACCCATGCAAACAGCTACAAACTGGGAAACTTCACTGTTGGCAACAGACACAAGTCCCTTGGGAACTCGCATGTCTCCAAGCACACCAGTCTTGAAGGAAGAGAGGGTATTGCAAATGAGTATACCTGTCTCACCTTTAAAACCTGGCGGGTGTGGTTGTGACTAGCCATTGTGACATCTTGGAAGCTGCTAATAATAATAATAAATAAATAAATAAATAAATAAATAAATAAATAAATAAATAATTTATTATTTATACCCCGCTCATCTGGCTGGGCTTCCCCAGCCATTCTGGGCCGCTTAAAAATAATAATAATATTAAAACACTGCAATATATCAAACATTAAAAGCTTCCCTAAACAGGGCTGCCTTCAAATGTGTTCTAAAAGTCTGGTAGTTGTTCTCTTTGACATCTGGTGGGAGGGCATTCCACAGGGCAGGCGCCACTACCGAGAAGGCCCTCTGCCTGGTTCCCTGTAACTTGGCTTCTCGCCGTGAGGGAACCGCCAGAAGGCCCTCGGTGCTGGACCTCAGTGTCTGGGTAGAACGATGGGGGTGGAGACGCTCCTTCAGATATACTGGACAGATATACTTTTGGCCTGTCTCAGGCCCCTGACGTCATTCTTGAACTCTACAGTTATGCCTTATTAATCCATGTGTGTAGTCAGACCTAGATACAGCTTACTTACACACAGGCTCCGTGGAAGCGTTGGGATGGGAGCCAGGACGGTTTTGTCCTCCTCCCTGTTCAGTTCTACAAAGGACTCTGTTAGCTCAGTTGGTTAATAATAATGATAAATTTTTATTTATACCCCGCCCTTCCCAGTTCAGAAAACTGGGCTCAGGGCGGCTAACAACAAATTTAAAACACTTAATTGATGCAACAAAAAACAGCATAAAATACAGTATGAAACGTGAATAACAATAAATTCAGAATTCAAATATCAATTTAGGGGGGAAATCCATCCAATAAACATTAGATGATCACCAGGGCTAGCTGGCTAAATTAGTCCTATTTGGGCAAGCAAGGAGGCCAGGGGAGAATTAGCTGTGGGATCTCAGAGCGGGTAATCTTCATAAAAAGGGGAAGGGGAGGGAAGGAAGGAAGGGGAATAAAAGATCAGGCTAAGTTCAAATTGAAAGCCAGGTGGAATAGCTCTGTCTTACAGGCCCTGCGGAAGTTAAATCCTGCAGGGCCCTGGTCTCATGGGACAGAGCAGTCCACCAGGTCGGAGCCATCACTGAGAAGGCCCTGGCTCTGGTGGAGGATAATCTGACTTCCTTAGGGCCCGGGACCTCAAAAGTATGATTATTTATGGACCTTAGAGCATGGTGTTGATAGCATCAAGGTCATGGGTTTGATCCCCACATGAACCACCTGCATATTCCTGCATGGCAGGGGGTTGGACTAGATGGCCCTCAATGTCCCTTCCAACTCTACAATTTTATGATTTTAAGGCAACACTTAGAGGAGGAAGCTGGCAGGCAGTGGCATCCCTTGGACTGGTTGGAAGGAGGAAGGCAGGCAGGTGGAGGCTGGTGTAGGACAGACAGGCTGTGGTTGGCTGGGCAGTGCTCCCCTCCCTTTCTCCTCCCTGGCTCCACTCTTTCTAATGGACCATCATTACAGGAGTCCTATCTGAGACCACTTCCATATGCAAGCGGAAATATACACTGGAGCTACTACAGAGCAGAGATTCTGACAAACTAGGACGGCTGCTCCTGCTAAACAATTGGGAGTCAGAGGAGGTCCTTGTTGATCTACTGCAAACTGTATGACCTGCCAGTAGATCCCGATCTCCCGCTTGCCCAACTCTATTGTACGGATATTGTTTATTCCCCAGCTCATTTTAGCTTCTGATTTAAATAATAATAATTCCCAGGCCAAATCTGAATGTGGAGTCTTTTAGGAAGTGTTATGCAACCGCTCCCATTTGCCAAATGAGCAGAGTCACCTGGCACTGGAGCCAAAGGCACCATTTATTTCCAAATCTGACTTGCCTTCTGGAGGCCTGTGTAATTTACTCAGCATCCTGCATTCAAAACTCTGGTTTAAACACAATGAGCCAAGGTGTGTGTATGTGTGTGTGTGTGTTTGTGTGTGGGAAATCTGACCAAGACTCACTGGCCTTTAAAGCTCTCACTATTGTTCTCCTGTGTGTTTTCCTTTTCTGCCAAAGATGGTAAACGTAGCTCCTGAGCTGCACTTTTGAGTTTCGTGTTTTCAAATGCTTGGTAACCTTTATTCCTTAAATTTGTATCCCACTCTTCCTCCCCGCCCCCCCCCCCGCCCCCCCGGAGCGCAGGGTGACAAACAGCAAACTATTAAAACAGTGCAATTTAAAATCATTGAAAAATACATTTAAAAACATTTTTTTAAACTGTCTAAAAATATTTTTGGAACATCTAAAAACAGTTAAAAGAAACCACACATCCCCACAGGTGTCCATTTCATGGTTGCCATGGGCAGTATCTTTCAAGCATTAAATGCCTGAATAAACAGGAAATTATTATTAATTTCTTTGAAAGTCGCTAATGAGGGAGGCAGGTGAAAAGATGGGAAACAGCATTTTAATGGTTTTTTTTCTGAACGTGCACATTTTTTTATGCAATTTCCCCCAGTACACACATTTTTGCAAAGCAAATACCCCAAAGACAATGCATCTATGTATTTTATTTTCACTAATATGTTTCACTAATGTGTTTTCATACACATTGCTTAGATGAAGAACTTCACTGCAAAATCCAGAAAAGTAAGGATTTGAATGGATGGCTCTGCTCTGCCCTGCCTGCCATTTAGATAGATTTGCCCTTAAATGGGAACAGAATAAAATGCCTCCTCCATTCCTAGTCACTACTGGGTGATATGTAGGGATTGTAAGCAACATTTTAGTGCAAATTCCTTCTAATATACACATTTTAAATGTTATTTTGCTTAATATGGAGATTTTTTGCAAGGAAGTGCTCTGTAATGTAATGCATCGTTCTGCATTATTTTCAGTAATATATGCATGCATTCCCCCTAATACTTACATTTTTGTATACATTACTGAGCTGGAGAACTGCATTGTAACATTTGTAGAAATATGATTTTGAAATATTGTTTTAAGGAAAAAATAGGTATGAAAAGGAGAACTCCCTGGATGCCAAGATCTAGGCTGCGACAAGTGGTCTTTGGTGAGAAAACCCCAGCAGAGATCTAAAATCACAAAACATGTAACAAAGTATAGAAACATAGGCTATTAGACCTTTAAAATATGCCCTTCAGAGTTCCCAAACCCTCCTCTTCCCCCAGCATAGGAAAATACCACACATTTGGTAAGTTTAAAATTGGTTTACTTACACACCCTTCAAAGGTCAGCTTCATGTGCTCTTCCATACATCAGTCAGAAAAGTTTCACAGGCAGTAAAACTTGGCTTCATTGCAAAGTGGTGGAAGCTCCTAAATTATTGGTACTGTATAGGAACTCAAGAGTGGCTTGTGAGGGCCACATGGCTAAGCTGGACCAACTAGCTTAGTTTCTTCACACACTGAGTTTCTCAGGTAGACTGGCGTGGAGGACAAAGTCTTGATTACTTAGTTCCTCCCAAGGTGAGCTAAGCCTGGCTGGACAGCTTACTCTATGGTCTTAACCCCTTCATGCATTAATTAGACTTTAGCATGTTGGCTATACGAAGCTGGTTACCCCACACAAAGCAGGGTTGCATTTCAGTTCTTGTACTGTTTCAGATGGTGCAAATTAGGAAGACTCGTGTTAAAACCTGAACTGAATCAAATTTCTCCCCCATCCATAGCTGGATATATAATGCAGTGGAAAATGCCTATAAGAAGGAACACATCTTAGTGGTCTGAAAAAAAAAGACAGCTGTTCCATGAACTTTTTCAGTGGCCCGAAGAATTAAAGGACTTAAGTTTTTAAATGACACTATCACCATTTTTACTTCATTGTTAGATCCAAGCCTTTAACTTCCCTGGCAGAAGGGGCTGTTGCCAGGCACTTGTGAAAAGAAGGCTGGAGAAATTTGCAGGCTGCAGAAATACGTACGCTGCTGAAGAACCAGAGTCCCTTGACAATTCAAGTTGCTGGTAATCTTAAAATCAGTGGGCAGAACTTAATGACAGAGGACGCTGCTTTAATCTAGCTGCTCTGGACAGGTAAGTTTCATTCAGGGCCAAGAAATGGGTGTGTTCGATCAAAGCAACACGTGCTAATTACCACACACAGATGCTGAGCTACTATATAGTGGAAAATGTGGCAGACCAATTAGCTATAATATTGACAGCTAATTAGCCTGTCAAGAAGCGCAGGTAGGTAGTATCGCAATCTAGGAAGCTGTAAGACATGGGTAGGCAAACTAAGGCCTGGGGGGGGCGTATCCAGCCCAATCGCCTTCTCAATCCAGCCCGCGGACGGTCCGGGAATCAGCGTGTTTTTACATTAGTAGATTGTGTCCTTTTATTTAAAATGCATCTCTGGGTTATTTGTGGGGCATAGGAATTCATTCACCCCGCCCCAAAATATAGTCTGGCCCCCCACAAGGTCTGAGGGACAGTGGACTGGCCCCCTGCTGAAAAAGTTTGCTGACCCCCGCTGTAAGACATTTTGTTTTTACATTGCGATTTTTGGTAGCTACCTTGTGTTGGATGAGATCATTGGTGCAACTAGTTCATCCACATGAGGGGCAGCAGCGCTTCAGGATTTCAGACGAGGGTCCCTCTCAGCTAAACCTGGACATGCCAGGGCTTGAACCTGAGGACCTTCTACATGTAAAACATGCCTGAACTTAACCACTGAAGTTGCATCTCGCTCTCTTAGCTGCTATGCTACAACAGCTCTCATATGTTCCATGGAGCCTGCAGGGATTACGGCCTTTAATGGCATTCAAGATGAGGGTTCATTCTTCCCGTAAACACAAGAAATGCTGTTCTGAGCCACATGGCAAGATCTTTACCTTCTCTGATGCTTGGCTATGGAGCCATGGAAACCCCACTAATTTCACGGCCTTTTCTATGGCTATTGATACCAACCAAATGCTTAACGAATCACTCCACACTTTCTACAGCTGCTGTGTGCCTGGCCTCCCTCCACCTCAGTTGAGAAACAATGAAACCTGATTTTTCTTAAGTTGCTGCTGTTGTGTAATTGATGGAATCCTGTGGAGTGTGCAAGAAGACGGATTTGGTCTATTTGAAAACCAAGATCGTAGAATTTTATGATTGGGATAGACCAGCAACAGGCAAACTCGGCCCTCCAGATGTTTTGGGACTACAACTCCCATCATCCCTAGCTAACAGGACCAGTGTTCAGGGATGATGGGAGTTGTAGTCCCAAAACATCTGGAAGGCTGAGTTTGCCTATGCCTAGAATAGACCTTCATGGGTTACCTAGTCCACATCTACTGAAATTCAAGATTCACAGGTAAAGAATCCCTGACAGATAGCCATTGAAACTCCATTAAAAAACCTCCAGTAAAGGAGAGTCTAGCACCTTCTGAGGGACTCCATCCTTCTGTCAAACAGCTCTTACCATCAGAAAGATCTTCCTAATCGTTATTCAGAATCTCATTTCTTGTAATTTGAACCTGTTGGTATGGATTCTACCCTCTGGAGCAGCAGAAAACAGGCTTGCTCCATTTTCCATGCAACAGCCCTTCAGATATTTGAAGATGGCTATCGTATCACCACTCAAGTCTTCTCTTCTCCAAGCTAAATATACCCAGCTCCCTTAACTGCCCCTCATCAGGCTTGGTTTCCAGACCTTTGGTTGCCCTCCTCTGCACACGTTCCAACTTGACAATATCCTTTTAAAACAATGATGACATTAAGTGTGGAACTAACTGCTTTGGAACATGGTGGACTCGTTGGCATGACCCTGGAGTTGAATTCTTTATCTTCAGGTGGTGAGGGTGAGGACTCTGAAGTAGAAGGGGGAGGGCATGCGCTCTGAGATATACCTGTGAGACCTGTGCCAAACCCACCTGAGGATGTTGGCACATTCCCAGAATGCACTGGGCACTAGAATCAAGATGGAAGACCAAGATGTGACTTTGGTGGGATGACACCCATTTGGGGGGCATCAGTTCAGCCACCATTGAGATACCATAGCCAAACTCCGGTTGAGGTTTGGACACCAGGTACCATTTTGAATCAAGATGGTGGTTCAAAACATGACATTGGTGTGAACGCCCAATTTTTAGCATGACAAACCCAAACTCACAAATCTCACTTGTTGGCATCTGTCTCTCTTAAGAGGCTCCTCTGGGCGTGAAGTTAAACTACTGTGTTAGTAGCACCAGAGTCACCTCCCTGGGATGTGGGCTTGAGCAGTGTGTATGAAGGTCCTGGGCTGCCCAGAAAACAAGACCCACCTCTTGGCTTCGCTGATGTGGTCCAAAGGAAAGCAGAGCAATATGTTTGGCACCAGCTTGGCTGCAAAAGTTGCTGGAAGGAGCCGTATAAGGTGCCATCCAACCGTCTTAGGGACAACACTCTGGATTTGTCTGGGGGTTACTCCTTAGCCTTTTCCAGCAGAGGTTTAGGATCAGAATTTTCCCTCTCCTAGATGGGCTACCTTCCCAGGTGGATGAGCCATATCTGCCCTTTCGCAGTAAAGGTAAAGGGACCCCTGACCATTAGGTTCAGTCGTGGCCGACTCTGGGGTTGCGGCACTCATCTTGCTCTATAGGCTGAGGGAACCAGCGTTCATTCACAGACAGCTTCCGGGTCATGTGACCAGCATGACTAAGCCGCGTCTGGCGAACCAGAGCAGCGCACGGAAATGCCGTTTACCTTCCTGCAGGAGTGGTACCTATTTATCTACTTGCACTTTGATGTGCTTTCGGACTGCTAGGTGGGCAGGAGCAGGGACCGAGCAACGGGAGCTCACCCCGTCGTGGGGATTCGAACCACTGAACTTTTGGTCAGCAAGTCCTAGGCTCTGTGGTTTAACCCACAGCGCCACCCGCGTCCCTCTCCCTTACAACAGGTACCCCTTTAAATACAGGCACATTATGGCTCTTATTATTACTTTGTGCCCCCTCGGCTGGGTGCTCTGTGCGGGGGGAATCACAATATCCATTTAAAAATGACAATATTTTAGGGTTTCTAAAAGATACCCAGGCAGAGCTGGGCACTCCCCACTTGTCCAGCTTGTTCTTACTGGAGCAACATCCCAGGAACCAGTCCCACCTGGCCTTTGAGCCTCACCTTTCTGTACCATTGAGCAAAACATTTATCTTTGTTAGAGGTGTATCAGCGGAAGCTGGATGGCCACTTATCAAGGAAGTTGTAGCAGAGGAATTTCTGCATTAGCAGGGGGTAGGATCTGATGATCCCTGAAGTCCTTTTCCAGCCCTGTAATTATAATATTCTAATCAGGGGCACCTTCCCCCCCCCCCCTCAGCCAAAAGGTTTTTAATTTTAATCTAACTATTAACTAACCATGGTTGCAGCTCTGTGCTCACATACCTGGGAGCAAGTCCAATTGAACACAGCAAGACTCATTTCCGAATAAATATGCATCGGCTAGCACTTTAAAGCCTGCAGCCCTGGTAAATAATATTCATGGGAGAATTTCACACACACACACCCTTCTGCTATCTTAACCACAGCAGGTGCCAGCTAGTTTTTGATGTTCTTTCCCCCACTTTCCTTGAGCACAAAAATAAGATGTCCATTGCCATTAAATTGCTACCTGCAGATATAATATTTACCGCAGTGGAAAATGAGGTACAGATGTGATCCATTTTCATACTATTAAATTTTATCACACATCTCTCACGGCTCAGCAACCTAGATGACTTCTAATACATTTCGAAAAAGGTAGCTTGAACAATTCATCTCCCATTTGCTCGGTTTCTTCGGGATGTGGGGTAAATCGAGATGGCTTTGTGGAAATTATCTCCTATAGGCAAGAAAGACCAGTTCTGGGGAAAGCTATTAAATGAAATATCAGTGTTGGAGATGGCTGAATTTATTCTCCCCACTCTTTTCATAACAGCACATCTTCTTCCGTCTAAGAATCCATTCCAGCATGTTTGAAACATTTGCCAATTATAGAATAGTTAAATCCACCTGATTGACTTTCCTGCCATAGCGTTTAACTTTTGGAGACGGTGAAAAGGGAGGCTTAGCTCTTGTGCATATTAGACCCCATTCTCTTGGGCTTGAGAGCAACCCTTGATAGCTCAGTTGGTAGAGCATGAAACTCTTAATCTCAGGGTCCAGTTGGGCAAAAGTTTCCTGCATTGCAGGGGGTTGGGTTAGATGACCCCTGTGGTCCCTTCCAACTCTATGAAGAAACCATCAGTTACTCATAAAGTAAGTGTGCTTTGCAAACAGAAGGTCCCAGGTTCAATCCCAGGTAGGACTGGAGGAGAACCTTGTCTGAAATCCTGGAGAGCCTCTGCCAGTCATTGTAGATAATTCTGAGCTAGATGGTGCAATGGTATCAGTGAGTATAAGGAACTCCCTGTGTTCTTCAGATAGGTGGATCACCATAGGTCCCAGAGTAACTTTATTGGCCTCCTGGTATGGGGCTGAGCTTGATATAGAACCAACAAGCTAGGCTCAGCAGGAGCCATAATGGCTCAGTGATTAGAGTAAAAAGGTCTCAGGTTCAATCCCTGATACCGCCAGTTAAAACAATAAAGTTTAATAATAATAATAATAATAATAATAATAATAATAATAATAATACTTTTTTTTTTTTACAAACTTTATTACAAACATACAAACTTACACATACAATGAAGAGAAAAAAAAATTATATACTAATAAAATCAGACACATACAACTAGAAGAAAGAAAAATAAAGACAAGACAAAGAAAAAGAAGAACCAATCACACCCTTACACACATTTGACTTCCAATAACCTCAGCTTTGGGTTAAATATTTTACATATACCATCTGCAGTTATTTTCATTTATCTCTCCACGTCGTAGGAGTTAAACATCGTCTACTGTTAAATTGTTAATTCCCAAGTTAGTCTCAAGGTAACATAAGAATTTGGACCAGTCCTCTATCTTTTTAATGGGGTTGTCCCGCCTAATATATTGTGTAAGTCTTGCCAATTCCAAATATTGGTACAATTTCACCTGCCACTCTCTCATTGTTGGTATTTCGGGGGATTTCCATTTCTTTGCTATTAAAATCCTTGCAGCAGTGGTAGCATACTGGAAGAAAGTCTGATCCGTCTTTTTTATTTCCTCCCCAATCATCCCTAAGAGGAAAGCTTCGGGTTTCCTGGGTAGATTATACTTCAAGATTTTCTTTAACTCCTCGTGTATTTGTCCCCAGAAACCTTTCACCCCCTCACAGGTCCACCAAATATGGATAAAGGTCCCCACCTTATCTTTGCACCTCCAGCAGGTGGTATCTGCTGTTCTATACATTCTCCCCAATCTGGCCGGGGTCAGATACCAACGATACATCATCTTGTATAAATTCTCCCTTAAGTCAGCGCACGCAGTAAATCTCATGCCTTTCTTCCACAAAATTTGCCATTTCTCATACCCTATCTCGTATCCTAGGTCTTTGTTCCATTTGGTCATCACCCCTTTGATCAACTCTTCCTTATTTTCGCTTTCCAGCAGTTGCCTATACATTTTAGACAGTAGTTTGTTGTTGCTCTCAATAATCTCTACTTGGAATCTAGATTTGTTTTCTCCCATACCTATTCTCTTATGTTCCCTCCATAGTGCATTAATTTGGTGTTGGTGAAACCAATCCTTAATTTTCTCTTTCAGTTCATCCTGCTGTCTTAATTTCCACCCTTCTTCTGATTTGATTAGGAGGTCCTCATACGTCCACCTTCTACCTGTCATATTTAATTTCTTTATTTTAATAATATCCACAGGTGAAAGCCACCAAGGGGTACTTTGTTCAATCACATTTTTCTTCCTGTTCCACACTTCTAAAAGTGACCCTCTGACTATATGATTATGAAAACCTCTATGGACTTTATCTTTCTCCTGCCAGAGGTAAGCATGCCACCCAAATCTTAAGTCAAATCCTTCTAGATCTAGTAAATCAGTGTCTTTCAGGGTGGCCCATTCTTTAATCCAGAGTAGACATGCCGCCTCATAGTAAAGCCTTAAATTTGGTACACCAAAGCCCCCTCTGTCCCTGGGGTCCGTCAAATATTTAAGTTTCACCCTAGGTTTCTTTTCCTGCCAAATATATTTGGTCAAGGTCCTTTGCCAGTTTTTAAAGCAGGCGGTACCTTTTATAACTGGTAAGTTCTGGAACAAAAATAACAATCTCGGGAGGATACACATCTTAATCGATGCCATCCTCCCGGTCCAAGATAAATTCAGTCTACGCCAGGTGTCCATGTCTTTCTTAATTTCTTTCCACAATTTATTATAATTATCCTCTACTAAATTAATATTCTTTGGAGATAACCAAATTCCCAAATACTTCACTTTATTTACTACTTTAATGTCCACCTGTTGTTCCAACTGTGACCTCTCCTGTACTGTCAAGTTCTTTATTAATATTTTAGTTTTCCCCCTATTTAACTTAAATCCAGAAAATTTGCCGAACTCTTCCAAAAGTTCTACCGCTCTGCTAGTGCTTTCGATTGGGTTCTCTAAAAAAAGGACCAAGTCATCAGCGTAGGCCTTTAGTTTGTATTCTTTCTCTCCGATTCTTAATCCCCTAATATTTGGGGTCGCTCTTATTTTATTTGCGGCTGTTTCTAGCACCAAAATGAACAGTAAAGGTGACAGAGGGCAACCCTGCCTTGTCCCTTTCATAATTGGGAAATATTTAGTCAAGTTGTTATTAATAATCAGCCTAGCCTGCTGCTCTGTGTATATCGCCCTGATGGCCTTCAAGTAGGGGCCCCCTATTCCCACCTTGTCAAGTTTTTGTAGCAGAAATTCCCAGGAAACACGGTCGAAAGCTTTTTCTGCATCAATGAAAATAAGGGCCGCTGGCACGTCTGGTCTTGCCTCCAAGTACTCTATAATATCTAATACATGCCGGACGTTATCCCTCAATTGCCTACCTGGGAGAAATCCCACTTGATCTCTATGTATATATCTATTTAATAATTTTTTGAGTCTGCTTGCCATGATGTCTGCAAAAACCTTATAGTCACAATTTAAAAGTGAGATTGGCCTATAGTTTTTTAAATCCGTCTTTTCATTTTCGGTCTTAGGTATTAACGTGATATACGCCTCCTTCCAGGAACTAGGTATCCTCCCCTCTTGGAGCGTGTTATTAATTACCTCCGTTAATACCGGCGCTAGCAGATCTACCAATTTTTTATAATATTTTGCAGGCAGACCGTCCGGACCGGGGGACTTCCCATTCTTCATCTTATTAATAGCGTCCCTGACCTCTTTTACAGACACCACTTTGTTTAATTGTGTACAATCTTCTTCTGTAAAATATTTTCTTTCTTCCTCATCCAGGTATTTCTCTATTTCTGCACTGCTCTCTTCTCCTTTTTCATACAGCTTTTCAAAAAAAGTAACAAACCTGCTTTCAATTTCACCTGGATCTTCTATCACCCTCTCATCTACAATAAGTTTATTGATCGCATTTTGTTTCTTTCTTTTCCTAAGCTGCCATGCAAGTAGCTTCCCCATTTTATTAGCCGACTCGAAGTATTTCTGTCTTGTGAATTTAATTTTCTGTTCTACTTCTTGATTCAAAATAGCTGAGTATTGGGATTGCAACACCCTCACCGCTTGGTTAATCGTTTCATCTGTCGGATTTAGTACCAGTTTCCTTTCAAGGTCTCTCAGTTGGGCCAGAATACCTTCCTTCTTTTTCTCCCTTAACTTCTTTCTATAGCTATTTTGTTGTATCAAAAAGCCCCTTAAGACTGCCTTACCGGCATCCCATACCAACTCTGTTGGGGTATCTCTATTCAAATTTATCGCCAGGTACTCTCTCAAAGTTTTTTTGGCCATATCCAGCACTTCCTCATTCTCAAATAGATATTCATTCATCCTCCACCTGAGTTGCCCTTTCAATTCATTTTTAATTTCCAAAGTCAAGGGGCAATGATCTGACAGGGTCCTGGGTAGTATCTCACATCTCTTAACTCTCCATACCATAGCCCTGGTCACCCATATCTGGTCGATCCTGCCCCAGCTTTGGTGAGGCTCTGAGTAATGAGTAAACTGTTTGGTAGTGGGATTTCGGTATCTCCAAATATCAATTAAATCTAAATTTTCCACTAACTCATTAAAGGCATTAGGGAGCTTCCCCCTGTTTACGTTCTTCTGGTTCTCACTTCTATCCAGACTTGGTGTTGGTACCCCGTTCCAGTCTCCCAATAAAATTAACTTATATGGTTCCAATTCCATCAGCAGGCTTTCAAGTTTTTCAAAGAACTCTGTTCTATTTGAGTTCGGTGCGTATACCGACACTACGTTGATTCTTTCCCCTCGAAAATTTAATTGAATACCTAATATTCTACCTTCCTCATCCTTACAGATTTGTATTGGTTCCCACCTTTCTTTGGCGTATATTACCACTCCTCTTTTTTTGTTTGCATCCGAATTTACAAATTCTACTCCCAGCTTTTTATTCACCAATATATGTCTATGTCTCTTTGCAATATGAGTTTCCTGAAAACAGATTACATCATATTTCTTATTTCTCAAAGCTTTTTGAATTTTATTCCTTTTAACTTTCTCATTCAACCCGTTCACGTTCCATGATAAAAGTTTTAGGGTGTCCAGTATTATCCTAGTTCTCCGACTACTCTACCTCTGACCAGAACTCGGATTAAAAAATAGCGCCTTTGTTTCCTGGGAGCCCCTCCTCTTCGGCCGCCCCTTCTCCCACTGCGGCTTCCTCATCTTCGTCTCCTGAATTTAACCCCCTCTCTCCTTGATCTTTCGCGCTCCCCTCCCCCTCATCTTCCCTTTCTCGACCATTCCCTTTCGTCTCTTCCCTGTCTCGCAGTCTATACTCTGTCCTTCCCAGCTCTCTTTCATATCTCCTCAGAAACTTCTCTGTTTCCTGTATGTCCGTGAGTTTGAATTTCTTATCTTTGTAAAAGAAGGTAATCCCCTCGGGGAATTCCCACCTAAATTGTATTCCGTTTCTCCTTAAAGCCGCAACCACTTGCTTGTATCCCTCTCTTTTTCGTAATAATCTAATTGGAATCTCTTTGTAAATAATGATGGGCCTGCCTTCAATTCTAAGTTTGTTACGATAGCTCGTCCTTAGAATTAGATTTCTCATTTCTAGGGAGTTGAATATCACGAGACAGTCTCCCAAAAATTTATTGGGTTTGAGGTGTTGTGGTCTAGACATTCTAAATGCATTGTCTATTGTTAGTGCAATCTCTTCTTCTTCCAGACCCAGCCATTTAGCGAGCTCCTTAATCATTTTCTTTCTAACATCCTCATTTCTTTCTTCTGCCACACCTCTAAATTTTAAATGGAGCTGCTTTTGTCGCATGTCGGCCATGGCGAGGTTATCCCAGATCCTGTCCTGTGCTTTGTTTAACTCACCCAACTCTTCCCTCATCCTCCCTGTTTCTTTTTTCTGTTCCCTCATTTCTTTCTGTAGTTTCTTATTAGACTCCTCAATTATCTTAGATTTTACTGACAATTCTTGAATTTTGGATGAGAGCTCTCCTACTGCCTCTTCTATTTTTTTATCGATCAAGTCTTGCATGTCTCCTAGCTTATTTTCTATATATGTTTCATTTTGTTTAAATTCTTCCTTTATTTTAATCCATAAGCTATCTAGATCTTTGATCTCCTCTTGACGTGATGTCTTTCTTTCCCCCGGGGTCCCGCCCACTCTCTTTGCGTCCTTCCCCTCCTTCCCCATCATTACTTGTGACGCACTCCCCTTATTCACCGTTAATTTCTTCTTGTAGTCCTTTTTGTCCTATATTCCTGACCTTTCCCTCCTTTCCTCTCAACGAGCGCCTACCGGGGTAGTGTATATTATAACTGATCTAGCTAACTCTGATATCCATACAAACACATATAAACCCCAAGAGAGCAGCAGTCCCACAATATACTCTTTAAAAAACAAAAAAACACAAAAACCCTGGGGGTGGTCTTAATCCAAAAGCAACAATTAGTCCGCTCCGGGCGAAGGGAGGGTGGAGGAAGGGGAGGGATAGAAGGTGGAAGGTGAAAGAGGGGTGGTGTGGTTACTAGAAACGTAGTTGTCCTGTACAGCTTCTCATCCTATACATTCAAATTCAGTCTTAATTAGTCCTAATTGGTTTACTCCCGACACTTCAGGAACTTCCGGAACTTCCAACACTTCAGGAGCCTCAGACACTTTAAACACTTTACGCACTATGATCTCCTCTCACCGAGAGGTTGCAGTCCCAATGGTGTCCCCCGTTGCGGTCCCGGTTGCAGTCTAGGCTCCCACTCAGAGTTGCATACCCCCCTTTTCGCCCCCTCACAGGTCGGTCCCAGCCAATAAAATAAAAAAAGGGGCTCTGTATAGTTGGTTTGTTCCGTATCTAGCTTCCGCCCCCAAGAGCCAGCTGCTTAAAATATCGACCTGACCGGTTGTTGCTGTCGCTGCATGGGGCGTCTTTAATCTACCTCAGGCTGCAATCCGAGTATCGAGCCCCTACCACACCTCCCTTGGCGTGCTCTCACCAGTCTATTATTTATTTGTTTTTTTCTTGTAGATGTCTTTAAAGGGGGTGGGAGGGAGTGGGTAACGTTGAAGAGTCGTCGTAGTCAAGCCTAGACCTCACCGGAGGGTTTGGAAGGGCGTTCGTCACTGTCTGTATCCCAGAATTGGCGTTATGCTTTTTTAATAAAGTTTAATCATTGAAATCATTAAAACGCACTGTAGTCCGTATTTACTATCAATTCGGCTCTTGCTCACTCAGTCAGACTATTCACTAACCTCCTCGCTCCTGCGGCTCCCCTTCTGCGCCATCTTGTCTCCGCTGCCGAGGGAAATCCCGTAGATAAACAAACAAAGAAAACCTGGGCGTCTCCTAGCTTCACGCCAACTTCGCGCTTATATGGTAAGCACTTCAGCCAAAAATGAAAGTTTTCCACGCTGGAGACCCCGTTCTAATCTCCAAGGGGTCCCGACGCTGCCCGCAGTTGAAGCTCTGGGCGTCTCGCTGTGGGGTGGCGCTTCCCAGTTTGCGTTGGCGGTCACCGTTCTCTCGTTCCTCCACTCTGCCCTTTCCCAGAGGGGGTAGGTCGACCGCGTCCACGCTGCGGGTGGCCTCTCCCTCAAGGGTTTCCCCCCTGAGGTTTCGGGGTACGCTGCGCCCTTGCGTCTTTCCCCAACGCTCCCACAGCGCCCAGAAAGCCAAGAGCTGGCTCTCTGTGCTTCCTCACTGCTCGCGTCCGGAACCGGAAGTCTAATAATACTTTATTTATACCCTGCCCACTCTTGGCGGCTTCCAACAAAATATTAAGATACAATAGTTAATGATAATTGCCAGCTAACAGTAATGATCAGGGGACAGATTATATCAGGGATGGAGAAACTGTATCCTTCCAGATATCGTTGAACTACAACTCCCATCATCCCTGATAAATGGCCATGTTGATTGGGGCTGGTGGGAACTGAAGTCCAGCAATGTCTGGAGGGTCCCAAGTTTCCCATCACTGGTTTACATGAAAGACCTCTCTACCTGCTACCTTGGAGAGCCACTGTTAGTCGGAGTAGACAATACTGGGCCAGGTGGACAAATAGTCTCTTCTGATACAAGGCAGTTTCCTAGGCAGTAGATTCAGGCTGGACCAAAAGAAAGTACTTATTGATGACGACAACAAAGCAATCAATTGATGGAATTGGCTGCCACAAGATGTTTTTGGGCTTAGATGCCTTCAGATGGGATTGGAGAAATCTAACCGTGGGTATTGCCCATGATAACTATAAGCCAGGGCCAGATTGAGCAGAGCAGCCAAAATGATCAAGGGGCTGAAGCAAGTCCTGTATGAGGAAAAGTTGCAGCGTTGGGGACTTTTCAGTTTAGAGAAAAAGTGAGGAAGGGGTGACATCATAGAAGTTTGTAAAATTATGCATGTTGGCAAGACAGTGGATAGTGAGAAGTCCTCCCTCTAGAATTTGTGGGCCTCCAATGAAGCTGAATGTTGGAACATAAAAGAAAATACTTCTGCATGCCACACATGGTCAAACTATGGAACATGAGCAGAAGTTCCATAGTTTCTCACAGGAGGCAGTGATGGCCACCAACTTGGATGGCTTTGGAAGGGGATTGGACAAATTCACAGAGGACAGGTCTCTCTGTGGCTACTAGCCACCATGGTTATGTTCTGTCTCCACTGTCAGAGATGTTATGTGTGGTGAGGACTGCTGCAATCCCATCTGTCTTGTGGGTTTTCCACAGGCATCTGGTTGGCCCCTGTGAAAACAGGATGCGGGCCAATGACCCAACCCAACAGGCTGGCCAAGGGCTCTTATGTAAGAAGAATAACAGTGGCAGCAGGGAAGGGTGGTCCAGCCCTGCCTGTGGGCTCTCCAAAGGCATCTGATTGGATGCTGTGGGAAACAGGATGGAGAGCAGGGCTCTTCTTACATTTTCATCTAGTCTTCTCCCACATTAGTGAGCAAAAAGAGAGAGCGATGGAGCGAGGTGTGGTGCTGCTGATCACTCCCGGTTTAGGGTCTGCTTACAAACCCGTATTCCTTCCTATGGCATTCTAATGTGTGGGGAGAAAAGAGGGAGACAGAGTAGGTGGTAAAGGATGTGGATGTCAGAGAGAAGGAGATGGAAATGTTATGTTGGGGAGAGAGAGAGAGAGAGAGAGAGAGAGAGAGAGAGAGAGAGAGAGAGAGAAGAGGAGGCAGAAAAAGGAAAGGGAGAGAAAATGAGTAGCCCCGCCTACTTTTGGCTTTCGCCCTGCCTCACCCACAGCCTCACCCACAGCCGTCAAGCACTCCGAAACAGATTATGTGAAATATACTCAGAGTCCTGTAGTGATTTCATGCTCTTTATTGCAGCTTGTATTGCAGTGATTGAATTGTCCCCGAAACCTCAGGCTTTTTGTTATGTACTGAGTTGTATAGGATCCAAAAGGCAGCATTCTGATTGGTCCTAGAACAATGCAGCAGTATGAATGGTCCCCAGGAGCCACCCAATCCAGCTCCAGGTGTAAGTGAATCCGCAACCTGATTGGCCTACAGGAGAATCCCAGAATTAGCCAATCACGTGCGACCCATTGTGTAAATAATGTATATAAAGCAGATATTTTGGGGAAACTTTCATTCCTCACTACTATGAGCTGAATAAAGAGCATTAAATCCACACTCGACTCCGAGTATATTTCACTTTTATATACATTATTTACACAATGAGTCCCGTCTGATTGGCTGATTCTGCTTCCCTCCTGGAGCCTGATTGGTCTTTTCCTGCAGGCCAATCAGTTGTTGCATTCTAGGATCCTACTTGCCTATTGTTCTAGGACCCAAGCTTAGTACATAACACCATGCCTAAAGGAATACACCCTCAAGATGGGGGGGGGGGAGGGGGAATCCTCCCACCCTATAAAACAGCAATTCTGTCAAGGGAACCTCCCTGGAAGAATTTAAGCAATCCCTCCCTCTCCCTTCTCCCTCAGTAAGCAGATATGCTGCCATTGGGCCTGATGACTGATGAGCAGGCTAATTTAGTCGCTGCGTAGCTATTTGTGAGCATGTTTATAGAAACTGGTATCCCCCTGACCGAACGGCGACCTCAGTGGGAAATGTGCCTCCTCACTCGTTGTCTGAGATGTGAAAGGAAGGCTCTCTGCCAGCACATATTCTTCTTTGCCAGCCGTATCTCTCTGCCCACCGCTCACATGAGCTGGATGCCAGTTGGCAAACCCCTACACTCATCTTCCCACCCCGCCCCTTTTGTGGGTCTGGACGTGGTCCAGAGGAAGATGTGGTTGTCTGTCAAGCTACAATATAGATTGAATATGGACCTTCTGGTGGGGCTATTTCAGCTGGCTGGAAGATAATCCCAACACTCTGGATAATGCAGTTCGGGTTTCACATTGGTTCTTCTGCCTTCATCTAAGATTTTGGCTATACAGTGGTACCTCGGGTTGCATAGGCTTCAGGTTACATACGCTTCAGGTTACACACTCCGCTAACCCAGAAATAGTGCTTCAGGTTAAGAACTTTGCTTCAGGATGAGAACAGAAATCGTGCTCCGGCGGCGCAGCGGCAGCGGGAGGCCCCATTAGCTAAAGTGGTGCTTCAGGTTTAAGAACAGTTTCAGGTTAAGAACGGACCTCCGGAACAAATTAAGTACATAACCAGAGGTACCACTGTATAAAACTGGAAAGGATTCAATCATGAAACAAAGTGTCTTGAACCTTAAAGCACCACCAACTGCCAGCATATATCTGTCCAAAGGTTTGTGTGTGTATGTCTGAAAAGCTCCCAGGAAGGAGATTCCACAACTTCCCTAGATAATAATTTTTTTAGTTGCCTTACAGCTGCTAGGCAGGGCCATGGTAAGGATGACTGAAATTCTGTTGTTGGTACCTGTCTGTTTTGAGAGACACTGGGGTGTGTTTCTGGGAGTGAAGTCAAACCACTGGAGAATCACAACGCCTGCTGTGGCTGCAGAGACCAGTAACTCGTAACTGCTGCCTTCCATGTTTTTGCTGTGTTAGCACACCAAAGAAACCTCTCTGGGACGCAAGGCAGGGCAGTGTGTATGGAGGTCCTGGGCTGTTCACATTATGACTCACTACCTCACTGATGTGGTCCAAAGGAAAGGAGAGCAATACAGGCAACCCTCAATTTGTGCGGAGGTTGCATTTTGGGTCATTGTATGCGACAGCAGAGTGCACATAAGCCTGGCCTGTCCCTTTACACTCCATTACATCCCTGCCCTGCCCTCTTTCCTGGCCACTTCTGGGTTGCCGCGATGCTCGTTTGCATGGTCGCATGTCAAATGGACGTGCATAAAAATCGGTTGATGCCTGTAAATTTGGCATCAGCTTGACTGCAGCAATTGCTGGAAGGAGTTATACAAGACGCTATCCAACCGCCTTAGCGACTCCAGTCTAGATTTCTGTAGTGTTTACTCCTTAGCCTTTTCTTCTCCCAAAGGTGTCCCGCAAGGCAGCAGGTACAGGTTTTTCATCAGGGTTTACTCCTAAAACCTTTCTCACAAATGAGTATAGCCTCAAGGCAGCAGAGGTTTAGAAACAGAGTTTTACTTCTCCAGCACGACTGAAACAATACCTATAATATAGAAATGCTATCAAACGCTTAAGGGAAAAGCTAGGGATTAGTCGTAGAGCACATACTTTGCATTCAGAAGGTCATAAGTTCATTTACTGGCATCTTCATGTAGGAATGGGAAAAACCCTTGACTGAAGCCCCATAGAGCTACCGCAATTCAGCACAGACTAAGGGGCCTGTGTTGTTGAACTACAGCTCCCATAATCCCTTATCATTGGTCATGCTGACTAGGATCGATGGGTGTGTAGTCTAGCAACAACCGAAGGCTCACAATTTCCCCATCTCTGCTGCAGACAACCCTGAGCTACAGTAGATGGACCAATGTAATGTTGAGTATTGTTGTATCCAGCAAAGCTAAACCTTGGAAGATTCAGGACAGACAACGTTTTATAGTTAAACTATGTGATTTGCTTTCATGGGAGGCCATAATGGCCACCAACTTGGGTGGCCTTTAAAAGAGGGGTAAACAAATCCATGGAGGCCAAGGCTACTAGCTATGTTGGCTGTGTTCTGCCTCTGCCGCCAGAGGTGGTGGTGTTCCAGGAATGTCACTGGAAAATAGGGACACTTGGAGGGTCTGCCCCCATGGCTAAACTTGGCCACCACAGTTGGTGCCAGTAATATTTCTGAGTACCAGTTGCTGGAAGCTACTGGAAGGGAGTGTGCTCTTTTGCCTGAATCTTGCTTCCTCCACCCCCATCATTCTGCTCAGATGCTGAGGTCCAGTGCTGAAGGCTTTCTGGCCGTTCCCTCACTGCTAGAAGCAAAGCTACAGGGAACCAGGCAGAGGGCCTTCTCTGTAGTGGCGCCTGCCCTGTGGAATGCCCTCCCATCAGATGTCAAGTCAACTATCTGACTTTTAGAAGACATCTGAAAGCAGCCCTGTACAGGGAAGTTTTTAATGTTTGATGTTTTATCACGTTTTTAATATTCTGTTGGGAGCCGCCTAGAGTGGCTGGGGAAACCCAGCCACATGGTCGGGGTATAGATAAATTATTATTATTATAATTACTACTACTACTACTACTATTACTACACAGTCCTTTGCAGGGGATCCTGGGACAATGTTCAGTTCCCCTCAAACCAGGGGTGAGGAAGCTTCAGGCCTTGAGGCCAGATGTGGCCGTCCAGACCACTGTCTTTTGGGACTCCCTCCAGGCCATGCCCCCTCACTGACCCCAATTTGACCCCTGGTACCTCGGGTTAAAGCCGCTTCAGGTTACATACGCTTCAGGTGACAGACTCTGCTAACCCAGAAATAGTACCTTGGGTTAAGAACTTTGCTTCAGGATGAGAACAGAAATTGTGCAGCGGCGGCGTGGTGGCAGCGGGAGGCCCCATTAGCTAAAGTGGTGCTTCAGGTTAAGAACAGTTCCAGGTTAAGAACAGACCTCTGGAATCAATTAAGTTCTTAACCCGAAGTACCACTGTACCTGACATTTAGAAAACGTCCGAAGGCAGCCATGTTCAGGGAAGTTTTTAATGTGTGACATTTTGATGTATTTTTAATCTTTGTTGGAAGCTGCCCAGAGTGGCTGGGGAAACCCAGCTAGATGGGCGGGCTACAAATAATAAATTATTATTATTATTATTATCCTGAGAACAGGATGCTGGACAAGACTGGCTGACCCAGCAGGGCTTTTCCCAGGACTATATGCATGTTCACCACTTCCAAGCGGTGAGAAATTCTAGGGACAGTGTCATGGGGCGGTTAGCTTGCTTTGGACAAGAGTACACTGGAGTCTACTGGTGTATTTGGCACATTTGCTTTGTTTACAGTTTTTCAGGAGGCTGTGGTAGAAGAACCAGCCTGAGGAGATCCTCCAGGGGGACCATGCGCTAGACCACACTTGAAGGCTTCCATTGACAAAGTCTCCCTCACACGGGCACATGAGTTGCCAGGTCCAGGATGGACTTTCCCTCTTCACTTGTATCTGAATAGGCTTTAGATGCTAAAAACGGAAAAGGAAAACACGGCACACAGGTCAGGTGGAAAACTGCTCAAACAGGTTGTGGTTAGAAGCCTCCTCTTTGCCTGGAGAGGCTTCTCCTCCAAAAAAGGAGAGGTGAGGAATGAAAGCCAGGGACAGTTGATGGGGTGAGAGAGCCTCTCTCAGAAGAGGAGGAAGGAAGAGAGCCTGTTGGCTGGCCTACGACTCCTAAATTCTCTTCTTCACCTCAAGTTTCATCACCAGGAAAGGCAGAAATGAGCACATGGAGATCAGCTGGAGATATAGTTACAGGACCTAGGCCTGTCCCCAGTTGTTGTTGGACTACAACTCCCATCATCCCTAGCTAGCAGGACCAGTGGTCAGGGATGATTAGCGTTGTAGTCCTACAACATTTGGGGACCCAAGTTTGAGAAACACTGCTATGGTACCACTTTAAACAGTCATGGCTTCCCCCAAAGAAATCTGGGGGCTATAGCTTGTTAAAGATGCTAAGAGTTCTTAGGAGACCCCTATTCCCCTCACACAGCTTCAGTTCTCAGAGTGCTTTAACCATAAATCCCTCTTTATAGGGAACTCTGGGAATTGTAGCCTTGGGAGGGGAACAGGGGTATCAATTTTCTATCACCTTTAACTACATCTCCTGGGGGAAACCATTAGTTATCTGGGTGGAGGCCGTAAACGGCTCAGGACTGCAGTACCTCAAGGACAACCTCTCCCCATATAAACTGACCTGGACTCTATGTTCATCCTCTGAGGCCCTTCTTCATGTGCCACCTTCACGTGAGGCCTGAAGGATGGCCACAAAAAACCAGGCCTTTTCTGCAGTGGCTCCCCGTTTGTGGAATGCTCTCCCCAGGGAGATTTGCCTGGCACCTTCATTATATATCTTTAGGCACCAGGCACAAATGTTCCTCTTTAACCAGGCCTTTGGCTGATTAATATTCTACAGCCTTTTAAATGTGTTTGAAGGAGGGGAGATTATTGTTTTACATTGTATTTTTACCCTGTGAACCTCCCCAAGATCTTGTGATGAAGGGAGGTATAAAATAAATAAATAATGATGATGATGATGATGATGATGATGATGACGACGACGATGATGTTTAAAATCGTATCATGGTGCTTTCAATGTTTGGCATGAATGTGGCCTATGTCAACATGTGGACTCCTAGAGAGGAGCTCATGACTACTTTGTTCCTGTCTCTTCTCAGCAGTAATGTGCTGAGCTAGGCCAAAGGTTAAGCTGTAATTAAGCTCTCCAGTTCTAGTTAAGAACAAAGCAAGCTGGTGAGCAGAGTCGCTAACTAGAGTTCTGGTTCAGATGACATGCTAAGGCAAACTCTGGCTCAGCTCAGCACGGCAGGATCTTACAAAGGTCCGAGGAGGACCCAAATGAGTGCCAGCTCCTCTGTGGGAGCTCTCACAGTTGTGTGGTCTCAGTGAGCCGTCGTTTGGCTTCCTGTCTCATGTGATGCAGAGCTGAAAACTGTCTGACTCCCGCCTTAATCATTGTAAGGCTGCAATCCTAGACTCTCCTGGGAGTCAGCCCCATGAAACTTAGTGGACCTTAGTTCTGAGTAGACATGCATAGGAATTGTGCTTTGAACATATCATACCCTCCAACATTTCTTCGATGAAAATAGGGGTAGCCTAAGGAAAAGTGATGGGACACGGGTGGCACTGTGGGTTAAACCACAGAGCCTAGGACTTGCTGATCAGAAGGTTGGCGGTTCGAATCCCCGCGACGGGGTGAGCTCCCGTTGCTCGGTCCCTGCTCCTGCCAACCTAGCAGTTCGAAAGCACATCAAAGTGCAAGTAGATAAACAGGTACCGCTCCAGCGGGAAGGTAAACAGCGTTTCCGTGCGCTGCTCTGGTTCGCCAGAAGCGGCTTAGTCATGCTGGCCACATGACTCGGAAGCTGTACACCGGCTCCCTCAGCCAATAAAGCGAGATGAGCGCCGCAACCCCAGAGTTGGCCATGACTGGACCTAACAGTCAGGGGTCCCTTTACTCTTTACCTTTAAGGAAAAGTGGGACATTCCGGAGTCAAATCAGAAACCAGGACATCTTCTGTAAATCTGAGACTGTCCCTGAAAAATTAGGGATACTTGGAGGGTCTAACATATTACTAGGGTCTCGTTTATCTGCATGCAACAATGGTTCTTTCTCCCAAGCCCCTCTCAAAAAAGATCCCCAGACATATTGTTGGCTTGGTTGGTGGCCCTTGAGATACTAATAGGTTTTTAAAAAATTGAAATATGCTGCAAGGGATTCAAGAAGAGTTTTTGGAAGTGCCACATTCTCTGTTTTGGGGAGATTATGACCTTTCCCGACAACTTAAGTGCCTGGATCTGTCACATTGGATTTCTTGAAATACTCTGATGGTGGCAGAAAAGGAACCCCACAAGAATAGGAAAGGTTAGCGAACTCTCCATCTTTTTTCTTTTTTTTTGCAACCTTCAAAAGGCTTTGACGAGAGGCTTGTTTCTATTTTGAAGAGCAAAGCTTAAAGATAGGGCTGACCTATTAAGTCATCTTGGACACTCCCTGCTCACGGCATGCCGTTTCAGCATTCCAGACTGTAACACGGACAGATGTAAGGGGAGCCAAAGGAAATGCAGGAAAGGAGTCTGGTTCAGCTCCAGGAATCAAATGAAGTGCGTACCTCAAGAGGAACGACCTGTGCTAATTTGCAGGCTACTAAAGGTGCTTCCTAGGGGACGCGGGTGGTGCTGTGGGTAAAAGCCTCAGCGCCTAGGGATTGCCGATCGAAAGGTCGGCGGTTCGAATCCCCGCGGCGGGGTGTGCTCCCGTTGCTTGGTCCCAGCACCTGCCAACCTAGCAGTTTGAAAGCACCCCCAGGTGCAAGTAGATAAATAGGGACCGCTTACTGGCGGGAAGGTAAACGGCGTTTCCGTGTGGTGCGCTGGTTCGCCAGATGCAGCTTTGTCATGCTGGCCACGTGACCCGGAAGTGTCTCCGGACAGTGCTGGCCCCCGGCCTCTTAAGTGAGATGGGCGCACAACCCTAGAGTCTGTCAAGACTGGCCTGTACGGGCAGGGGTACCTTTACCTTTACCGGTGCTTCCAGACTGTCCATATTCTACAGGTGGGAGACAAGCGCATAGTGGAACTTTAAGTTTGCACATTGAGGCCCCAATCCTAGGCAGTGTAGTTTCTTAAGGGTGCTGAGGGTTGTTGGGAGATTCCCTATTCCAGCCCACAGAGCTACAATTCCCACAGTGGTTTAGCAACCAATCCTTTTTCCTAGGGTTCTCTGCAGGAAGCCATGGCTGTTTGAAGTGGTATGATACTGCTTTAATGTGCACAGTGCAGATGGGGCCTATATCTCCGCAAGGCTCCCTATCTAAGCATGGCTCTGGTCAGTGTGTCTTCCACGTTACAGCCGCTCTGACAGGCAAAAGAGGTATTAGGGCATGAGGAGGAGGAGGAGGAGGAGGGGTCTTGTCCAACCTTCCGAAGCCACAAAGAACAAGGCTCCATCTATAGGGTTGCCAGGAATTCCTGCTCGGCCACCAATATCATCTTACCTGGCACAAGTTTAGCTCTTTTACTTTCCTAGAAGCACCTATCAAATGCAGCTGGAAGAGTCCAGTCCTGTGTAGGAGGGCCATTTAGGTATTGCCAAAAGGGAGGAAATCATACCTTGCAACATCTTGCTGATCAAAATGCTCATATGTGGTTTTTTTGGGGTCCTGAGCTCTTGCAGGAGGTAGCAAGACTAAAAAACGAGTGTCGTTTGGTCAGGCACTTTGGCGAAAGCCAGCTAACTTGCATCAAAGCGCTGGACCAAAAACTGGGACATTCCGGGATTCAATCCGGGACGGCTTCTGTAATTTCAGGATGTCCCACTCAAATAGGGACGGTTGGGCGGTATGCGGAATGCACCCCTCATGCACACACAGCAAAGGGAGAAGAGGATGCAGATTTGCATGCAATCTGCATATGCTACTTTATATAGAGAGGTGCAGATTTAGATGTAATTATGATCATTTACTTGATTATAGATAATAACACTGAGCTCTCTTAGAATCGTAGAGTTGGAAGGGGCCTTGAGGGCCATCTTGTCCAATTCTCTGCAATGCAGGAATATTTGCAATGGAAGAACCTTTTGCCCAACTTGAGGCTGAACCCATGAATCCTAGAATTGTAGAATTGGAAGGTACACCAAGGGTCATCTAGTCCAACCCCCTGCAACACAGGAATCTCGACTTGATCATACATGACAGATGGCCATTCAACCTTGGCTTAGAAACCTCCAAGGAAGGAGAGTCCCCAACCCTCCGAGGGAGACCGTACCGCTGTCAAACAGCTCTTATTGTCAGAAAGCCTTTTCTGTATGTTTAGTCGGAATCTCTTTTCTTGTAACTTGAATCCATTGGTTCGAGTCCTGCCCTCTGGAGCAGGAGAAAACAAGCTTGCTCTGTTTTCCATTTGACAGCCCTTTAGATATTTGAAGATGGCTATCGTATCTCCTGCCAGCCTCCTCTTTTCCAGGTTAAGCATACCCAGATCCTTCAACCGTTCCTCATCCAGAACCAGTGTGGCGTAGTGGTTAAGAGCGGTAGACTCGTAATCTGGTGAACCGGGTTCGCGTCTCCGCTCCTCCACATGCAGCTGCTTGGGCTAGTCACACTTCTCTGAAGTCTCTCAGCCCCACTCACCTCACAGAGTGTTTGTTGTGGGGGAGGAAGGGAAAAGGAGATTGTTAGCCGCTTTGAGACTCCTTCGGGTAGTGATAAAGCGGGATATCAAATCCAAACTCCTCCTCCTCCTCCTCCTCCTCCTCTTCTTCTTCTTCTTCTTCTTCTTCTTCTTCTTCTTCTTCTTCTTCTTCTTCTTCTTCTTCTTCTGGCTTGGTTTCCAGACCCTTGATCATCTTGGTCTCCTTCCTCTGCACACGTTTCAGCTTGTCAACATCCTTTTAAAATTGTGGTGCCCAGAATTGGACAAAGTATTCTAGACAAACAAGAAGCACAATCAGAGTTCAAGGACGCATTCCAGCCTAGGAAAAAACACTCGAGAAGGATGCAAATCAGGACTAGGGAGGGCTGTGGCCTAGGGTTGCCCCTGTAGACGAGACAGAGAGCCTGAGGGGAGGCTGCATTTGGTTCTCAGGCTTGATGTTCCTCATCCCTGATCTACATGGAGGATTGGATTACAGCTATGGCTTCACCAAGTTCCAAGCCTTCCCTCTTTCTCTCTATGTTTATAGAGACTTTGGGAAAGCTATTGCTTCAAGAACGCTGCCTTTTAAGCAAAGCTCCCCATAAAAGAAATCACATAGACGTTACTTATCATTCATCTTCATGCCTTTGTTGTCAGTAGTCCAAACAGTGGTTGCTTTGTTACATCCCCCTCCCCACACCAAAAGAAGACATCTAAGCAGTCTTTCTGATTTCCCAATTAAACAATTTACAGTAGCAGGCATCTCACCCCCTGTGTTCTGCGGCGTATGATCCTATTAAGGGCTGATGGGCTTTCTGGAAAAGTTTTGTATCAGCCTGCCTGAGTGTTTAAATCCTTTAACGGTGCTATTAATTCTAATCTGTGGTGATTTTTGCTGCTTAATTTATATGTCTGCTCAATGACTCATCCCTTCAGGAATTCCTCAGAAGCCCCATGTACCCTGCTGCAAATGACAAAAAAAGGAGAGAGAAGCAAAAACTCTATTTATGATGTTTTTTTTGCTTGATCGTTGCTATAATGCAGGGATGTCCAACAGGTGGATCGCGATCTACTGGTCGATTGCGGTGGGTCCGTGGTAGATCACGGTCAATTGCGATATCCTCCCCTCCCCAAAGAAAGCTCAACAACTTTGGGTCCCTAAAAAAAGTTCAATAACTTTGGGTCCGTAAAAGAAAGCTCAACAACTTTGTCAATCCAATGGGTAGACCACTGGCAGTTTTTTTTATAGTGGGAGTAGATCACAGTCTCTTGTAAGTTGGACAACCCTGCTATAATGCAAACAGATCTGAATGCCTAAGTCTATTAAGTCTATCATGGTGTATGGGTTGTTAGGTGAGGGGTAGTATCTCTGCTGGGGGACATGTCATGCCCCTTCTGGGGTAGTTGGTCCACCTTTGGTCCCTATCCTGCACTCAGCTCTCATTTGTGGCTCCTGGAAGCTGCCAGTATGTGAAATAGCCACATCCCAAGGAACAGGTTCGACTGGCCGGCTAAACCAGGTGCGGTCAGCTGATGGGTCTCAGACGCTTAGTGAGTTAGTGAGTCTTCCCCTACATGCAGAAACAAGCCCTGGCGGATTGAGTGAATGAGGCCAAAAGTGGGTCCAATGATTAAGATGGCAGCTTCTGCACATGCTGTAGAGGGAAGTGAGGGGCAGATGGGCCTCGTCCACCTGGGAAGGTAGCCCATCAAGGAGAAGGAAATATCTGATCCTAAACCTCCACTGCCTTGTGGGATATCTTCAGGAGAAGAAAAGGCTCAGGAGTGAACCCTACACAAATCCAGAGTGGAGTCCCTAAGATGGTTGGATGACGCCTTGTATGCCCCCTTCCGTCAACTCCTGTGGCCCAACTGGTGCCAAACGCCTTGCTCTGCTTTCCCTTGGACCACATCGGTCATGAAGGTTCACTGGGTGGCTTTGGGCCTGACCTACCTCACAGGGTTGTTGTGAGGGTAAAATTTGGGAGAAGGAGATGTGGGCATACCACCTTGAGCTCCTTGGAAGAAAGGCGGGATATGAATGTAATAAATAATCATCATAATAACAGGCTACAACCCAATGCATACAACTATTGGGGTAGAATAGCTGGTGCTTTGCAGAGCAGCATTTTAAACGAGAAAAGTTTCTGCCCAAGGAGGTGACAATAGATAGAGGAGTCGGAGTCACGGTGGAACAGGAGGCTCGCTTTACTTGTGTATGGAAGATCCCTGCAGGGTTGTGTGTGTTACTGTAGTAAGCAGGGGTATTTGTGTATTTGTGACCCTCTAGATCAGGAGAAGACTCCCTGGAGAAGACACTGATGCTGGGAAAGATGGAGGGCACAAGGAGAAGGGGGCGACAGAGGACAAGATGGTTGGATAGTGTTTTCGAGGTTACCAGCATGAGTTTGACCAAACTGCGGGAGGTAGTGGAGGACAGAGGTGCCTGGCGTGCTCTGGTCCATGGGGTCACGAAGAGTCGGACACGACTAAACGACTAAACAACAACAAAGATCAGGCATAGGCAACCTCGGCCCTCCAGCTGTTCTGGGACTACAATTCCCATCATCCCTGACCCCTCGTCCTGTTAGCTAGGAATCATGGGAGTTGTAGTCCAAAAACTTCTGGAGGGCCAAGGTTGCCTATGCCTGCTCTAGATCTTGCTGGGCTTCCAAACCCACATCAGCCCAGCCAGACTGGCCAGTGACCAGGGATGTCAGAGGTTTTAATCCCCACAGCCCTGACTTGCAGCCTTACAATTCTCCGATTTTTCTAGAGGTGAGAGGACTGCTGCGGTGTTTATAGCTGCTCACTCAAACGCAAGTTAAAGAAATATTTGTTCTAAATGTAAATTGATCACTCTGGCTTGATGTTTCTATTTTGAGATGCAGATGGTTGTATATATAGATATAGATATATGTGATGTAAAAATAGACTACACTTGTCATTTCATTTCAATAAGGAGAAAAGGGATGTGGGAAGCCCTTTGCTGACAGAAGCCATATGGTGAAAGCTGACCACTTGTCATTTTAACACTGTGCAAGTATTTGAATTATTAGATATTCAAGCATGCATGATTTTTGTATGATTGAGCTATGGGTGCATTTTAATGTTGTAGTTTGTTTTTTGTTTGCTTTTAAAGCGTGACATATAACAGAGATGAATCAAGCCCATGGAAATGTTTTCTGGCATAGTTGCGAATAAGTCTGGACTTCAGCCAGGGGACCAAATGTATAAAACCCTCCTCCTGCAACAGCTACTTATTTAAGGCAACCTTACACAACAAGGATGTGATTATTTAATAGCTGAAGACACATCTACGGGGGACATGTTGTACTTAGCTTTGTCCTGGGGGAAGCAACTAGAGGACAATCCTGTGACCATCCAATGTGTTCTCTTGTTGCCATTGTAAATGCAACAGCCGGGAGCATTCAGTTTGCACCCCAAGGGTTAATTCTATTGTCAGTAACTCAGCCAGCCGAAAGGGTGGGTGGGTAGAAGTGTTACTTAGCAACCAGGTAGAGTGGCATGATCATCTGCTGAGGCAGCACATGCTCTGATTGGCTGTGGAGTTCTGGCCCTCAGGACTCTTTCCGCAGCCAAACACCCCTCACCAACTTTGCCTTATGTCCTCCTTGCATGTTTTTGTCTGGCAGGAGTATGTCCTTGAACTTTGGCAAAGCTGCTTTCTTGCTTGAATGGAGGAAAGAGAGGGATGTGTGCATAGATGAACATGTCGCCCTGGGCTTGGGTCACACCCAAACCATACATTTAGAGCACATTGCTTTGCCCTGAGAATCCTGGGAACTGTAGTTTGTTAAGCGTACTGGAAATCATAGCTCTGTTAGGGGAATAGGAGTCTCTTAACCACTCTCAGCACCTTACAGGTTCCCATCATGCTTTGGGGGAAGCCATGACTGTTTAAGTGGTACAATGAGTTCTTTAAATGTATCGTGGGGATGTGGGCTCAGAGAGCCCAGCCTGAAACTATTTGAACTTTGGATAACTATCCTGGCCTCTGTGGCTTCTGCCCCTCCACCGCTCGCTTCATCTCCGTGACCCTCAAGCCATGCGCTGAAGTCCTTTCATATGTCACTTTTGGACATCAGTAGCGAAAACATGAAGAAGTGTTATTTGCTCGGGGTTTTCGTAGAACTGCCAGCTTGGTGGTTTCATATGAGCAGATAGAAGCTTCACTGGGCCAATAGCCACATGAAAGGCATTTTGTGCCCTTAGGATAAGGAATAAAGGATTGGCTCAGATATCTCCCTACTTAACCTCCCCCCCCCTCTCCAGTTTCCAGCAACTTCAGTGGAAATGGCAAAGGAACCCCCCCTCCCAATTGGGAACTCTGCAGCCCACATTAAAAACGTTCTTTAAATCACATTGACATATTCCTTAAGTCATTTTTCATGTATTTATTTTTTAAGTCTGAATTTATCTCCTTTTAAACCTCCTTTCCAATAAGCCTTTGAAAAACACGCTAGTGTGTAATTACAGGGGTTAGATGGATTCCCCTCCTCTCTTTTTCTTTGGCCCTTGAAAGTTTTCCCCATAGAAAGTTTCTTAATCTTTGGAGATTAATGTTTAGTTTCCAAAAGTCCCACACTTTCATGACAAATTAAATTAAGATTAGGGATAACTTGGAAGGAGTGGGGGGAAAGAAACGAACCACGCAAATCACACGCCAGCCATTAAGCCAGGGGAAATATAGGGAGCTGTGTCCCAGGGGTGTCCAATTCATGTGAGTAGAAGCCACGCATGGCAAGAAAACCACACTTCTTTGCCTCTTTTTCTCTCATTCCTTTGCAGAAATGGGATTTGTCTATTGGCTTTCTTTTTCAACAAAGCCCCGCAAACAACAGCCCAACCCAAGCGTCTGTTCAGCAGCCTCAGATTTTGTAGTTGGAGTCAGTCTGTGCCCCACCATCCTAGGCCAGGTGGGGAAAAGGCCTGTGAGGCAGGGAACTGGTCTTCCAAGACTCACAGCCAAGTCACACATTGCCACCTAGGTGTGATCCGGAAGTGTAAGGAGCAGCAAGGATATGTGAGTCACTCATCCTTTAAGTTGACATTGGCCCAAAGAAGCATTTGAACAGGAAGTGCGAGTCATTTGAACTTCCTTCCTCTCCTGCTCCCATTAAGTAGTGTTCAGTGGCACTCTGAGTCATCCTGGCAAAAGAAATCCCTGCCTTCTTTCACTGAGCAAGGACCCAGTTGGAATGGCTTGGCTAGGGACCAGCTCCAAGTAGTTTGTAGACATATCTGTACCTACTTCTGGGCACCTACGGCAAGAGAAGAAGTCATAGGAGAAGGCAGGGTGACTAGGAGATAGCAGGGAGACAAGACACAAAGGGATAAGTGACTTGAAATGTGTCTATTGTGTGTATATGTGTTTGTATAGGGGACAGGCATTTGAGGGGAGAAGTTGTGGCATCACAAGAAGAGGACTTTCCAGAGGGATGAATGTACTGTGGTGTCTTCTTTCTGGTTAGAAATTATTGTCCATGTTAACGTTGTTAACGTTGTTCTGGGGGAAACTGTTGATAGTTGTGGATGTTCATGCACACTTAAATTATATTCTTGTCATGTGGAGACTAACACATGGGCCACAGAAGTGGACCTTGTGAGCACTTGTGGTGGCTGAGAGACTTGTCTGGAAGGACAAACGCCCACCATCTATGACTCTGTAGTCAGAAGATCTCACTGCTCTTTCTACATTCCCAACACATGGCTTATAAGCATCAGTTGTCGTTTCCCAGAGATATAGAGTGTAAAACCGCTCTGGAATTGTAACTCTGTGAGGGGACTAGGGGTATCCTAACGTAGGGTTGCCATATTTCAAAAAAGTAAAAACCAGGAAACCCCGAAAGTTGTTCAGCTGTTTTTAGGAGGACCCCAACATTGTTGAGCTTTTTAAAGGAAAACCTCAACGTTGTTGAGCTTTTCTTTACAAAAATGCCCAAAACTCACGATTTTTAAAAATTAGACTTTCCTAAGATCTAGGACAAAGTGATGCCTTTCAGAAATCCTCCCCCCCCCCCCCCGGCGTCAATTTCATCTTTGAAAGCCAAGCAACTCCCAGCAAACTACAGTTCCCAAGATTCTTTGGGGGTAACCGTGACTGTCTAAAGCAGCATGATGCTTCTTCAAATGTCCAGTTCAGGTGGGGCCTAGGTGCTCCCTTCAACTTGTCACAAGGAAGATGAAGATCTTTCTGTTAGAATTTCTGGCTCCGTTATTGCAGTCATAGGATTTTTATCTATCACATGACGATATATGTTTTGACTCCACAGAGTGGGAAGTGACGGAGATAGGATGTTTGTGTTACTGTGTTCCGTGAAGTGGAACTATTGTCCTTCGTTCTTTTTCTCTTTGCTGTCTGATGCTAGAGAGAGAGGGAGCCATGTTGCAATGCTCCGTGTGTGTTTATATGTATATGAAGTAGATTAGCCAAAATGCTGAGTTGCTGAGGTCTGTCACGCATGATGCTCAAACTCTGCGGATCCCTAAGTGTGCCGGTGTCTGTTGGCATCGGTTGCTGTGATGTTCGGGCTGAAGGAAGTTTATGAAGCTCCTGAACGATTGACCAGGAGGGAGAGAACATGCCAGTTGGGCATGTGTCTCTGCCAGGGTCCTACTTGAGTGTAGGTTGAGCTCCTTACACTTTCTGCCATGCAAATGATTCTAGACACCATAAAAGAAAGCAAATGACTATGGTTTTGTTTGCTATTCTTTTGTCTATAGTAGGGACACATTTTCTGCATCTGGGGCCTCTTGGGATGGTCCTGATTTTAAACTTACTAATGTTTGGACACCCACCCCACGCAACAGAAATGGAAGGTTGTGGGGTGTTTGTACAGGTGAAAGAGTGTAACTCTTTGGAACTTGAAAAGCTTCAACAGACAGTTCCTGTTAGCCAAAGTGAGATGTGTACTTAGCTTTACTCTTTGAGAAGGAACTTACCATCAATCACAGCGGTTATCCGGATGCCAGGAGGTGTTTCCCCTCATATTTTGAGTTTCTATCATAAAGTCAAAGGGCTGGAAATGACTTTTTAGGTTCACTCTGTGGGTAGGTCCACTGGCTTCCCACCTCTAAAAGAGGTCCCTCCCATCTGGGTTTTTTTAAAATGTCCAAGAACTGTTTTTCCACCAATGAATCTATATAATGATCTTCTACATCAGCCTGAGGGAGAAAAAGGGAAATTCATGGGGGGATGTATGTAGCACCTCCAGCCAGTAGGTGGTGCTAGACTATTCCAACGCAAATGCTTCTTGAATGCTTTTGCCCCTGCTGTGATACGAGCAACATCGAGACTAAGGAGGAAGAGGAAGCAGACGGGCAGTGCCATGCGCTGGATAGGCTGCAAGTGAGAAGGAAGCCATGTGGAGGTTGGTTTAAGGCAGACGAGCTTGGAGAGGCTGTGGCCTGATGGACCACAAAGTAGTTGGCTGGGCCACAGTGGCGTAGCGTGGGGGGTACAGGGGGGGCCGGCCACACAGGGCGCAACATCTGGGGGGGGCGTGCTCGCACTCGCAGCTCTCTGCCCCTACCTGGCTCACTCACGCTCTCTCACTGCAGTGCTGGCTGTGCGAATCTGATCCGAGCCGCCGGGTCGCCACCCACTGTGGAGGGGGGGGGTGCCAGGCGTGTGGTTAGGGGGCACAATCCACGGGTTAGGGGGCACAAATTACTTGCCTTGCCCCGTGTGCTGACAACCCACGTTACGCCGCTGCTGGGCCATGGCTTCTGAGTAGGACTGAGAGGCATAGTTGGGCAGAACCTGGCACATGTGGATTGAAGCTGTCCTGACAGTAAGAGCTGTTCGACAGTGGAATTTGCTGCCAAGGAGTGTGGTGGAGTCTCCTTCTTTGGAGGTCTTTAAGCAGAGGCTTGACAACCATATGTCAGGAGTGCTCTGATGGTGTTTCCTGCTTGGCAGGGGGTAGGACTCGATGGCCCTTGTGGTCTATTCCAACTCTATGATCCTATGATTCTATGAAGCTTATTTTTCCATTAATGCTACTACCCCTATAGGAAAACCATCAATTTCTATGTATTGCAGTGTTGACCACTGGGTTCTCTTATTGGAGGATACCAATTCCCACCATATGGCTTGCTTCATAATAGCTACTTAAATTTGGAATGCGCCAACCGCCAACCAATGGGTGGAGGTATATATATATATTAATAATGTGGCTGAGCCAGTTGAAATATAAATGTATCAAGTTTTTCTGCCATCCAGGAACCCCCCTCCATGCTTTTGGCTTTCCTCCCTTGCCGCTCAAAGTTCTCCATCGCCACATCCCCATCAGCTTCATAAATCTCTCTGTTAGGAAACGATGTTTGATACTGAATTGTTTTGCTTTTACACCGTCTCTTCCTGCTTTGTTGCCTGTAGTCACCCCCTGGAGCCATTCAAAGAGGATCCTGTCCCTACAGACGCATGTCAAATCATGTTGCCTGATGTTCTTGCTGCATTTGGAAGCACCAAAAGATGGTGTGGGGAGGGAGAGGGAAGAGAAGAGAAAAACCCTAACCCCTTAATTTAATTTTTTAAAAAAATCATATCAGGCTGTTTCATAATTATGGTAATATATAATCTTGAGCACTTAACAAGGCTCTCCCTGGAGTCATGGAGGACCTGAACAAGGCATTGTTTGGGAATGATAAATTAATGAATGTTTATACATTGCTTTGAACATGCAAAGGGGGAAAGGGTGCCAAATAAAAAGATTGACACCAGCTCTGTAAAAAAAAATAAGATCCAGCTCTTAAGTGAATCAAAGTATTAGCTTGCCTTTTGGGCCCTCTGCTGCCCTAGAAGAGACCAGCCGGGCACTGAATGATTTAAAGTGTTGGTGCTGACCTTTAAAGTCCTAAACTCTTTCTGGGACCCCACCAGTGTGGTGTAGTGGTTAAGAGTGGTGGACTCGTAATCTGGAGAAGGAGTGAAGGACATATCAACGTTCTAGGTGTCTGTATAGGCTGTCCTAAACAAAAAAAGCTTTTACTAGGCACAGACAAGAGTATAGTGATGGCACCTACCTGATGTCAATAAGCAGGGAGTTCCGAAGTGTGGGAGCTGCCACACTAAAAAGTAAATATATGGGGTAAGGCGATCTCAGAGGTAAACTGATCCCAAGCTCTTAGGGGCTTTATCTACTAATAGTGGCAGTAATAATAGCTTAATTCTCCAACCAGATGATGTGTGCACTAATTTGTATACCAGGGGGAAAGTCTGTACAAAAATGCACACATCACCTAAATGCACTATATTGGGCAAAAACTGTCTTGCAAAAATATGCTTGTTAGGCAAAATCGCATACAAAAATGTGTATACTGGGAGACGTTTGCACCAAAATGTTGATGAATTTTCATGTTGCAATCAGATGTTGAAATGTGGAGAATGGAATTCAAGACTGGGAAATGGAGAAAAAATAAAACTGACAGATTTGTGCATCCTTACTGCTGCTATAGTCTAAAATCTCCAGGGAGCAACTGGAATAGTGCAACATTACCAATTCAGGCAGGGGTTGGTAACAGATTTGTTTAAGAGGGTTCGTGTGTGTATATGTATGTTTATACTATATATACAAACATCTATCATCTATCTATCATCTATCTATCATCTATCTATCTATCTATCATCTATCTATCTATCTATCATCATCTATCTATCTATCATCTATCTATCTATCTATCTATCTATCTATCTATCTATCTATCTATCATCTATCTATCATCTATCTATCTATCTATCTATCTATCTATCTATCTATCTATCATCTATCATCATCTATCTATCATCTATCTATCTATCTATCTATCATCTATCTATCATCTATCTATCTATCTATCTATCTATCATCTATCTATCTATCTATCTATCTATCTATCTATCTATCTATCATCTATCTATCTATCTATCTATCATCTATCTATCTTTCTATCTATCATCTATCATCTATCATCTATCTATCTATCATCTATCTATCTATCTATCTATCTATCTATCTATCTATCTATCTATCTATCATCTATATCTATCTATCTATCATCTATCTATCATCTATCATCTATCTATCTATCATCTATCTATCTATCTATCTATCTATCTATCTATCTATCTATCTATCTATCTATCAATCATCTATCTATCTAATCTATCTATCTATCTATCTATCTATCTATCTATCTATCTATCTATCTATCTATCATCTATCATCATCTATCTATCTATCTATCTATCATCTAATCTATCATCTATCTATCTATCTATCTATCATCTATCTATCTATCTATCTATCTATCTATCATCTATCTATCTCAATCTATGCCACTC
This sequence comes from Podarcis muralis, assembly GCF_964188315.1. NCBI lineage: Eukaryota > Metazoa > Chordata > Lepidosauria > Squamata > Lacertidae > Podarcis > Podarcis muralis. The sequence continues at coordinate 43,266,750 of NC_135668.1, forward strand.
CTGTCAGGCCTGGAACATGTCTTCTCTTAGTCCAAGGGAGCTGAGGGGATTCTGGAAGTTGAATTGCACTTACTGGAAATGTGGGCAGTTAATTCACCAAACCTAATACGTAAACTGAAATGTGGGGATCAAGAGGTGCATCATATTCTTCCTCACCCTCCTTAAATTGCACACCAGGAAAGCGGGAGGCCTTCTAAAATCTGGCAATTTTGGGCACCAGAAAACATTGCAAAATTGCACTTTGAAGAACCAATCACACATTCCTTTTGATGGAGCCTTTTAGAGAATTTGGTGTAAACTTTCGTGGGATGGAACATGCATTGCATAAATAGTGTTCTGTTCTGCGGCTGTTTATTACTTCTGCATAAATATATATATGTGTGTGTGTGTGTTTTCCAGACACTCTTCCTGATCCTCTCAGTTAATCTTCAGATCGAAGAAAGCTTTTGCCTAAAACAAATAAATCACTCTTCCTGATCAAAATCTTGCCCTTTCAGACCCCATGGTTCCCTTCTTTTCAACGATGAAATTTCTCAAAGTTCAAGCCAGATTCCTGACGCCAACTGGAGTGTGGTTCTTTTGTTCTGTATTCCTGGACTGCTGAAAAGTGCATTCGACGGGTTTTGTAGTCATCCCCTTTAAAGCTGTTAAGACCTGCGGTAGCGCAGGATGAATGCCCCGGCGCTGGGCGCTGCTTTACAAGAGGGGGCTGGTTTAACTGATCTTCTCAGTTGGATGTTAGGTGGACCTCTGAGCCATCTCTGATTTCAAGGAGGAATTCCTGAAGAATGGGCCTTCGATTAGGACTGTCCAAAGCAAGGCGAAAATGTCACACCCGCTCTCAGCCCCCCCGACTCCTTGGAATAAAGTCTTCAAAGACAAAGCAATAGATGCATCAGTGAGCAAGTTGACATCTAAATGGGAAGAGGGGAAAGCAGGCAAACTTCTCAGTGTCTCATTCATTCGCTTCCACCTCTTGCATCATCTGTGCATTGCTTATATAAGATCGTTAAAGCTTCTCTTTTAAATTAACATGCTGGAGGGATAACTCAGGTTTTACAATCTGCAGCAACACAGGTTTCCTTTTTTTTTTTTGGTTATTAATCAGCAAAATTAAATTATTGCTCTACTCGTGGAAAAGCTCCAGTCTGGTTCGTTAATTGGATCATATATTTAACCTGTTCCAGACTGCTAAGACTTGTTCTGGATGAGACTGAAGGCAAAGACGAATGCTTTTCATCTCGGAGGCTCTCTGCCGATAAAACGTGTTCTATTATCGCACCTGGAATTATCGAGCTCAAGTTTATTGAGAGCAGGATTTACATCTGAAGTGAATCTAAATTGTTATGTCTTTCTTGCCTGCAATGCTTCCTTTGAACCCTGCCTGAGAGAGAGAGAGAGATTGTGGAGGTTTGGACTTGGACTGTAACAAGAGCACTGCTGGATCAAGCCCAAAGGTCCACTTCCTGTTTCCCAGAGCGGCCAACCAGAAACCTCTGGGAAGCCCACAAGCAGAACCAGAATGAAGCAGCCCTTTCCTTACCTCCCAGCAGCTGATATTCAGTGGCATCCTCCTCTCGAACATGGAAGCTCTATATAGCTGTCATTGATAGGGTTTTCATATTCCACGAAATTGCTTTTACAGCCATGTAAACTAGTGGCCATTGGGATGCGGGTGGCACTGTGGTCTAAACCACAGAGCCTAGGGCTTGCCGATCAAAAGGTCGGCGGTTCGAATCCCTGCAACGGGGTGAGCTCCCGTTGCTCGGTCCCTGCTCCTGCCAACCTAGCAGTTCGAAAGCACGTCAAAGTGCAAGTAGATAAATAGGTACCACTCCAGCTGGAAGGTAAACGGTGTTTCCATGCACTGCTCTGGTTCGCCAGAAGCGGCTTAGTCATGCTGGCCACATGACCCGGAAGCTGTACTCCGGCTCCCTTGGCCAATAAAGCGAGATGAGTGCCGCAACCCCAGAGTCGGTCACGACTGGACCTAATGGTCAGGGGTTTCTTTACCTTTACCTTTAAACTAGTGGCCTCAGCCTTTTGTGGTGGTGGTGGATTCATGATCTACTACAGCCGGGAATGGAGAGCATGCTGCTCTCCAGATGTTTTTTGGGCTAGGCCTATCATCCCTGACTATTGGGCCTTGCTGGCTTGGGCTGATGGATGCTGGAGCAAAAGAACATCTGGAGTACCACAATCTCCATCTTTGCAATGTGTGACGCGGAGATGCAAAAGTAGGTGCAATTCTGAGATTAGGGCCATGCCTCACCATTCACAGGAAGTAGCTTGTTGAGAGGTTTAAAACATTTACGTACTCTTTTTGTTGTTGTGAAAAAGCTTGACACCTCCAGGCAGGACAGGGAAAGACCACTGCCCCCCCCATGAAATCTTGTGAAGGGAGCATAGAACCCACCAGCACTTTGCCTGGAGAAGATCCCAGGCTTGGTGTTTGGCCTCTCCAGTTGGAAGGAGTCAATGCCGTGCGAGGAGAAAGAAGGAAGAGAGATAGCTCAATGGTAAACCGTCTGCTCTGCATGCAGAAGGAGCTGATAAGGCCAAGGTCGCAGGTTCGATCCCTGCATATTCCTGCATTGCAGTGGGTTGGAATAGATGATCCTCAGGGTCCCTTCCAACTACAGCTCGACGATTTCCATGAATCCCTGGCATTACAGGTAGGGCTGGGAAACAGACTCATGTCTGAAAGCTGCTGCCGGTCTGTGTAGACAATACTAAGCTCGATAGACACATGGTTTCACTCAATATAAGGCAGCTCCGAAGTCCCCTTTCTTCTCCAAGCTACACAAATGCAACCCTTTCCCCAAAGGTCAAACTCTCTAGGCCTTTTGTTTTCAGGGCTCCACTTTAGATTTGCACCCCCCCCCCCGGTGGTTCTGTATCTTTCTTGAAGTGCTGCAAAAGAGAAATGGAAATTCTATTGACTCTTCAACAGCTGACATTTAGGTTGCTCTAACTACTTTGTGTACCCGTGGCATAATTTGGGTGCCCTTAAAAGCCTGTGTGTGTGTGTGTGTGTGTGTGTGTGTGAAACGCAGCCGTTTGGAATTTTAAAGCCACTAATTAGAGGGAATCGACTCTTGCTGCTTTCATCCCGGGAGCTGCAAAGCTGCTGGAAGGAATAAAAGGGGAAAGACAGTGTGCATTGAAGTTCCCCGACAGCTGGGCACCGTGGGCTGGCATCTAGGAGAGAAGGGCACTTTCTTCATGCAAATTTCTGTGGGAGCCGAGCACCCATAGAAAAGCTAGTCCCCGCATTTTACCTCTTAGCCAGAAAGCCCTGCAGGTACACAGCACCTTTGGTGTGAAGATCTCTGCTCTTTGAATCCCAAGGCTCGCAGACCTTTTGGGAGGACTGTCTCTTCTTTTCCTCTGCAGGTAATTGCGATGGGTAATTACTGAAGTAATTGCCAGTGCGGCATGGCAATCTTTGAGCTGCGAACCAGCTTCTCAGCTGGTGGACCAATCTTCCCAAGGAAAGTGATTCACACTGAAAGAGGCAGCTGTCGGGTCGGGTTGGAGGAGTCGGGCGACGCGACCGTCTCTGCCCAAAGTGTTTGCTTTGTACTCGGTCCACGCAACCTGGCAGAACGTGCCGGATCGCAACCCTGACTGAAGACAATGGGGAGACTGAAGGCAAGAGAAAGAGGCATTTTTGCCTTCAGTGGACTTTTCAGATCGCAAAGCCAGTGGTTTCATGGGCAATGACCAGGACAGGAGCAGGCTTGTGGTGATAAATTCATGCATGGTGATAAATGCAAACCATAAGAACCCCTGCTGGATCAGGCCAAAGGCCTATTTAGTCCAACACTCTGTTTTTACAGTAGCCAACTTGATGCTTCAAAGGGAAGCCCTTCCCTTCAACAAAAGAAGAGCTTTTTTAAAAGTTCTTTTTTATGCTACTCCTTGTTCTTTAATACCTTATGAGGAGACTTGATGTCATCTTAGGAGGTTCACTGTGTAGAATAATAATAATAATAATAATAATAATAATAATAATAATAATAATAATAATTTATTTATATCCCGCCCATCTGGCTGGGTTTCTCTAGCCACTCTGGGCGGCTTCCAACAGACTATTAAAATACAATAATCTATTAAACATTAAAAGCTTCCCTAAACAGGGCTGTCTTCAAATGTCTTCTAAAAGCCTGGTAGTTGTTTTTCTCTTTGACATCTGGTGGAAGGGTGTTCCACAGGGCAGGTGTCACTACCGAGAAGGCCCTCTGCCTGGTTCCCTGTAACTTGGCTTCTCGTATTGAGGGATCCGCCAGAAGGTCCTCGGTGCTGGACCTCAGTGTCCAGGCAGAATTATGGGGATTGAGACACTCCTTCAGGTATACTGGACCGAGGCCGTTTAAGGCTTTAAAGGTCAGCACCAACACTTTGAATTGTGCTTGGAAATGTACTGGGAGCCAGTGTAGGTCTTTCAAGTCCGGTGTTATGTGGTTTTGGCGGCCGCTCCCAGTCACCAGTCTCTCTGCCGCATTCTGGATTAATCGTAGTTTCCGGGTCACCTTCAAAGGTAGCCCCACTTGGAGCGCATTGCAGTAGTCCAAGCGAGAGATAACTAGAGCATGCACCACTCTGGCGAGACAGTCTCAGCCTGTGTACCAGATGGAGCTGATAAACAGCTGCCCTGGACACAGAATTGAAACTTGTACTAGAGCCTTCTGGGTAGTGCCATCATTCTTTGGAATTCCCTGCCCAGAGGAGCTCATCTGGTCAACTCTAGGGTTGCTATATCTCCAAAAGTGGAAACCAGGACAGAGTTGTTTCTATTTTTTAGGGGGACCAAAGTTGTTGAGCTTTTTTGGCAGTCCTAGTCAACTCAGTGCCCACCTTTTAGGACATGCTGGGTCTTCTTTGTGGAAGATCTCATAAGCTACACCCCCCAGTCCTGACTCATACTGGCTCTAATTTTTGAAAGTAGTTATATTACACAGGGGTAGGCAGTGGAGGTTGGTGTACTGGGGCAAATGGGGCGCTTGCTCCACCAACCTCAGCATGCCTTCCTACTTATAAGCAGCACAAAGGCGGGGGCTGTCTGTATGTCAACTTCTCCTTCTTTAATCTCAGTTTTGGCCCTTGTAGACTCCAGCAGGGAGGAGGATGCATGGAGGTTGCTGGGTGGAGGAGAGCGGACAGTAAATAAATAATAAATACTTAACTAAAATGAGAAATAACCAGAATATTTGAAACACAGCAAAGAGCAGTTGAAAAAAAAAGTGGCTTAGTCATGCTGGCCACATGTACGCCGGCTCCCTCGGCCAATAAAGCGAGATGAGTGCCGCAACCCCAGAGTCGGCCACGACTGGACCTAATGGTCAGGGGTCCCTTTACCTTTTTATATTTTTTTGGGGGGGGGGGCTGGAACAGTTATACACCCAACGTCTGAGCCCAAAATCTACCTTTATCTGTAATCAATAAAGTTGCGTCCACTTCTGATGCAGATCATTGTCTGCTTGAGTTTATTAATCACATCTTAACATTTATTCACTGCCTGTTGGGCTGGGGTGAGGGTGGCACTGTGACTGGGCCTGCAACAAGCAAGCAAGCAAGCAAGCAAGCAAGCAAGCAAACAGACTTTGTGGTGAGTTCCCAGCCTTTTTTTTTCTAGAAAGAAAAAGCACTGGCAAAAGGTGCTGGTTACTTCACACCCTGCATTGTACAACTTTGGGATTTCTTATTTACAGAAATAGCTCTCTTAAATTGCAGTTGCCTATAAGAGCATTCTGAAGGATTTTAAGAAACACAGAGACATACAGCGGAAAAGCACATATAATCAGACAACGGGTGGCATTTCTTCCCTCCGAAATATGAGTAAGGACTTACAGGACCCATGAATGCTAATCCTATCCTAATACCTTTGGAATTTTTTCGTATATGATATGCAAATGCTGTCAGATAAAAAAGCCACGGTTCTTTGGGCTAAATTTGGACTAAACCTTTTCAGAGTCTTATATCCTGACCCAGAACCCAAATACTTGGATAGCAGCAGATGCTGCCCTCTTGACTTTTCTGGGATTACACCAAGCTCTTGGTCCTCCCCCCCCCCCCCCCCGTTTAGTTCCTTCAACATTTTCACCCTGTTCTCTCCACTTCAGGATTAAAGAAATGAGATATTTAATCCTTTATTTCTTCTTGATTTTTTAAAAAATGGATTTAACAAAAATCCTTGAGAGAAAACACACTTGCCACCTGTGGCTTTGCAACTAGATTCATTCTGAATGTGAAATGAGCACATCCCTTGGCCCAAAGTGAAGCTCAAGCTAGATATTTTATTTATTAAATTTGTATACCACCCTTCATCTGTAGATTTCAGGGCTTAAGTGTTTAAATCAATTAATTTTTGTTATGTAAATAGATTTCGTGGGGATGCTTGCGTAGTTTTGGCATTGGGAGGAGCGGACAGGAAGTTGTCATGGCTTCAGGGTCCAACTTCCTCTCTGTGGGGGATGAAACTATGGATTTGGAACAAGAGGGCAGTGCTTGCATGAAGCCTTTTATCGGAAGCTCCAGGATAGGCTGAGGCCATTCTGCCAACATATTTTTGACCTAAGGGGGTTGCATTTCTGCCCTTCAACCATGAGATCCAGCAGAACCCAATACAGTTGTACCTTGGATCCCAAATGCCTTGGTACTCAGACATTTTGGCTCCCGAACGCTGCAAACCCGGAAGTGAGTGTTCCTGTTTGTGAACGTTCTTTGGAACCTGAACATCCAATGGGGCTTCTGCAGCTTCCGATCGGCTGCAGGATCTTGCTGGATGCAGCCAATCAGAAACCGGGCTTTGGTTTCTGAACGTTTTGGAAGTCGAACAAATTTCTGGAATGGATTCTGTTCGACTTCCAAGGTATGACTGTAGCATGGGAGTCTACAGCTGCTGAAACAGACTATACCTTTTTAGCCCATGGGAGTTCTGCTACTGAGCAGGCTTGGTTCTGGTTAATTTGCTGCTGGAGCAACATTCCAACACTGCCCAGAACCTTCTGACTTCTGTCCCGCTCAGTACTACTCAGCGAACTCCCATTGAAATGAATAAGCCAACATTAGTCATGTGCATTGATTTTGATAGGTCTGTTCTGAGTAGGAGCAACATTGGATACAGACCTCTGCCTACAACAGCCATCACCTGGGGCAGAAGAGGAGTATAGCTATTTTTTGTTTCCTGCTACGTTTATGACAAAATTTGCCCTCCCAAAGCTTCTACATCAGTGGTTCTCAACCTGTGGGTCCCCAGATGTTGTTGGACTACAACTCCCATCATTCCTAGCCAGCATGACCAGTGGTCAGGGACAATGGGAGTTGTAGTCCAACAACATCTGGGGACCCACAGGTTGAGAACCACTGTTCTACATGCATGTCACTTGAAGTCCTTACTGTCTGGCACCAACAGAGGCTTCCATTAGTGTGCAAATGGTGGCTGTGGAGAGATTTGTGACAGTGTGAATGAGCCAGTCATCGTAGGCAGAACATCTGAACCCCTTGATGGGCACAGGTGGAGGCAATTTCCATATTCTGCTGCAGGTTAGGGAGTGCTAAAGTCCTGTACAGGCAGGTAGGAGCCTTTTCCTTGAGGTGTGCTTCAGTCACCATGACAAAGCTGTGAGAAAAATGAACAGGTCAGAAATACACACCCAGAGCCAAGAAACCAGTAGCGGAAGCACCATAGCTCAGTGGCACAGCCTCTGCTTTGCATACAGAAGGTTCCAGGTTCAATTCCCCGCAACTCTGGGTAGGGTTAGTAGTGCATGTTGCCAGAAAACCTGGAGATTTCCTGCCAATCATCATAGATAATACTGAGCAAGATGGACCAATCATCGGACTCTGTCTAAGGCAGCTTCCTGTGTTCCAGTGTGTTAGGAGCATGCCGTGTGGCGATAACCCCCATCACACGCCACAAACTGAGGACCACGCTAACATTTGCTCAGTTAATTGCTATTAACAAGTGTGTCCTTGTGTAGGCAGTTAATGATTCACCCATTTAGTTGATAGGCCCTTTTCATAACAGATTGGGAGCCCAATTGGGCGGTGAAAGATGATTGGGTTATTTGCTTAGCCCGCTGGCTTTGGCGGTTGTAACTGAGAAGGCTTAAGAGGCCGAGGCATTCAGGAATTCCCTGGATGCCTTCGCTAGCTCGTTAAGGGATGGATGTTTGTGTTTGATAAATGAGAGGATGATGCGGAGCAATTAGCATGGCAGGTTGAATGGTGCGGGGCTTCGTTATCTGCAAATGATAGAAGGAGGGGAGGATGGAATTCCACTGCCGGTTAAAGCCATGGGATTCTGGCAATGAGTAACTATTTTGTCTGTGATGCAACCCTGGGGGCCATTAGTGCCCTCTGTTCCCCACACAGCTATAAACACACCCACTTAGGTGGAATTCCATCTCAGATTTATGGCTTAAGGAACGCTGAACAGGGCTTTTTATTTTCTCCGCTCAGAATCTGCAAGGCGTGGCCGCGCACGATAGGAATGCTGAGTCCCCATGCGACAAAAAACTTGGGTGTTCATCCCACGCTATTAGATTTTGATTACCGTGCAGAGAGGTCAGCAGCCCACACCTACCTCAAAATAAAGCTTATAAACACCCATTTTATTGACCCCTGAAATATATTTCTATTGGGGGGACCCCCCTCCTAAACCCTAGAAATTAATTCATGGTTGGGTTTTGATTAATTGGGATGTGGGTGAATGTACAAGCTGCAGAATTGTTCCAGACAAGGAATCCCTGGGCTCGCAAACCAGCCTGCCAGACCTAGCAAAGGGGAAATCTATGAACGTGACAAAAGGTGTTGATGGGCCATCTGAGAGGAATCCTTAGGCCTGGGGAGACAGATGTTGTCAGGGTAACTGGGTGTGAGGTGACAGGAAAAGGGAGTCTTGAGCAAGGGTTGCTGGGAAGAAGGAGGAGGAAGAAATGAAATCCATCTTGGGCAGGCTGGCTGAAGGCTGCCCGCCTTGGACTCCAGGGATGCAGTCTTGTAGGGTCCGAGTCCCTCTTGAAATGACCATGCTATAAGATCTGGACTCCCTCCATGAAGACTGAAGGTGTAAACGGGTGAATAAACCATATTTCTTTCCTTTTTTATTGGGTTTTATAAACAAGAATAAAGGTAAAGGTGCCCCTGACCATCAGATCCAGTCACGGACAAGTCTGGGGTTGCAGCGCTCATCTCGCTTTACTGGCTGAGGGAGCTGACGTTTGTCCGCAGACAGTTTTTCCGGGTCATGTGGCCAGCATGACTAAGCCGCTTATGGTGAAACCAGAGCAGTGCACGGAAATGCCGTTTACCTTCCCGCCAGAGTGGCACCTATTTATCTACTTGCATTTTGACATGCTTTTGAACTGCTAGGTGGGCAGGAGCAGGGACTGAGCAACAGGAGCTCATCCCGTCGCGGGGATTTGAACCGCCAACCTTCTGATCGGCAAGCCCTAGGCTCTGTGGTTTAGACCACAGCGCCACCCGCGTCCCAACATAAACAAGAATACTATAATACAAATAGGTATACCAAGTTTTCTCACTCCATTGGTGTATCACAAAAAATAGCATAATAAACGTGGAAAAATATCTACAACATATGTTCCATTATTAGTGGTCAATGTATAGGTTCATGAATTGGTTTAAACAATTAGGAAGAAGAATTAAAAAGGGGGGAGAGGGGTTGGGGGGAATGGCGAGTGGGGTGGGGTGGAATAAACCATATTTCTTAAAGCTACGACAGTCTCCGCTGTGTCTCGATTCTCCAGAGGAACACGGAGTACCTGGAACCCCACGGACTCTTGCTACTGCTCGGCAGAGAGTGGGAGTGGTACCCGACTTTTGTAACGCTACAATGCTTTCCTGTTCAAAAGATATTATCCAAAGCAGCTTGCCAAAGTCAACATAGGATAATAAGAACACAGCGAAACGAGAAAATTGCACTGGCAAAGTGGTCCGCTCCTTTGCACCCCAAGTGCTTTTGCTTGCCAGGATGGAGGAGAAACAGGAGTGTTTGTAGAAACTAGCCTACTGTACAGAGCTCATCCTTGAGGTTTTGGCCTGGCTGGAATGTGGCCTTGGACCCCAACGATGCTGCTTGCTTGCCTTGAGAGAGGACAGAGAGGGGTGTGTTTTGCTCCAGGGCATGTGTTGCTCCGCCCACTTTGCCTCTGGCCACGCCCACCACTGTCATGTGACCCTCAGAAGGCTGTCTAGAAGGGAACGAGTCCTTCAGGTGTAAAGTTTCCCCACCCTGACGTGGGGCAAAGCTTCCCTACACGCTCCAAAATGCACTTTGCCCCATCAGAATCCTCCATATTTCTTTATTCAGCCGCCCTGAGCCCGACCTTGGCTGGGGAGGGCGGGGTATTTATTTTTATTATTATTATTATTATTATTATTATTATTATTATTATTATTATTATCCTGGTGCCATCACTGAATGAGAGAGTGTGTGGCAGAGCACAGTCTTGAGCAAAGCTGTCAACTTACAGATTTGAAAATAAGGGACCAGCAGCCTTGAAAATAAGGGACCAGCAGCCAAAATAAGGGACCTGCAGCCTCACCTGTTCCAGGCACTCCAGTCTTCCCGTCCTCCTGCAGTCTGGTCAAACTCATACTGGTAGCTTCGAGAACACTGTCCAACCAACTTTGTAACCAGAGGTTCAACTGAATAGAATCTGAATCATATGCACCACAAGGCCTATGCAGCCTCAACTTAAGATGGCTCCCTGGCCTGGCTTTGCACTGCAAAGTTTGCAGCAGCACGTGCAACAAAATGGCATCCAGCATTCAAAAAACCCCTCAGCTTGCATTAACTAGCTGCACACAAGGCATGCAAGCTCCACTTCCCCCCAGTCGTTCTTAGACTTCTTATTGGGTGAGCAACACAGCCAAGCAACACAGTTGGAGCCTCCCTCCTCCCTGGCCGGCAGGGAGGGAGGGAGAGGAGCTGCTTCCTTTGAAATTTAAGGGACATCACTTAAGGGACATTTAAGGGACATCCATCAATAAGGGACATGGCGCTGGAATAAGGGACTGTCCCTTCAAATAAGGGACACTTGACAGCTATGGTCTTGAGTGGAATCTATGTGAGGCTTGCCTCCTGAGAAATAGAATTATTTACTGTTCTCTGAGAGAGCTTGAGGGTAAAGAAACAGCAAATAGACCTACCAAAACAAAGGTGCATTGCGGGGTGTGTGTGTGTGTGTGTGTGTGCGCACGTGCTTGCCTTATAAAGAGATGGTTGCTGGGGGAATAGGGTGGGATAGCAATACAAACGAAGGAATCAATAAATTACTGCAACTTTGCCTTGTTGCTGAACTCTGAAGAAAAGAGATTTCTGGTTGTGTGCCGTGGCTCCCTGTGAGTGGGTTGTATGCGTTTGGGTGGGGAAGGAGAGGGTAATTTATTCCAAAGCACCTCAGATCTGTTGGCCGTGCGCACAAAGATCAAACCCAGAGATCCAGCCCTGCCCACAGGCCCCTGCTCAACATGACAGATATGAAAAGAGATGGCAAAGGGGAACAAATTGCCAGTTGCTAGGCTTGGAAAATAAATAACGGTGAACAACGAAAGGGGAAACCTGAAGATGAATACAGCTCCAGAGCACAGGGCTGGAAGCTCCTCACCCACTTTCCTGGATATTAAGGAACACTGGAAGCTGTCGTACACCAGCATACTTTGCAAGTGTCCCAGGGGAAAACGGGACTTCCTGGCGCAGCCTGACCCCCTCCTCTGGCAATCTGCACAGAATGTTGCTTAATGGTTGCCATTAATTTGATTTTAATTAATTTTATAATGAATGTTTTTAGAATGTTGGATTATTTTGATTGTTGTTAGCCGCACTGAGCCCAGCTTTGGCTGGGGAGGGCGGGATATAAATAAAAATTTATTATTATTATTTTTCCTGAGAGAGCATGGCAGCCATTTTGGGCACTGTGCTATTGTGCCCAAATCTCACCCTGAAAAAGCGTGGGTTGGTGGTTTTTTTTGGAGGGGGCCTGCAATTTTGCGTGGGGCATTTTTGGGAGCCCTGAGAGCACCTTTCCAAAAAGGGTGTGTCTTTGTGGCTCTGTGGTCTTGTGCAGGTCACATGACTCACACAGATGGGAAGATGCGCATCCTGGTTTTGGGACACAAAATAATAATAATAATAATAATAATAATAATTTATTTATACCCTGCCCATCTGGCTGGGTCTCCTCATATTGGGGGGTATGCACTAGCTCTGTCCATGTGTTACTTGCCCATAGAACCATACCCATAAATTGATCAGGGGGGTGGAGAGACTCTCCCATGAGGAAGAATAGCATCATTGAGGACTTTATAGTTTAGAGAAAAGTCAAGGAAGAGGTGGCATGGCATGGGAGAATGGAAAGAGAAAAGTTTACTCCCCTCTCTCCTAACACTAGAATTCATGTGGCTCCAATGAAGCTGAATGTCCGTTGCCTGTGTCTATAGGCCTGTTTTTGTTAGCTTTTTTTGTTGCACTCGCTTCCCCACCAACCTTTAAACTCAGTGACGGAAATTCTATTTTAGCATGATGAATCTCCCCTAATGCCTAAATACCTCCCTCCTTCCTGCCTTCCTTCCTGTAATTAGGACTATAGCTGCTGCTGCTGCTGCTGCAGGTCTTACTTTTCAGAACATCCTTTTAAGAACAATACATCACTGGGGAATCCTGACACGAAGGGTGTATTCAGAATGCCATTCCCCCTCCCCCCAGGCAATTGCTGACCCCTCCCCAAACATATTGGGAGGCGGTGCTGCCCTCTTGCATGCCAGAATCTGTATGAGCCCTTGCCTCCGCTCAGCTGGTCCCCCCCACCTATTTCCCCTGTAAAAAATAAAATAAAATAGGTTTTTGGTAGGGTTGGGGCAGAAATTTGGTTCTGTTCACATTAAAAGGTGAAGCTGCCTTATTTAATAATACAGGGACCCAAACCGAGCTTCCTTTTGAAATGGGCAGTACAGTGGTACCTCAGGTTACAGACGTTTCAGGTTACAGACTCCGCTAACCCAGAAATAGTACCTCGGGTTAAGAACTTTGCTTCAGGATGAGAACAGAAATCGTGCAGCGGCAGCGGGAAGCCCCATTAGCTAAAGTGGTACCTCAGGTTAAGAACAGTTTCAGGTTAAGAACGGACCTCCGGAACGAATTAAGTTCTTAACCCGAGGTACCAGTGTACTCTGAATTTTGCAATGCAGTTCTCCAGCCGACAGATGTGTATACAAAGTGAATATACCAGGGGTGCCAACTCACGGGGGCTGAGCCCTTTTGGGCACCCCCAATATTTTGGGGAGCAGGCCAGCCCACCCATTGTCCAAAAAGATCGTGTGGGGGGGGGAGGTAGAGCAGGGAGCATGGCCCATCTTCAATGGCTGCTTCCTCTTCCTCCTCCTCCTCCTGCAGCAGAAGGGAAGGAGGGTCAAAAGAGCAAATATGAATGAAAATAGGCATACTTCAAATGCACCACATTAGACCAAATCCTTGCAGTAACACAGGGGTGAGATTCCCACGCTTGCCATCTTAATTCACCCGGAGGCACCTCCACATATAAATTAGCCTATGCTTGCCAGCTTCCCATAGCACCTGGTCAGCCACAATGAGAACAGGGATGCTTTGGACTTAGAATCATAGAATCATAGAGTTGGAAGAGACCACAAGGGCCATCGAGTCCAACCCCCTGCCAAGCAGGAAACACCATCAGAGCACTCCTGACATATGGTTGTCAAGCCTCTGCTTAAAGACCTCCAAAGAAGGAGACTCCACCACACTCCTTGGCAGCAAATTCCACTGTCGAACAGCTCTTACTGTCACTTGATCTGGCAGGGTTCTTATTTCGTTTTATGAAGGACCGCCCTGATTTTTCTCCCCCATCATTTGAGGTCTGGTTGAATCACCCCGATTTAAGGCATAGCACAGTTTAGCTCCGCAGTTGTTGTTTTTTATGAACGCTTAAGGAAATTAAGAGAATGTCATGCACCAACAGTGAAATCGGCCCCCTTCGGTTCCTTCTGAACCTTTTTCCACCTCCTTTCTGAGCAGTAGGGATAATATTAAAGTTTGGAGACTGTAGCTCTGGTTACATATAAACACGCAGAGGCCTACAAGTGCAAAAGGCCATTAATCATATCTCTGGCACAGCTGCTCTGCTGATTCGTCATGGCATTGTTGAAATGTATTATTTCAAGAGGCAGGGGTGGGGAGGGGCGCCCGAACTAACGGGAAGGAGGCTCAGGGAGAATACGTTTCTTTCCCCCCCCAGCCATCTATGGTCACAAATTAACTCCAGGGAGCTAATTATCTAGAAGCAAGGCCGGTCCAAAAAAACATTGTGTTGCCTAAAGGAGAGCATCCAATTAGCAGGGCCTCACTAATGATAGTTAACACAAAATCCGCTTGGAGATTCTCTCGTTGGGCTAGCCTTGTGTCCTCCTCCTCAGAGGACAGTGCTCTGTTTAAAGGCATCCTCTGTTTGAAGCACTGTAAAGGTAAAGGACCCCTGGACGGTTAAGTCCAGTCAAAGGTGACTATGAAGTTGCGGCGCTCATCTCGCTTTTCAGACTGAGGGAGCCAGTGTTTGTCCACAGACAGCTTTCTGGGTCATGTGGCCAGCAGGACTAAGCTGCTTCTGGCGCAACGGGACACCGTGATGGAAACCACGGAAACACCGTTTACCTTCTTGCCACAGCGGTACCTATTTATCTACCTGCTTGGTGTGCTTTTGAGCTACTAGGTTGGCAGGAGCAGGGACAGAGCAATGGGAGCTCACCCCGTTGCGGGGATTCGAACCACCAACCTTCTGATCGGCAAGTCCTAGGCTCTGTGGTTTAACCCACAGCACCACCCATCCCTCACATCTTGAAGGGTTACAAACCCTAAGACTGGAGAGACGCTGATGTTGCCCATCAACAAGTGAGCACCTGGACTCCAGACTTAGCAGGCGTACAGCTCTCTTGGTCTCAGTCTTCCCCACTATGGTGAGATGCATCTAGCATCCTGTTCTCCTAATGGCTAACCAGATGCCTGCGGGATGCCCACAAGCGCATACTCTCCAACACTTTGAAGCCCAAATCTGGGATGCCACCTTCCTGAAACGTTCAACTTCCAAGGTGTGGCTTCCTGCAGCCAATTGGAAGCCGCAGAGGCCCCGTCGGACGTTCAGCTTCTGAAAGAACGTTCGAAAACTGGAACACTCACTTCCGGTTTTTGATCATTTGGGAGCCAAAATGTTCAACTCCCAAGGCGTTCGGTAGCTGAGGTATGACTGTACCAGCTGTTGGAAACCTCAGGAGGGTAGAGAGCTGTGGTGGATCTACAGTAATGGATCTACTTCCTCACTGCAGCAGATCCAGGCGGTTCTTGTCAGCAGGCACCTTTGTTGTTGTTGTTGTTGTTGTTGTTGTTGCTGTTGTTATCCCTTGGCAAATGCCTGCCAATGCCAGGTCTCCCAGATCTTAGTTTTAAAGAACTCTCAGCTCCAAGTTGAAAAAGTTTTGAGCACCCGCTTGCATGTTCTGGGCACGATAAGCATCGGTTCTGTCAGATTTCTTCTGTTCCCCAGCGGGGAAGTTGGGTATTTATGTCACTTGCCTGGCAGAAAAAGAGTACAGGACTGAAATAGTATTTGTTTTCCAACCTTTTCCTCTTCTTCCAGGGAGGGATCTTGACATCTTTCTGTAGGGGCTGCATCACCAGATCTGACACCCCTGAGAACACGGGATGCCATTGCGAGTCTTCAGACTTGAGTCGCCTGCGTTTGGAAACTTAGAAATAAATGACAGGGGAGGTGCCAAGACTGTCACATTCTCCCTTAATAGACAGGCAGGAATTCAACAGGTGCAGCACTGATTGATCAGAAATTGATCAGGGATCAGAAAAGCAGCACTGGTTGAATAACAATAGCAATAGCAATAGCAATAGCAATAATGTATTATTATTATTATTATTATTATTATTATTATTATTATTATTATTATTATCAGAAGGAGGCCCATCCCAGAGGTGAGGCCTGTTGAGCTCAATGGGGCTTACTTCCAGGTAACTAAACATAGGATTACAGCCATGAGTTTCTTATCTTGCTCTATTTTGAGAAAGAAGCGGGCAGGGGTGGTGGAATGTCTCATTTATCTTTTTTAAAATACAGTGGTACCTCAGGTTACATACGCTTCAGGTTACAGACTCTGCTAACCCAGAAATGTTACCTCGGGTTAAGAACTTTGCTTCAGGATGAGAACAGAAATCGTGTTCCGGCGGCGCGGTGGCCCCATTAGCTAAAGTGGTGCTTCAGGTTAAGAACAGTTTCAGGTTAAGAACGCACCTGCGGAACGAATTAAGTACTTAACCCGAGGTACCACTGTAAAAAAAAATCTAATTTACTGAGGAAAAATTCCAAACATTATTTCAATGTTTGGGATCAAATGCACATACAAACACACACAATATTATTATTATTATTATTATTATTATTATTATTATTATTATTATTGAAAAACAAAACTGTTCTTTGTGCTCAAAACTGAATACCTAGCAACCCCCCCCCCTTGGCCCATTGAATGATAGTCTGGAAAATAAATGACTGGAGTTTCCCTAGTCTTGAAGGCCTCCACCCCTCCACCCACCCCCTGGTTGAAGTATCAGATTTATTTGAGAACTTGCCTGTTCTAGTCTGCCCACCTGGTTCCCTCACTTTGATATCCCTAACATTATCATAACTTTCATTGTCTCTTCACGTCAGTCAACCCTTACCGCCTAAATTGCTTTCATTTATACCTTCCCCCTCCTCTCCTGCTGTTTGGCTCCATCGTCGTTGGAGATTTAAGGTGAAAACATTTCTCCAGCTTGACAGGGCAGGAGGTGGAAATTGCTATGTGACGAGAAAACTGCAGGTTACCTAAATAATATACCGGTGCATATCGCACACAGAGACTTAACGCAACTCGCTCGGCTGCAGAAAGCTTTTAAATTCTGCCCCATCAAAGCAGATTGCCCATATATTTTAAGACCTCTTGAATATATTTTAAGACCTTTGCAGTTCTTCTCTTCTGAATTGCATCGATAAATGTCTCTCTCTAGCTTCTTCCTTTAATGACGTGGTTTTAACTTTCCCCTTTACTCCTGAACACATCCCTAGCCTTGGGCCAAAGCCTAATTTTGTTTGTGGAAGAGCAATGTTGGTACAGCTCCCCCCCCCCCCCGAGTGAGCAAAAGGCAAAATCAAATGTGCAGGATTAGCGAGAGGCACTAGAATGGGAATGGGAAGAACCAGAGATCTGTTCAAGAAAATTGGAGATATGAAAGGAACATTTCGTACAAAGATTACCATAATAAAGGACAAAAGTGGTAAGGACCTAACAGAAGCAGAAGACATCAAGAAGAGGTGGCAAGAATACACAGAGGAATTATACCAGAAAGATATGGATGTCTCGTACACCCCAGGTAGTGTGGTTGCTGACCTTGAGCCAGACATCCTGGAGAGTGAAGTCAAATGGGCCTTAGAAAGCACTGCAAATAACAAGGCCAGTGGAAGTGATGGTATTCCAGCTGAACTATTTAAAATTTTAAAAGATGATGCTGTTAAGGTGCTACACTCAATATGCCAGCAAATTTGGAAGACTCAGCAGTGGCCAGAAGATTGGAGAAGGTCAGTCTACATCCCAGTCCCAAAGAAGGGCAGTGCCAAAGAATGCTCCAACTACCGCACAATTGCACTCATTTCACACGCTAGCAAGGTTATGCTTAAAATTCTACAAGGCAGGCTTAAGCAGTATGTGGATCGAGAACTCCCAGAAGTGCAAGCTGGATTTAGAAGAGGCAGAGGAACCAGAGACCAAATTGCAAACATGCGCTGGATTATGGAGAAAGCTAGAGAGTTCCAGAAAGACATCTACTTCTGCTTCATTGACTATGCAAAAGCCTTTGACTGTGTCGACCACAGCAAACTATGGCAAGTTCTTAAAGAAATGAGAGTGCCTGATCACCTCATCTGTCTCCTGAGAAATCTCTATGTGGGACAAGAAGCTACAGTTAGAACTGGATATGGAACAACTGATTGGTTCAAAATTGGGAAAGGAGTACGACAAGGCTGTATTTTGTCTCCCTGCTTATTTAATTTATATGCAGAATGCATCATGCGAAAGGCTGGGCTGGATGAATCCCAAGCTGGAATTAAGATTGCCAGAAGAAATATCAACAACCTCAGATATGCAGATGACACAACCTTGATGGCAGAAAGTGAGGAGGAATTAAAGAACCTTTTAATGAGGGTGAAAGAGGAGAGCGCAAAATATGGTCTGAAGCTCAACATCAAAAAAACAAAGATCATGGCCACTGGTCCCATCACCTCCTGGCAAATAGAAGGGGAAGAAATGGAGGCAGTGAGAGATTTTACTTTCTTGGGCTCCATGATCACTGCAGATGGTGACAGCAGCCACAAAATTAAAAGACGCCTGCTTCTTGGGAGAACGGCAATGACAGGCCTAGACAGCATCTTGAGAAGTAGAGACGTCACCTTGCCAACAAAGGTCCGTATAGTTAAAGCCATGGTTTTCCCAGTAGTGATGTATGGAAGTGAGAGCTGGACCATAAAGAAGGCTGATTGCCGAATAATTGATGCTTTTGAATTATGGTGCTGGAGAAGACTCTTGAGAGTCCCATGGACTGCAAGAAGATCAAACGCATCCATTCTTAAGGAAATCAGCCCTGAGTGCTCACTGGAAGGACAGATCGTGAAGCTGAGGCTCCAAGACTTTGGCCACCTCATGAGAAGAGAAGACTCCCTGGAAAAGACCCTGATGTTGGGAAAGATGGAGGGCACAAGGAGAAGGGGACGACAGAGGACGAGATGTTCTCGAAGTGTTCTCGAAGAGACCAGCATGAGTTTGACCAAACTGCGGGAAGTAGTGGAGGACAGAGGTGCCTGGCGTGCTCTGGTCCATGGGGTCATGAAGAGTCGGACACGACTAAACGACTAAACAACAACAAGCGAGAGGCGTTGAAAAACGGGTGTCAGAAAAGACCACGGCAAGTTGGTTTTTGAATGGGGATTAGCAACGTGTGGCCTTCCAAGTGTAGCAAGACTCCATTTCCCATCATTCCCAACCATGGCTAGGGCTGATGAGAGCAGGAGTCCAAGGAATGCTGCAGCTAGACTGGTGACTGGGAGTGGCTGCCGGGACCACATAATACCGGTTCTGAAAGATCTGCATTGGCTCCCAATACGTTTCCGAGCACAATTCAAAGTGTTGGTGCTGACATTCAAAGCCCTAAACAGCCTGGGTCCTGTATACCTGAAGGAGCATCTCCACCCCCATCGTTCAGCCTGGACACTGAGATCCAGCACCGAGGGCCTTCTGGCGGTTCCCTCATTGTGAGAAGTGAGGTTACAGGGAACCAGGCAGAGGACCTTCTTGGTAGTTGCGACCGTCCTGTGGAATACCCTCCCTTCAGATTTGAAGGAAATAAGCAGCTATCCTATCTTTAAAAGACATCTGAAGGCAGCCCTGTTCAGGGAAGCTTTTAATATTTAATGCTGTATTGTTTTTAACACTTGATTGGGAGCCGCCCAGAGTGGCTGGGGAAACTCAGCCAGATGGGCGGGGTATAAATAATAAATTATTATTATTATTAAGGACATTTGGAGTGCAGTGTGTTGGAGAAGCTACTTTGAGTTGCATGGCGAGTCCCCCCCCCCCAGGTGGAAAAAATGATGCATGACACAATTATTAAGGTTAATGGGCTAGAAAAAGGCCACAACTTTATTGGTTACAGGTGATGAGCGGTATTGGCTTAGGCATTGGTCCTAACCGACTATATCTGACTTCAGCCTGACCGCTTGAAGTCTGGCACGGGTTAACTACCAGTAGAGGGAGTCCTGCTGATGCACATCAACTAGGAACTCCCCCGGGGTCACCGATATGGGGCGCGCCTTAGGCCCTCACCTCCACAGGCTTTGGACAGGGCCACGCCCCCCAGAATCCTTTATCGGACTACCCTTCAATATTCGGGGCAGGTGATGGTGTTTCCTCCCCTCTTCCATCTACAGAACTATACCAGTGCCTAAAAACAGAACAGCTATGGAGTGGCAAAGAGGGAGATCCCCGGCTGCGTCCTGCCTTTATAGGGCAGGCCACGCCCCCTGAGCTGGCCGATTGGCCAGCCAGGATGTGACGTGGCCGGGAATCCCCCCAATCGCGCAGGGGCTGGCCTCCACCTACCGCGTGCGTGGAGGGGGCGTGAAGCTCGCAACCCCACCTCCTCTGAACACACACACACACACACACACATTAAAACAACAACAGCACACATACAAAATCAATTTGAATCCAATACAGATACCAAATAATGAGGCCGAATACATGATAAAGGAGTTAGTTCCATTTTCCAAAGCTCCAAAATACAGGATATGGTTTGTTTGTTTTTTTAAGACTACGAGTATCTCCTTCTCAAGCTTGCCTTGTCTTCTGATCAGCAAGGTGACTTTCCAGCTGTCCTTCCTCTGATAGATAGCCTGCACACCCATTATTTGACAGGAGCTGAGTCTGACAGCCAGTCAATTCCATGCTCCAACTCTCGCTTTCGAGTTCCTTCGCAGCAATTAAAAAATAAAATAAAATCTATAGCCTGCATTTTACTGCCCAAGATCATTTAATCTCCATGCTGAAAAGCTTCCTTGCTTGTTTTATGAGATGACTTTTTAATACGGGCATGGCGGCTATTGATTGCTGTTTTATTAGGGAAGGTGACTCAGTGGAAGCTCAGGTTTTCAAGCAGGAAAGAAAGGCCAGGAGTTATATCCTTATGTAGGTCTGACAAATATTAACATTTATGGCTGTTTTGATTTGCAGTGTTTTATTTCCCTCTGTGAGGAGACAAAATTAGGTGCTCTAAATAGGGCTGCCTTTGAAAACAGTTTGGGAACCAAATTTTTTTCCAAAACACCATGACTAGATTGATCAACCTATATTGTATTACTTTATAGCATACCCTCCAACATTTCTCCGATGAAAATAGGGACGTCCTATTATTATTATTATTATTATTATTATTATTATTATTATTATTTCCCACCCATCTGACTGGGTTGCCCCAGCCACTCTGGACAGCTTCCAACACATATAAAACATAATAAAACATTAACCATTTTAAAAAATCTTTGCTATACACGGCTGCCTTCAGATGTCTTCTAAAGGTTGCTTGGCTAGGTGTTTGCATAACTCCATACCTCCCAACATTTCTCTGATTAAAATAGGGACATCCTAAGGACGCGGGTGGCGCTGTGGGTTAAACCACAGAGCCTAGGACTTGCCGATCAGAAGGTCGGCAGTTCGAATGCCCGCGACAGGGTGAGCTCCCGTTGCTCAGTCCCTGCTCCTGCCCACCTAGCAGTTTGAAAGCACGTCAAAGTGCAAGTAGATAAATAGGAACCGCTCCGGCGGGAAGGTAAACGGCGTTTCCGTGCGCTGCTCTGGTTCGCGAGAAGCAGCTTATTCATGCTGGCCACATGATCCGGAAGCTGTACGCTGGATCCCTCGGACAATAAAGTGAGATGAGTGCCACAACCCCAGAGTCATCCGCGACTGGACCTAATGGTCAGGGGTCTCTTTACCTTTACCTTTAAGGAAAAGTAGGGCATTCCAGGATCAAATCAGAAATTGGGACAGCTTCTGTAAATCCGGGACTGTCCCTGGAAAATAGGGACACTTTGAGGGGCTGCTTAAGTTGAGGATCACAAGACAGGGAGATTGGGGTTAGACTGTTGGACTAGGACCTTGGGAGATGGGTTCAAATGCCCACTCGGCCATGAAGCTCAGTGGGTGACTTTGGACCAGTCATTGCCTCTCAGCCTAACCTACCTCCCAGGGTTGTCATGGAGGAGGGGGAGAACCATGTACACCACCTTGAACTCAGTGGAGAAAAAGGGCGGATATAGACATGATAATATAAATAAAAAGGATTCGAAATTGGCCCCTCGGTTACTTCTTACAATTCTTTTGCAAAGGTTTATTTTAATAAGAGAAATCAGCAAGGTTTCTCTTGTGACAGCCTTTAACAGTTGCTACCCTCCCACTTTCTTCTCGTTTTGGGGCCTGCTCACCCAAGCAGCTGTAAATATAGCCATCCTTGATTATATTACCTTTAGGAAACATATACATGTGCCAGGTTTGGGGCTGCCCGGAGCCATTCCCATCTTACTTGTGTAGGCCTGCACTGGGGAAATGTTTAATTCGAACTGGATGTGCCTAGAGACATAGCGAAGCTCTTAGGAGTCCTTCGCATGCCAACACCTCTCCTTCGTTGCACCAGGGAGGAAAAAGTCAGGAGCTAATTGCTGATTCGGAAGTTACCATGCCCAGTGTGCCCCTGTAATAAAAGTATCTTCAAATGATCTCTTCCATGCGGCAAAACAACCTTTCTCCGTTGTTGCCAGGGACTTTCCCTTCGCTCCAGGTAAGAATTTCCCCTGCAAGGATTTGGCTAAGGTAGGAAGATCTGTCCATTCCAGCTCCTTAAATCCAGTTCCTCACATTTAGGCAGCAATTTGCATTAGAAAACAAAAAAACCCCCAAATCTGCAAACATTTTTGTGCCGATCTCTCCTAAGAAACACATTTTTATATGCAATTTTAACCAACAGGTGTATATTTGTGAGCAGATTTCTCTTACAGAATGCATGTTTGTACAGCATTTTCACGAACATGTGCATTTGTATACATTCTGTCACCTAATTTATGCATATTTGCACACGTTGGTGGGCTGGCGAAGTTCATTGCAAAATTTGGAGGAGTGAGAATTTAAAGGGATCATTTTGGTTCATGCATGGGTTGGAGAAGTGCCAATTAGGTAGTTTCTCATTAAAATGAAACAAAATTGAATTTCTCCAGAGCGAATATATCATCCTTGACCATTAGGGCGACCATTTTGTGTAAGCTAATGGGTTAAGTTGTGCATTGAGGTCTGACTGGGAACCTGTAGTCTGTTAACAGTTCTAGCTGCTGAATGGAGTTTCTCCACCTCAATCTAACTTTGTTGCAATAAAGCAAGGTTGTGCCTGATGGTCTGGCTACATATTGTTTCCTCTCTGAACCCCAATACAACAAGCCATGTGCCCTGCTTTACTCCTGGTACAAAATACAATGACAGATGCCTTTACAGTGGTACCTTGGTTCTCAAACGTCTTGGAACTCAAACAACTTGATACCCAAACACTGCAAACCCGGAAGTAAGTGTTCTGGTTTGTGAACTCTTTTTGGAAGCCGAACATGCTCTGTTTTGAGTGTTACACTGAGGTCTGTCTGTTTTTGCTATTTATTTTGTGTTTTTGTTTTTTGCGGCTCTTTTTGTTTTGTTTTTGTGACAGTGTGGAGCCCAGTTCAGCTTGATTGTGCGACTACAGCACGTTGTTTATTTCTTTCATTATATGGATCAATGGTCTCGCTAGATAGTAAAATTCACGTTAAATTGCTGTTTTAGGGGTTGTTTTTAAAAGTCTGGAACAGATTAATCCATTTTGCATTACTTTCTATGGGAAAGAGCACCTTGGTTTTGGAACGCTTTGGTTTTGGAACGGACTCCCGGAACAGATTAAGTTTGAGAACCAAGGTACTTGTAAGAAGAATACCTTCATTCAGAAGTCGTAATTCCAAATTATACCAGCAGGGCAAAAGGTGCAGAACTGAATGAAGATGTCCCAACAGTTGTCAACAGCCCTCCTGCCCAGCATTTAAAGGCAAGGTGTGACAAGCTCACTCGCGAGACTCTGTTGCTTTACAGGAATGCCACACGTGTAGACATGCGCTTCAACTGGGTGGAAGTGTCCAAACCCATCTATGGAGTTGGTTCCTGATCTTGGGGAAAATTAGGGCTTCTTTCCCCCAGCTGGAATTCACTGGAACTCCATTCTGGCACCTTTCAGGTGGGTGCCGTTACCATTCTAAGAGAAGGAGGGAGGTGTTCATGGTGAGTTCTGGCACCTCTTTTTCTAGAAAAATAGCACTGGTGACAATGCTGCACCCTCAGATGCTGTCTATGCTACTTCCACCACTTCCTCAGCCACCACCACTGGCTGTTCAAAGGCTTTCCCCTTCTTCCATGAGGCTCTGGGCTTTGCAGGAAGGTCTGTGGAGAGACCAAGCAGATCAATGTCTTCTTCTCTGACACATGAAGTCAAAAGGCGGAGAACCTCCACCATCCATCCCTGGGTGCCAGTCTTCAAATCCAGCTCCTTCTGCTTCCTCTCCTTCCTCATGCCAGATCCTGATGAAACCGAGCAGGGCATGACACCCCCATTGCATTTCGCTGAGCCTGGTAGGGAGCTGTGGCGGCCTCCTATGGGCAGGAAGTGCTTGTGCCAGCCTGCTGGCTTGACAGAAGTTGCTACATGTCAGGCTTTAAGATGGCAAAAGCAGTCCCTCGAGCTCTTTTGGCACCTTTCCTGGAACACCAGCTGCTCAAGTGCAACAAAGAGGCCAGCCTTTTTCTCCAGCTTCCCTTGTCTGGTAGATATACCTGCTTTAGATTTGTTTATAGAAGAACCAATTTAGCTTACAGGTGGCTGAAGGATTCTATATTTTTTTAAGAAGTCACTGGTTTGGGTTTTATTTTGCGCATTTGCTATAGATCACCCAAACTGATATGACATCCATGCTAGATTCCAAGAGAAGCGGGGTCTTAATTGGAGAGAAGGGGGGTGGGAATCGTGTTCAAAGCCAAGTCTGAAGAAAACCACAAATCGTTTCAGGTGCTAATAAAACCCGCCGAGTCATGTTATTCCCCCCCCCCCATCCCTTCCTCGAACTTGAATGTAATGAATCCCACAGCAAGATTGGCAATTAGCAAAAGAAATTCTGGAAGGGGTGGCGGTGGATAGGAAGCAAGCAGCCATCGAAAATGTCAGTTGATAACAACAACATCTGTTAATGTTTCATAAGCTTTATCCTTCAACGAAACATTTGCCAGTGTTTTTGCAGGCTGCAGCCTTCTTCTTTTTTAAAAAAATAGTTTTAACAGAGGTTTGCAGGGCAGGATCAAAACTCTGCCGTTGTAGCCGATTGCAATTGCTAAACGGCCTCGGTCCAGTCTACCTGAAGGAGCGTCTCCACCCCCATCGTTCAGCCCGGACACTGAGGTCCAGCACCGAGGGCTTTCTGGCGGTTCCCTCACTGTAAGAAGCCAAGTTACAGGGAACCAGGCAGAGGGCCTTCTCGGTAGTGGCACCCGCCCTGTGGAACGCCCTCCCACCAGATGTCAAAGAGAACAACAACTACGAGACTTTTAGAAGACATTTGAAGGCAGCCCTGCTTAGGGAAGCTTTTAATGTTTGATGTATTACAGTATTTTAATATTTTTTTGGAAGCCGCCCAGAGTGGCTGGGGAAGCCCAGCCAGATGGGTGGGGTATAAATAATAAATTATTATTATTATTATTATTATTATTATTATTATTATTATTATTATTATGAGTTGCCTCTGGACTATGGGCCAAATGTGGCCCTCAAAACCTCTCTGTCCGGCCCTTGGAAGCCTCCCTCTCTCCCTAGGTCCTCCCTCCTCACCA
This sequence comes from Podarcis muralis, assembly GCF_964188315.1. Classification (NCBI taxonomy): domain Eukaryota; kingdom Metazoa; phylum Chordata; class Lepidosauria; order Squamata; family Lacertidae; genus Podarcis; species Podarcis muralis. The sequence continues at coordinate 43,292,313 of NC_135668.1, forward strand.
CCCCTGCTCCATACCCTCCTTCAGTGTTTTTTTACCTGACTGGAATATGTCCTTAAACGCTGATCATGCCTCACCCTTGCCTGGATGAAGGAAAAAGAGGGGGGTGTGGGTGTGTATTGAAATTAGACTACTGTACAAAGGTAAAATTTACATTGATTGCTCCGCCCACTTTTGCCTCTGACTCCACCCACCACTGGCATGTAACACCCCCCCCCCGACAGTTGCCTTGATGAGAATGTGTTCCTCAATGAGAATGTTTCCCTTCTCAGCTAGAGAAGCACCCAAACAGTTTGTCTGTCAAATCTGCCATCAAGTTGCATCTGGGGTGAGCCGAATTTTTTCGGCGAAGAATTTTCTGCCAGGTTTTTGACAGATTTCTTTGCTGGGCTCTTTTTGAACAGTTGTTGGAAATTTCAGTTTTCCTCTGGATGTTTGCTGAATGGCCTCTCCCAGTTTTGCCACTCGTGAATTTTGGGCGCAACTGTGGATTGAGCTTTAATATTGTTTAATATTATGCCTTTGAAGGAAGCAATTGGCTTGACCCCTGTCACTTTCTGCATATCTACCAATATGAGCAAACGATAGAGTTTTGTTCAACGTTAAGCCGGAGTGCCTCTGAAGACAATTTTCTGAGGGGAAAAACCTTTCAAAACTGCACCAATGTCAACCAAATTTTGCACAATAGCTCCTGAGGTGAAGGGAGCAGGTTTTTGTCTATGCTGGAGTACATTTGGACACCAGTTTGAAGCAATATGGTGTAGTGAACTTTTCAAAGCTGTATTGATTTTAACCATTAGTTTCAAAATCCCACTGATTTTTTTGTTTGTTTCTTTGAATTCTTGAACGATGCCCGTTAAGTGGCTGATAGTCAATAATAATGCAGAGCTACTATTGCAACCGCACACCCACACCCCACCCCACTTTCCTGAGAGTAATGTAAGTCTTGTTAGACTTGGTTACCTCTACATAAACATAGTTATGATTTAATCACACAACCACTGCCCCGGAAAGCACACGGCTTGGATCCTAAGCAAAAGTGACAGATCCTGGAGTACTGTGAGATGTTACAATTTTTCCAAGCAGAATTTTATCTACTGTGAGGTATATGTTTGTCTGGTATTCTGCAAAGTCTGAAGCACCATAAAGGCACAAGACATGAGCAATGTGCACCTGTAGAGATGTTTTTTAAAGCTATTAATCTGGCGGGAAATGAGATATGATCAGCCAAACTAGTTTTTCTGTATCTCAGCTGCCCATCTCAGGGTTCTGATTTTAGAATTAGTTTAATACTTCAGGTGGGCCTGAGTGATACAAGAAAAACAGTTTTAAAAGATGCAGGAATCTGCTAAAAATACAAGCTGGAGTGAATTCCCCCGATTCAGCAGCTGGCGTATCTTTCAGCACAGCGAGGGGTTTTTTGCCACCTAATCGCATTCTGAGTGCCAGATGCACAGATCCGTCTTCATTCCACGATGAAGAAGATCTATTTTCTGGTTTGCCCAGGTGGAATAAAAAAGAGGCTGTGTGCATGTGATGAGATTTGGACGAGATTTTTGTGTGAGTCTCTGCTCCTCTGCTGCAGCCCACTCATACCACCCCCTCCCTCTAGCATACTTTCCTGTTGACAGCTTTTGATTTGAGCAAAATTAACTTGTGTGGACCCAGAGGTGCTGAAAAATGGTTTCTCGGTATCAAGGGTTGAATGGCTTTTGAAACAATCTTGCGCGAGGCCCTTTGAAATCAACAGGAGTGTGTTTGAGTCATTCCTGCCGTGAGCAGATTCTGTAAAGAAGGTGCTGAGGACCCTTCCTGGCACCACAGAGGCTGAGATGCAAAAGGAGGGGGGAACTAATAGTGTAGGTGGTCCACCCACTGGAATAGCAGCTGGCTGAAGCAGGCCCCAGTTTAATGGGCGAATATGGGTGGGAAGGACAGATAAAGGTAAAGGTAAAGGGACCCCTTACCATTAAGTCCAGTCGAGGACGACTCTGGGGTTGCGGCGCTCTGGGGTTGCGGCACTCATCTTGCTTTATTGGCCGAGGGAGCTGGTGTACAGCTTCCGGGTCATGTGGCCAGCATGACTAAGCCGCTTCTGGCGAACCAGAGCAGTGCATGGAAACGCCGTTTACCTTCCTGCCAGAGCGGTACCTATTTATCTACTTGCACTGTTGTGCTTTTGAACTGCTAGATTGGCAGGGGCAGGGACTGAGCAATGGGAGCTCACCCTGTCGCGGGGATTCGAACCTCCGACCTTCTGATTGGCAAGCCCTAGGCTCTGTGGTTTAACCCACAGCCCCACCCGTGTTCCTTTGGAGGACAGATACAGGTTTCTAAAGATCTTTGGGTTCCAAGCTGTGTAGATCAGAAGTCTCCAACATTTTGGGGTCAGGGGCGCATTTGGAGTGGTAGTCAACTAAACTGGACTCAGAGTAGGCCTATTGAAATTAATGGACCTAACTTAGTTCATTAATTTCAGTGGGTCTTCTTTCAGCAAAACGTAGCTCAATGCCACCCTTGGAATGTTGAGAAAGTGCTGTGGGTACCAGTCACAAAATTCACAGAGATGATGAAGGCACATTTGAAGTTACTGGCAGGCATACTGGTGCACGCAGGTGTTGTGTTGGTGACTCCTGGTGGACTCCTGGTGGATCTTCCCAGGTGCTTGGAGTTGAACTCCCCCCAGTCCTATGAAACATGGCCAATGGTTAAAGACGACAGGAGTTGCACTCCAAATTATCTGCTGGAAGGCACCAGGTTGAAGAAGGTTGCTTTGTAGGATAAAATGTATGTGAGCTGGATGGCTGTAGTCACCTAGTACCCCAAAAGCGGTTTCATTTGCTTGGGAAAGTCAAAGCTGAACATGCTCCAAAGCTCAGGCTGTTTAATCCAAGGCTGATGCAAGGTTGATGCCTGTATGAACAGAGAACACCACAAATAAAACCCAGTGATTAATTGACATGGCCGCTGTTGCGTCTCTATGTTATGCCAGTGATGAGGATAAACTGTTATGGTGGAGCACATTTGTTGCTTGCAGAACGTGCCATGCTCAGTTTATGGGCTTCCCAGAACCATCTTGTTGAGTCCATCTACTGTCAGATGCTGAAGTAGATGGACTTCAGGTTTGTTAAATGGCACGGACGGAGTTCAGAGTGAATAGCCCTGATGGCACCTTAGCAAGCAAACTGAACAAAACCAGTGAAGAGAAATAAGCAAGAAGCTATTGCCTTTCTTACGTGAGGCCTTGTACAGGACAGGGAGGCATTCAACCAAACATACAGAGGGGGGAGAAAACCTCCCTCAGAACTGCACAGCCGATCATGGCATGTACTACTCAGCAAGCACAGCACTCTGTCTGGTTGCTAAGCAATACACCCCCTCCCTCTTGGTTAGCTGACTTTAACAGAATTAACCCTTAAGTTACAACAGGCATAGGCAAACTCGGCCCTCCAGATGTTTTTGGCCTACAACTCCCATGATCCCTAGCTAGCAGGACCAGTGTTCAGGGATGATGGGAACTGTAGTCCCAAAACATCTGGGGGGCCGAGTTTGCCTGTTCCTGAGTTACCACATGGAATGATCCTTGCTGTTGCACTTCCAGGAAGGCTGAATGCAGCTGGCCTCTTCTTATTGTGCCTTCCGTGAACGAAGGACTTATTCAACATCTCTGTAACCCTGCAGTTGAAATCTGGGTTCCAGCCTCGCACCACCGAATGTCTTTCAAGCAGCTCTAAGTTTGCAGAGAGGCCCCAAAATACTAAGCCAGTGTCGGTGGCTGCAGTATTTGGCTCTCGGTGGGACAGATGAATCAACATTACTTCCTTTTTCCTGATTGTGAGTCTTCTTGGCAAAGGCCTATGATATCGTCAAGCACAGGTGCGATCCCTTTTAATTTCCTGTAGGAATGATGAATCACTGAGTTGTATTTGACTCTGAAAATAGATATTTTTTTCAACGGGGATATTTTAGGTGAAGAAACAGGAAAATGTGCTGCTGCTCCCACAACCTATTATTAAAAATCCAAGCGCACCATTTGGCTGAGCCGACCTGTTAGTCCATCACCTTCACTTTCCACGTCGCTTCACACCTTTGCATTAATCACCGGCAAGTTGCTTTTCTGACCGACATTTCTGGGCGCCTTGAAGCTTGAACTGTCATGAGCCTTTGCAACCAGCAACGAGGTCTGGATAACCGCCGTTGTCTTCTTCAGAGGGGTTGTTCAATGACACATCACCACACCTTCACAACATCTGTGCTGCTGGCTCTCAAACTTTGGGATTGTTGAAATACATGCAAAAAAATTTTTTTTAATCAAATTGAGTCACCTGACTCAAATTTGGTCTAGTAGACCCAACATTTTAAAGCAAGATGGGCTAACGTCATTTCTGGAACCACTCTGGGATTAGGGCCCTGAAGCTTAAGCTTCATTCGTTTCATAGTAGGTTCACCCTTGCTGACCAATAGCAAGAGATCTGAATGGTACAAACTTCACCAGAAAAAGGAAATATATCCCTGCATGTCCTTTATGCTCTACGTGGGGCTACCTTTGAAGGTGACCCGGAAACTACAACTAATCCAGAATGCGGCAGCTAGACTGGTGACTGGGGGCAGCCGCCGAGACCACATAACACCGGTTTTGAAAGACCTACATTGGCTCACAGTATGTTTCCGAGCACAATTCAAAGTGTTGGTGCTGACCTTTAAAGCCCTAAACGGCTTTGGTCCAGTATACCTGAAGGAGCGTCTCCACCCCCATCGTTCTGCCCGGACACTGAGGTCCAGCGCCAAGGGCCTTCTGGCGGTTCCCTCATTGCGAGAAGCAAAGCTACAGGGAACCAGGCAGAGGGCCTTCTCGGTAGTGGCGCCCGCCCTGTGGAATGCCCTCCCATCAGATGTCAAAGCAATAAACAACTACCTGACATTCAGAAGACATCTTAAGGCAGACCTGTTCAGAGAAGTTTTAAATGTGTGACATTTTAGTATATTTTTGGTCTCTGTGGAAGCCGCCCAGAGTGGCTGGGGAAACCCAGCCAGATGGGCAGGGTACAAATAAATTATTATTACTATTATTATTATTATTATTATTATTATTATTATTATTATTATTATCATTTTCATGCTCCTAGTCCTCATGGTAGCAGAGAGAGAGAGAGTTTGTGTGTGCCTTGAAAATATACAGGGAGCATATATCCATGCAAGGATACTTGACTTTTGTAGGCAGCCTAGAACTTTTCAGGGTGTACATGCTGGAAGGGGAACTTTGCATAAAACGTTATTACATTTGTTTATATCACAGAGCTGTAGGATTCTTAGCTGGAAGCCATGGCTGTTTAAAATGGCATGAGACTGCTTTAAATGTACGGCACAGATGGGGCTTCTGAAAGGTCCAGAGGGCGAGAAACTAAATGTTCATCCTGCATCAATGCCCAATTCAGTTTCCCCCCTCTAAATTTAGTAAGTTTTCAAGTGTGTTTAAAGGGGTAAATTCCAGTATAGTGGCAGCTGTAAATGAAGTGGATTTCCAACCCCCCTTCCTGAGTGGTCAGTTGATTTGTTTATTTTCAGTGGGATTTCTGAATTTGGTTGGGACTAGAGATGGGGGAGAAATTCTGACTCAGTTTGCATTTAAAGGCGAACCTGCTTAATTCACAGTTCCCGAAACCACATGAAAACCAAGACGCAAGCATCTTTCAAAATTGTTCAAATTTTACAGAACAAGTTTTCCGGTCAAGTAGCATGTACAAGAATGCATATACTGGGGTTAAAGGGGGGAGCACAGGAACACACACATTAATGAAAATAAAGCACAATCATGCATTATATTAGGGAGAATTGTTTTGCAAAAATGTGTAGGTTAGGCAAAATTGCAAAAATGTGTATATTAGGGGAAATTTGCAGTAAACCGTTGATGAATTTTCATGAGGACTATTTTTAAAAATTGCAATCTGATGTGGAAATGTGGAGAATTTGAACTTCAGACTGGAAAAAATGTAAAACCAAGATAAGCCAGAATTGGCAGATGTACCCATTCCTGCTTGTTCCAAGGAACTTACAAGTGGAGACAACGGCTGACGAATGAGAACCCAAACAAGTCAGCGAGAAGCAACCAGTCCCAGAACTGATAAACGGAATGACCCCTCAGAAGCTTTGGTCTGGCTGCTTGACTTCTCCAGCAAACGTAAAGAGGGAGGAAGAAATGACCAAGGAATATGCTTTGCACTCATATTTTTATAGCCGGTTCCATTTCAAAAACATGGTAGCCCATTGAGGATGCACCACCCATCTGTTATAATTGGTTGATTCATGGCAAAAGAGTATTGACAACACCCTGGATTTGCTGATTTCCCCTGTTTGTTGAGTGTACGTTGACTTGCAGGAGCTCTCTGGGATTTCAGAAAGGAGATTTCCCCTGCCCTATCTGGAGATCCTGGGGGTTCAACCTGGGGGCTTTTAAATTTAAATTTAAATTTAAATTTGATGCTCCCCCACTGAGCTACACCCCACCTCCAGTTCAATGTCAAAGGAGCCAGAGAACCACCCTGAAAACTGGGGAATAATAATAATAATAATAATTTATTTATACCCCACCCATCTGGCTGGGTTTCCCAGCCACTCTGGGTGGCTTCCAGCAAAATATTAAAATACAATAATTCATCAAATATTAAAAGCTTCCCCAAACAGGGCTGCCTTCAGATGTCTTCTAAAAGTCAGATAGTTGTTTATTTCTTTGACATCTGGTGGGAGGGCGTTCCACGGTGCGGGTGCCACTACCGAGAAGGCCCTCTGCCTGGTTCCCTTCTCGTAGTGAGGGAACCGCCAAAAGGCCCTCAGCGCTGGACCTCAGTGTCCGGGCAGAACGATGGGGGTGGAGACGCTCCTTCAGGTATACTGGGTTGAGGCTGTTTAGGGCTTTAAAAGTCAGCACCAACGCTTTGAATTGTGTTTGGAAATATACTGGGAGCAATGTAGGTCTTTCAAGACCGGTGTTATATAGTCTTGGCGGCCACTCCCAGTCACCAGTCTAGCTGCCGTATTCTGGATAATTAATTGCAATGACAGGCAGAGTCATGTCCTGATTGGTTGGCATTAAGAAGAGAGGCAGAATTAAGAAGAATTACATGAAGATGATGTACAGATGGTACACAACACCAGTGCAATTAGGGAAAATGTACAAAACTAGTTCAAATAGATGTTGGAAGTGTAAGGAAAAGGAGGGAACATTTTATCATATGTGGTGGGATTGTAAAGTAATTAAAAAATTTTGGGAAATGATATACAATGAATTGAAGAAAATGTTCCATTTAACATTTGTTAAAAAACCCGAGGCATTTTTGTTGGGGATTGTAAGGAAAGACCTGCCAAAAAAGTTGAAAAACATCTTCATGTATGCAACAACGGCCACGAGAGTTCTGGTAGCACAAGGATGGAAGACTGAAGAAACTCCGACTAAAGAATCATGGCAAGAAAAATTGATGGACTATGCAGAACTGGCAAAACTGACACATAAACTACGAAATAAGGATAACTGTGACTTTAAGGATGAATGGGAACCTTTCACAAAGTATTTGAAGATGCAACAAAGTGAACTGGACTCCTTGGCAGGTTTTGAATAAACATTCACAATTTTTTTTACTGATAATAATAAGCTAAACAGTTGGAGGATCTATACAACTCTGTAACATGCAGAAAACAGCATTATTGGAGAAACCAAAGACTGGAACTGAGGGAAGTCGGGGGTGGGGTGGGGGGGATGGGTTTTATGGGGGGAGGAAAAATGGGGGGGAATAAGGATATGTTTTTGGAAAATATGTTTTGTTATAATTTTGAATAAAATTTATTAAAAAGAAGAAGAAGAAGAAGAAGAGAGGCAGGTGGGGGCTGGCTCAGAAAAGACTGAGGTGGTTAAGCCAGTTCTCCATTCTCCATCATGGGCCAATCTCCACTCCTGCTGAGAATGATCATCACTGAGCCAAAACACACACAATCAAACCAGTGCGTTTCTTTCTCTCATCTTTATTTGTTTGAATACCTTCCCAAATCCCCATGATCAGATCAAGATTCTTGCAAACAACTCTACCATCCTTCAAAAATCAATGTTATCCGTCACCAGTCTAGCTGCCACATTCTGGATTAGTTGTAGTTTCTGGGTCACCTTCAAAGGTAGCCCAACATAGAGCACATTGCAGTAGTCCAAGCGGGAGATAACCAGAGAATGTACCACTCTGGTGAGACAGTCCACAGGCAGGTAGGGAAGAACAGAAAGTGCTGCTCTACACCCAATTCAGACCATTAGTCCATCAAGCGCAGTATTGTCGACTCTGATGGGCAGCTGCTGTCCATGATTCCAGGCAGGGTTCTCTCTCAATCTCACCTGGAGAGGCCGGGAATTGAACGTGAGGCCGGGAATTGAATGTGCTCTGCTACTGAACTACAGCGCTTCCCCTAGCGGGTTGCCTGCTCTTTTTGCAGACTCAAACTTTTGAAAACATCTCGGCTTTCAAGATGAGATGTGGTGGCATCTCTTCATCTTAATGAGGCTGGCGGCAGAGTAGCTGCAGCAGATGTTCTTTCCCTCCCCTGCATCAGCATCCAGAAATCACGGTGACAGGCAAACGTCGCACCTTGAAAGTATTGCATATGACAAAGCGGCCCGGGAGCAGGTGGGCAGCCCTGCTTATTTGTTTTTGCTGCACGCCAGGAGAGAACGGAGGCCGCTCTTTGGAGACGCCATTCGAGGCGGCTGGCACTGGATCCTGATTGATTATGACAGGAGCAATATGGAAGCCTTGAAGGGAATCTTCTACAGGAGTGTGAAATTCCATTATGTGGCATGCACCTAGACTGATGTTGATTTTATTATAATTATTAATCATGTCATTATTCAAGCATTAAATGGCATCATCATTATATAATGCTAGAAGAATGTATGCGTTATTATTATTATTGTGGAAGCTTGAAGACTGCATATAACAATATTTAGCATTTTTGTGTTCTAGCATTAAATATTATTATTATATGCATTTCAAGCATGAAATAGTATTATTATTAATACTAAGCTTAAAAACTGTATATATGATTATTATGAATGCTTGGAGATGATATATAATAACACTATTTCATACTTGAGTTTGGTGGAATAATAAAATTCAATGACTGATCTCTGTATTCCATGCTTGAATGTCTGAAGTGGCTGGGGAAACCCTGTCAGATGGGTGGGGTATGTATGTATGTATGTATGTATGTATGTATGTATAAATAAATAAATAAATAAATAAATAAATAAATAAATACTGATGCTGATAATGTTAATGATGAAGAAGATAATAATAATAGTAATAAACTTTTGTAATTCTGCAACCAGAAGAAGAAGAAGAAGAAGAAGAAGAAGAAGAAGAAGAAGAAGAAGAAGAAGAAGAAGTGATATCCTGCCTTTCACTCCCCTTAAGGAGCCTCAAAGCGGCTAAAAATCTCCTTTCCCTTCCTCCCCCACAACAAACACTCTGTGAGGTGAGTAGGGCTGAGAGACTTCAGAGAAGTGTGACTGGCCCAAGGTCACCCAGCAGCTGCATGTGGAGGAGCGGAGATGCGAACCCGGTTCACCAGATTACGAGTCCTCCGCTATTAACCACTACACCAATACTTAACCAATACTTAACAGGGAGAAATGTAAAGTATTGCACTTGGGCAAAAAAAATGAGAGGCACAAATACAAGATGGGTGACACCTGGCTTGAGAGCAGTACATGTGAAAAGGATCTAGGAGTCTTAGCATCTAGGAGCATCTAGATCAAGGGAAGTAATAGTGCCACTGTATTCTGCTCTGGTCAGACCTCACCTGGAGTACTGTGTCCAGTTCTGGGCACCACAGTTCAAGAAGGACACTGACAAACTGGAACGTGTCCAGAGGAGGGCAACCAAAATGGTCAAAGGCCTGGAAAAGATGCCTTATGAGGAACGGCTAAGGGAGCTGGGCATGTTTAGCCTGGAGAAGAGGAGGTTAAGGGGTGATATGATAGCCATGTTAAAATATATAAAAGGATGTCATATAGAGGAGGGAGAAAGGTTGTTTTCTGCTGCTCCAGAGAAGCGGACACGGAGCAATGGATCCAAACTACAAGAAAGAAGATTCCACCTAAACATTAGGAAGAACTTCCTGACAGTGAGAGCTGTTCGACAGTGGAATTTGCTGCCAAGGAGTGTGGTGGAGTCTCCTTCTTTGGAGGTCTTTAAGCAGAGGCTTGACAACCATATGTCAGGAGTGCTCTGATGGTGTTTCCTGCTTGGCAGGGGGTTGGACTCGATGGCCCTTGTGGTCTATTCCAACTTTATGATTCTATGATTCTATGATACACCACACTGACATAATAGAATTTTAGTCCCTTATTAAATGTACATGACCATCTCTCCTGGCCATCTTACAACAAAACAACAATAATTATTGCAGAGCCACTGCCAGTCAACGGGTTGTATATGATGCCGGTCATACTCAAGAGTAGACCCACTGACATTAATGGACCTGACTCATTTAGGTGCATTAATTTAAATGCGTCTGCACTGAGTAATGTGGCCAGTCCTGGGCTAGATGAGGAAATGGTCAGACTCTGGGTAAGGCAGCTTCCCTGACTGCCTTGCAGTGGGATCACATGGTACTGAGCCAACCACTGGTCCATCTCACCAAGACCATAGGTCAGTGGTAGAGCAACTGCCTTGCATGCAGAAGGTCCTGGGTTCAATCCCTGATCTCTCCAGGTAAGGCTGGAGACCAAAGCCCTGGAGATCTACTGCTAGCCAGGGTAGACAATACTGAGGTAGATTGACCAATGGTCTGACTCTGTGTTTCTAAATGGCAGCAGCACTGCAGGGTTTGGGGGACCGGTCTTTCCCTGCTCTGCCTCCAGAATTTATTTTAAAGAGAAGTGCTGGGAAGTAGATGGAGATCTTTGTGCATGAAAAGATGTGCTCTGCCCCTCATCTCACCTATCACAGGGCTTGCTTTAGCGAGTTACACTTCGTTCCTCTCGACCCTAAATGGCTCACTGAATGTGGCAAGGAGTGCTCTTTAAAAGCTCCTGAATACCAATGGAAGTATGTTTAGCATCATGGTCCGATAAGTGTTCTTCCCAAGCTAGCCGACCGAGCAGCAGCAATTATTATTACAGGAAATCGAAGCTTCAAGGAGACAGGTTGAAAGACAGACACTTAGATCATGCAGGGCTATTTTGTGTGTGCGACAACAGCAATCAATATATCAATCATAACCAAATAATATTAAGCAGGCACCTTAATCGTGCTGCTAAAACATTCCTGTTTAGGCACATCTACCCAGCCATGTAATTGGATTATCTTTATTGTTTTTAAAACTGCTGATTTTATCTATGTTTTGATAATTTTATTATGTCTACCTGGTTGTGTGTGTGTTTTAAAAGGTCTGGTTTTATCAGTGCTTATATATGATATTTTATGTAAACTGCTTAGGTTTTTTTTTAATAAAAATAAAAAGTGGTATATAAACCTTGTTAGATAAAGTAAGAACGTAACAAGAGTTAATGGCTCATCTACTCCAGCATCATATTCTCACAGTGGCCGCTCAGATACCTGTGGGAAACTCACAGACATCACCTGAGCATAACAGCACTCTCCAGTCCTGTGGCTCCCAGCAGCTGGTACTGTACAGTGGCACCTCGGGTTACAGATGCTTCAGGTTACAGACACTTCAGGTTACAGACTCTGCTAACCCAGAAATAGTACCCTCGGGTTAAGAACAGAAATCGTGCGGCGGCAGCGGGAGGCCCCATTAACTAAAGTGGTGCTTCAGGTTAAGAACCGTTTCAGGTTAAGAATGGACCTCCAGAACAAATTAAGTTCTTAACCCGAGGTACCACTGTATTCAGAAACATTACTGCAGAACTAGGCACCATTGATTTATTTAAATTTATAAATAAATGTATGGACCTAATAGGTATCTAAAGCCATTTGCACATGTTGCCGTGCAACCAGTCCATGCAGAACGTATGCACCCTATATATTAGAAATGAGCAAGCCAGTGATATTTTAGGGAGCAGGCTAGCAGGTGGGGTCCATGACTTACATCACAGGAGGCCTACACAACACAAAACACTGTTGCTGTATGTAGGCTTTATTTTATTTGTTTTTTTCCTTATATTTTGGAAATCCTGTTTTTTCCCCATTAATTTTTTTTGCCCCCCCCCCAAGAGAGTGGGGCCCTAAGCTATAGCTTGTTTAGCCTATACATAAATCGGGCACTGGTTAAGAGAAACAGAAAAGCTTCTCTCTGTCTCATTTCCCCACAGTGTCAGTCTCTGCTAAGCACTGTGGTCAAATTTAAGAGGGGCGAGGGCAGCTAGTTTATGGAGCTGTTTAGAACCCTCTAGTTGTATTCATGACTTGGTTTTGTTCGAGGGGGGTGGGGGAAAAATCCCCCTGCTTCTTTTCCAAGTGGCTACATACCAGGCCACTGGAGTTAAGTGTGTGGGGGTCTTGCTGGGCAAGCTGTAGGTGGTCCTCTCGCTAGTTAAAACTCACAGCCTGAACATACAGATGTATACTAATAGAGTTCAGCTAATCTCCTGAGCTGTTAGGAAGATAATTGGTTGGTGATCTTTTCAGGAAGGGTCAAACACATTACAGCGCAAAGCCTTCACTCCCGAACTTTTGAACGATCACAGGGATTCTGTACTCCTTGCCCCCACACTCCATAAAACCGACACGGCCGGTGTTACTGCAGAGAAATCCTCTTGGCTTGGGAGGAACAGCTTGCCTTTTGAGATCTGGGCCTCAGGTGCCTTTTCTCCTTGGACCCAGATATTCGTAATCATTATGGGAGGGAGGACATAGGAAAGAATGCAAAGGTGATCCACTTCTCGTGTTTTATTCATTATTATTACTAGGTTACAAGTTGCTGATTTCACCCCCAGACCAAAGGTCCTCCAAAAAGGCTCTGCAAATGTTTCAAAGGAAAAATACAATGAAATGACATCAAAATCTATCATTGAAATCATATAAACATTAGGGCTTTTAAAAAACCGAAAGCTAACAGAATAACATTAAAAAAACCTCTACCAGCAAAAATATTGAGTGGTATTCAACTAAGTTCTATGCAAAATAGACCCATTGAAATTAACCTAAGTTTGTCATGCTCATTAACAACTATGTGTCTACTCTGAGTAAGGCTAGAATGAGATGCAACCTATTGGCACCCAGCCTAACCTCAATGAATCACAACAGTGACCTCATTTCCACCTCCCTCAGATATATAAGACTCATGGCACATACTGCCTCCTGCTAATGTTTCCTGGCTTCAGAGTTTGACCCAGCCCTACCGTTAGGTAGAGTGAGCATGGCTCCTCAGTCTGAAAATGGTTCCCTACCCCTGGACTACATGATTGCAGCCTCATTCATCCAGCAACTCAACCCATCTCTTCTCTTCTCTTCTCTTCTCTTCTCTTCTCTTCTCTTCTTCTCTTCTCTATTTTCCTTTTCAAGGGGCTCTAAATCAAGGACCCTTCTGAATCTCACCATACTTAAACCTGCCCTGATGCCTATTCCCATCACTATTTTGACCATCCAGTTACAGAGTATGTCCCAAACGTCCCCCCTCCACCCCAGACAAGGACCATGCCACTTTTAGATACAATGTCTACTGGTAATAACATGAAATAGCAGTAGTAGACTTCTCTCCACCCTCCACCCCGCCTCACCCACTCAAGAACATTTTTGCAGAACAAAGAATATGGCTGGCATATTCCCAATGCAGATTGCATTTTGAATTTTTCCACTGCAAATAGCCACCACTGCTCAAGCTACAAGAATATTGTCAAAGGGGAAGAGAAGAGCAATATATTCAAGCATCTCTGGTTTGCCTTTGGGCTTCCATTCTGCAGAATATTGCTCTGATCTCTTCATTTATAACACTGCCTATTGATATAAATAAAGAGATGTGGGCCAGATCAGCTCCATTGAGCGGGTGTTTTGGATGGAAGATTTTGGCCTGAGTCAAGCTTTCTTATTCAACCAAAGCCTGGTGTTATGATTTCTGCCTTTCCTGTTTCACCGTCCACTGTGGAGCCACAACCATAGACTCATTAGTTAGCTTTTTTTCTTCTCCCAGTGCACAGATTCAGCCATGGATTCCCCTGCCCTCTCTCTTTACAAGGTCACCGGCCCCTTTGTAGCCTGACATTGCCTTCTGTTTGATTTGATTTGGGTTTTTCCGCCTCTCTTCCCATTCCTCCTTTTTCTTTTCAGCTCTGCTTCGGAGCAGACAGTGTCGCTTGAAAGATGCAGAGACCTTTCCCAGATGGGAAAGGTCATTTGTCTTTCGCTACTCAACACTTTCCTTCATGAGTTCATTTAAACACTGCCAGACATTACAGGAACAGAACTCAGCTGGAGGGGTTATCTTGCTGTTTAAGTCACTCTCTTTTATGTAGGTGGCAGAAGGAACTGCAGAACAGAACTCTTTGGTTCCCATAGCAATTGACACGGCAGGGTTGCCATAATAATAATACTTGCACACCCCTCCCACTCCTCTCTCCACCTGTTAGATTTCGTTCCCTCTTTCCTGATATCATACCTTCCAACATTTGTTGGTTGCGTAAGAGGGTAAACAAGTGTTCTGACCAGTTTTTAAAAGGGGTCAGTTTGGACAGAGCAAAGCCTAAAGGAGGGATGTCAGAGGATTCAGAAATGGGAGGGGAAATGGCTGATGTTTGCTTATTTATTCCATGCCTGAAACAGAAACCAATCCAGAAAATAAAATCAGTGTTTGCTGCTGTTGCTGCTTTCAGTCAGCGAACGATAACCTAAATCAATTGTTCTAAGTTACAGGTAGGTAGCCGTGTCGGTCTGCCGTAGTTGAAACAAAATAAAAAAATTCCTTCCAGTAGCCCCTTGTTGTTGTTGTTTAGTCATTTAGTCGTGTCCGACTCTTCGTGACCCCATGGACCAGCGCACGCTAGGCACTCCTGTCTTCCACTGCCTCCTGCAGTTTGGTCAGACTCATGTTTGTAGCTTCAAGAACACTGTCCAGCCATCTCGTCCTCTGTCGTCCCCTTCTTCTTGTGCCCTCAACCTTTCCCAACATCAGGGTCTTTTCCAGGGAGTCTTCTCTTTTCATGAGGTGGCCAAAGTATTGGAGCCTCAGCTTCACGATCTGTACTTCCAGTGAGCACTCAGGGCTGATTTCCTTAAGAATGGATATGTTTGATCTTCTTGCAGTCCATGGGACTCTCAAGAGTCTCCTCCAGCACCATAATTCAAAAACATCAATTCTTCGGCGATCAGCCTTCTTCTCAGCCTTCAGCCCTTTAGAGACCAACTAAGTTTGTTATTGGTATGAGCTTTTGTGTGCATGCACACTTCTTCAGATACACTGAAACAGAAGTCACCAGACCCTTATATATAGTGAGAGGGTGGGGAGGGGTATTATTCAGAAGGGTGGTGGGAATGGGTGATGGCTTACCCGTTCCGGTACTTCCGGGTTTCCCACAGTCCGCAACCCAAAAACACGTAACCTGAAACGTCCATAACATGAGGCATGACTGTATCTGAAGAAGTGTGCATGCACACGAAAGCTCATACCAAAAACAAACTTAGTTGGTCTCTAAGTTGCTACTGGAAGGAATTTTTTTTTATTTTGTTTCGAATAAATCAATTGTGTTTCCCTCCCTGCTCTGCACTGTTTCCTTTGCACTGAAAGGAATGGGATGGGATAATGTAACTTACATAAGTGACATAATTTCAGCACAGCAGACAGTGAGATGAGTGATGCAGTCTTTGGAGGAAGATGAAGTGCAGCTGCGTGGAAGCAGTGCTGTGTGCGATGAATACAGGACAGAATGGAAAGCAATGCCTTCTTACCACTGAGCACCCTCTTCTCTCTCCATTTCCTTAACAAGAGCACTGCTGGATGAGGCCAAAGGCCTATGTAACCCAACATCCGGTTGGTCAGCTAGATACCTTTGAGAAGCCCACAACAAGGACATGAGGACAATAGCCCTCTCCTATGTTTGCTCCGCAACAATTGTTCCTAAGAGGCATGCCTCCAGGATTAGTAGCGGCATATTATTATTATTTTATTATTATTTCCAAAACTTCCCAAAGACTGTGACAACAGACATCATTTAATTGTTTGAAGCCTCTTTTGTTTACATCTGTTTTATTCCACATGCTATGTTTGCCTTGTTTCTTGTTATTATTATTTTTCAGTCTTGCCAACCTGGGATCCTTCAGATGCTGTTGGGGGTACAACTTCCCCCAGCTCCAGTCATTGAGTTGTAGTTCAAAGTATCCAGAGAGTAGCAAGTTGTGGAAGGCTGCTCTAGCCCAAAAAATAAATGGGTGGGATGTTCCCTTTATGTCCTGCTTATGGGCTTCCTGGGAGCAGTCAGCTGGGAACATTTATCTGAGCATATACGGTCATTTTATTTTAATTCTCAATTTATGCAGCTGTTGCATGTTTTATGTCTAAATGAAATTAACAAAATTTGAAAAAGAAAAAGAAATAAACAAACTTCTAGCCACATGAGCAGGAACTACAGAGCTTATGCTAGGGGCGGAGAAGCTCTGGCCTCCTGGCCAATCTTTGAGTGCAGGGGGTGAGATCCAATTTGGCCTGCAATGCCATTTCCTTCCCAAACCATGTCCACTTCTCAGTCCCCTGACATTACAGGGTGACATCAGCTGATGCGCAGAGGGAAAATGTAATTCATTGGTGAAGAAGACCTTTGCAGAGAGCAAGATCAAACCTCCTGCTCATCAGCTGATAGGACAAGAGTTGCATTCAGCTATGTGCTGCTTTGCCCGTGGCACCTGCCCTGTGGAACGCCCTCCCATCAGATGTCAAGGAAATAAACAACTATCTGACTTTCAGAAGACATCTGAAGGCAGCCCTGTTTAGGGAAGTTTTTAATGTCTGGTGTTTTATTGTATTTTTAATATTCCGTTGGAAGCCGCCCAGAGCAGCTGGGGAAAACCCAGCCAGCTGGGCGGGGTCTAAATAATAATAATAATAATGATAACAACAACAACAACAACAACAACAATGACAATAATAATAATTTTCTCTGTGGGCAACATGCTGGTGGAGCAGACTCCTCCCTGGACACTATTGGTCAGTGATGACAGGCAATTGGAACCTTCCACCAGTCACTTGACATCATCATGATATCAGATGACTGACAGGCAGGTGGCCTCAGCCACCTGTCACAGTTGGCTTGTTAGTTGGTTGGTGCATAAAGACCTTGCCAACCAGGTCAAGAAGGTCCTCCACCCCTGTCTTGCATGGACTTGCATGGTAGTTAGTATAGAGACCTCAATGGTGCCTCTCCACGTAAAGTATGAATGGAGACACATTCACAGCAAGTCATAACCCAGGGGATCTCCAGCTCCTTTCTTGCAAGTGTGAAAGATGACAGAGCCTTTCCTATATGCTATACAAGAGATGATGAACCTCTGGCCCTCTAGATCAGGGGTTCCCAAACTTGGGCCTTCAGTTCCCATAATCCCTAACCACTGATACCTAGGATGATGGGAGTTGTAGTCCAACAACAGCTGGAGACCCAAGTTTGGGAGATACTCCTCTAGATGGACTCCAACTCCCCAGGTACATGGTCAATAGTCAGGAAAGATGGGATACAGTTGCTGGCTGAGAAAATGTGCAAAAACACATTTAAAAAAATGAAAATATGTTGTGTGTGTGTGTGTGTGTGTGTGTGTGTACACACACATATACCTACACTGCTCTAGATACATATTTAAAAATAAATTTTATTGTGAATTTCTTTTACTGTTCAGTTGGAAAATGGACATAGACATGGAACAAACTGATCCCTCTCTCTCCCTAGTCCTGAAGTGGACGGATTATTAATTAATCTCTCCCACTTGGAAGATGAATGAGTGGCGAGATAAGAGAAGCTAGCCTGATCCCCCGCCCTCACGCCTGCCTGCGGTTCTCGATCCAGAATTAGTCATCTAGATTAGTCATCGTGGGGCTTATCTTGCTGCTTGTGTGGCCCAAGCAGAAACACAGGGAGCCTGATCCCACTCAGATATCAGGAGGACACACATTCAATGTGTCAACCAGTTAAAGCCATTCCTTTAAAGTGTCATTAGCTGTTCCTTCTCTATCTGGCAGTATCTTTGGGCTTACGAAGCCGGAGATGTAATGAGTCTGGTGACAAGAGCTGTGATTTCCCATAAATCAATGGGGGGAAGCAGTTGAAGTGAAGAGGGGTCTGTTGTAAGGGTGGCGTCACTTAGCCTTATAAAATTCCACTGCAGTTCAGGTTGGAATACAATGCTCTAACTTTTTTTAAATGGTGTGTGTGTGTGTGTGTGTGTGTGGTTTTTTAAAAAAGGGAGGCGGTTGTCTTTGGTATGCCTGCAGAGGCTGCCTTTCGAAAGCCAGAACTTTGGCCCTCCGCACTTTCTGGAAAGCGAAGTCGTGAGAAGGGAGAAAGGAGCCATTGTTTTACAGGGGATTCTGGGCTTCAGAGACCCTGGTCCGTTGCTCTAGCTAAACTTCCGCAACTGTTGAGGCATTTAGCTCTCCTGATCTTCAAAAGTCATCGTTTAAAGTGGATGACATCACTTTCTGGAACTCCCATTACGACATTCCCATTATTTCTGATCTTTGGGGGCATGGTGCCATTACATATGCTTCCAAAATCGCACTTCGCAGGGAACACTGGGAATTGTAGCTCTCTGAGGGGGGAAATAGGAGCCTCCTAAGGATTCCCAGCACCCTTACAAAACTATAGTTCTCAGCATTGTGGGGTGGAAGCCAGGATGGTTTGAAGTGGCATGATTCAGCTTTAAATGTAAGGAACAGATTTGGGCTATGTTAGAATGTGCCTCCATGTTTGCTCCTTTAATTAACTTCTTATTACTTTGCATTTATTATGCATATAGATAATGAAGCATGTTTCTTAGGAATGTAGATTGATCAGTTCTAATATGCCGGAGCACAAATGATAGAACCATGCCCTTGTTTTCTTCTCTCTTATTTCTAACATAACAAATTGTTATTTCTAAACTTTTAGATTTAGTAATAAGAATGATCTGTTGCCTCAGTAAGGTAATGTGCCATTTGACTCTTAGAGAACGCCTGATGCTCTTGTAAGGGGAAACAGAATGCCTGATTCAGCCAATGGCTGACCATAACATGCATGTGACGCACCACAGTTATTTGATTTACATTGTGAAATCCACATTTCTTCTTTAATGGATTAGTGCAGTGTTTGTACATGTGAGTGTGCACAAATATGCAGAAATACAGAATTGAGTTGTACATGCCGCAACTTGATTCTTTGGCTCTGCAGGCCTGTTATCTGCCGAGTATCAGTTTCCTCCTAGGACCCGATGACAAGTGTGGTGCGTGTGGATAAATTTGCCTCTCGCTGGCCCAGTTCCTGTTCCTGTGATCTTGGCTTTCTCCCTGGACCTGACTCGTTCCTGACAGGATGCAGATAAAGGGTGTTCTCTCTCTCTCCCTAAGACGAGCGTGGCCATTGGCTGATATGCATTTAAGCCACGCTGGTATACAAAACTGCTATTCATATCAGCGATCATCGACAGCATCAGGTTTTGTTTTGATTTTAATCTGTATTCCACCCACTGTTTCCTTCCTTCTTAGATTTCCATTTTCTTCCCAAGATGTGCCAAGAACACTCCAGTGACCGGTCTCGGCAAAGAATGCTGCGAAGCCTTCTTCATCCTGGGTGGCCCATAAACATCTCCTTTTACGCTGTCTTCCTTGTCATCCCCCGTGGAGACGGATCCGATATGGTTACTAATTTCAGGCCAAGAGGCACAACTGATGAACCAGACTTTAAGGTCACTTCAGAGCACTGTGCCTAAATTCACCTCCAAGATGCTGTTGAGGGAGGGCGACACAATGCAATATGTATTTATCTATCACCACATACCCTCCAACATTTTCCCAGTGAAAATAGGGACACCCTATTCAATAATAATACATAAAATGTAAAGGGACCCTTGACCATTAGGTCCAGTCGTGACCGACTCTGGGGTTGCGGTGCTCATCTCGCTTTATTGGCCAGGGGAGCCGGCGTACAGCTTCTGGGTCATGTGGCCAACATGACTGAGCCGCTTCTGGTGAACCAGAGCAGCGCACGGAAATGCCGTTTACCTTCCCGCCGGAGTGGTACCTATTTATCTATTTGCACTTTGTGCTTTCAAACTGCTAGGTTGGCAGGAGCAGGGACCAAGCAACGGGAGCTCACCCCGTTGCGGGGATTCGAACTGCCAACCTTCTGATCGGCAAGTCCTAGGCTCTGTGGTTTAACCCACAGCGCCACCCACATCCCATAATAATACATAAACTCCAACATTTCTCCGGTGTTCTCTTCTGAACGTAAATGCAGATATGCCATTTCTTACACCTTCCTTCTCTATGAATGTTAAGAGACGCAACACAGCATCCTGATCGCCTGTCCCTGCCATTTCTCTACGCCAGGTTGACTAACCGACCCTGGCTCTCATTGGTCAGAAAGAGGTCAGAGGACAACTCCCTCCAATGACAGCGAAGAGAGAGCCTTCAAAGACTGGACTGCCTTTACAGTTTTCTTCCCTGTCTCACCACCCTGGATCCAGTCCGAGTCTTCCAAACCACCAGGAAGCTGATTCTCCAGTTTGATATATTCTGCCTATGTGCAAATAGACTAGGAATATTATACTGAAGTAGACAGGCCAGGCTTAGTCCAGTTTTAGAGCTGCAGTGCTCTTGTTTATTATGTGTTCTGTGTGAGCTGTTGCCTGCTTTCTCCCTGTCTGTTAGGTCTAATAAAATTTCACAATTGGGCTAGTGGATTTGGAGCATGATTATTACCCTAGGCATTCAGGAACCTCCACATGCCTATTTGACTTTGAATTTCATGCCAAGATGAGAGTGGGTAAAGCCAGGATTTGGCCCTTTTCTCGGAGTAGCGGAGGGCCAGAGAGCTGGTTTTGCACTCTGCGAAAAAATGGCAAGCGATTGCCTGGGGTCCCAGGATTTAACAATTATTTGGCTGCCCAGTTTTCCCCACCTTGTTTCTTGGGACTCAGCTACATTAGTTAAATGTAAATTTGTTAAATTAGCGTTTTAAATGTTTTGTAACACTGTGACACCAGATGGCGCTTTGGAGTTCAATCCTTCGGCGACGTGATTTACCTTTGAGAGCTTTACTACACTCTTTCCTGAAATGTTTTTTTTTATGTGTCTAGATCTAGCCTGGGTCTGTAGGTGACCAAAAAGGAAGGTGTTGGTAACAACTACCAGATGGTAAGATCCAACTGGCAGCAATGCAGGGCTGTTGTGTAACAGTTGGGCAATAATAATAATAATAATAATAATAATAATAATAATAATAATACTTTATTATTTATACCCCACCCATCTGGCTGGGCTTCCCCAGCCACTCTGGGGGGCTTCCAACAAAATATTAAAATATCAAACATTAAAAGCTTCCATAAACAGGGCTGCTTTCAGATGTCTTCTAAAAGTCAGATAGTTGTTGCTCTCTTTGACATCAAGGAAGAAGTGGGCATGACAGGCTCTCCTGAACACCCCCTTTCCCACAAGAGATACTATGGCTGCTTGGTGTTCAAAGATCTGGCCTTCTGTGCCGTGAGGAATGTCAAGGTAAGCTCACATTTCTTGTGTGAGTTCAAAACCTGAGTTCAGAAGGAAAGGGCTGTGGTTATAGACCACTGTCTCTGCACGTTCCTGAAAAATATTAGTCTTCTAGGTGGGTTGAACTGATTTGTTTTCCATCATATTTTAAAAATAGCTTCAGGAATAATGGGTTTCATCGAAAACCATTAGCTGGGATGTCAGTTGACCACAGGACAAATGGCTGCAGCCAGATTAAACAGGTTAGAAACACACACACACACACACACACACACACACACACACACAATTTCCCAGTTCAGATAGTGTGGAATCTTTGCATCCACTTTGCTACGGACCCCATGACTTTAAAAAAAGCTTGGTTATTTACAGAAATGTGCCCAGGGTCTATATAATGGTAGGAAATGGAACAAAATTGCAATAACAAAAATGATCTCTTTAAACTAATAACCATAATTAGCAGCAGTGTGTTTGGACAGCTAAATGGCATTAGGTTACTTTATTAAGGAACTTGTGTGTTGTTTTTTTAACTGCATTCTTTTTTAGATATGAGAGAGTGGTTAGGAAAGGAAATGTGCCCAGGTTCTATTTAATAGTAGGAACAAGTCATGGGATTTTAGAATCAGAAAAGACCCCTTTCAGGTAATCTCATCCAACCTGTGGTTGATGCAAAGATGGGTGTTTTGAGAGGCAGTGGCAAGCCCGTTGTGGCAAGTCAACTGGTGAACCTGAGAGTGTGACCTGGAGGTTTCTGATTCCAAGCTCAGCTTAAGTTTCGATTCCCTGTATGGTTGAAATGCTGGCTGGCACCAGAGGAAGGCAAAGTTGGGCACCTGCTGAGGGCCATACTCCCGGGACCTCCTGGTCCTCTTGCTCTCCTCTGGCTCCCACTTGCCCTCTCCAAACTTGAAAGGGCTGATGGGTGCCAGGAGATGGATCAGCACCTCCGTTTGCCTCGCACTCTCCCTTTGGGTGGTTGCATGGATTGGGCCCAGAGGGAGAGGGCAAGTGAGTGAGCAGCAGTGATAGGAGTGAGAGGGGCTCCTAATGATGGCATCTTGCCCAAGCCCTCACCTAAAAACAACACTGGAATCACAGTTTTTCTCAGTCTTCCAATCCCTAAGATGGAGGTTGTTAACATTTATTTGCACCTCTGGCCAACCCTCCAGGGCATAGCTGTCAACTTTTCCCTTTTCTTGCGAGGAATCCTATTCGGAATAAGGGAATTTTCCTTGAAAAAGGGGAAACGTTGACAGCTATGCTCCAGGGTGGCTACAATTCACAGAGTTCCCTAGGAAAGGGGATTGGTTCTTAAAGCACTCTGGGAATTGTAGCTCTGTGAGGGGAATAGGGGCCTCCTAACAAAGGACGCAGGTGGCGCTGTGGTCTAATCCACAGAGCCTAGGGCTTGCCGATCAGAAGGTCAGCAGTTAGAATCCCTTCAACGGGGTGAGCTCCCGTTGCTTGGTCCCTGCTCCTCAGTGGCGTAGCGTGGGGGGTGCAGGGGGGCCCGGCCGCACCGGCCACAACATCTGGGGTTAGGGCAAATCCACGGGTTAGGGGGCGCAAATCCACGGGTTAGGGGGCGCAAATTACTTGCCTTGCCCCGGGTGCTGACAACCCACGCTACGCCACTGCTGCTCCTGCCAACCTAGCAGTTCAAAAGCACATCAAAGTGCAAGTAGATGAATAGGTACCTCTCCGGCGGGAAGGTAAACTGTGTTTCCATGCGCTGCTCTGGTTTGCCAGAAGCGGCTTAGATATGGTGGCCACATGACCTGGAAGCTGTCTGCGGACAAACGCCGGCTCCCTTGGCCTATAGAGCGAGATGAGCACTGCAACACCAGAGTCGTCCGCAACTGGACCTAACGGTCAGGGGTACCTTTACCTTTACTGCATCATAAAATCTGCAAAAACATGCAATCAATTGATAGTTGTTCTCTGATCCGCCTGCAATGGTTTGCCAGTAAAGCAAGATGAGCGCTGCAACCCCAGAGTCATCCGTGACTGGACCTAACGGTTAGGGGTCCCTTTACCTTTTTAACATAGGAGCCAACTCCTACGGGCATCAGGGGCTTCTCCCCCCCAATAAAATATTTGAGCGCCCCCCCCCCCCAATTAATGGGCATTGCCATTCAAATTGTGTGTATGTGCTGTGTCATTTGATAGATTATGTAGGGTAAGGCTTACCTGGATTGTGTGTGTGCACGTGTGTATTAAATGATTTTATGTATTGCTGTTTACTTGTTCCACGGACCGTGACAAGGGTGGTACACACGGCAACCATTTTGTGTGGGGGTTCCATTCCTGCCCCTGCAACCATTGGCCCCGCCCCATTCTGCCCTTTTCTGGGTCCAAAAGAACCTGCACGTCAGTGGTCATGTGTCAATTGCAGACCCTCCAAGTGTCCCTATTTTCCAGGGACATCCCTGATTTAGAGAAGCCATCACGGTTTCTGATTTGATCCTGGAATGTCCCACTTTTCCTTAGGACGTCCCTATTTTCATTGAAGAAATGTTGGAGGGTATGGAGTTATCCGACCTCTGAACCATGTGGAGGCAATCCTGTATAGGGAAGTTTTTTTTAAAAAAAAGTTTCATGTTTTATTATTGTCAGAGACTGCCTCCCGGTCTCAGCTCACAGAAGACCAACGCTAGCCATTAGAACTGTACAGAAGTCTTTATTGGCATTTAGTTTCCATTTCCAAACACTAGCGTGCGTCTCTACGTCTAAACCCTAGACCAGCGAAGCCTCGTCTGAGTCTCCGCCCCCTGTACACCAGCTTAAGACTCTAGCCTTACTCCACCTTCTACGTTTCTCCTTCCTCCTCTGGGTCCTACTACCCCCCTGGGTGCCTTCTTTCCGGGATGCCTCGGAAGCGGACCCTTCGGACTCCTCCCCTTCTCTCCGGCGGGCTTTGGGACCCGGCTCTCTCTCCGGACTGCCCATTGCGCCCCCCTCCTGTACGTTTGAACTTGGCGCGCGCGCGCTGCCCCTGACCTTCCTTTTGACAGTTACCTCGCTCTCTGATGCAGGCGTGGCTAACCCTGACTCATCTCCTTCCGCTGACGGAAGGCTGCCTGCTGCCGATGTTTGGGACTCCTCCCCCTTACTGCTCTCCGGTGGGAAAGTTGGTCCCGATTTCCAGCTGCTGCTCTCTGAGTCCCCTCTGGCCCCTCCTTCCTGGGGTGTTCCCTCTGGCAACCCCCTGGCTCTGACCACTGGGGCCCCTTTCTGTGAATCCTCTGATTCACTGGAGAGACTTAGAGACCTCGGATGGCTACCCTCGCTGACTTCTCCCTCAGATTCCTCTCCCTCGGTCTCTACTTCCTCCCTCTCCTGTCCCTCTGCTCCTGAACCCCTGACATCCATCCCCCCCTCGAAGCCCCCCCTTCCCCCCTCCCCTCCTTCCGGTGCGGGTACTGGGTGCTCCGTCGTCGCGGGGGTGCTTGCCGGATACAGTTCATCCCCCATGTACTCGTCAACGTCGCTCTCCTCTGCTTCCATCTCTCTGTCTTCATGCTCGAACCCCACGTTGTCCCCCAACACGTCCATGTCCGTCTCGCCCCTCTCCCCCTCTTCGGGTGGTCCCATCCAAGGACCCCTCAGCCACTTCCTGCGCCACTGCTCCTCTGGTTGATCGTCCCACCAATACGAGTGGTCTGAGGCAGACCCCGGTGGCGAACCCACCTGAGAGCTGGGGACTGGTGCCTGTTCCTCGTCCGAGTCGAACCCCAGGAATGTGCTGGCTGAAAGAGTGGGTGTGAAAAGCCAGTCATCGAAATACTCTGCTGGCATGGGCCTGTGCGGGAAGAGGGCATGAAACTCCTCTTTGAGCAGCGGTTCCTCCAAGGCATAGTCCGGTACCCAGCTGTTGGCACTGGCCGGGGTACCCTCTCTGGCTAGGAAATATTCTACTCCCTCTTCCCCCCATCTGGAGTCCAAAATCTCTGTGACCTCATTGATGTGTCCCTTCCTAGGCGGCCCCCTCACTCTGGGCCCTTCACTGCTCTGGTCTGGTGCTGTGTCTGGCTCCTGAAACCTATGAGGTGCTTTGTAGGGCGTGAGCACCGATCTATGGAACACCGGATGCATTCTGGAACCCTCCGGAAGAGCCAACCGGAAGGCCACTGGATTGACCTGCGCCTGGACTTGGTAAGGTCCTAGCTGCTTATGTCCTAGCTTCTTCTTAGCTAATGATCTGGTCGGCACTGCTTGCGCTGCTAGCCAGACCCAGTCACCCACCTGTATGTCTTCCCCAACTCTTCTGTGTCTGTCGGCCTGCACCTTGTATGCGTGCTTTGCTAGTTCTAGCTGCCTCCTGAGCTGTTCGTGGACTTCCTGCAACTCTGACGCTAAGGCTTCCGCTGCCTGTGGCTCCCCCTCCCCCACTCTCTCTAAACCCGGGAAGGTTCTGGGATGCCTCCCGTTGTTGGCGAAGAACGGCGTCACCCCCGTCGACACGTGCTTCGTATTGTTGTAAGCGAACTCGGCGAGCGGCAGGTAGTCCACCCATGTCGTGGGCTGCTGGTTGGCGTAGCATCTTAGGTACTGCTGCATGACGGCGTTGACCCTCTCCGCTTGTCCGTTGGTCTGCGGGTGTCTCGCCGACGCCAAATTGACCTTGACGTTCAGAATGCCCATCAGCTTCTGCCAGAAGTTCGAGATGAACTGTCGCCCCCGGTCGGAAAGAATAGACCGTGGCAGACCGTGGACCTTGAACACGTGGTCTATGAACAGTTTGGCGGTCTGCTCTGCCGTGGCTACCTTCGCACACGGAATGAAGTGTGCCATCTTAGTAAACATGTCCACCACCACTAGCACTGCTGTCTTTCCCCTCGAGCTGGGCAG
The DNA here is from genome assembly GCF_964188315.1 of Podarcis muralis. Classification (NCBI taxonomy): domain Eukaryota; kingdom Metazoa; phylum Chordata; class Lepidosauria; order Squamata; family Lacertidae; genus Podarcis; species Podarcis muralis. The sequence continues at coordinate 43,318,815 of NC_135668.1, forward strand.
ATCCGTGACGAAGTCCAGGGCCACCCTCTCCCACGGTTCAGACGGTGTCTGCAGCGGTTCCAGCAATCCCGCCGGCGGTCTGTGAACTGACTTGGCCCTTTGGCAGGTGTCACATCTCGAGACGTAATCCGCTACTTCCCCCCGCATCTTGGGCCACCAAAAGTCTCTGGCTACGAGTTCGACAGTCTTTTCTTTGCCAAAGTGCCCTGCGGTGGGAGCGTCGTGTAGCTGCTGCAGGACCCTTGCGCGGAGGTCGTCTCCCGGCACGTAGAGTGCTCCCTTGTGGAGGAGCAACCCATCGCGGATCTGGAACTCGTCGGCCCTCGCTGTGCCCCTGTGCACCTCCTCCATCTTGGCCCGTGCGAAGGGGTCTTCCCGCAGCGCGCGACGTACGGCGTCCAGGTCCACGGTTGCCGACGCGCATGCCCACGCTTCCGGTGCGAAAATGTGCTTGGCCGCCGACGGTGCCGCCTCCTCCAGGTATTGCGGCTTTCTGGACAATGCATCCGCCATCACGTTGTTGTCGCCTGGGATGTACTCTATCTTGAAGTCGAAGTCCGCGAAGAACTCTGCCCATCTAATGTGTCTCTGGTTGAGGAACCTAGCCGTGCGCCAGTACTCCAGATTCTTGTGGTCCGTGTGGACCTGCACTGTATGTCTGGCTCCGATGAGGAAGTGCCTCCATGCCTTGAATGCTGCATGTATGGCTAGCAACTCCCTGTCCCAGATAGTGTAATTCTGCTCCGACTTGCTGAGCTTCCGCGAGTAGAAGGCGCACGGCCTCCAGTCCCCCTGCTGGTCTTGTTGCAACAGGACAGCTCCCACGGCTCTGTCTGAGGCGTCCGTCTCCACCCTCATGGGTCTGCTGGGATTCACATGCAGCAGCTGCTCTTCAGACGCGAAGAGACGCTTGAGTTTCTGAAAGGACTGCTCCGCTTGCTCCGTCCAGATGAATTTCTTCTTCTTGGAGCTGAGCGTGTCGGTGATGGCCGCTGTCTGCATGGCAAATCCCTTGATGAACTTGCGGTAAAAGTTGGCAAAGCCGACAAACCGCTGGACTTCCTTCCGATTGCGTGGGCTCTTCCAGTCCAAAACTGCGCGAACCTTGGCGCTGTCCATGGCGAGCCCCTTGTCCGACAACTTGTAGCCCAGGAAATCCACCTCCGTCACGTCGAACTGGCACTTCTCCAGTTTGGCGTACAGCCTGTGCTCCTTCAGTCTCTGCAGAACTTCCCTGACATCCCTCTCGTGCGCCTCTCGCGATTCTGAAAAAATCAGGATGTCGTCCAGGAAGCATACGCACTTCTTGTAAAGGAGCCCCGCCAGCACGTGATGCATAAAGGCTTGGAAAGTGTGAGAGCCATTTTGTAATCCGAAGGGCATAACTCTGTATTCGTAGGTGCCCAGTGGCGTGAACATGGCCGTCTTCCACTCGTCTCCGTCGCGCATGCGAATCAAGTTGTACGCGCCACGTAGATCCAGCTTGGTGAAAACGCGTCCTTTCCGCACCGTCGCGAGCAAGTCGTCTATCTTGGGCATGGGGAAAGCTGAGGGCTTGGTTTTCGAATTCAAGATTCTGAAGTCCACCACCAGTCTTTTTTGGGGCGTATCCCGCTTCTTCACAAAGAATACGGGACTGCCCCCCACTGCTTTCGACTCCCGGATGAACCCACGCTTCAAATTGTGATCTATGAACTCCCTGAGTTCTTGCAGTTCATCCTCAGACATGGAGTACAGTTTCCCAGTAGGCAGCGTCGCCCCCGGCAGGAGGTCAATCTTGCAATCATAGGGTCTGTGAGGGGGTAGCTTGTCCGCCTCCTTCTCGCAGAACACCTCCAAAAACTCCGCATACTTGTGGGGTACTGCTTGCAGCGTGCCCAACTGCAACTGCGGGTCCTCCTCTTCCCCTTCCGGGCTGGGTATAATGCAGTGTTCTGCACAGTAGGAGGAGCCAAAAGTCAGGTGGCGCTGGTACCACGCCAATGCTGGGCTGTGCCTATGCAGCCAACTCATGCCTAATACTATAGGCGTGTCGGACAGCTGGGTGACATTGAAACTGATGACTTCCCGGTGATTCCCAATTTGCATCACCATAGGCGGCGTCTGCTGCACCACCTGCCCCCCTAGCAGTTCCCTGCCATCCACCGTGACAACCTTCAGGGGCAGTGTGGCTGGCAGTAATGCTACGTTGTGTTGTTGAATGAACTCCAATCCTATAAAGTCTGCGTTACTGCCAGAGTCAATTGTAATAGGCACTTCTAAGGTGAGTCCATTGGGCAGCTGAAGCGATGCGGTTAGCTGCACCACTGGCTTGGGCGGGAGGGGGTCTGTGGGCTGCAAAATCTCTGGGGACTTCCTCACTGACTCGTCTGGCTGGGCCCCAGTACCTCCTCTTCCAGCCAGACCTGGTCGTTTCCCTGCTGTGGTGCTCTCTGCTGAGTTGTTTCCAATACTGTCACTGAAGCTGCAGTGTGCTTGAAACTCCTCTGGGGACACTCTTTCGCCATGTGCTCTGCACTCTCACATATATAGCACTTCCTGTTCCTTCTAGGCAGCTTCGATTTTACTGCTCCCGGCGTTAAGGCTCTGGTAGCTGAGTGAGCCCTAGCACCGCCAATCTCCATCTGCTCCTCGCCCCCTCCCTGTGGAGGCGTGGACTGCGCACGCGCTGCCTCTCTGGGCAAGAGGGAGGGCACTCTCGCTGGTGAACGTCCCCAACGCCCTTCTTCTTTGCTCCACGGACGTTCTTCCTGCCTCACCCCAATAGACAACGCTCTTTCAACCACTTGCTGAGTGGTGGTGGGTCTCTCACCCCTTGCCATCTCATCCTTGATCTGTGCATTCAGACCCTCCCAAAAAAGGTCTCTAACCGGCGGAGAATCCTTATCCCAATTCAGCGCGTTGACCAATGCAAAAAACCGGGAATGATACTGCCTTACGCTGGCTTTCCCTTGTCTTAGCCCAAATATGTCCCTCCGGGCAATGTCCAGGTCTATTTTGGATAAGAAACAGGAGTCCATCGCCTTAATGAACGCATCTGCGCTTTGGAGCGCCGGATCCTTATCTCTCCATAGGTTGCGCAGCCATGATTTCGCGTCCCCATGCAAATGAGACAAAATAAACCCCACTTTTTCCCGCTCATCTCTAAAGTCTCTTTCCAGCAGCTGCAGCGCAAACAGCACATCTGCTCGGAAATTGGGGTACTGCTGCAAATTCCCATCAAAATGAGATACAATGCTGCCTCCTCTCTTCCCCAAACCGATCCCCTCGGACCTGGGTGCTGGGATCCCCTGCTTTACAAGCCCTTCCAACCTGGCTTGAAGATCTCTGCATGCAGCTGCCGCTTCTTCCTCTCTCTTCCTGGATGCGATTATTTCAGCGTTGAGTAGCGTCACCGCTTCTTGCAGGGAAGCTATTTTCTGTTCTGTAGTCATCTTGCCTGACTCTTGTGAGCTCGCAAGGCACCAGTCTTCCACCCTCCCTGCCTCGCTTCCTTAGCGATGCTTGAGGCGAAGAAAACCGATGGTAACTTGAGACGAGGCTTACTGTCAGAGACTGCCTCCCGGTCTCAGCTCACAGAAGACCAACGCTAGCCATTAGAACTGTACAGAAGTCTTTATTGGCATTTAGTTTCCATTTCCAAACACTAGCGTGCGTCTCTACGTCTAAACCCTAGACCAGCGAAGCCTCGTCTGAGTCTCCGCCCCCTGTACACCAGCTTAAGACTCTAGCCTTACTCCACCTTCTACGTTTCTCCTTCCTCCTCTGGGTCCTACTACCCCCCTGGGTGCCTTCTTTCCGGGATGCCTCGGAAGCGGACCCTTCGGACTCCTCCCCTTCTCTCCGGCGGGCTTTGGGACCCGGCTCTCTCTCCGGACTGCCCATTGCGCCCCCCTCCTGTACGTTTGAACTTGGCGCGCGCGCGCTGCCCCTGACCTTCCTTTTGACAGTTACCTCGCTCTCTGATGCAGGCGTGGCTAACCCTGACTCATCTCCTTCCGCTGACGGAAGGCTGCCTGCTGCCGATGTTTGGGACTCCTCCCCCTTACTGCTCTCCGGTGGGAAAGTTGGTCCCGATTTCCAGCTGCTGCTCTCTGAGTCCCCTCTGGCCCCTCCTTCCTGGGGTGTTCCCTCTGGCAACCCCCTGGCTCTGACCACTGGGGCCCCTTTCTGTGAATCCTCTGATTCACTGGAGAGACTTAGAGACCTCGGATGGCTACCCTCGCTGACTTCTCCCTCAGATTCCTCTCCCTCGGTCTCTACTTCCTCCCTCTCCTGTCCCTCTGCTCCTGAACCCCTGACAATTATGTTTTTATACATGTTGGAAGCTGCCCAGAGTACCTGGAGCAACCTAGTAAGATGTGTGCGGGTATAAATAGTAAAATTTTAATGATAATTATCATTAAGGAATGAGACGTCCCAATTTTCATTGGAGAAATGTCGGAGGCGATGCAATTGGATGTGTGCAAAATGGTCGCCACCTGTATAAATAAAAATAAATAAATAATATTCCTGATGTAATAATCTGGTTGGCCACTGTGAGAACTGGATGATGGGCTTGGTGAGCTTTTACCCGGATCCAGTAGGTTCTTCTGCAGTTGATTGCAGCATTTTGTATGCCAGTGAGTGACTGAGGGAACAAATGTTAAAAATATTTAGTATTGTGGACCAAGGCAGAAGCTGCAACGTTTACCAAATAATGTTGCTCCCAGTTCAAAGAATTGCATAAAATACAGTTAAAAGAGACTGTGATGTTACCAGAACCTCATCAACGGTGAAATCCGATATATGGTTACTCAGAAGTAAATCCTGTGGGTACAGTGGTACCTCGGGTTAAGTACTTAATTCGTTCCGGAGGTCTGTTCTTAACCTGAAACTGTTCTTAACCTGAAACACCACTTTAGCGGCGGCGTGCCACCGGAGCACAATTTCTGTTCTCATCCTGAAGCAAAGTTCTTAACCCGAGGTACTATTTCTGGGTTAGCGGAGTCTGTAACCTGAAGCGTCTGTAACTCGAGGTACCACTGTATTCAGTGAAGCTTACTGACATATAGCTGCACATATAGGTTTTAAGCCTGAGGCAGTCTAAGGCCAGGATGGATTTTCTGAGCCCAGGTAATATAGCAATCTATTCCCTCCCCCTCTTCCTAAAAATTACCCTCTTCCTAAAAATAAAAGTGGTATAATTAATCATATGCCAGAAATAGTTATTATTTCAGCCGCTTCTTTAACCTTTGGGACTCCAAAGGGGTACCTGCTAGGATTTAAGAAACTGACGACTGTTTCAAAGCATTTAATGACACGATTGGCCGATCAATATATTTTTCTATGAGGTAGACAAACTAAGAAGTGGTTTTTCTTGGCACCGTGAAGGCTGTGAAGTTTTATTGGGATCAGTGTCCTGCGGATATATCTGGTCATAGGAATATAAAATTCCACCCCACAAGTGTACATTAAATGCCGTTTTTTTAAAAAAACAACATTGCAGAATCCAGAATAAATATGCGGAAGCGTTCTGGCTGATAGGTGCTTTGCAAATGAAAGGGGCATACAAAACGGCCATCTAAAGAACGGCACTCCAGGGACAGGAAGACAGTTTGTAACGTGTTCTCACACAGATAGCTGAGTCAGGGCTGGGGAACCTTTTCCGGCATGAGGGCCGCATTCTTCCCTGGGCAGCCTTCTGGGGGCCACATGATTGGTGGGCAGGGTTAGAGGCAAAAGCATTCTAAAAACAATTGCGGTGAGAAACACCTGAGAACTGTTAAAACTGAAAAAGACTCTTCCATCCACTGATTTCAAGGTTGCCAGGAACAATGTTCATGGAATCATAGAATCATAGTTGTCTTCCATATGTGGAATGGAAGGGAGCAACATACTGTATTTTGCCTAAAACAGCAAAATATCTTGCCCTTGCCCTTGACCTGTGTGGCGTTTGCCCTCCTAGGTGGGTCATAAGGAAAGGGTTAAATGAGTGTGAAGTGATTGGCCAGTGGGAACCCAAGGGGAGGAGTTAGAGTTAGAGTTGGAGTTGTTGGAAAGTCAGTTGGGAGTTGGAGAAGGAAGAGGGAGGATAGGTCTGTGGGTTGGTCTAGTTTTGAGGTGAGAGAGTGAGAGAAACTGTTAGGAGGAGTCAGATAGACAGTTGGGATAATCAGTTAGAAGTTATTAGGAAGGTATAGGCCGGTAAAGAAACTAAGGATAAGAAACTGACAAGAAAAATTATCTGAAACCATAAACTTGTTAATGCTTATAAAATAAACTTGCTTATTTGATTTAATGTTAACAACTGTCTGGACTCTGTGTGTACCCGAGAGAAACGGGTTGGTGGCAGCGGGGAAGCAATCACAGTGGTGGCACAGGGATCAATAGACCGTCAAATGTCCGGGGACCCTATGTGATCGCCACACCCTGAGATGCTGGTGCTATTTCCACTGCTTGGCCAGATAAGGGGCAGCGGGGTAGCAAAGTCCAGTGTTCACAGATGTGATGCTCAGATTGGCATTGCCCATTTGGAGTGCAATGATGTCCTGTTTGGGATTTCAGCATACCAAGTTGTGTTTTAAATGGTTTGGGAGTATCTGGACCCAACTCAAAGAAGGCTTGGATTCCTATGAATAGGACAAGTTTTGCTCAGGATTTGGGCCTGGCTGAATGTTGCACAATATTTCTGAAAATTGCTTTGCGAAGGGGGCGGGGGGAAGACATTCACATCAACTTTTTGAAACAACTCCAATTTCTGTTTAGTTTTGTTTTGTTTTTACCATCAAGCAGTATATAATTTTTTATAACACAAATAAAATAAATAAATTAATCTTCATGAGGACTTTTCATTTTTTTAAAGGCTAACTGATGTGCAATCACTGAATTTGTGAGTGGAAAAATGAGAAACAAAAATGACAGATACATCCATCTGGTCCAGGGACCCACTGCTCACCACTCTCAAATTTTGTGCCCCCCCCCAAAAGCCCCACCAGGCCCAGAGTCAGCAACCTACAATGGCTTCTTAGCCCAAGGCTGGTCCATCTTTTTAAGCCAGTGGGCTCATTGGGAATTTGCAATGGCTTCCATGGGTATAAAAAGATAAAGGACCCCTGACAGTTAAGTCCATTCATAAATGACTCTGGGGTTGTGGCGCTCATCTCGCTTTACTGGCTGAGGGAGCCGACGTTAATCTGTAGACAGTTTTTCCGTGTCATGTGGCCAGCATGACTAAACTGCTTCTGGCGAAACCTGAGCAGCACACAGAAATGCTGTTTACCTTCCTGCCGGAGTGGTACCTATTTATCTACTTGCACTTTGACATGCTTTCAAACTGCTAGGTTAGTAGGAGCAGGGACCGAGCAATGGGAGCTCACCCTGTCGTGGGGATTCGAACTGCCGACCTTCTGATCAGCAAGCCCAAGAGACTCAGTGGTTTAGACAGCAGCGCCACCCGTATCCCCTCCATGGGTACATGCCATAACACAAAATGGCTGCCACAAAGGTGTGGCATACCACAAAATGACTGCCACATCTGCCACTGACTCTGCAGCCTTTGTTTCTTGGTCAGTTGCTGGATTCTGGAAGTCATGGCAACTTTATATAACAAAGCACAACTTGAACTGTGAAGGGCGATACACCCTGGCATCAGAAATCACCAAAAGCAGCTGACAAGCTAGAGAAACACCTATATATATATTTTTCTGAAAAAGTTTTGAATTGTGTATTTAGAGGATGGCGAAGAGAGATACATCCTATGAAGGCATTTCAGGGATGTTGACATTCAGAGGCTAAATGCGACGTTGAACTCCTGACTTGTGAATTCGCTTCGTGGTTTGGCTCTTGCTGCAATGGAGGGCTATTTGATAGGGGGCTCATTATGAAAACCAGTTTTGAAGTTTTCCAAGGTGGCTTGTGTGTGAGGCTCCACAGCCGGCCAAATGAAAAGCTTATGAGGTCAGCGTAAATAAATAAAGATGAAGTTATTTGCTAAAATGCTAAAAAGTTGGGCAGATGTACTTTGCAGGAAGATGTGTGTGTATATATATATATATATATATATATATATATATATATATATATAGTTAGTTAGTTAGTTTTGATTTCCCCACATCCTACATGTTTGCACCAAGGTGTCGATCTACATAAAGGTTACCAAGCTATTTCTATAAATAGTTGCTTTCTTGAAATTCTCTCAGTATGAATTAAGTTTTGGTCCTAGCGAAGAGTTGGTTGCTCTTTCTCTCTTGCACAGCTAGGATCCTTCCCTTATCCTTTAGTACAGGACTTGGTAAAATGGTACCCTTCAGATGTTGTTGGACTCCAGTTCCCATCATGCCCCACCAGCATGGCCAATGGTCAGGGATGATGGGAGCCGGAGTCCGACAATGTCTTGTGGGCATCGTGTCAGCTACTTCCGCTTCAATCGGAAGTGCGTTGGATCGAAATGCATTGGATCGAAACAACAAAATTAGGGAAGAATGTTCAAATTCTCCAAATCTGGACTTGCTATCAAAGTCAAATGTGCTCTCTCCACTACTGACCCATGAAAATACCATCCTGTAACCTGCTGGAAAAAGAGAAAATTTCTTTTATAGGCTGCGGGAGGATGGAGGGGTGGGGAATTTTTGCTTCTCCAGATTTTGCTGAGTTAATACTCTGACTTTTCTTTACCATTATGCATGCTGGCTCTGGCCGAAAGGAGTTGGAGTTCAACAAGGCCCACAGCTTCCCAACTACTGGATCCCATTTGCACTATACATTTAAAATGGCATTATATTACTTTAAAGAGTTATGGATTCACCCCGAGAATCCTGGGAAGTGTAGTTTGTTAAGGGTGCTGAGATGTGTTTGGAGACCTCTATTCACCCCTCCAACATTTCTTTGATGAAAATAGGGACGTCCTAAGGAAAAGTGGGACACTCCGGGATCAAATCAGAAACCGGGATGAAAGCCAGTGTGGTGTAGTGGTTAAGAGCGGTAGTCACGTAATCTGGGGAACCGGGTTCGCGTCTCCGCTCCTCCACTTGCAGCTGCTGGGTGACCTTGGGCCAGTCACACTTCTCTGAAGTCTCTCAGCCCCACTCACCTCACAGAGTGTTTGTTGTGGGGGAGGAAGGAAAAGGAGAATGTTAGCCGCTTTGAGACTCCTTAAAGGGAGTGAAAGGCGGGATATCAAATCGAAACTCCTCCTCCTCCTCCTCCTCCTTCTTCTGTAAATCCAGGACTGTCCCTGGAAAATAGGGACACTTGGAGGGCCTGTGATTCTCATAATTCCAAGAATTCCCTGGGAACTGTAGCTCCATGCCTGCTCTCTTTCCATGGAGAATCTCCCTCTCCCTTGGAAATTTTCCTTCCAATGTAAATATCACAATCTAGGTTTGGACCATGGCACCGGCAGGAAGAGAGAATAAAGTGTTAAAGTCCCCCTCTCCGCTCTCCAGAGTCCTGCTCTCTATCGGGCTGCTAATATTTACTTTGGGAGGGGACCCACATTCTTGCAGTTGCTCCTTGTGTGGTTGGTGTGGAAGAACTTTTTAGGAGGACTATGGTGTGTGTGGAAGCATTAAAGGTGCAGGTAGAAGTTGTTGAGTTGTTTCAGCAGTTCCTTTTCTCTGCTATTTTCTTCATGGCTTCCTTCCATTTTTATTATCTTCCACCTCCAGGAGCTCTGAGATTCAGGAGACAGGCCTGCAGCCCTGAGGAGTGGACATGGGGTCATGCTCGTAGAGTGAGGGGTGGAGATGGAGGAAGGAACCAAGTGCAAATTTTGTATCAGCCTCAGAAAAACTCAGTGACTACCCTTACTTTTTTGGCTGTCCTCTCAACATGCCCACGTTTCAGGCTAGCAAGACCTCAAAGCTTCTTCAATAATTCTGGAACTCTGGACTACTTGGTGCCATGCAACATAAGCTTTGGACAGTCGACTGTAGTTAACCGAAAGAAACAGTGTGACTTCTGCGGGTGACCTTTTCTCATCCTAGATCTTTAATTTGTCATGAGCCAAAGCTAGACCAGAACACTAACCTTCGAAATGATTTGCGATTTTGTTCGGCTCTCTGGAAGAAAAGAGAGAAAGAGCTTTTGACACACTCGCACACACAAAAACTGGCTAGTCAGCGGGGTATTAAATCAAATGGGAAAAGATGAAAAATGCTTCTCTCCCCGTTTCATCTGCAGCCAAAAAGGATATTGCTTTACATTTTTGCGAAATAAAACCGCATAGCTCACAATTGCCCCAAAGCATCGAGATTGTGCTCTCCCCCTTTAGCGCTCATTAATTTCAGATTTGACTTGATTAGACGAGGACCAAACACGATCCGAAACGTCTCCTCTCGCTCCTTCCTGCTGACATCTTGGCAGAGCCAGTGCCCTTCTTACCCATCAGAAAATGCAAACCCGAAAACTCTCATTTCCACCTCTCCTGCATTCATATGGAATGCTAGATAGCCTGAGCGGCTCCTTTCAGATAGGAGAATGAAATCCCCATTGGTAGCCAGTGTCCCTGGGCTACGGGTAATCCCATATAATTGCTAACTTGAGGGTGGGTGGGGGACAAGTTTTTTTTGGGGGGGGGAAGAAAGCTTAAAGTGTCTTTGTTATGGCTTGGTAATGATGGGGCGATGCTTCTGCTCACCCTGAGACCATCAAAGGTCCAAGGAGAATATCCCCCCAACCCCCTGATTCAAAAGCTGGCGAATGAAACTCAATCCACGTCTCTTCCTTAATTAATTTTGCAAAATAGATCAGCCAATGGGAAGGGAGGGAGGCTGCTTCCAGGACCTGTCCCTAAAGGTGAGATGCTTTGCTCATGAGACCATCCTTTCAAGTCCACTGGCCTCCTTTTAGGCTGGATTAGTCAGGCCAAATGGATTACCGTTTGTAGGCATTAGGACCAAAGAGCCTTTGCAGAGAAGCCAAGCACGGTGGCTCGGTTCAGCAGTGGGCCGCTAAAAGCTACTTAGCACAAACATCCGTAAAGCTGTCGAGAGGCCAGGGGCTCGTAAAGGAGGCTGCGTGAGCACACCTCCGAGCTCACTGCAAGAAGCAGGCAGAAAACTGGAATGGAAACAGTGGGGAGCAATTCCAATTGTTGCGCCGCATTGAGAAAGCTACATCCCAAACAATTTCAATTGCATTTTGTTAAGTTTCAACATTTTTAACATACACAATCAAACGCAATTTTCGTCTTTTCTCTCATTTTCGTCTGCTTCCCACCCCCTTTTGTTGTTCTTCCTCCCCTTCTGCTGCACCCTGTTTTCCGTCCATCATATCCTAACCACGATATTATAATCTCATTATTTCTGTTGCTCATAGCTCAAATCCTGCTCCCGAGTTCATCATACCATAATATTTCTTTAAATAGTTTGGGAAAGGCATCCATTCTTCCATAAATCACTCATCATTCGATTCTCTGAATCTTGCTGTTAATTTTGCCAGTTCTGCATATACAGTGGTACCTCGGGTTACAGATGCTTCAGCTTACAGACTCCGCTAACCCAGAAATAGTACCTCGGGTTAAGAACTTTGCTTCAGGATGAGAACAGAAATTGTGCTCCGGTGGTGCGGCAGCAGCAGGAGGCCCCATTAGCTAAAGTGGTACTTCAGGTTAAGAACAGTTTCAGGTTAAGAACAGACCTCCAGAACGAATTAAGTTCTTAACCCGAGGTACCACTGTAGTCCATTGTGTTACTTATCCATTCTGCTTCGGTTGGAACATCTTCTTTTTCCCATTTCTGCTCAGATAGAACCTTAGCCGCTGTTGTTACATACATAAACAACTTTAACTTTAAAAAATAAAATAAAAATTCTGCCCCCTATAATGCCTAACAGAAGCATCCCGAGCCATTTCAACTGAAAGGATTGAGAGATGGACAAATCGTGTGCGCTTCTCTCCATTTCCAGTGTTTTAAGTTCAGTTTTCGCAATTTTGCATCAGTGTGCAGGTTATTTTTTTGAAGTTCTTATGAAAATTCCTCAGCATTTTAGTGTAAATTTATCTCAATTCTTGTATGCAGTTTTGTCCAATCATGTCCCCTAGCATGATGCAACTTTTGGCATGTTAATTTCACTACTTATTTCCCTGGAGCCAATATGGCAGAGTGATCAGAGTAGCACCCAGGAAGGAGACCAGGGTCCAAATACCCTGCTCAGCCATGAAGCTCACTGGGTGGCTTTGGGATAGTGGCTCAGCTGAACCTACCTTGCAGGGTTGCTATGAGGATAAAACTGGGAGGTGGAGAATCATGTATAATAATGAGAGTTCAGTGGCAGATTCCATTCAGGCGAAAGCACTAAAAGAGGGTATGAAGTGGCAAGGGGTGTCGCCTGTGGACAAGGGGGAATGGCTAAAGAGGGTATGTGGCCCGGGGAGATCCCCAAGGACCACATAGAGGAACCCTTGAGGGCCACATTTGGACCCCAGAGGCAGAGGTTTCCCATTGCTGAATGAGAAAATGAGAGAATAGCTGGGTCTCCAGCTATTTTTGGACTACAATTCCCATCATCCTTGACCACTGGTCCTGGTAGCTAGGGATGATGGGAGTTGTAGCTCAAAAACAGCTGGAGACCCAAGTTTGGGAAACCCTGAAATAGAGGACTGTTTCTTTGACATTCCTTCAAAGAGGCCTGTCCTCTGAAAAATAGGACATGTTGTTTATTTATTGCATTTTTATCCCATCGTTTTATCCAAGGAGCCTAAGGTGGCAGCCATGGTTCTCCCCTTCCTCATTTAATCCCCACAACTATCCTATGAAGTTGAAAGGCAATGCCTGGCCCAAGGTCATCCAGCGAGCTTCACAGCCAAGCGGGGATTTGAACCCTGGCCTCCCAGGTCATAGCCTGACACTCTAACCACTACACCACACATGACCCACTCTGTGCTTGCTTTCCTCCTCCAGGAAAAGCATTGGTGTAGCTGGAAATTTGCCACAGGGGCCCCTTGAAAGCAGAGCTAGACCCAGGCCTGAACTGCAGATGCAAAACAAACAAACATACGGAAACCACCTGAAATATGTAAAGGGAAAAATATATAATTTTTCATATTTTGAAAAAGAAAAATATATATGGTCTAGTTATCCGAATTTGTTGGCAACAACTGAGGGTCATCTGTTCCATTCCAATAGGTTGTACCCGAAGGGTGTCTTCTCCAAAGGGGCTCTTCAGCATCTAAGAGGTTCAGCCTCTTAGATCACCTTCCCCTCTTGCATGGAGTGACCTCTCCTTGTTCCTGGAGGGCAGAGCACATGATGTCCCTTTGAGGCTCTATAATTGCCACTTTGATACTTGCCAATGGAGTGTTCAAAGCGCAGAGGAGTTTTACAACCAGACTTTCCTCCCCAAGCCGCAAGTATTAACCTCGGCATAAAAGGAGCCATTCTTTCCATGCACTGGCTGCTGCGAGGGGAAGCAGCCCCTCCTCCCGTCTTTTCTCAAAGCGCCGGCTATTTTTCAATGGGGAACTTTCCCTTTCTAAGACAGGACGTCTGGAAGATGCTGTATTCATGCATCGGCAGAGCAACCTGGCGTAACAGTTCCTGCAGCAGCCATAAATCATACCATAATAGGGATGCAATAGTGGTGCTCCAAGCAGGGTTAACTCCAGGTTTTCTTTATTTGAGGACGGGGGAGCCTCGGCAAAAGTGCTCACAGCTGCTGATGGACTTGCCCATCCTCTCTGAGCTCAATCTTCAACACCTCTTTGGAGGTTCTCTAACTGGGGAACCTCAAGCTCAGTGGTCAAACACAGCCCTCCAGATCTCTCTGTCTTGCATGCTGAATACTAGTGGCTGGGAATCACAGCTCATCTCCAGCTTGTATCCCATAGACACCTGGTTGCCCACTGTGAGAGCAGAATACTGAGCTAGATGGGCCACTGGCCTGATCCAGCAGGCTTGTCCTATGTTGGTAGATCATGGTGGAAATATTCTGGTGGAGACAGCCTGGTGTAGTGGTTAAGAGTGGTGGACTCGTAACCTGGGGAACCGGGTTCGCGTCTCCGCTCCTCCACATGCAACTGCTGGGTGACCTTGGGCTAGTCACACTTCTCTGAAGTCTCTCAGCCCCACTCACTTCACAGAGTGTTTGTTGTGGGGGAGGAAGGGAAAGGAGAATGTTAGCTGCTTTGAGACTCCTAAAGGGGAGTGAAAGGCAGGATATCAAGTCCAAACTACTTCTTGCCAATGTGTTTGCACTGCAATGACCTCCCCACACCTTGTCCCTCTTCCTCCCAGTGTGTAAGAGTGACCCACCAATTGTGAAGCTAGCATAGCAGCTCTGACCCACCCGATTTTAAGAGTTCTAGCCTAGCTCCCCATGGAGAGTTGTGTGTTTGTGTGTGTGTATACACACACCTAGTGGACCATTCAGTTAAGTGAGCCTCCACCTGCAGTCTGGAATGGAGCAGCTATTAGGATTATAGAGTTGGAAGATACCATGAGGATCATCTAGTCCAACTTCCTGCAATGTAGAAATATGCAGCTGTCCCACATGGGGATCGAACCTGCAACTTTGGTGTTATCAGCACCAGACTCCAACCAACTGAGCTACAGAGCACTACCTATTGTTGAGTTGCGATCAGTGGCGACTGGTGTCTTTGGGACTGGTTGGTGGGGCAGGGCTCCATTTACCCAAATGGACCAGCCTCTACTGGCCATGGTAGCTGTTTCTCTATCCATCTCGGATCTGAACCCACAAGAGAAAGAAAGACAATCAAGTTAGGCAGGGATCTCCATGGAGGAGTGGAACTCCCTTGCCTTGTAACGTGAACCAGATTCGACGATGCAACTTAGGAGCTGCATAGTGAATAACAGCATGGAGAAGAAGCAATGTCCTCTACTTTGCTGTGTCTTCTCTTCCTGGCTGATGCTGCGGATTGGGCCCAGAGGGAAAGTGACTAGGCAGAGGTGACAGTGGCAAGAAGATGGACCCACTTGAAAGAAGGGAAGCTTCAGACATTCCCCTTCTTTTCATGTTCATAGGTAGCACACAACAAACTTTCAACTGGCTAGGTTAGAGGATGCCAACCTTTTTAGGCCCATGGGTACATTTTGATTGTTGAGCGGATGCCATGGGTGCCAGCTCCTCTGTCACCTCACTCCCTCAAATCAGTGCCATGCCTTGAGAAGCAGCAAGAGAAGAAGTATGGATGTATAGACTTAGCTTTTCCAAGGAATCTGGGTCTGACAGAATTGATCTGAGCTTTGAAAATCACATAGAATGGAAAGAGGAAGTGGGGAAGAGCGTAACCCCTTCCTACTTCCTCCTTCAGCTCTGCATCCATTTTGAGGAAGGATAAAGTAGCTTACCACCCATTGATGAAGGAGGCAGTGAATGTGTGGGTGGGTGCTCATAGGTTTGGTGGGCACGAGCGAAGACTTCACGGGTACCATTGGGCCATAGATGTCGCGTTGGTTACCCCTGGGCAAGAGTGTGGCTCCAGTTTTTCTGAACCCACTCACAATTTCTTTTACATGCATGGAGAACTAAAGCTACCTTTGTGTCCAAGGTGGCTCCCTCCATAGTCATTCAACGGCTGAGGTAGGATTTAAACCTGGACCTGCTGAGTCCACAAATGTGCCAACGAAGCCTAACATTTAGTCATCAGCTCTCACAAAACCCCCTTTCTCCAGAACGAGCAAATTCAGAAGGAAACCCAGGAATGCTCCATTGGTCTTGATGAAAAGTCTCCAAGAAGCTGGTGTCTCCCAGCCCAGCAAACAAGGGGGGAAAATGCTCTAAACATAACTTGGGGAAAAAATTAAATAAATTACAAAATGATGCTTTCTGAGGTAGTTTCTTGGTATGAAAGATGTGTTGTAGTCTCCTGCTAAAGTTTACATCACTGTTTTGTCTAGGAAATAAGAAGACCGGCAAGTTGCAAAGTGCACAACCTTGGTGTGTGATCACAAACAACCTTTTTATGGGGGAGCCTCCACTCCACCCCAGCCAGCCACCAGAAGTTCTTGAAAACCCACAGTCTTTCCATCCAGCTGTTCTTATGATCTTCCTATTTGAACTCCTGTGTTTAAGACATATAGCTTATTTATTTATAGACAAACAGACAACTGCCTGCTGAATGGCTGAGATTTACTTAACTTTCCATGCGGAAACAGCCTTCTGGGTACCGGCAGAACACAGGTTTTTTTTAATAAAAATAAAAATTCCCTGCAGTAGGGACTGAACACACTGATCTATAACTCCACCCCAGAAGATGCAATACAGCGGGGGGGGGGGCGCTTCCAGATGTTGCTGGACTACAGTTCCCATCATTGCTGATCATTGGCCTTGTTGGCTCGGGCTGATGGTTTTTGGAGTCCAAGACCACCACAGCTCCCCCCCAATCCTTGCAACACAGGTAAGCAGCTACACAGGAAACACAGGTAAGCAGTTGGGTTATGATCTGCCCCTGAGTTGCACCCTGATCTGTGGGGCGCTCCACTCCAAGTCCATGTCCATGTACAGGTTACAGACTCAGCTAACCCAGAAATAGTGCTTCAGGTTAAGAACTTTGCTTCAGGATGAGAACAGAAATCGTGTTCCGGTGGTGCAGCAGCAGCAGCAGGAGGCCCCATTAGCTAAAGTGGTGCTTCAGGTTAAGAACAGTTTCAGGTTAAGAACGGACCTCCAGAACGAATTAAGTACTTAACCTGAGGTACCACTGTATTTTTAAAGTGTTTTCACCCTGCTCTTCAGCCAAAAAAACAAAATGAAACAATGCTTCCAGAGCGGGTGATGAGTAATAAGACAGTCCCTATCCTCAGGCTTATGTAAAAGAGATGACACAAAAGGAAAAAGGAATTGGGAGGGAAGAGGAAAGAAGGAAACCCAGGCTCTGGTTCTTGGTTCGAGCTTTCCAGGGATATTATTTAACAGGCAAACTGTGCTCTACAACTGAGCTGTGTCCACCTTTATCCTCTCCTTTTTACCCTCCCACAAGATCCTTTGGTCCTTTGGTAAATGGGGGTCAGCAGCACCCTATGCCAGACTGGCCTGTTTCTCACCACTAGATGGATTTGTCTCTTAGCTCAAAGCTCTCAGAAAAGGCTGGTCACAGCAGGGAAAGCAGAGCAAGTAAACATACTAAATGTAATTATTGTTTTAGAATTTGTTTCTGAATGGCAAGCCACTATTCCTTGGACTAATAGAGTATTAATGTCAAGGCAGGAGTCGGGAGCAGGTCAGCCAAAACTCTCAATGTGTCTTTATTCAATGAAACAAAACAACTCAGGCCTCTGGGGCACAGCAGCTCTTCCCAGTAGGTCTTTCCCCAATGAGGCAGCTGTGAGGACTGAAGGTCTCTGCCTTCCCACAGCTTCCCATGTCCCCTTCCCAATCAATTTGAGGCTTCTTTGCCTTGTCAGCCTTTGCTCCACCCTTTTCATACCTCTTTTGGTTCTGGGAGATCAGGGAAGAGGGAGGCTAGCTGATTGCAGCAGGAAGGGGAGACTCCCTGGCTTCTTCAGCAGCCTGCCTCATCTCTATCTCCTCTCCCCCCTCAACTCCTTCCTCTGAGTCTGCACTGCTCTCTGCCACAGCCTCTTCCTTCTCACTAAACCCTGTTGCCTCTCCAGCTTCTAACACCTCCCCCCTCCCTCTTCTCCCTTTGACCACTCACTGTCATCCCACCACCAGTCCCCTAGCTTTGAGCCTTCTTCTCTTGGGGGTTCCCCAGCTGCTGCCCCCCCCCAAGACAATTAAATGCTGAAAAACAACACAGTAAAAGAAAACAAGCAACACCATAACCAAGCAAGCGGTGGTCAGGAACGAGGCCTTGGAAACAGACTGGAGGCAGGTTTCAGGTGAGCATATTTAGCAGTAGCACTGAGCGTGGAGGTTCAGGTGGGGTGGGGTTTTTGCCTGAAGACAGCTTAATTTTTTAAAAGTCTCTGCAAAAGGGTGGGGTTCAAATGTGAAAAGCCTTCACATTTTTGTTTGCCTACCTCGCTCCTGCATCTCATCAGTTAAAGTCTTCCTATTGCAGAACACGAGAAAGCCAGGTTTGCAAGTCCAGCACTGAAGCCAATGGAATGAATCTGTTGTGACAGTTGACTGGGGGTGGGGAGAAACTTGGTCCAGTTTGCATTTTAATGCCAAGCTACTTAATTCAGACGACGCAATAGCAAAACTACACCTGTCCTTCGACATTCACACTTCTCTGAATTTTGTGGTGCAGTTTTACAAGCATGTAATAAGTAGGAATAAATGTGCATTTTAGGTGAAAGCATGAATTTAAGAAGCACATATTGATGAAAATAGCTTTCAGAAAAGTGTAGGCTGGAAGCAGCATGAACCACAGTGCCGACAGTCTCTCATTAGAACTTACAAAATAATCATATCACAAACTGTGAGAATAGGGAGAACTGAATTTAAGGTGGGGGAAATTAGAACCCTTTATTTATTTATGTAATTTATCTATCAGCCTTCTTTTGCATGGTGTACCCAAAGTGGATTGCCCATCATTAAACACAAGACAGATTCAAATAAGCAAGGGAGCAGTATTAAAAATGATTTTTTTTTAAGTTGAAATTGAGGAAACAATATAAATTGCTGCTGCTGCTGCTGTTCAACATCAGCCAACCCTCATATATTACTAAATGAGTAGCCCAGTCTAGTGGTGGTGGATGATTTTTTTGGTCTGCTTTTTGGGGACTGATCAAATGTGTTTATTCCAAATTTGCATGCAGATCAGAGCACAACTATCAATTGATTGCATGTTTCTGAGGATTTTATGATGCAGTAAAAGTAAAGGTACCCCTGACCATTAGGTCCAGTCGTGGATGACTCTGGGGTTGTGGCGCTCATCTCGCTCTATAGGCTGAGGGAGCTGGCGTTTGTCCGCAGACAGCTTCCGGGTCATGTGGTTAGCATGACTAAGCTGCTTCTGGCAAACCAGAGCAGCGCATGGAAATGCCGTTTACCTTCCTGCCAGAGCGGTACCTATTTATCTACTTGCACTTTGACGTGCTTTCAAACTGCTAGGTTGGCAGGAGCAGGGACAGAACAACGAGAGCTCACCCCGTCGCGGGGATTCGAACCACTGACCTTCTGATCGGCAGGCCCAAAAAGGGTACACAGAAATGTGTGTGCCATCATCATTATCATTATCAAGTTCCTATATTGCTTACATGTCAAATGGCCATGAAGAGTGAAAGCTTATTTCATGGGCTGGCTGGATGCAGAGGAGTGGCAGGAGGTCAGGGAACCCCAAGGGAAGAAGGCTCGGAGCCAAAGGATTGCTGGTGGGACAATGATGGGTTATCAGAGGGAGAAAACTGGGAGGAAGTGACAGGGAGCTGAAGAGGTAACAGGGTTAAGTGAGCAGGAAGAAGCTATGGCAGAGAGCAGTCTAGACCAGGCACCCCCAACCTGCGACCCTCCAGATGTTTTGGCCTACAACTCCCATGATCCCTAGCTAACATGACCAATGGTCAGGGATGATGGGAATTGTAGTCCAAAACATCTGGAGGGCCAAAGGTTGGGGGTGTGTGCCTGGTCTAGACTCAGAGGCAGGAGAGGAGTGGAGACAGAGATGAAGAATCCAGGGAGTCTCCCCCTCCTGCTGTAACCAGTTCCCTTCCCTCTGGTCTCCCAGAACATGCAGAGAAATGAAGAGGGTGGAGTAAAGTGAGACAAGACGAATGAGCCTTAGGCTGCTGGGGAAGGAACTGGAGAAGGACCTTGGAAAGCAGTGGGAAGGCAGGGACCTTCAGTCCTTGCAACTGCCTCATTGGAGCAAGACCCCCTGGGAAAGTTGCTGTGGTCACTAGGCCTCCACTTTTTTGGTTTCTTTGAACAAATCGCTAACTTCAAAGACACCTGGTGTTTTATTGCTGACCTATTCCTGACTCCGGCTCCTGGCATCTTACCTGTTCGACCCCAGTCAGTCAGGGACAACCTAGTGAATGGATGCTAGCCAGCCAGCCAGTCAGATTTGGCTATGTAGCATCATCACTGATGGCAATCATTTGAGAGTGAGAAGTAAGGGGAACACTGATGAATAAGTATGGGCGAATGAAAGGATTGGAAAATGGTTTTGAAAATTGCATCCCTTTCCCAACTTGGCAACACTGTAATTATTATTTTTAAAATAGTTTTGGCTCGGCCCTGGAAATAAATGAAATTAAAACCAGGAGTGCCAAACTCTGTTTTGCACCGTGACCCCGGTCCCAGATTCCTATGTGCCCATGTGCAAAATATAGACATTTGCTGGAGACACGTGCCGCTTCAGATGAATAAGGAGGGGATTTCCTGCCTTGCATTCCGCCCTGGAAATCCTTTGCACCCTTGGCAGTGGGCGCCCTCCCTGAACTCTCCCCAAGACCTTGGAAAGCCCCTACTCTTCCCCCAATCTGCCTGCAACCTCCCACGAAGCTAGGAACAATCAGATACCGATGGACTTTTAAAAAAATAAAAATAAAAAATACATATTATTTTTCAATTCCCGGGATCGAGCACCCAGCGAGCTTTGGCAGAAACCAACGCCAAATTGTGATCCTCAAATTTCCCTTCTGAGCTTTTCTTTCCAAACATTTCCCCCCTCCTTCTCTCCCTATCCTCCCCCACCCCCAGCACCCCACATCTATTGGCAAATGTCAAATCAAATAGGTAGTTGCTAGATGGTGAAATGCCCGGCAGGCGTAGAAACTTATCTACAAGCCAGGTGCGTTGCCCCGACAGATTCCACCTCCTTGTTCTCTGCTGATGATGGCTGCTATTATAAGACAGGGGCTTCAGATCCTGGAAGAAGTATTCCTTCCCTTAGGGGACAAGTGATTCATTCTTTCGATGAGGTCAGTTCTGCTGTAAGCTCTAGGCTGGCAGCAGCATCCAACTCCGTTGTACTCCAAATGGAGATTATTCATCTCACAAATGGGAGACCAAACAGCACTGGAGTGGGGGGAGGAGTGGGGTTTGCAAAGCACAAATAATAAATTCAGCTCGTGGCTGAATTGGGCATCTACCATCGTGGTAGGAGAGATGCTGTGCCAGCCGCATTTTGAAGGTAAAGGGACCAGTCACTGCCGACTCTGGGGTTGTGGCACTCATCTCGCTTTATTGGCCGAGGGAGCCGGCATACAGCTTCCAGGTCATGTGGCCAGCATGACTAAGCCACTTCTGGCGAACCAGAGCAGCGTACGGAAACACCGTTTACCTTCCCGCTGGAGCAGTACCTATTGATCTACTTGCACTTTGACCTGCTTTCGAACTGCTAGGTTGGCAGGAGCAGGGACCGAGCAATGGGAGCTCACCCCGTCGCGGGGATTTGAACTGCTGACCTTCTGATCGGCAAGTCCTAGGCTCTGTGGTTTAACTCACAGCGCCACCCACTTCCTATTTTGAAGGTATATTTGTGTAAATTGCTTTGAGATGATC
This sequence comes from Podarcis muralis, assembly GCF_964188315.1. NCBI lineage: Eukaryota > Metazoa > Chordata > Lepidosauria > Squamata > Lacertidae > Podarcis > Podarcis muralis. Next base: position 43,340,169 of record NC_135668.1, read on the forward strand.
CATGAAGGAAATCCAATATCATCATGCTGTTTATGGTGAAGACTGCCAATGTGGAATGGTGGATTAGGCCCTGGGAGACCTTGGCTGGATCTAGACCCATTGAAAGAACATTTCAGAAAAACGCGTTGTAACCTTTAGAATGAGAAATCACATTGGCAAAAATGGAACTCCACAGCGCCATCTGGTGTCATGGTATTATATCACATCTAAAATGCCTTTTCTTTACCCATCTAGCTGAGTCCCAGGTTTCAAATCCCTACTCAGCCATGGAGCTCACTGGGTGACCTTTGGGCCAGCCAGTCTCTTAGCCTAAGCTACCAGGATTCCCTGCAGCGATTAAAGCTTTTATGCATGCATGGTAGCCTTCATTTTGTACCTGGCGGTGTAATCATGTGTGTGACATATACATGCACACATGTGTGTGATGCATGTGTTCCAGTCATGCATTCCTTTCCGTGCAACCTATCCAGGGCTGGCCCAACCATTAGGCAGAGTGAAGCAGGGGCCTCAGGCAACAAATGCTGGGGGGATGGCATTGATTAGTGATGAGGTGCTGGGGGACAGAACTGGGTGTAGGACACACTGGTTGCCCTCTGTCTCCTAAGATAGTTCGCTATCCAGGCATGATGGAGGACAGTGTCCTCTCCTCAGGGTTCTGTGCTCAGGATGGAGAATAAATTCAATTTTGTTTGCATTTCTACCCAATTCACATTTCTCAAAAAAAGACACAACCCATCTGTCAGGGAACTGCCATCAGAGACAAGAGGAGAGGTAAGGCTCCCCAATGAGGCAGGGGAGGGAACTAGCAAGGAGAGAGAGAGAGCTTCCGCTGGGGAAGGGAATCAAGGTGACACCAGGAAGAAAGGGGAGGCTGAGAGTACTTCGGAGGGAAGGCTCCGAGACTCTTCCAGTGAGATCAGCGGGGAGAGCACAGGACCTCCGCTTGGCACGCCCACGCTGCGCAGAAAGCTTCCGCGCAGAGAATCTAGGAGGAGACTTGGAGTCAAGGAATTCTTATGTTGGAAGAAGTTTAGGAAACGCCCACTGACGGATTCTGCCAGTGACTGAGACAGTCGCGTTGTAAGGGCTGTCAAACCAGGGAAAGGTTTAGCTATACAACCAGATTGGAGCAGTTTGGAATTTACGCACAAGCAACCCCAATTCCCATTACACCATCCTTTGAAACCTGCATGTCTCCAAATTTTGCACAAATTTAGTTCTCTAGCCAAGCAATGTGTACAAAAATGCATATACTGGGTTGAAGCGTGCATAGAAATGCATATATTGGTGAAATGAGCATACAAAATGCATTATGTAATGGAACATCGCTTTGCCAAAATGTGCATATTAGGCAAACGTTGCATCTAAAGATTTTCACAATGACTTTTTTAAAAAAACATAAGCTGATGTGGAAAAGTGAAGAAATGAACTGATGTCTGGGGAAATGAGCAATGGAGAGAAACTGAAATGGACATATTTTCCCATCCTTAACTTCTGGACATGGACTTGGAGCGGAGGGCCGTCTTGTCCCTTTGCTTCAGGCGTCAAATTGGCTTGGGCCTGCCCTGAGCTTACCAGCCACCCATCCTCAAAACTGACAATGTTCTTGCAAATGGAAGGTTTCTGCAAGTCCCACGTAGATGAGTGGAACCTCCCCGCCGCCTCTCCATCAATAGACAGGCCTGTGAGTTGAGTTAGTCTTTCCTCTTCCGATGTTTTACTTAAGAAGCCACACAGTGAGGGACAAATTGAGTCAGATTCCTCAAAAGGAAAGGGACATATTGGAGGGGAGGGAGTCTTCTTTCAAGGGGGGGGGGGGAAGACTATAAAATGAGGTTACTAGAGGAGAAATGGCATGGAATGGAATCCCTGGCAGCAGGGATTCCATTGCAGAAGAAAGAAAACAACCTTGGGACAGACAACCTTCAGTTATTCCTGGAGTTATCTTGTCCTTTCTCGGGGAGCAAAAGGGGAATTGGAGAGAGATGCTCTCTGCTCAGGCTTCTTTTCTTCAAACGGTTCTGTATGCACAAGGATTCATTGAGCTTCAGTTAGGGAGTAATAACCCTCTCATAATTAAGTAATCCAGTGGTCTGGCTTGGAAAACACAGCCAGAACAGAAGTAAGGAAATCCTGAAGATCAAACCTCTCCCTTCAACAATGTCTCCCTTCATGTTACATTGGCACAAGGAATGATGGCTCATCCATGTGCTGGCCATTAAGAGAGAGAGAGAGAGAGAGAGAGAGAGAGAGAGAGAGAGAGAGAGAGAGAGAGAGAACCTATCAAGTTGGTTTGGCGTAGATGTCTTGAGGTCCTTGTCTGACATCCAACCTTCCCAAAGATTTATAGGGAACAAGAATATGAGAGAGAGAGGCCACCACCAAGAGTCCTTTCATGTCAACTTTCCTCTCAAGTGGTCTTCACCGGTCATTTCCTCAAAAGAGTCCTAGAAGCTTTGCAGTGAGCTGAATTCATTAAAGTAGTCCAAGGACAGGAAAACTGTGACTCTTTTTATGTTGTTGTTAAATTACTACTACGACTACTACTACTATCACTATTATTACTATTATAAGGTAAGGGGAGCGGTTGGCGCTGTGGTCTAAACCACTGAGCCTCTTGGGCTTGCCAATCGGAAGGTTTGCGGTTCGAATCCCCATGATGGGGTGAGCTCTCGTTGCTCTGTCCCAACTCCTGCCAACCTAACAGTTCGAAAGCACACCAGTGCAAGTAGATAAATAGGTACCGCTCCGGCGGGAAGCTAAACGGCGTTTCTGTGCGCTCTGGCTTCCGTCACAGTGTCCCATTGTGCCAGAAGCGGTTTAGTCATGCTGGCTGCATGACCCGGAAAGTTGTCTATGGACAAACGCCAGCTCCCTCGGCCTGAAAGCGAGATGAGCGCCGCAACCCCAAAGTCACCTTTGACTGGACTTAACCATCCAGGGGTCCTTTACCTTTTACCTTACTATTATATTTTTTATTATTACCCACTCTTCACCAGGGTGGGTGACAATGTTAAAACACCATCTTAAAAACAACTTAAAATAACTTACAATCACAAAAATAAGACAGACCCTAAAATATACAAGAAGCCATGGTAAAGAGGCGTGTCATCAGCATTCTTCTGAAACTTTCCAATGAAGGCACCAGACACCCCTCTGTGTGGAGGGAGTCCCACACCTTAGGGGCCACCACAGAGAATGCCCTCTCCCTGGCCACCCTCAAGACTCCCATCTTTCCTCCCAAAGGAGCCATGGGCAACAAGTGCATTAGCAATAATAAAAAAAAAAAATCAAAAATCTGAAAACAAATCCAATACAGATGCACACTTGAGAAAGAGCTCTACTTAAAAGGCTTTTGTTGAAAGAGGACGTGCCCCGAAGACAAAAGAAGTTGCTTGCCTAATATTCTACGGGAGGAAATTCCGAAGGCTTGGTATCACCACATTGAAAGCCTGATTCTATATTGTGCAGCATGGACCTCTTGATTACATGCCCTCACCTGCAGAACACAATGATCAATTAGGTGTATAAGGGGCAAGATGACCTTCTAGTTATCTGTTCCCAAGTTGCATAGGGCTTGCAATGATGGACAGGAACTCCCTGACCAATGGCCATGCTAGCAGGGTCTAAGAGACAACTGAATTCCAATGGGCCACAGGTCCCCCAACCCTGATATAAGGGTTTGTGTATTGATGCAAAGATCTGACAGGAGATACTCAGTGTCTTTAGACTCCGTGATTGTGTGATATGAAATCTGGCGCATGCATTTGGGAGAATGGGGGGGCGGTTGAATTCTGAGACACTGTGCCCGCTTTAGTCTGCAGGTGGGAGAAATGCTCCCCCTTTTTTAATGCTCCCCTTTAACAAACAAACAAACAAACAAACAAACAAACTGTAAGGAAGTAGAAATCTAGCATGTCAGAAGAGGAGTTCTAGACTAGCAGGGCTTGTTTTCTTCCTTGCAGTGAGAAATAGTGTTATGCATGTCTCTCTAGCTGGCATCTGTTAGCAGCTTGGTTTCTGTCTTCTAGGCCAGCTGTAATTTCCAGACACTTGCTAAAGGACTTTATACAAGCTGATACGATGACTGCAATGTCTCCTGAACAGAGATACCCATGCCCTGTTCACATGGAAGGCTGGGTAACTGCAATGAGGTTGCATGAGGCTGCCTTTGGAGACAATTTGGAAACTGCAGCTAGTCCAAAACAGTGCTGCTAGGTTGCTAATGGAAACCGGACAAAGAAATCATATCTTACCTGCACTGAAACAACTCCACTGGCTCCATGTGTTCACCTGGGTCCAATTCAAAGTGCCCTTAAAACCCTATGCAGCTTAGATATTTGTGGGGATGACTTTTCTCACATCAATCCACATATCTACCAAGATGGTCATCTGTGGCCAAATTCCAGCTTCCTCCACCATCTGAAGTGGGGCAGATGGATGATGACTGGAGGGAGAGCCTTTTTTGTGGTGGCTCCTTTCCACTGGAATGGCCTCCCCCCCAGGCATTCTAACATCTGCTAATGGAAGCATTCCTTAACTTGGGCCATATTGATTCCCACCATCTATTTAAATTAGCTGTTTTTGTTTGTTGTTTTAATGTGCTATATTAGTCTGTACGCTTTGCTTCCTTAATGTTATTCACAGCCCACTTTTCTTATCTTATTAGTCTTTTAGCCGCTCTGAAAACCTAAGTCTAGGTCCAAGGTGCTGCAGGACATAAATTATATTAACAAAGAAATACATCAATGACTGGCCCAGCCCTTCAGTGGTTACCAGAGCTTCTATCATGGGAGCAAAGCTCCAAACCCAACAGGAGAAGCAACAGAAGTCTGGACTTACTGGAGCTTGCTGAGATGAGCTGCCAGCCTAGGACAGTTCAGAATGTGCAGGGAGGAACATGTTTCACGGTTGGCTTTATGGCAGCTTCTGGATGAACGCAAGCAGCACATGATGCCGTCATTGCTGGGGATGGGTGTGCACGATAACCAGGACCAGTCGCAACATCTTATTGTGTCAGCTGCACCTTGTTACAAGCCAATAAACCCATTGGCACTGCTGCCCTTAGATTGTGCTGACCTAAGAAAGAGAAGCAAAGAGAAGCTGATCTTCCCATGCCTGAGGCCAGGGGGTGGACTCTTCTGAAAATCTTGACGTCAAGCTCATCCACGTGGATTTCTCCTCTTCTTCATAATTCTCACATTGCTCCTTGATCTCGACAGAGAGTCTAGGGCTTAAAAACAACAACAACAACCATTATGGTAAAAATATGAACAAGTTGTGCATATATTATGCACTATTTTATGCACAGTGTTGCAGCCCACTGAAATGAGTGGCCATGATGAACTTCCGTCTATTACTTTCAATGGGTCTCCTCTGAGCAGAACTTAGCCAGATGCTACTCCTAATATTCTGTGCAAATACACTCCAGGTTTCTAGGAGTAACTAGCACATAAAAGGATGCTAAGAAATGCACACAACTTTTTTAAAAACACACTTCAGTGTGAATGCTTATAAAATGATGCTGCAGAGATTCAGAGCAGTTAGTTTTTACTCCTTCATAAATGTATAATGAACATATTTGTGTGTAGTTAGCAGTGCCAGATTTACGTAGAAGCTAAACAAGCTATATATTAGGGCCCCCCAAGAAATTAAAGGAAAAAACCCTGGATGTACATTTCCAAAATATAAGATAAAAAACAAATAAAATAAAACCTACATACACCAAAAGTGTTTTGTGTTGTGTAGGCTCCTTAATAGCTTAATAATTATTTCACTATTCATATACTACTTCTTTCAGTTCAACAATTTGTTGTTGACAAAGGACAGCTGGACATATAAAGGGCCCCATTACCTTCAGTAGCTTAGGGCCACATCAAACCTAAATCTGGCGCTGGTAAGTTAGTCAAGCTTTACCCAACTCCTCTCCCCAAATCCAGCTAACAATGGATGAACAGGAGGGACCTGTCAGGAGCAAACATGGACCACTGGTACCAAACCGTAAGGGAAAACAGCCATACTAGAAAAGCTAACCAACAAATTAGAGACAAATAAAAGAGGACGCAATGTCTGTAATGTCCAGTTGAGCTGAGGGCAGTCTCAGGTTGGTGAAGCTCTAGCAAGCCAGCCTCCACTGCTTTTTTCTAGAACCAAAAGAGCACCACCCGTCTTTTGAGCACTTCTTCATAGGGCAACCAAACGGGTCGCTGGATGAGATGGATGCATCTCGCGGAACTGGGATGGCTGTGTGTGAAGGTGAATGCGTTTCCTGCCAAGCTGCCTCCCATGCACCCCCAATCAATCTGAAGTTGTGCTAGCCCAGTTTTCTTTCAGGAATGATGCCTCAGGCGAGGTCTGTGTAGCTCAGCAAGAAAGGAATGGGGGAAAGGAAGATTAACAACCTCTGTAGCTTTGGACAGGAGAATCGATTCAGGTCTGGCTCGTGAGGGCTGGTGGCAGGTGTGCTAGCTTTGCAGCTCTGTTTCTGGAGAGATTTCTGCATAGAAGCTGAACTGGCTACCAGCAACATAGGCTGGCCATTAATGCATTACCTCAATCAATCAATCAATCAATCAATCAATCAATCAATACACACACATACACCCGTATAAAATTTTCATATGTCAGGCCCATTAGCTGGCAAGTAAAATGTTTCATTTGATTGGAGGGCAGAGAAATGATATTACACCTCTTGACAATTTGCTTAAATTGGAAAACGTGAGAAGCCCAATATCAGAAGATTGGCTTTGAAGGGTTTGGGATGGGGTCCACATGGTACTAATTAACTAATATGAAGTGGGTTGCAGAAAGCAGGCAATTAAAAATAAATAAATATTTATTTGGTTTCCCAATTAAAATTTTTACAGAGATATATCAAACATAAATAATAGAAACAAGATTGCAAGGAATCTCCTGGACTTCCATCCTCCCCTTTGTGGGTTCTATTATTAATCATTTCCTCCCACATCTTTTATGATAAATCATATCCTTTACCTCTTCCATTATGTCCAGAATTCAACCTTAAACTACTCCAATCCTACTAACGATTTTAACTGTTTAAAATGGTTCTTAAGGTAAGTTATAATCCCTCCCCCCCCCCCCCGGTTCCCTATAAAAATTTTGGTCTTCCTGAAGAAGGCAGACTATTAAATACTGACTCCCATTGAGAAATGGGAGTCCCATCATCATGTAACAAACTGCAAGAAAAATGTAGAACCACATACATTGTTGGGAACAATGTAAAGAATAGGAGAAGACACATGTTAAGCAACTCCATGTTCTTCTGTCTTCATTTTTGGTGACCCATCAATGACCATCCTGCCTGAGCATCTGGACTGAAAGAAAAAGAAGGATTCCAGATCAAAGTCTTGCCACTTAGGCAACCAAGATAGAGGCAGGGAACTGGTGGCCTTCAAGATATTGTTGGGACTCCAATTCCTATCAGCCCCAGCCAACATGGAGAATGGTCCCGGATTATAGGAGACCATCAACATCTGGAGAGTCACAGGTTCCCCACTCCTGACCTAGAACCTGAGCATCTTTCTTTTAAGAAATTAAGAACGCCTTCGGCATGCTATGTTCAGAGTACCATTATATGCTTTGTGTGATATAGTTGCACCCGTCAATCTGGTATGTTGCAAACTAATTAATTCTGAACACCGGTTGCTAGAAATCACAGGAGAGCAGAGTGCTCTTGTGCTCAAATCCTGCTTGGAGATTTCCCACATTCCTCTGGTTAGCCACTGTGAGAACTGGATGCTGGACTCAATGAGCCTTTGGCCTGATCCAGCAAACCCTTCTTATGTTCTTACACGTCCTCCTTGGGAAAAAGAAACAGCAAGGAGAAGAATTAAACAGCTCAAGGCATTGTTTGTCCCTTCCAGACACAACATAACGTTGCGTCTGTGAAATGAGAGACAACAGACAGCCTTCTCTTTGCTCCCTGGTGGTCACTGTTTGCTTTTCCTGATGCTACCGGGAGGCTGGCTGAAGTCTTTGGCATGGCCTTCCATGCTGTGGAGATTCAGAAAGAGCCCAGTTTGTTGCTGACTGGTCTCTTTTGTTACCAATCCCCCATTTTATATTGAGAATGGCCAAGAGAAAGAGAGAGAGAAAGAGATGAGCAAATACACCAGCTCAGCTTTTACCCTGCGCAACCCTTGGCCACGATCAACCCTTTTCAGGACATCCGGAAATGAAAAGGGATGGGGTGTCTGCATTGATGGATGTGGATTGCTGGTTAAATAAAATTCACATACAAACACACACACACAAAATGGGAGGCCTGGTGCCAAGTGTTGGGAAGACTGCGGCGGTGTCTGTGAGGCCCAGACACTCACCTTATTGAAGTCAATGGCAGCTTTGGCAGAGGTGTGAATGGACTGCCATGAATGAGCTATACGGCTCCTGCCTTGCCAAGTTGGCAAAGCAGAGAGGATCAGGGGAGAACAAAAGGAGCTGCCTGGCTGGTTGAGATTCAAAAGCCCCATCTCGTCCAGCAGCAGCCTTGTCTGCAACACCAGCCAGCCACTTGCCTCCAGGCTTGCTGGGGTGGGGCCCTCCTTGACCACAGCACTCAGCTGTTCCCAAGGCAGAAGAAAGCTGCGCGGCTTCGGAAGACGTGTGGCCTCCATTTCTGGCACTTGAGTTCAATATATTGAGAAAAGAGTAGAGAGCAAAGTCGGATAAAGTAGGTAGCGGTTGCAGCAAACACTTGTCGTCTGCTGGAGCCCTTTCTCTCAACCACGCTCTGCCCGCTCACACCAGGGATCGTCTCTGGACTCCCAGCTGAATGGCTTTTGTCGGGAAATGTCTTCAAATTACTGCAATCATTACACCACCCCAGCCGACATGGATGTTATTTCCAGATTGGAAACAACAACAGCAGCAGCAACAACAACAAAAACAACAACAACAACTGTTATGTACTGAAGTTCTCACCCTGGGTATACTGTAGATAGTTTTCACTCAGGTCCGCATATGCAAATAAGGAATTGAAAGTGACGTTCAGTGACTGGATAGTTACAGAAAGTTGTTACTGTTGCGTTCTAGTGGAGCTCTATATAAGCAGGTTGGCTGAACCCTTCAGTTCAGTTCTGTTCTAGCCTGTGAATAAACAAGAGCTGTCTGAAGAATCGCTGTGTCGTATGATATGTTCACCCACAACTTAACAACAACAGCAATGCTTTATTATTTATACCCCACCCATCTGTCTGGGTTTCTGTGGCCACTCTGGGCAGCTCCCAACAGAATTAAAAGCACAATAAAAAAATCAAACATTAAAAGCTTCCCTAAACAGGGCTACCTTCAGATGCCTTCTAAAAGTCAGAGAGTTGTTTATTTCCTTGACATCTGATGGGAGGGCGTTCCACAGGGCGGGTGCCACTACCGAGAAGGCCCTCTGCTTGGTTCCCTGTAACCTCACTTCTCACAGTGATGGAACCGCCAGAAGGCCCTCGGAGCTGGACCTCAGTGTCTGGGCAGAACAACGGGGGAGGAGACGCTCCTTCAGGTATACTGGGCCCAGTCATACACATGCACACATCATCATGCTCACAGGCGAAATTTGGTGTGCACGCCCAACTGCTGGGTCATGTACAAGGCACTGAGGTTTAGTTTATCCATATTTTTTAAGAAACTGGAGGCAGGGGACCTTAACTCAGGACTACCCCCCTTAGCTTAGGAGGTGCAGACAGCCAATGGCATGTGCCAAAAAGAACGCTGAGCCATGAGGTCATAGCATGATCGCATTTCGATCCCAGCACTTTTCTCACTGCTCACGATTATCTTCCCCCTTTATTCTTGTACATGGCTTCTGGGACTTTGATCTAGCCTTTCCCCCTTGGCATCCTTTGATCCGCTTCAGCTTACCTTGTCTGTAACCTGACCTGCCGCCTCGCCTTCTAATCTCCCCGTCTCCCACCCCTCACCCCAATTTCTTTCAAGCCGTATCAACCACTCTCTCCTCCTTTCATCTTTCTTTTGTACAAGTGTATACAAGGGCTTTAACAAAGAGACTACAGTGTTGGAACAACAGTTCTGAGAACCTTAGAAGTCAGTCCATTCAAATGCAGCCGGGTTTAGTGGAATTCCTTCCTTGGCAGATTTGAAATTCTGCCGTCGTAATAAAAGTCAAAGGAATGTGCAGATATAGATATATATATAGAGAGAGAGAGAGTACAGAGCAGCACAATGTATGTAGGAATAGCAGCGCCAACATGAATGGACTATTTCAAATTCAGGTGTCTTAATAGGGAGGCTGTTTAGACCAAGTTATTCCATACTTTGGTGCAAAAGGCTGATATTGGGGACAAGTGACACCTGTTTTGTTAGAAGATCAGCAGTTTCTAGAGTTACCATCTTTGGTAGGGCAAAATCAAAGACGGGTCGGGCAAAATACGGGACAGGTTGGGGGTATTGGCGGGGCTAAAAACGACTTAACCTGGTGCAAAACAACTTCAAAGCAATCCATTACAATGGCGCATGAGACCCACCGGTCTCTGCCTGCGCAAAAAAACTCTCTTTCATCCTGCTCTCCACCAGGGCAGTGCAAAACTGCTCTCTCACTCTCCAACCCACCCGTCACCACCCCTGTCCCTGCAAAACCAAAGACCACTGCAGCTGACCCATGCACTGCAAGTCTGCAACCCTCCGCTATGGCTCTCTATGCCCCATCCTCTGCCCACACAAAAACTCTCTCAAACTCCTCCTTCTGGCCCTACCCCACCCTCTGCCCATGTCCCACGATAACTCTCACTCTCACTCTTGGCTCTCCTCCTCATAGACCCACCCTCCTCATGACCCACCCAACTCCTCCTGCTCAGGCTCTCAGTGTTTTCCTTCCAACAGACCCACCCTCTGCACATGCAGTTCTGAGGATGAGCCTGAGCATGTTAAAAAATAAAAAGGCATCTCATTTGAAGTCCAAACAGGACAGGGTCCAGGGCCATGTTTTTCTAGGGACGGGTGGCAACCCTTGCAGCTTCACACTTGAGTATGAACTGCTCAACCAGATGGCTATGGGATGCCCACTAGTGTGACAGCACCAGGATATGACAGCACCAGTACTCTTCCCACTTGTGAGTTCCAGCAAGTAGTATTTAGAGGTACACTGCCAGACAGCAGAGGTCCTGGTTGGTCATTATGAGAACTGGACGCTTGACTAGATGGGTCTTTGGCCTGTTTCATAAATGAGTGGAAACAAAAAGGGTGGTGCAGGTGTTTTGCCTGAGAATAAAGTCTTCAGGTGACCAGGGAGAATAAGAATAGGGACACTAAGCTCTGCCCACATCTCCCACCAGCTCATAGATGGTGAATTTCTGAAGAAGGAAGCTTCCTGTCCTTATGAGATTCTTTCCCTGGGTGATCAAGAATCCTGCAAATTTGGGCTCCTAAATTGTGCAAGGAGCCTCCATGAGGACAGGAGGCTCTCTGATTCAGAACATCAAAATCCAGGAGTTGGTGGCGATGGGTCAGCAAGAGGAGTGGAGCTTTGAATGCTTATCTTTGCTTTCTCTACTCAGGAGTAAGTTTTATATCTGAGCAGTACATCTGCACAGTTCTAGAGAGATCAGATAGGCACTATTACAAGTGGACTCCCCTGTGCCAACAGCCCTCTCTGGACCAACTCCCTTTCTCAAAATAATAATAATAATAATAATAATAATAATAATAATAATAATAATAATAATTTTTTCAAAGATGGCTCAGATCATTCTGAAAGTGACCACCTGTGAGGCCTGCTGTAAATAACCCCAACGTTGCAAGTTTTGGATGGTGCTTTTTCCAGTTCATGTCCTTTTGCAACAGCTGGCAAACAAGATCTCCTCCTCTGAACCATGCATGCCTTTTCCACAAGCTGGAGGAGGGGGGGAAATAGGTCACTTCAACATGTTTATCATGGCTGCATGTAGGTTTGCGGATGAATGCACTCCAAGAAACAAGTGCAGCTGCTGCTAAGGTAGCTTAAAATAAGAAAGGTCGTGCACCTGGGGAGCTACCTGGGAGCCCCAGTGCAAAATCTGCAGAGCTGTTGCAATAACCCCAGATTCCCTGCATGGGTGCAGCTCTCCATCATGGAGTTGCTAAAGTATTTCTTGACACTGTAGGCCTCCCTAGATACCCTTTTCATGATGATTTGTGCTAGTGATGGTATTGGGGCAGTTATACAGGATCCCATTTTCAATTCCGTTTTGTGCTTGCAAGTTCTGATGTGCACATACAGTGGTACCTCGGGTTAATAACTTAATTCGTTCTGGAGGTCCGTTCTTAACCTGAAACTGTTCTAAACCTGAGGTACCACTTTAGCTAATGGGGCCTCCCACTGCCGCTGCCACACAATTTCTGTTCTCATCCTGAAGCAAACTTCTTAACCCGAGGTACTATTTCTGGGTTAGCGGAGTCTGTAACCTGAAGCGCCTGTAACCTGAAGCATCTGTAACCTGAGGCACCACTGTATTACTTCATTGCGGACCCCATTGCTGAACCCCCTCCACCCCAGCAGGGCCCGACAATAGTAACAGTGTGATGAAACAAACTTGGCAAGACAATGTCCAGATCTTCAAATCTTCAGGTCTTCAAAATCTTTGGCTCGCCTCCTCCTTGCTCTTTGGCTGACTGACCCAGGCACTGATGGCTTTTATTTCTGGACAGTGGACCGCAGCAAAGGACTCCTGACTCGCCTGGGCTCCCACCTCCAACTGTCCATTATTGGGCAGATCAAATTTAGAGTAGGCAGGCTATCCCACCATCACAAGCTGCAGGCTGGGGAAAGACCCAATGGCCAGCAGCGAAGACATGGCTCTCAACCCCAGGGGACCATGGCAGCCAAATCCTAGGGGCCGAGGTCCCTTTGGCCCTCCTAATAGAATATTCGAGGAGGCTGAGGCCCCCTCAAAGTTGATGAGCATTGCCATTCAAATGGTGTGTGTGTGTGTTGTGTCTTGTGATCAATTATGCAGGGCGGGGCTGACATGGCCCATTCCCAAATATTTTATTCAATTTGGCACCCCTGCCGGGGACTAATGGGGAGCCCGTGATGAACGGCAACTGCTGCCCATCCCCGAGAAGGTTAAGTAGCCATTTCCAATTTGTGTTTGTCCCATAGCTTCCTGCTGAAATCCTTCAATTTTTTGCACCACAATGTTCTGGTTTAACTGTGAAACCTTCATCGCAGGGGGTTGGACTGGATGACCTTGGCGTTCCCTTCAAACTCTCACTTTCGATTATTCTATGATCATTCTCCTGTGCCCTCAAACCACATGTTTAATTGGGGCTTTTAAATAATAATTGAAAGGGACGCGGGTGGCGCTGTGGGTTAAACCACAGAGCCTAGGACTTGCCGATCAGAAGGTTGGCGGTTCGAATCCCCGTGACGGGGTGAGCTCCCGTTGCTTGGTCCCTGCTCCTGCCCACCTAGCAGTTCGAAAGCAAGTCAAAGTGCAAGTAGATAAATAGGTACCTCTCTGGCGGGAAGGCAAAGCGTGTTCTCCCTAGCAGAGAGCACGTGTTGCGGTTGGGAACAGGCCACCCTCCGGTGACTAGGCAAATTTAGTTGAATCCCGACCATTTAAATGGTTAAACTGGGTTGCTGGGGTGTTTTGATTGTTGCCAATTCGGAGGAGGGGTCAGAGTCTATATATACAAGGGCCAGACGTTGGCACGGCCTCTTGGCCGTTTTGCATCGGATCACCCGCCCTCCCGCCCTTTTATAGGGTGGTTTTTGTTTTGCTCGCTTGACCTTGCTATTGCCTGTCATGGGGTCGTCCGCCTTGGTGCGGGGGCCTAGTAGGAATTTTGCCATCTGGCTGATTGGCTGGTGCCATTTGGTTTTTGCCTACTACGTAGCAAATCGTCACAACTTGTAAGGTTGGCGGTTAGGCATTGGTTAAATTGGTGCTTGGAGGGGTAAGTGCCTACCCCTCCAAATGATGCGAATGGGAATTCCGTTAAAGGAAATCCAGGGGCTTGCCATTCTTTCGTCCTTGTCCCCGGAGTCGGACTTGGGCCGTGCAAGCCCCACAGGAACATGAGGGTGAGAAGTGATGGTCTGATGCCCCGCCTCATTTCTCACCCAATACTTGTTTCCCACGCTGGCTTCCGCTGGTGTCCGGAAGGTCAGCTCTGTCCCTGAGGGCAAGGACAGATAGTCATAACCAATGCCTAAGCAACCACTCACATTTTTTGTATTGAATAAAGTTGTGGCCAAAAAATTATGCCAAAAACCTTAAACAAAAATTGATGTGTGAAGTGTGAATTATTGGGGGGGGCTACTGTGACTCAACACGCAAATGGCGTTTCGGTGCACTGCTCTGGTTCACCAGAAGCGGCTTAGTCATGCTGGCCACATGATCCGGAAGCTGTACGCTGGCTCCCTCGGCCAATAAAGCGAGATGAGTGCCGCAACCCCAGAGTCGGCCACGACTGGACCTAATGGTCAGGGGTCCCTTTACCTTTACTAAATAATAATTAAATACTGTGCGATGTTTGGGTGCCGGATCTGGGTCAGGCTGGGTCAGCTACAGGTCATCCCAGGTCGGATCAGGGCTGCTCTGAAGTGTCAGATCAATCTCCCCATCCATCCTAAAGACATGGAGGGGCAGCAAAAAAACCCCACAAGTGAGGGATTCATCCTGGTCATGAAGTCTCCCTCTTCACTGCTGTGCCTTGTGGCAAGTTTCTCAAATTTGCTCCAGAAAGTCATGAGCTCCACGTGCAGCATGATGGAACCGTGATAATAACTGAAGATAGGAATGGCTGCTTTGGCTGATTGTGCACATAGTGATTTGCAGATCCTTCACGCATGCTCTGTCCAACATATTCCTGCTCTGGACAGCAGCTCTGAAAAAGCACCCAAAAAACTTGGGTAGAATTTACTCCTGAGAATCTGCATCTTTCTTGAGCAAAGGCATCATCAATGATTTTATTTAGGTGGTTTATGTTTACCCTGGTGAGAGGGAGTGTTGTTTATAGCTTGGGGGGGGGGGACAGATTTCCTCATGCATAATTGGTGCATAAATCAACCGTGGTCTTTCCACGGACTGCCCTCCGTCTAATGTGGTGGCGTGGACGAGACAGCTTTGATCCAAGTGCTTACGACGAAAATCACCGAGGCAGCGAAGCAGACACACGGGCACCATTTAAGGGCTTTCCCTAATCTCTTGCACTTTGAGTGATTAAATATTGGGTGACGGGTTTGGGGTGGGGTTTTTTGGTGAGGTTTTTTTTTTTTTTTTTTGGCCTTTGTTTTCTGTTTTGGATGAAGAGCATCCAGCCAACTGCTGCACCCTTTCTCCAGGAACCCTTTCTCTCTCTCCCTGGCATTTCGCCACGTTGCTAAAAGCTGGATTTCCCCTGAGAAATGGAGTAGCCTGGAAAGGGATCCCCAAAGGGGAATCAACTAACAGAATCAGGGCGGGGGAACTTTTTTTTCAGGCAGAGGGCCACATTTATGCATTTTAATCTGTATCCTGCCTCCCCCCCCACCCCCGAACCAGGGCTCAAGGAGGCTCACGAAAATTAAACATGAATAAAACACAGCAAGCTAAAAACATCTACAAGGTAATTGAACTACTGTATAATCGAACTAAAAGAAAAACAAACCCGCCCCCCAGCTAAAATCTTGTAAACAAATCTAGTAAAAAAACAGCAGCAGCACAGCACCATTAAAACCCTTTTCCTTGTCAGCACTCAATTCCCCAAAGCCTGTCAGAATAAGATAGTCTTCACCTGCTGGCAGAAGGACAAGTAGGGAGCTAGTTTAGCTTCTCCAGGGAGGGGGTTCTAGATTCTGGTAGCAGCCACCAAAGAAGGCCTTCTCCTGCATCCCCACCAGACATGACTGTGAGGCTGGTGGGAGCAAGAGAAGCCCCCCCCCCCCGAATATGTGAGAACCTGGGCATGTTCATATGAAGCAATGGGGCCCTTCCATAGTTCATCTGAAGCAGCGGGGAATTCCAAAGCTGGTTTCCCCCTGTTCTTGCAATGGAACATCTTTCCAGAGTTGCCAGAGCTTCAGTTTCTTGATTTGTAAATTCAATAAATTCAAACCACGTTGAAGAAAAAAAGTGCCTTTTTTTTTTTAAAGAACCCTCTTGAGATAAAGCCTTGGGTTAATTCTTTTGTTAATGTGGTTGCTAATAAAAGATTTATTTGTTGTTATGAAAGCGATGTGGGACACGGGTGGCGCTGTGGGTAAAAGCCTCAGTGCCTAGGACTTGCCGATCGAAAGGTCGGTGGTTCGAATCCCCGCAGCGGGTTGCGCTCCCTTTGCTCGGTCCCAGCGCCTGCCAACCTAGTAGTTCAAAAGCACCCCCAGGTGCAAGTAGATAAATAGGGACCGCTTACTAGCGGGAAGGTAAACGGCGTTTCCGTGTGCTGCGCTGGCTCGCCAGATGCAGCTTGTCACGCTGGCCACGTGACCCGGAAGTGTCTGTGGACAGCGCTGGCCCCCGGCCTATAGAGTGAGATGAGCGCACAATCCTAGAGTCTGGCAAGACTGGCCCGTACGGGCAGGGGTACCTTTACCTTTACCTTTATGAAAGCGAAGGGGAAATGCATCCGAAAGCGTGGAAGGAATGATTTTTTAGTGAGAAGATGTTTAACCTCCCCTCGAGCAAATCAGGACAAATGCGAAGTAATGGTCACATATAATCTAGCTTCCCTGTAAGCTTGGTGCAAGCAAATCAGGATGAATGCTGGGTGTTATTTTGGTGCTTTTTGAAGCATTTCCTCATTCAAGAAATCTTCTAAGCAAAGATGGGGTTATCTCAGCTGGAATCTGCATTCGATTTGAAATTGCTTTTATATATGGACTTATTGCTGTTTTAACTGTTTCATGTGTATTTTTAAAGTAAGAGTGTGTGTGTGTGTGTGCACGCGCATGTGCGCGCACACACACACACATACACAGACACAATTGTCATATATATATATATATATATGCAGGTTTTGGTGTCCTCGGGTGTCTTCCCGTGTAAAAGTTGGGGTGTCTAGGCGACGTTTCGACGAGGTCTCACTCGTCATCTTCAGGCTGGTGCTTTCGGCTTCTTGTTACTGGAACAGAGCAGGATCTCAGTGTTTGAGTTCCTATAAATACTGTTGAGGAGGTGTGGTGTATAGCCTCCAATGTTCTGGGCCGAGAGGAAGTTCCCAGGCTAGTGTGCCTTTTCTTCTTTTGTTCCTTAATTGCTTGAGGGATATCTTGAGTGATTTCTTGAGTGATATCCTGAGTACCACTTAGGTGGGTCATTAGGTGTGGATTAGTTGCTAAAGCCTTTGTGTCTTGACCTCTTGAACTTTGTGAAGAGTTTTTCTGAGAAGATGGCTGTACTGCACTTAGTTGTGCTCTGGCTTGGCTTCGTGTATAGGGGCGAGCTGTGGTTTTGTGGCCTGTGCCAGCCAGATCTGTGTAGGGATTGCAGGGGGGTGCAGCATCCGGAGGTGCCCCCATGGTTTGGCTACTGGATGGTGTCTGTAATTTATCTGTGGAGAGGGTCTGGGTTTGGGTCTGGTGTGGTTGATTGGTGGTGGCGTTCTGTGTGCCTCTGGATCTGGTGTCAGTTTTTGTGGGGAGGGCTAATTTCCAGATGTCTGGCAAGCGGGATGTGTCGCCACAAAACCACAGCTCGCCCCTATACACGAAGCCAAGCCAGAGCACAACTAAGTGCAGTACAGCCATCTTCTCAGAAAAACTCTTCACAAAGTTCAAGAGGTCAAGACACAAAGGCTTTAGCAACTAATCCACACCTAATGACCCACCTAAGTGGTACTCAGGATATCACTCAAGAAATCACTCAAGATATCCCTCAAGCAATTAAGGAACAAAAGAAGAAAAGGCACACTAGCCTGGGAACTTCCTCTCGGCCCAAAACATTGGAGGCTATACACCACACCTCCTCAACAGTATTTATAGGAACTCAAACACTGAGATCCTGCTCTGTTCCAGTAACAAGAAGCCGAAAGCACCAGCCTGAAGATGACGAGTGAGACCTCGTCGAAACGTCGCCTAGACACCCCAACTTTTACACGGGAAGACACCCGAGGACACCAAAACCTGCATTCCTATACCCGTGAAAATCTACGAAAGCATATATATATATATATATATATATATATAGTACTGTAGGTCACTTCAAGATGCCTCTTGGGGAGCAATTCATCATGATCATTAATAATAGTAACACAGTGGATGCTCAGGTTACGAACGTGATCCATGTGGGAGGCACGTTCGCAACCCGCAGCGTTTGCAACCCACAGCGCCGCGTCTGCGCACGAGTGGGCCGCTCTTCTGCACTTCTACGCAAAGCACGATTTGGTTTTCTGCGCATGCGCGAGCACCGAAACCCAGAAGTAACCCGTTCCGGTACTTCCAGGTTCAGCGTTGTGCACAACCCAAAAATGCACAACCTGAAGCATCTGTAACCCGAGGTATGACTGTACAGATTTGTGGTCTCAGGGGCAGACTAGTCTTTAACATTTCAGTGGCGCCCTGTGTGATCTCAAAATATGGCAACCCCTGCCTCTTGCCTTTCGTTCTGCTCAGTTCTCTGTGTTGTAGTTGCAAAGGCCTCTCTCTAGCTTTGGTGCTCAGTGCAGTGGAGCTGGTCACACTGCCCAAAATCCATCTCTGGTGGCCTGGATGAGTCCCAAGTATCCTCAGGTTCTAGTCGCTACATGTGTTGCATCTGAAGAAGAAGAAAAGGTTTTTTGCTTAAGAAGAGCCTGCTGAATGAGACCAAAGGCACAGATTGTTCGATATCTTGTTCTCACAGTGGCCTTGTGCCCTGAGGAGGTTACTTCAGTGCTGCTAATGCAACAGTTTGACTTCATTCCTGGAGGCGCACTCCATTGTCAACAGTGGCCAAGCAGGTGCCCATGGAAAGAACACAGGGAGGACCTGGGTGCAAAGAGATCTCTCCTCACTTATGAATCAAAACAGCTGGTATTCAGAGGCCTAATGTCTTGGAGAAGGGGACAACAAAGGACGAGATGGTTGGACAGTGTTCTCGAAGTCACTGACATGACACCCATTGTCTCAGGAATTGGGTAATCACCATCTCAAAGGAATGGCCAGACTACCAGGGAAGGCAATCAGATAAGGCATTCTCAGATAACCTGGCAGACAGGAAAAACAACAACACTCAAATTTCTGTTGTAGACCGCCTTTTCTGTGATGTAGGTATGATGTTTGTGGTCTTGAGTTCCAGGGAAGGGAATTTAAAATGTCTGTATAAGGGCAGGCACACCTTTGTTCTGGGTCCTTCTCCTTTCTCCTCCGTGTAGGGGAATACCCTGTTGCAACAGTTCAATAAAGATCGGGCTCACTAGCTGCTTTGCTTCTCAATATTCTCTGGTTGCCCTCTGTTATTTTCTCCGACCGGTGGAGAACCTACAAAGGACTCTAGAAGGGCTCTTGTGTCACCTATAAGGGAATAATGGCAGATTTTGTTTATTACACCCTGAATGCTGCTGCTGCTGCTGCTGCTGCTGCTTCTTCTTCTTCTTCTTCTTCTTCTTCTTCTTCTTCTTCTTCTTCTTCTTCTTCTTCTTCTTCTTCTTCTTCTTCTTCTTCTTCTCCTCCTCCTCCTCCTCCTCCTCCTCCTCCTCCTCCTCCTCCTCCTCCTCCTCCTCCTTTGGCTTTCTGATGGAGTCATAGAATCATAGAGCTGGAAGGCAGCGCTCAGAGGTATTTTCAATACATTAAGCAGCATAGAAATTAAATAATCAAAATAATCAATCAGCTCTAACACAACCTTGTCGACAGACATTCCTCCAATAAATAATAATATCAAGTTTTTCCTGGGGAAAAATGATAAACTGGAACAAGAAATCAATTGCTTCTGAACAAAGGGAAAGTTCCCCTCTCTGGCTCACAGGCCAGCCATTGCACAAAAAGTAGTTTTTCTCTGTTTGGGGTGTGTGTGTTTGTGTCACGAAACAGCCCTCATATAAAAATGGAATTCAGCTCAAAGTGAGATTGTTGAGGAATTGTCTTCTGCTGTTCCTTAGATGGAGTCAATGGAGCCTTTTGTTTCTAAAGCTGACCAATGGCTGAAGGTTGGCTTTGTGGTGTTTTGTTAGGGGGGGGGCGGTGAGGGGCAAGGAAGCACAGAAAATGCCTTCCGACATTGTAACTACCACTGTGGCATGGAGACAGGATTCAAAATCTGTGAACCCAAAACAGAGGAGAAATCTTCTCCCACGGACAGCTCTGTCTTGTGTTTCAAGATCCACATTCCCCCCACCTCCTCCAGTGAATGGAGGGGTGAAAAACCACACTTTACAATACTTACCCTACTCTATTTCTGGTTGTTTGTTTCCAAGGTGCTGGCAAATCAGCGTTCAGGAACACGGTGGCCCGGACCCCTGATTTACAAGACTGATTTATAGGCCACAATCAACTAGCTCCCAGATAGGGAGCCTTTGAATTGACGCAGCACCTGAGAACTCAGCTTGAAGATGGTTGGTTTGTGTGTTTTTTTCTGATTAAAGGCTCTTCAATTTCTTACCACTTTCCTGATTGTCAGACTGGGAGGCTGTCTAAAAAAAGAAGCTCTTAACACATATTCTCTGTTTAAAAGGCAAGCGCATCGTTTTGCTTACTCTAATCCTGCCCCAGTCTCTGTTATTCAGTTTTTTTAAAAAAACCCTTTTACAATAATAAGTAATATTATTTTATTGTTTTATCCATTTATCTGTACATATTGCATTTATTTTATTATATTTCATTTACAAATTGCACCCTATGAAGCATTTTCACATCGCAAATATATGTTAAAATTTTCATATATAAAAAACAGTTTGGAACCCTTATGTATCTTTAAGCGACAGGCAACCCGCCCCCCCCCCGCACGGTGACTTTCGGTGACTCAGTCTGACTTTGATTTTGATCTGGAGTGAGTGGGATGGCAATGTGAGACAGGGCTTTCTCAGTGGTGGCCCCTAAAATGCTTTCTCTATGGAGATCTGACTGGTGCTTTCTTTTCTCTACTTCTGGATTAGGAACATGTTCTAGGTCAGGGCCTCGCAACTGATTTTATTCATCAAAATAAAAAGTAGCCATTTTAAGCACCCCCTTCCACACACACACACACACACACACATGTTTATTGCATATTTATGCAGTTTGGCCTCGATAAAAGACTGATCTTCTGAAATACATTTTTGCTGCAAAATAAAAATAAAAATCAGACCCCATAAAAAAATCTGCACCAGCCCCACCTCAGGCTGCCTCCTCCATTTACCCTCTACTAAAAATAGGAGCATGGGAAATGGGAAATGGCAGTGCAATATGTACCACAGGAATTTTATTTATTCTGTTTCCCTCATCCTTCATCCCTGGACTTCCCCAGAGAAGTCCATCAATAACATTTGAGTCAAGATCCTCAATGGTTGTGCTCCTTTTTTCTGTTTGAACAGTTTGCTCATATCTGTAGATCCAGATATATTTTGGCATGCACCTTTCACTTGATGAAATCATAGAATCACAGACTTGGATGGGACCACGAGGGTCATCTAGTCCAACCCCTGCAATGAAGGAATCTTTTTGCCCAATGTGGGGCTCAAACCCACAACCCTGAGAGTAAGAGTTTCATGCTTTTGCTGACTGAGCCAAACCTTTAAAATCGGCACACAATATGAGTACTGAAACACAGCCGATTTGCACATATCCGAATTTGGCAGTGCACTTCTGCCACTAAACAATGCTTCCCAGAATTCATATATTAGGGTGCAATGTGCACAAAAAATTGAAAATAATAGTGAAAATAATTCATTATGTTAGGAAAAATTGCTTGCAAAAATGTCTACACTCCTCAAAGTTGCATACAAAAATATGTGTATTAGATAGCCTCATACAGCTGTTTTTAGCTGGCGATATGAATTTTACTGATACAGTAAAACTTTCATAAACAGACTTTGTGCGTGAAGTCTGGTCTATCCAAAGCAAAATTCACCAAGCCCGAGGATAAGCGTGAGTAGAGCATCCAAGAAGATTCTTCTAGAAGCCTTCTCAGAACTTCTCAGCCTCCTCGTCACCACCTCCTCCTAGTATCTCATCTCACGTCTTCCAGAGTTGAGCTGTGTTGAACTCTTGCTCAAGTGAATCCTGGTATTATGGGCTTTCAGTTAAAAGGGGCTTGACAACTCAGATTCTCTGATCTCCCAGAAGAAATCTCTCCCACCTCAGTGGCCCAGAGGTCTAAAAATGTCTGGCTGAGAAATTAATATAGCAGAACAAACATCTGCTCTGGCACCCACCCGGTGCCTCACGATGCTCCAATATAGATGCAGCTATCTGACGAGGCTTTGAAAGAGCGGCTTTCATAAGCCTCAAGCTTAGCATAGGTGTTGATTCTGGCAGTGGCTCCAAAAGCGACAGTACACTAACTCCCAGTTCTTGGCAGTTTCCATCGGAGAACACTCCTTCATATCATACCTTCAAGCAGGGGTAAATCACACCATCGCTGCGTGCCATATGAGATCATATCTTAAATCCATCACTGAGCCACATGATATAGGCTGTTGTGTGATGTAGTGATAGCTCAATGGAAAACAATGATAGTTGCTGGGACTCAACTGGTGGCAACAAAACAACATATACAGTTATTCTTTGTGTGTGTGTTTTATCTTTTTTATGGGGTGTTAGGAAAGGTGTAGTACTTCTGGTGGGGGACACATCATGCTCCTTCTGGGGTAGTTTGTCCACCTTTGGTCCCTATCCTGCACTCAGCTGTCACCTGTGGCTCCTAGAGGCTATCAGCATGTGAGATTGGCGACACCCCAGGAAACGGCTTTGACTGGCCAGCTAAATATCAGACGTCAGGGAATCTGATGCCCCTCCCTCATGGCTGGCAGCCAGAAATGGGAAGACAAGATGTTCTTACCATAGTATTTTATTCAATATTCACAAAGAGTGACGGATGATGCCACTTCTCAGGTAATGGCGTTGCTCCGAGTAAAGTCCAACCCCCTCCGTCTCTCCTATTCTATGTCATCCCTGCGCTGGCTTAACTGTGCTTTCTGCCTCTGAGCTTTCTGTTCTACTACTCTCAATGCACGCCAGGTCCAGGGGGGAGGGGTCAGGAATGCTGTCTAAAGGCACTGAGTCTGTGCCCCTGAATTGTGACCTTCTGCAAACCACGGTTCTAAATCTATACTGCCTTCCTCTTCTTGGGGAGGTTCAGGAAGGGGGGGGGGGAGGTTCACCATTCCTCCTCAGTCCAGTCCCTGACACTAAACCAGGTAAGGGTAGCTGATGGGTCTCAAACCTTTGGTGAGTTAGGGATTTCCTCTGCATACAAAAGCAGGCTCTTATGGATTGAGCAGACAAGACCAATATTGGGCCCAGCGGTCAAGAAGGTGGTTTCTGCATGTGCTGTACAGGGAAGTCACTTACAGACTCATTGTTAAAACTGTGTTTATGGAAGACAATCTTACTCGGCTACGAGTGATCGCCAAGTAGGAAGACAGGGAAGTGAAGGGCAAGATTAGATGCAGACACACAAAGATTTTTTTAATTAAAAAAAAATCAAGACTCCTTGCGCACCACTCCACTCCCCCTTTCTTCCCATCCAGGGTGGCCCTGCCCTCTTCCTGTACCCCAGAGACAACACATCATACAAGGCTGGGCCTCAGCAGTGGTACCCTCTCCCCCTCCTCTTCCTCATCTGTTTTCCAGCAGCCGCTATGAGCTGCCCAAGGGACGAGGCGGGCACTGGAAGCCACGGAGAGGCAACAGGGCGCTCCCTCACCTCTGCCAAGGACAAGCAACAGCTCATCGTCCTCCCCAAGCTCAGTGGTAGCAGCGCTGCCGGGGCAAATAGGGACATTTTGGGTTCAAATTAGAAGCCAGAATGGCTTCTGTATTTTTGGGACTGTCCCTGGAAAATAAAGACACTTGGAGGGTATGATCTCTGGGTTGCAGCCTCTCTACCCAGCAGCCAAGATGGTTCCCGCCTCTGTTCTCCTTTCTTGTTCCCAGCAATCCCTGCTCCTTGCAAAAGGACACTCTTTCCCGGTAATAATAATAATAATAATAATAATAATAATAATATCCATTCTCAAGGAAATCAGCCCTGAGTGCTCACTGGAAGGACAGATTGTGAAGCCGAGGCTCCAATACTTTGGCCACCTCATGAGAAGAGAAGACTCCCTGGAGAAGACACTGATGCTGGGAAAGATGGAGGGCACAAGGAGAAGGGGTTGACAGAGGACGAGATGGTTGGATAGTGTTCTCGAAGCTACCAGCATGAGTTTGACCAAACTGCGGGAGGCATTGGAAGACAGGAGTGCCTGGCATGCTCTGGTCCATGGGGTCACGAAGAGTCAGACACGACTAAATGACTAAACAACAACAATAATAATTTATTATTTATACCCTGCCCATCTGGCTGGGTCTCCCCAGCCACTCTGGGCGGCTTCCAACGAAACACTAAAATACAATAACCTATTAAACATTAAAAGCTTCCCTAAACAAGGCTGCCTTCAGATGTCTTCTAAAAGTTTGGTAGTCATTTTTCTCTTTGACATCTGGTGGGAGGGCATTCCACAGGGCGGGTGCCACTACTGAGAAGGCCCTCTGCCTGGTTCCCTGTAACTTGGCTTCACACAGTGAGGGAACCTCCAGAAGGCCCTCGGCGCTGGACCTCAGTGTCTGGGCAGAATGATGGGGGTGGAAACGCTCCAATTCCTGCCAATTCTTCTATCTCTGTCCGCTCCTCAGAGCTGGGGGGAAGGAAAGCTCTTTTGCACTGTCAATGGCCCTTAATGACCAGTGTTGTTTCTTAAGGGCTCAGGTTTTAACTGCTTTGCATGAACCCCCTTGCTTGGCACAGTTCTGCAGCCTGCATTTCCCCTTATCCCAAATATGAGCAAGATTCCAACATTCATTAATTTCGTGTGTGTGTGTGTGTGTGTGTGTGTGTGTTCCCCTCCAAACTTATAACACTCTATTCATTTTCTCCATGCCATGTATCATTTTATAAGCATTATCATGTCACCTCTGCCTTTTCTCTAAACTAAGAAAAGCCCCAAATCCTGCAATCTTTCCTTGTAGGGGAGTTGCTGCTTCATCCCTGCCTAGATCATTTCGGTTGCCCTTTTCTGAACCTTTTCCAGCTCTGCAAGGTAAGCTCAGCCCCTCACCCTTTGAAATTATAAAGACGTTCCAAAGTGGTCTGTGAGTGGAACAGGGAAAAAACACACAGAAGTATGATAAAAATGAAGGCGTAAAGATAAGCAAGGGCAATGTTGAACAGAGATCTTGACAGTTCTGCCTACATATTGTTGTTTAGGACTATGAGCCAGCAAAGACTATCTATGCAGTATAAACATGCTGGGCAATTCTTGAAAAATGTTCTGAACTGCTTATTGAAATTTAAACAAAGCTTACGGCAGGATTATACTCTGTTTGAATGCATACAATTGACTAAGCCATGGTGGTGAGTTGCTGAGGCAAGAATGGAGCACCTTTTAGACTTCTACTCTGCCTGTCATTCTTAGGAGCCACTCAAAGATTCATTGGGGCTGGTAGGGTGTAAGGCAGGAGGCTAACAGTAGGTGGAGCCAGAGACAATGGCAGACAGAGCCAATGGATTTTGGTGTGGCAGTACCCCACAAGGCCTAATGGACCGGCCTTCACTGCAGAGGAGTTCCTGAGACTCTGATAAGTGGAGCTTCAGCTTTTGAATGCAACAGAGACAGTACATTTCAAGGTATTTATTAAGAGTAAAGTTTCTACATCACTACAAGGCACGTTGCAGATTTATTTGGTCAACATGGTACCATTTCCAGCATCTGAATAGTCGCTTTCATGATCTTTCCCCCGTGTGGGAAACCTGTAACCTTCCTGGTGCTGCTACATCACAACTTATGGGGAAGGCCCATTGCTCAGAGCATGTGAAAGGGGAAAGTCTTAGGTTCAGCCCCCAGCATCTCCAGGCAAGTCTGAGAGACCCTCCCAGACCCTCCAAGTGCCCCTATTTTCTAGGGACAGTCCTGGGTTTACAGAAGTCATCCCAGTTTCTGATTTGAGCCCAGAATGTTCCGCTTTTCCTTTGGAGGTCCCTATTTTCATCAGGGAAGTATTGGAGGATATGGAGTTATGCAACCCCAGAGCCCAGGAGATATCTTCTGATAGCTTCTAAGTATACAACCATTAGAACATATCTGAAGGCAGCCCTGCATAGTTGAACAGGGGCTGATGGGAGTTGCAGTCCATCAACAGTGGTCCGCAGGCTCCCCAACTTTAACATTTGCTGATTTATGTTGGGTTTCTCTGTCATTCAATATGATGCCCGCAGAATATCTGGACCACATGCTCTGAATTTTAATGGTTATTCTAAGATCTGCCAATATATGTCTGAACAAAAGGCCTTCTGGCTTGTGACCTTTTCCAGAATGACAAAATAAAGGACTGACAGAGTGGTTTGTTCAGGGATATTGAGCAGCTTTAAACAGGCTGTCAAGTTGTTCGGGGAATGATATTTTGGACCAACCTGCCAGTAGCGTCTTCCCACTTCCTTTTGCATGGACTGCTGGGAGCCTGGCCCTATGGAGTTCAGGGCTACCAAAGCAGCCCCAATGGTGTCTGTTTCTCTGCCAGCAAGTTGGGGCTGAGACATAATCCCTCACTCATGACTAGGATAACGTTATCAATCTAGTCTGTTAACTCGGGGGGGGGGGGGAATGGCTTTTCCATTTACAGTGCTATAGAGCAGTTTCAGATACTTAGACGCTTCTTCTTCTTAATGGACTACTGTCTTCTCTTGTCTGGCTGTCAGTAGGCTACATTAATATTAATCCCCCTGTCAGATAATGCAAAGTGTATCTTCCAAAAGCAAACTTGTAGGTATTCTCTGCAATAAATCTGCACAATGCCTCAGAGATTCTATGTATCAGACAATGCCACTGATTGTTCCCTATTGTTTAACCCTCAAATCAAATTACTAGCCCAATTTCAATAGCCTTTGCTATGGGTTTCACAGTGAGGTTCCTATGTGTGTGTGTGTTTAAAGTTCTCTAAGGCAGTTTGTACTACACTAGGGATGCGTGGTAGACCTCTGTGAGACTCTGCTGGTCTGATCCTAACTCCTTTCCGTATCTTTCAAAGAAGCTTTGATGTTCCTCCTGAGAAGGAGCCACCAATTTTCATCCAAAACTTTTGAAAAGAGCTCTTTAGGTGAAGTTTGGTGGCAATGCTATAGGCCAGGGATGTCCAACAGGTTGATCGCGATCTACCGGTTGATCGTGGGATGTCCCTGGTTGATCCTGGGCGATCGCAGGACCCTGATTACCCCCCCCCCCAAAAAAAAGCTCGACTTTGGGCAATCCAATGGGTAGATCGCTGCCAGTTTTTTTTACAGTGGGAGTGGATCGCAGTCTCTTGGAAGTTGGACATGCCTGCTATAGGCCAGGCCTTTTGTCCATTTGAGCAACCTTGAACTTCTTGACATTATCTGCCTCCATCAGAACATGACACTTGGAGATGTGGGTCATAGCAGAGACTTGGCTAAATGGTTTGCCTTCCTTGGGTTGTCTAAGATCAGCCTTTTGTTTTGGACTACAACTCCCATGAGCCCCAACCAAAATGACTAATGGCTGGTGATGATGGGAGTGGTAGTCCAACACTACCTGGAAGAAACCAGCCTAGGGAAGGATGCCTTAGAAACGTTTTCATACCCCTCCAACATTTCTCCAATGAAAATAGGGATGTCCCATTCCATAATGATAATTTTACTATTTGAACCCCACACATCTTATCGGGTTGCCCCATCACTCTGGGCAGCTTACAACATATATAAAAACATAATAAAACATTAAACATTTTTTTAAAAAATCCCTGTACAGGATTGCCTTCAGCTCGGGGATTGGATAACTCCATACCCCCCCAACATTTGTCCAATGAAAATAGGGACATTCCAGGATCAAATCAGAAACCAGGATGGCTTCTCTAAATCAGGGACATTTCTGGAAAATAGGGACACGGGGTGTGTGTTTTCTTTTATGAGGAACCCCTGCATTTCTTATAATCAGCTCCAGTAAAACTGTTTTCTGTCCCATTGACCTTGAGCAGGAGCTCTCCACGCTGGCTGCAATGTTTTGTTGTAGGGTGATGTTGTGGACTCTCCTTCCTTGGAGCTTTTCAAACAGAGGTTGGATGGCCATCTGTCATGGATGCTTTAGCTGAGATTTGACATGTTGGATGGTATGGCATTTTTCATTTCATTGTGCCCATGTGCTTTTATTCTTTTCATCTTTAACTGTATTACCTGGGTGGGTACGATTTCACAGACAGCAAAACAGCAAAGCCTTCTGTCTGATAAGAATAAGAATAAGAATATTAATAATAATAATAATAATAATAATAATAATAATAATAATAATTTATTTGTACCCTGCCCATCTGGCTGGGCTTCCCCAGCCACTCTGGGCGGCTTCCAACAAAGATTGAAAATACATTAAAATGTCACACATTAAAAACTTCCCTGAACAGGGCTTCTATGACAAATGAAAGTCTTAACCCCCAAATGAATCCACAAGTAATTAAAATTCAGTATGGCCGCAGGACTTACAACAGTTCCCATCCTTCTTTCAGCTATGTTAAGCTGGCTTGACTGTCCTTTGTATTCTCTTAGGGTAAACCTCATTTTCTTGTGGAAGGAAGACAGTTCCATAAGGTCAGTGGCCATCTTTAATCTGTGGGACAGGAGGGCGACGGCTTGCTTGCTTTTTAAATGGTTATTCAAGATGGCACCTTCCTCACCCGACTTCCCCAGACGGATTGTTGGCCTCCGTAAACACTGAGCTGATTAAACCAGGTTCCACCCAAATACTGCCAAAGTAAGATCCTTCCTGAAAATCAAAAAGGTCACAGAACATACAAGACCTGAGTTCTGTTTGAACTTCAGCTTTACAGAGAACAGGAGGGGGATCAGAAATAACAGATAACACAAGCCTTCAGGTTTACTATAAGATCATTAAGACCCAGAAGGAGCCCCGCTGGGTAAGATCAAAGTCCCCTCTAGACACACTGGCAGTGCGATGCCCACTTTCCTGTGAATAAGCCCCAACTGAACCAATGATGCTTACTTCTGAATATAGGATTGCCATGTAAATTGCCTATCCCTGTTGTTGTTGTTTAGTCGTTTAGTCGTGTCCAACTCTTTGTCACCCCATGGACCAGAGCATGCCAGGCACTCCTGTATTCCACTGCCTCCCGCAGTTTGGTCAGACTCATGTTTGTAGCTTCGAGAACACTGTCCAACCATCTCGTCCTCTGTCGTCCCCTTCTCCTTGTGCCCTCCATCTTTCCCAACATCAGGGTCTTTTCCAGTGAGTCTTCTCTTCTCATGAGGTGGCCAAAGTATTGGAGCCTCAGCTTCAGGATCTGTCCTTCCAGTGAGCACCCAGGGCTGATTTCCTTCAGAATGGATAGGTTTGATCTTCTTGCAGTCCATGGGACTCTCAAGAGTCTCCTCCAGCACCATAATTCAAAAGCATCAATTCTTCGGCTATCAGCCTTCTTGATGGTCCAGCTCTCACTTCCATACATCACTACAGGGAAAACCATGGCTTTTAGTATACGGACCTTTGTTGCCTATCCCTACTGACCCTCATCTATCCTTCAGAGGCTAAGGCCCCATCTATGCTATGCATTTGAGCATCATAGAACCAGTGCTATATTTCTAGAAAAGGGGTGCTGGAACTCACCATGGACTCCTCTTAGAATGGCATTGGTGTCCACCTGAGAGGGGCTGGAGCTGCGTTCCAGTGAGTTGTGGCTGGGGGGGGGAAGGCCCTACGCTGAATCATAGAATTGTAGAGTTGAAATGGACTCCAAGGGTCACCTGGTCTGACCCCCTGCAATGCAGGAATCACAGCTAAAGAATTCCTGACAGATGACCATCCAACTTCTGCTTAAAAACCTCCAGTGAAGGAGAGCCCACCACTGCCCAGGGGAGTTGGACCCACTTCTTCTTCCTGATGTCAGAATCAACTTTCTTGCAATTTGAAGCCATTACTTTGGGTCCTAGACTCCAGAGCAGGAGAAAACAAGCTTAATCCATCTTCTATGTGACAGTCCTTTAGATACAGTTGTACCTCTGCTTACGTATCCCTCTGGATACGTAAACTTCGGGATGCGAATGTGGCAAATCTGGAAGTATTTTTCCGGGTTTCGCCATGCATGCATGTGCAGAAGCGCTAAACCACGCCACGCGCATGCGCCAAAGTGATCCTCTGGTTGCGAATTCCCTGGGATGCAACCAGACCTCCAGAATGGATCCCATTTGCAACCGGAGTATTTGAAGATCGCTATCACACCTCCTCTCAGTATCCTTTTTTCCAAGCTAAACACACTTTAGCTGCAATTCCTTTTTGTAAGCTGAATTGCTTGGTTTGGGTCCTACCCATCTTGGTCGCCCTCCTCTGAACACTTCCAGCTTGTCCATATCCTTCTTAAATTGAGGTGCCCAGAACTGGATGCAGTACATCAAGTGTGGGGGGAGGGGTCTGATGAAGGCAGAATAGAGCGGTACTATTACTTCCCTGTCCTATAATTGTATTAGCTTGCGGGGGGGGGGGGGGGGGCTGCTGCATCACTTTCAACAGTCATGGCTTCCTTCCAAAGAATTCTGGGAACTGTAGTTTCTTAAGGGTCCTGAGAGTTGTTAGGAGACTCCATATTCCCTTCACAGTGCGACGGTCCTCAGAAGTAAGAGGGTTAGACTGTTAAAGCTCTCCGGGAACGGTCCTTTTCTCCTTTGGGTTTTTTAATTATTATTTTTGCAGGGGCCCAATTCCAATTCTTTAAATGTTAAAATTGACAGGAAACTAGGAATTGGCAGGAGTTAATCCAAACCGCACCAAGATTATTATTATTATTATTTTGTAGTTGCTGAACAAGGGAGGGGACAGGATGTGGTGGAGCAACACTGGCAGCTAATAACCTGAATGACGGATTAACAAAAACTTGGCCAGGTTTGACTTGCCTTTTCAGCGGCAAAATTTTCAGCAAGTCGCTGCTTGCCTGAAGCGACAACTTTTCTTTCTGTGTTTAGCTGGAAGGAAAACAAGGGAAGAAAAGGGAGAGAAAGAAATTAATTTGTTCAGCCCTCGTTTCAACTGTTCCCTCGTGCCAGTGTTATTTCATTTTAAAGAGAAAGAAGAAAGCAAACAATATGCTGGGTCTATGCTGGGGATGTGGTTCCCTTTCCCCTTTCCATTCTGCAGTCACTTTTAGAGAGGAAAGAAGCAGCCAATATAATTTCGATCCCAGAAGGGCACAAGCTGGAACATTGAGGGTAGAGCCGAGCTGAAACCTGAGAATATTTAACCTGGGAATATTTCTCCTGAATCACCGAAGAATTGATGCTTTTGAATTATGGTGCTGGAGGAGACTCTGGAGAGTCCCATGGACTGCAAGAAGATCAAACCTATCCATTCTGAAGGAAATCAGCCCTGAGTGCTCACTGGAAGGACAGATCCTGAAGCTGAGGCTCCAATACTTTGGCCACCTCATGAGAAGAGAAGACTCCTGGAAAAGGCCCTGATGTTGGGAAAGATGGAGGGCACAAGGCGAAGGGGACGACAGAGGACGAGATGGTTGGATAGTGTTCTCAATCTAACTGCAGGAGGCAGTGGAAGACAGAAGTGCCTGGCGTGCTCTGGTCCATGGGGTCACAAAGAGTCGGACACGACTAAACGACTAAACAACAACAACAACGAAACCTTAATATTTAACCTGATAATATTTCTAAGATTTTTCTTTTTCTCAGCCCACTAGAAAAAGAAAGCCACATATGAGAATTTTATATCTTTTTAAAAAATTATTTTTTATTGCTCAATTTCCACATAACCAATTATCAAACCATATAATCACCTACATAATTTCCCCCCTTCCCCCCCACAAGGACTTCCCTCAGCTCCTCTCCCTCCTCTCCCTTATTTCGCTGCACATATTTTCTCTGCATATTATAAAATTGTATATATCCTTGCATATCTGTCCATCACGTTATCAACAATAAATTTGTGTATGTTTATTCAAAACCTGCCAAGGAGTCCAGTTCATTTTGTTGTGTTTTTAAATAATTTGTGTAAAGTTCCCATTCCTCCTTGAAGTCACAGTTGTCCTTGTCTCACAATTTGTATGTCAGTTTAGCCAGTTCTGCATAGTTCATCAATTTCTCTTGCCACTGTTCTTTTGTTGGAGTTTTCTCATTCTTCCATCCTTGTGCTATCAAGACTCTTGCTGCTGTTGTAGCATACATAAATAAGTTCTTTATTTTCCTTGGCAGGTCTTGTCCTACAGTCCCTAACAAAAATGCTTCTGGTCATAGAATTTTATATCAATATTCTCCACTGTTCTCCTTCTCAGGGTTACAGGGGTGTTATGGGAGGGGTAGCACCTTGGGTAGGGGACACACCACGCTCCTTCTGGGGTAGTTTGTCCACCTTTGGACCTCACCCTGCACTCAGCTCTCCCTCGGGGTTCCTAGAAGCAGTCAGCATGAGACAGTGCCTAAAAATCAGTTTAGGGGGGAAATCCATCCAATAAACATTAGATGGTCACCAGGGCTAACTGGCTAAATTAGTCCTATTTGGGCCAGCAAGGAGACCAGGAGAGAATTAGCTGTGGGATCCCAGAGCGGGTAATCTTCATAAAAGGGGGAAGGGGAGGGAAGGAAGGGGGATAAAAGATCAGGCTAAGTTCAAATTGAAAACCAGCTCTGTCTTAGAGGCCCTGCGGAAGGAAGTTAAATCCTGCAGGGCCCTGGTCTCATGGGACAGAGCATTCCACCAGGTAGGAGCCATCACTCAGAAGGCCCTGGCCCTAGTGGAGGATAATCTGACTTCCTTAGGGCCCGGGACCTCAAAACTATGATTATTCATGGACCTTAAGGTCCTCTGCAGGGCATCCCAGGAGAGGCGGTCCCGTAAATACGATGGGGCTCATCAACCTGGGAAGGTTGCCCATCCAGGAGAAGGAAAGCTCTGACCTAAACCTCTGCTGCCTTGTGGCTA
The DNA here is from genome assembly GCF_964188315.1 of Podarcis muralis. Taxonomy (NCBI): domain Eukaryota; kingdom Metazoa; phylum Chordata; class Lepidosauria; order Squamata; family Lacertidae; genus Podarcis; species Podarcis muralis. The sequence continues at coordinate 43,373,190 of NC_135668.1, forward strand.
TCCTCATTCATGGAGTAAAACCTGAGGAAATATATGTACCCGCTGATTTGCAGGGTATCTTTGAGAGAAGAAAAGGCTACACAAATCCAGAGTGAAGTCCCTAAGATGGTTTATTGTATGCCTCCTTCCGGCAACTCATGCAGCCAAGCTGGTGCCAAACATCTTGCTCTGCTTTCCGTTGGACCACATCAGCAAGGCCAAGAGGAGAGTCTCGTCATCTGGGCAGCCCAGGACCTCCATACACACTGCCCAGACTTGCACCCCAGAGAGGTCATTTCGGTGCTGCTCAAGCAGCAAAAGCAACTCGAGAGGCAGCAATTACAAGTTACTGGTCTTCAGCCACAGCACTTTGACCACCATCATATGCTGAAGATGCATCTCTTTAACTTCGTCTCTGACACTTGAGGTATATAAATATTAGGATTCACCTGAGTTGTGATTCTAATTTGTTCTAACCATTTTTAATACTGCATTTTGTATTCTGGTGACCTTCTGCTCTGGGTCCTTATAGGAAATAGGGTGAATGAATGAATGAATGAATGAATGAATGAAATGGCACCAGCAGTAACCATAATGGCAGCCTGGCTTTACATTCTTTGACTACTACATCTGAGTTGGGTGGTTCTGTGGTCTAAACCATTGAGCCTCTGGGCTTGCCGTTCAAAAGGTCAGCGGTTTGAATCCACACGATGGTGGTGAGCTCCCATTGCTCTGTCCCAGCTTCTGCCAACCTAGAAGTTCGAAAGCATGCTAGTGCAAGTAGATAAATAGGTACTGCTATGGCGGGAAGGTAAACGGTGTTTCTGTGCACTCTGGTTTCTGTCACAGTGTCCCATTGTGCCAGAAGCGGTTTAGTCATGCTGGCCACATGACCCAGAAAGCTGTCTGTAGACAAACGCCGGCTCCTTTGGCTTGAAGCATGATGTGCACCGCACCCCATAGTCCCCTTTGACCGGACCTAACCATCCAGGGATCCTTTACCTTTACCTTACGCCTGAGACATTCAAAATGCTGGCCAGGCTGACACCTCTTAAAGTGGCAATCTAAATATTAATAACAGAAAAAAGAAACTATGCTTCTGATACTGCTAACAGTGATCCCCCCCCACACACACCTGTGAGAAACTGCTGGAAAATTTCACTGGGATTGTTTCCTCGGCTTCTCTGGCCACAGAGAGCAGGGTGCAGGTGGAGTTTTCAAGAGTCCATTTGCACATAGCTCAGTGGAGGGTTTTAGAAAACAAGAATGAAAGTCTATACAGGCCAGTAATTTAATGCATTGGTGGGATCTCTTCTTAAACAAAAGTCCTGTCACTACTCAGACAACAATCAGTGGCCTGTGCAACAGAGGGTCCTTTTCAATCTCTGCCTTTGCATTGTGTTCCTGAATTATTATTATTATTATTTTAACTGCAGTGAGAAATAGAAGAAGATGAAGAAAGCTCTTCACTTATCCCGTCATCCAAAAATGTCCGCCAAATAGATTCTATCATTTTCAGATAGCTTTTCTGGTTGTTGAGGGACAGATGAATTCATCTGCTGCATTTGAGTAAATAGGCTATCTCCATTTCCTGAAGACCTCCCTCTTTTTGGAAGGGTGGTGAAGAGGGAGGCTTTCTTTGAAACAAATGGAAGTTTATCCTTCAGCCCCTGCCTAAGGGTCCCCTTCTGCGAGAATTGTTTTTTTCCCACGGCATGATTAAACTATTCTATATGCCACCGGTCTGAGTCAGATGGTGAACTTTAAGTGAACCCTTCCATCTAAACCTCCAGTCATGACACCAAGCTTCCCCAATGCTCTGCTTGACCATTCTAAGTGGTTCATTATTAACTACTTAAGCAAAGAAGATGGGCAATGGATTGGCGGAATGGAATCCTAACCAGTCAGACTAGTTCAAGCTTTCAGGGAGAAGTGGGGAAGGGAGCACAGCATCCAAGCTTATTAATAAGGCAATTAAGCGACCAGGACAATTGCCTAGAGAGGTAATAGAGATCAGGGTTTCATACCATAAGTCTGATTCCTGATCCAGTGGGATAGAAGCAAACATTGGGATGCAACACCTATGAAAAAGTGGGACATGGGTGGCACTGTGGGTTAAACCACAGAGCCTAGGACTTGCCGATCAGAAGGTCGGCGGTTCAAATCCCTGTGATGGGGTGAGCTCCTGTTGCTCGGTCCCTGCTCCTGCCAACCTAGCAGTTCGAAAGCACGTCAAAGTGCAAGTAGATAAATAGGTACAACTCCGGTGGGAAGGTAAACGGTGTTTCCACACCGTGCACTGCTCTGGTTCGCCAGAAGCGGCTTAGTCATGCTGGCCACATGACCTGGAAGCTGTACTCCGGCTCCGTCGGCCAATAAAGCGAGATGAGTGCCACAACCCCAGAGTCAGCCATGACTGGACCTAATGGTCAGGGGTCCCTTTAGCTTCACCTTAAGTATGAAAAGCACAATGGGAGAAATCGGGCTGGTCTGAGACAAATGGGGTGTCATATGCCCTCAACTCAATATGACCTCCCTTGACATATAATCCTGCAGGCCTCTCTTCTGCTTTGGTGAGACCACACCTAGAGTATTGTGTCTAGTTCTGGGCACCACAGCTGAAGAAGAATATTGATAAGCTGGAATGTGTGCAGAGGAGGAGGACCAAGATGATCAAGGGTCTGGGAACCAAGCCTTATGAGGAACAGATGAGTGTGTTTAGCCTGGAAAAGAGGATACTAAGAGGAAGTGTGATGGCCATCTTCAAATATCTAAAGGATTGTCACATGGAAGATGGAGCAAGCTTGTTTTCTCCTGCTCTGGAGTCTAGGAACCAAACTAATGGCTTCAATTTGCAAGAAAGTTGATTCCGATATCAGGAAGAACTTTATGACGGTAAGAGCTGTTCAACATTGGAATGGACTCCCTTGGAAAGTGATGGACTCTCATTCACTGGAGATTTTTAAGCAGAAGTTGCATGGCTTCAGGGATGCTTTAGTTGAGATTCCTGCATTGCAGCAAGTGGGACTAGATCCTACGATGCTATGAATTCCCAGAGTGGTTTAACAATTAAGCCTCCTTCCTAGAGAACTCTGTGAAAACAGGATGCTGGACTAGATAGCCCATTGGCCTGATCCATCAGAGGTCTTCTCATGTTCTTTTGTTCTGATACTGAAATTAAGCCCAAGTGTATATTGCTGAAATGAAAGTACATTCTTACCCTGTTCCCTTACCACCACCACCCCTCATTCTTGTGAACCCTAGACTGTAAGTTCCTCAAGACAAGGACCTCTTTTCTTGTCACTGTGTAGTCACGTACCAAAAGCATCAATGTTGTTGTTATCGTTTAGTCATTTAGTCGTGTCCGACTCTTTGTGACCCCATGGACCAGAGCACGCCAGGCACTCCTGTCTTCCACTGCCTCCCGCAGTTTGGTCAAACTCATGCTGGTAGCTTCGAGAACACTGTCCAACCATCTCGTCCTCTGTTGTCCTCTTCTCCTTCATGGATCACTGCCTTGTCATGGCGAAAAGGCTTGAAGAACTCAGAGAAGCTATGAGCTATGCCGTGCAGGGCCACCCATGACGGACAGGTCATAGTGGAGAGTTTTGACCAAACGTGATCCACCTGGAGCAGGAACCGGCAAGCCACTCCAGTATCCCTGCCAAGAAAGCTCCATGGACAAAGACAACAGAAGCATCCATAGCACATATCAATGATGATGATTATATCTCGATCTCAGCAATGGCAAGGTTTTTCAACATATGGCTATTGTATAGCCAGCAAAAGCTGTGTTCTGTACATTCCCTGGAAAAAAAGAAGACCAGTAGCTGAACCTGTCAATTTGGGGAGCTTGAAGTGTCCGAACTAACGTTGGCGGAGTTGCTCAAACCTTTCCTTTATTCTCTCTCTCTTTCTTTTTAAAAGAAATAAAGCCACGTGGAAAATTTCCTTGGGGTTTGGATTTTTATTACCAACCTGAAACGAAGAACTGGGTCAGGCGAAGTTCAGCCGATGCCTGCAGATCATCTGCGTAACCTGGAATCCAGTTTATTATGTGAAAAACTTGGATTGTTTGTGGATTGGCAGCAGAAGAAGCTCCTTTGGGATACTCCGAGAATCTCCTTGCATTCCAGGGCTTAGCTTGCTTCAGATGCTATCGCTGGAAAGATGCTTTTCCATCTATTTCTTAAAGAACTTTGGGGAGGTGTTTTAGGGGGAAGGGATACATCAAACAAACAAACAAACAAACAAACAAACAAACAAACATGCTTTTAGCAGTCAACTCTTTTTCTAGAAACAACAGCTACATCAGTGGCATCCGGCGACATTTTTCCGTAGGGGAACGGTTAAGGTCAGAGGAACCAGCTTGTGGGTATGGTGTTGTGACGTCCTGACATTGTGTGTGTGATCATCACGCCTCCCACCCCAAGCTGGGCAAAAGCTCTGCAGGCTTTGAGAAGGAGGCACCAGGGCTCTGTCAGGATGCTGGAGCCTTCTTGCCTCTTTCCCCAAACTGGGCAGGCTTTGGGCAGGATGGCAGGAGGGCTCTTGGACCCGTTGGAGTATTGTGCCTTCCTCCCTAAGCCAGGCAGAAGCTTCCTGGCCTTTGGGAAGGAGGCACCAGGGGAACATTTAGGGGACTAGCCTAGTCTCCCTAGTCCACTTACCGTACTCCACTCACCTACATTGCAGCCCTCATACTTAAGGTGGCCAGGCAGTAATGCACTGATTTCTTAAGGAAGCAGAGGAAGCTGTCACAACATGCCAGCAAGCTCCAAAAGTAGAAATGTGCTTTGATGAAGCTCACCTTCCTATGAAGCAGGTGCATGTAGATCAGGTGACTCCTGGTAACCAATCGGACCAAGCAAAAACGCATTGCCATTCTGCTGAAAAACACCTCCCCTTTTCTGTGTAACCTGTCCTGATCATACATTGAGATGTGGGATATAAACATTGAAAGGAAATAATAGAATATAATCTCCATATTGGTGTGTGTGTGTTTGTTTGTGTGTGTGTGTGTGTGTCTAAATTTATGGAATGTTCTCCCCATGTTGGTGTTGGTGTTAATGTTTTAGTCACTTTCTCTTGCCCAAGGCAAACCAAAGCAACAGACAACCAACCAACCAACCAACCAACACAGATATATTAATGTTCCCTTTGTCTTATTGGAAACAAGACTTTGGATTCCCAAGAGATCTGTGACTAGCTGGGTTGACCTCCCTGCTGACTGACATACCTAAAGCCCTCTGGATAAAAGCTTGGAAGTCTGACGTTGCCCAAATCTTGTACTTGTTCCTTTGGCAGAATACACAGAACATTGTCTCACACTTTGATTCATGTGTTGTGGACCTGCTCCCTTTCCCCCACTTTGCACTCATAAACACACACACAGAGCCCAGCTGTTCATCTTTTTGATCTTCAGCAAGCAGTATTTCTTCCAGAACTGGCAAATGATACTGATTCCTAACCAATGGAATTTTAGATTTTCCACAAAGGTCATTTACCCTCATTACTGTCTAGAAATGTTGAAATGCATACAGGCCAGTGTTTGCCCCGAAGAAGAAGAAGAAGAAGAAGAAGAAGAAGAAGAAGAAGAAAGCCTATGGAATCAGAGGGAGGTATTCTGTATCTTGCAAGGACCATCCTCATTCAGTCTCCAGTTTCATCTTCCTCCTTGCATAAGAGCCAGTGTGGTGCAGTGGTTAAGAGTGGTAGACTCGTAATCTGGTGAACCCGGTTCGCGTCCCCTCTCCTCCACATGCAGCTGCTGGGTGACCTTGGGCTAGTCACACTTCTCTGAAGTTTCTCAGCCTCACTCACCTCACAGAGTGTTTGTTGTGAGGGAGGAAAGGAAAGGAGATTGTTAGCCACTTTGAGACTCCTTCGGGTAGTGATAAAGCGCGCTTCTTCTTCTTCTTCTTCTTCTTCTTCTTCTTCTTCTTCTTCTTCTTCTTCTAAGAACATAAGCAGAGACTGGCTGCTGGCTGTAGCGGTGGAGGAAGCCACACGGGCACATGGAGCAGCACACCCAGGGGTGGGGTGCGCCGTCCATAGGGGCGGGGCGAGGGCAGGGCGAGCCACCCATAGGGGCGGGGCGCACCGCAGGGCCTCCAGAGTCTGCCTGCCTCCTCCCACTCAGCCGCCCTACAGCTGAGGGGAGGAGGCAGCGGGTGGACCATTTGAGCAGCGTGGAGCCTGCGCGTGCCCAAGCCACTGCGTCTCTCCCAGGAGAGACACGTGGCTTGGGTTTGCTGCAGGCCGCACGGTGAGTGCCACCTGGCATTGTGTCACCCCCTCCCTCAGTGGTGACACCCGGGGCGGTTGGCACCCACTGCACCCCTCTTCTTCCGCCCCTGGCTGGATGACACCAAGGTCCCATCTAGTCCACCATCCTGTTCTCACGGTGGCCAGCCAGTCTGAAAACAGAATCTCGCACAACAACGCTCTCCTCACCTGTGATTCCCAGTTACTAGTATTCAGAGACACAGTGCCTCTGGTAGTGCAGGTAGAGACAGCCATAATGGAGGCTAGTAGCTTTATTCCCCGTGAACATCCTCCTTATACACTGTCAGATTCTCTGCACTGCACCAGAGCTGCATATACTGCTCCCCAAGTGAAGAGGGTGGCCATACAAAAGCAGTAGGGGAGGGGGAATGTAGCTTTACAGAAGCAAGGGGTCAACTTGCAATAGAAAGCCAAGATATGTTTGGAAGGATGCCATCCATGCTCCTGGCTTCATGTTTCATAAGGAATGTGACGTATCTCAGCATTCTTCAGAGGGGCTTCTGATCTTTCCCAATCTTAATGCCACCAAGGGGGGGGGGAACCCCCTCAAAAGAATGCTTCAGCTCTCTGAAGCAGCTTAAAGAAACTGCAGGTTTCTCAGCACCTTAAAGAAAAGATCTTCAGCAATATCTCAAGTAAAGTATTGCCAGAAGGTCACAGGAGAACATTCCTCATTCCCAAAGTTGGCAGAACCACGGAGCGTTGTGGATTTCCATGTATGTTAGAATAGGGATGGCGAAGCTTATGGTCTGTTGTTGAATTGCATCATCTCTGACCATTGGCCATAGAGATTGGAGCTGATGGGAGTTGGAGCCAAACAACACCTGGAGGGTCACAGACCCCCTACTCCTGTTTTAGAAGATTCCCCCCATGTGATGGGAAGCCTTTGGGGGAAGGTCCCAGGTTCAGTCCTTTGCATCTCCATGTATGTGTGGGAAAGGACACTGTCTGAAACCCTGAAGAGCATCTCACAACCAAATAATGTCTACAAGGATGTGTATATTAGGGGAAAGTGTGCACATATTCACGAAAATGTGTTATATAGTGGTAAAGGTAACAGGACCCCTGACCATTAGATCCAGTCATGACCGACTCTGGGGTTGCGGTGCTCATCTTGTTTTATTGGCTGAGGGAGCCGGCGTACAGCTTCCGATTCATGTGGCCAGCATGACTAAGCCGCTTCTGGCGAACCAGAGCAGCACACGGAAACGCCGTTTACCTTCCTGCTGGAGTGGTACCTATTTATCTACTTGCACTTTGATGTGCTTTCGAACTGCTAGGTTGGCAGGAGCAGGGACCGAGCAACGGGAGCTCACCCCGTCATCTGATCAGCAAGTCCTAGGCTCTGTGGTTTAACCCACAGCGCCACCCGTGTCCCTATACAGTATTAGGGAAAACATGCTTGCAAAAAATGTGTATATTAGGGGAGATGTGTGCTAAAATGCTCAAGATTTTCCTGTGGACTTAAAAAAATAAAATACACACAAGCCCATGCTGAAGCAGTAATGTAGAGAACTGAACTTAAGACAGGAAAATTGAGAAATGGAGAGAAACCAAGATCTGTCCATCCCAAGGCAACAGATATCTGCTCCATTTAAGACCTCATAAAGCTTTACTGGCTAAGCAAGAGAGTAAAGAAACATATATAAAAGTGTTCAAAGGGAAAATGCAGATTAGCTCAGTGTCAAAGCAAACATGAGTTCATGTCGACAAAGATAACTCTTTGGTACCAGCTGGTGCAATTTTCTTTCTCCCCTCACAAATTGGCTAAAGAATTTCCATTCTAAATAATGTATGTTGGAACGTACAGACCACCTGTGTCTGGAATTCTTGTGCACAAAAAAAAAGTTATACATTTGCTAAAAATGCTTCCTGGAGCAAACACACCAGGTCCTACAAAAGTAAATAAACGATGGCATGTGTCTTCATAGAGTGTTTTATAGGCTGCATTTATATGGCATGTTTTCTACAAGTACAGTTATGCTCAAAATGGTTTAAGGGGGGAGGAATCCATTGCATTGATAGTGCAATAATCAAAATGCACAATAAAAGAATCACTACAGCATAACAATTTGGAAGGGAGGATTGGTATGAAGGCTTCCAGGACAGAGAGTGGTGCAGCTTATTCCAGATGGACTCCTCCCAAAACAACCTCACAGGGCTATCTACCACAGCTCAAGAAGGATATTGACAAGCTGGAACATGCGCAGAGGAGAAGGACCACGATGATCAAGGGTCTGGAAACCAAACCTTAGGAGGAAGGGTTGAAGGAGTAGGGGATGTTTAGCTTGGAGAAGAGAGGGCTGAGAGGCGATATGATAAAAGGTAAAGGTACCCCTGCCCGTACAGGCCAGTCTTGCCAGACTCTAGGGTTGTGCGCTCATCTCACTCTATAGGCCGGGAGCCAGCGCTGTCCGCAGACACTTCCGGGTCACGTGGCCAGCGTGACAAGCTGCATCTGGCGAGCCAGCACAGCACACGGAACGCCGTTTACCTTCCCGCTAGTAAGCGGTCCCTATTTATCTACTTACACCCGGAGGTGCTTTCGAACTGCTAGGTTGGCAGGCGCTGGGACCGAGCGACGGGAGCGCACCCCGCCGCGGGGATTCGAACCGCCGACCATGCGATCGGCAAGTCCTAGGCGCTGAGGTTTTACCTACAGCGCCACCCGCGTCCCAGGCGATATGATAGCCGCCTTCAATTACAATGGTACCTCAGGTTAAGAACTTAATTCGTTTCGGAGGTCCATTCTTAACCTGAAACTGTTCTTAACCTGAAGCACCACTTTAGCTAATGGGGCCTCCTGCTGCCGCTGCACCGCCGGAGCATGGTTTCTGTTCTCACCCTGAAGCAAAGTTCTTAACCCAAGGTACTATTTCTGGGTTAACGGAGTCTGTAACCTGAAGCGTCTGGAACCTGAAGCGCCTGTAACCCGAGGTACCACTGTATCTGAAGGAATGTCATATGGAAGATGGACCAAGCATCTTTTCTGCTGATCCAGAGGGTAGGGCCTGAACCAATGGATTCTCACATTACAAGAGGGAAGATTCCAACTAAACATTAGGAATAAATTTTTGGATGGGATTATTTAGCTGTGATTCCTGCATTGCAGGGGGCTGGACCAGGTGACCCTTAGAATCCCTTCAACTACCCTGCGGAAAGATTCGAGGAGAGAAAGAGACAATGGCAATGACTAGCTGTTTCTCCTTATACATTCATATAGCTTATTGCATGGGTAGGCAAACTAAGGCCCGGGGGCCGGATCCGGCCCAATCGCCTTCTAAATCCAGCCCGCGGACAGTCCGGGAATCCAGTGGCGTAGCGTGGGTTGTCAGCACCTGGGGCAAGGCAAGTAATTTGCGCCCCCTAACCCGTGGATTTGCGCCCCCTAACCCGTGGATTTGCGCCCCCTAACCTGTGGATTTGCCCTAACCCCAGATGTTGCGCCCGGTGCGGCCGGCCCCCCCTGCACCCCCCACGCTACGCCACTGCGGGAATCAGCATGTTTTTACATGAGTAGAATGTGCGCTTTTATTTAAAATGCATCTCTGGGTTATTTGTGGGGCATAGGAATTCGTCCCCCCCCCCAAAATAATATAGTCTGGCCCCCCACGAAGTCTGAGGGACAGTGGACCGGCCCCCTGCTGAAAAAGTTTGCTGACCCCTGGCTTATTGCATTGATGTTTTATTCAAAAATGTATTTCTTTTTTCACATTTCTTGTATGCCACCTTGGAAGGATTTGTATCCTGTAAGGCAGGATACAAAAAACTGCAATAAACGATAACAGTAAATCCAACAATGAACAGTTGGGTTAAGGCAGGACTGGAGAAGCTTCAGCCTTCTAGATGTTGCTGTGTACTTTCAACTCCCATCAGCCTTAGCAAGCATGGCCCAGGAATTATGGGAGTTAAAGTTCAACTCCATCTGCAGGGTGGAGGTTTCCCCATGCCTGGATTAAGGGATGGAGGCGTATAGTGACAATAAGAGATTCTAATTCTTTGAAGATTGGAAAAAAGGAGATGGAGAACTTTGTCCACAGACAGTAGGAAAGAGGTCAGGAACCTTGGGTTTGGGGGCCAAAAGTGCCCTTCCTAGCCTCCTTACCTGGTCTTTAGGACTTTTTCCACACCACATCCTTATGTTCTGCCCCAAAGGAGCATATCAGTGTTGTGTCTGCTTCGGAGCTGAAGAAATGCCTATTGCCGATACAGTCAATAAATCCATGAGCTCAGATTCTTGCCTCCCTGGTAATTGTTCCTCCATATTGAGAATTTGCATTTTAATATCTCCCTACTTATTTATTTACTCAGTATGGGGCAGAGTGCGCCATTTAAAGTGCTTTAAAACCGTAGGTTTAATTGACTGTACATAACAGTGATTAGCCAAATGTGTGCAATTAGAGGCTTAAGTGCACTTATTAAGTAATAGGGGCTCCGACTACTTGGGGCCTTTTAAAAGGACCAAACATCAATCAGAAAGTTAACTCAGCCAATCAAAAAGTTGACTCGGCCTGCATTTTAAACAGGGGAGTTTTCTGGGCAGGATTCAAATGGTCAAAAGATAAAGACTGGTGTTAGTGTTACATACCTATCTGATTTTATTTGTATGCCAACTTTACACAGTTCAAACCATACATGAGGCAGTTTTCAACATGAAAAATTACTGCAACATAACGTAAGTATCCATAAACAATAAATGAAACATTAAAGAATACACAACCAAACAGAACAATTTTCACATAAATCACAAGATCTAAAGTAAAGATTAACAACAACAACAACAACAATAATAATAATATACCATTAACAGCAACAACCCCCTCCCAAACAACCCTCCAGCCCAAGAGTCTGTTTAGCAGTCTCAACTTTTGTAGCTGGAGTCAGTCCGGGCCCTGCCCTCCCAGGCCAAGTGAAAAGGGGCCTGCAAGATAGGGAGCAGGTTTCCCAGGACTCATAAAAAAAGAGGGTTCCCATGTTCATCAGCACAGAAGGAATGCCCCTTGCTATTTGTGCCATATAGAATCATCGATTCATAGAGTTGGAAGGGACCCCAAGGGTCATCTAGTCCAACCTCCTGCAATGGAGGAATGTTGACATGAATATCTGTGGTGGGTGGGGTCATCGATAGGGTCTTTGTGCGGAGAGCTAGACCTGTAAAATCTTCCACAGGCATGGAGACTGGTCCATAAAAGCAAATGGGGCTCTTTCCCATCGATCTTAGTCTGCTCTCAGTCAGCCCTTGCCTGCCTCCTCCCTCCCTCCCTCCCTCCCTCCCTTCTTTCTTTCCTATCAGGCCCTGGAGGGGGTCCTTCCTTTTGACATCTTCCTCAGTGTTGCCCTTCTAAAACCCAGTCCCCAACTGTGAACAACATAAGCTTTGTGTTAGCTGTGCAAGGACCACAACTCAGCGGCAGAACATATGCCTTGCATGCCAAAGTTCCCAGGTTCAACCCCTGGCATCTTCAGGTTGGCACCTGAGTGAGAGAGAGAGAACTGCCTGCCTTCTTACTTAGAAGCCTTGAGAGGGGGTGTGGCTTAGGATCTGGCTCCACCTACTGCCGGTTGATAGGCTCTTTTCAGAGGTGGATGTCAGAATAGAAACCCAGCTTTCAAAAGCTGTCAGGCTCCGTGCGTAATGCATAATCAAACATTGAGGATCAAAACCAATTAAAATAGGGGCGGAGATTCCATACTTTTGCAAAACAGATAATAACTGTGTGAGAGAGAATGTTAAATTAAATGACCAATAGACATGTTGCAAAGTATTGAAATCAGATTTCCAGTTCAACTGGATTGCCGGCCAGCCACTGAAATTTATTTATTGGATTTAAATCAAGTTGAAATATGACTTTCAATCTCTCCCCCCCCCTTTTTTTCTGTTTCAATTGTGGGCAGGCTAAGGATAGCCACTGAGCTCCTCTAACACTGGGTGGGTTTTTGCATTAACATTTCGCAGCGTCTGGGACTTTGGAATCCTGGCGTCAAAGGGTTATAGAACTGACTTCCACACTTTCTCAAAATAGCCCTGACCTGCCTTTTGCACCATTTAGTATTTCTGGTGAAAAAGAAAAAAGAAACCACGGACTGTTTGGAAACAGAACTCCATTGAACAAGGTGCTTGCCCTCTCCATTTGCTCTTTGGCAAGCTGAGTTCTCCCTCCCTCCTTACCCCGCTATTTAATTTTAGGCTTTGTGTTTATAGTGCAAACTTGTCAATGCAACTTACTGTATAGGGACGAGGAATGCCAAAGGTAAGTGTGGCCAGTGAAGGCTGAGGTCTTGGCATTCAGAAACTCCCTTGCTGTAGCATGAAGTGGAACCACTGGACAGGGTGATGACCCTAAAACGAGGGAGTTCCCAACCTGCCATGTGGATGCAATATTAAATTTAGACCATCACTGCACAATTGCTGTTGCTCTCAGTCAGCCTTTACCAACCAGATGTTTACATCCTCCAGATGTTTTGGACTAGAACTCTCAACAGCTGGCTGATAGAATCACAGAACTGTAGAGCTAGAAGGGACCAGGAAGGTCATCGTTCCAAACCACTGCAATGCAGAAAGCCACTTCCGCCTCGCAAAGGAGGTGGTGTTGTGGGCGTCATGCCCCCACCACGCGCACGGCGGCTGGAGCTCCACGCAATTGAGGGAATCCCTGGCTGCGTCACCCCCTGGCCAGCCAATCAGCTGGCTTGGGGGGCGTGGCCTGCCCTATTTAAGGCAGGATGCGGCCAGGAGATCTCCCTCTTTTGCCACCTCCAGCTGCTCCTGTTTCCCACCCTCCCTCCCTATAAGGTTTTCGTTCCTTGACCTTGGTTGGTCACCGCTGAAGGGCCTGGTAGGAATTTTTCCACTTGGCAAATTGGCACCAGCCACTTGGTTTTCGCCTACCTCGTAGCAAATTGTCACAACCTTCTTGTTATTGGCGGATAGGCATTGGTATTGGTATTGTTATGTAGACTGAAGAGGGGAGGAAGCACCATCACCTGCCCAGCATATTGAAGGGTAGTCGGATAAAGGATTCCGGGGGGCATGGCCCTGTCCGAAGCCTATGGAGGTGATGGCCTAAGGCACGCCCCTGAGCGGTGACCCTGGGGGGGGGGTTCCTAGTTGATGTGCATCAGCAGGACTCCCCCTACTGGTGGTTAACCCTTCCCGGACTTCAAGCGGACGGGCTGAAGCCAGATATAGCCGGTTAGGACCAATGCTGCTCATCACCTGTAACCAATAAAGTTGTGGCCTGATTTAGCCCATTAACCTTAATAATTGTGTCATGTGTCATTATTTCCACTGGGGGGAGGCAGGAACCCGCCATGCAAATCTTTTTGTTCAGCGTGGTTCTTGAACCCATGACCTTGAGGTTGGTGAAGCCTGCTCCAGGTAATGAATTTGTTTGTGTTAAATCACTTTTCCTTCTTTTACATGGGGTTTTAGTGATTTTACTAGAAAAGTAATGGTGTCTAGAATTCATCAGTATTTGTCCTTTTTACAGGGCTGGCTGTACCACAGAGCAGCCATGTGTCCTACTTGAGAAAGGCAGTTCTCTGTTTGGAGGACTCTCTGGTCCCAACTCACATTGAAACAAACAGGCAGGCAGTAAAGGATCAATATGTAAACATATGGTGCTGGAGGAGACTCTTGAGAGTCCCATGGACTGCAAGAAGATCAAACCTCTCCATTCTTAAGGAAATCAGCCCCGAGTGCTCACTGGAAGGACAGATCCTGAAGCTGAGGCTCCAATACTTTGACCACCTCATGAGAAGAGAAGACTCCCTGGAAAAGACCCTGATGTTGGGAAAGATGGAGGGCACTAGGAGAAGGGGACGACAGGGGACGAGATGGTTGGACAGTGTTCTCGAAGCTCCCAGCATGAGTTTGACCAAACTGCGGGAGGCAGTGGAAGACAGGAGTGCCTGGAGTGCTCTGGTCCATGGGGTGATGAAGAGTCGGACACGACTAAACGACTAAACCACAACAACATGTAAACATCTGGAAATTCAAATTGTCAAAGATTCAAAATTGTCCTCATGAGTTCTGTGGAGGAATGGCTGGCTGAAATATGAAGAGGAGGAGGAGGAGGAGGAGGAGAATAATAATAATTGGGAGAAATAGTTCTTAAAAAGTTATTCCTATTATTTAAGCAACGTTGCTTGTTAGCAGCCAATTATATATCTTTAATACCCCAATTTAAAACTCTCAGAACCAGCTACCTAATTGTCTGAGGCACACTAATCTGATGTTTCCAGTACCACCGCCGCCATGAGAAATCTGGATCCTTTTATTTATTTATTTATTTATTTATTTATTTAACTGTGTTTTCAGGCCACCCTTCCTTAAAACTGAACTCAATGTGCTGCGCAACCAAGGGTTTAAAGCATCAAAATACACCCATCACAAAAAAATGTATATAAATTCCTTGAAGACAAGGACTTCTGGTAACCATAAGCAACCACAAAAATCACCACAGCTGCAAAATGTCTTTGCCTTTCAGATGTCTGGCTAAACAAATGTGTCTCCAACTGATGCCTGTAACTCAAAAGTGAGGAGGACAAAGACACTTCCAGTCTGAGGGACTTCCATTATCTGGGTGCCACAACAGAGGAGACCCTGCCACATGCTCCCCCCAACTAATCCTATTAGAGGCCATGAGGAGGTCTGACCCTGCAGATCTTAAAGACCAGGCTAGCTGTTATTGGACAAACAATTTTATCCATAAGTGAAATATAGTAAAAAATAAGATTTTGCACTGATCGCATTTTCATTTTCCCCCAGTGATGTTCCCTAAAATTATCTCAATCCATTATGGATGTACCACTTTTTGTTGCCAACTGATCAGTCTGAGAAGCACAACTTCCTGTTCTGAGGGTTATCAGAAAACGAGCCAAAGAAAATGCCATAGCCTTTTGTAAAAAGAAAATTGTAACAGATTATGTCAAATACAAATAAACTCATGGTTTATTTCCTCTTAGACCAAATTCTATAGTCCTAAAATACTCCAGTAGAGACACCTTAAACTCCTTTGATCAGGCATTCTAAGATGTCTTAGTTTCCCCACACATTCCTGAGCTCTTAAAGAGCTGCCTCTCGGGTCTGATGCTTCCTGTGGCTTTGTAAAAATGTAGAACTGGTTGAATAAATATTTGTCATCTTTCAACTCTGGTGGTCTACATTATGTGCCAACAATGTTTCTGTATTGTTTGGGAATACAACCAGTCATGAGTAGAGAAGGGGCAGTCTGGGTCAAAAGACTAGCCCCTGAAGCCATCAGTCAAGACCACACCTTTGACCCAAGTGGCACCCTCTGGATGTTGTGGACTCCAGTTCCCAGCAGGACCTATGATCTGGGATGATGGGAGTTGTAGTCCACTGTCAACATCTAGAAAGCACCATGTTGGCTACTCCAGCCTCAGACCAATCAAAACAACATACAGAAGGCAGCCTAACCCTTTCCCTAAAAGTCATACATGAACTACTCTGAAAAATAGCTTGTCCATCTTTACCAGTCTTCCTTCAAAATGCCCAGCTGGATCATTCTGTAACAAGTGATCCAACTTTTTTTACCTCATACCATCCAATTTTGTTAATATTTTGTACACTTGTTGAGTGATCAAAACTAAGCTTAAATCTAAAATTTTAATCTTTTACCTCATTCCGTTTGTGAGTTGTGAGGGTGTGCATTTTCCATTTTGACAATTTTGGCCTTGCCGGACTACACAAAAACCTAATAATAATAATAGTAAAATTTATTATTTATACCTCGCCCATCTGTCTGGGTTTCCCCAGCCACTCTTAAAAGCTTAGCCCAGAATTGAGATACATCAAAACTAAAAGCACCAATCTCTTCAGAACTGTAGGACGTGATGGAGAACAGAAGCTGTGTTACCCCAACAAAATATACAGTTCAGTAGACAATTGGGTAGGGACGTGGGTGGCGCTGTGGGTTAAACCACAGAGCCTAGGACTTCCCGATCAGAAGGTCGGCGGTTCGAATCCCCGTGACAGGGTGAGCTCCCGTTGCTCGGTCCCTGCTCCTGCCAACCTAGCAGTTTGAAAGCACGTCAAAGTGCAAGTAGATAAATAGAGTTGGCCACGACTGGACCTAATGGTCAGGGGTCCCTTTACCTTTAGACAATTGGGTACAGAATGAGTACATGATCGCAACCTGGTACACATAGTAAAAGAAAAGAAAATGCAGGCACATAGGATGCCGCCTTAGAATGAGTCTGACCATTGGCCCATCCAACTCAGCACTGTCTCCACGGACTGGCAGTGACTCTTCAAAGTTTCAGACAGGGGGTCATTCCCAGCCCTACTTGGAGCTGCCGAGGATTGAAACAAGGACCTTCTGTGTCCAAGGCAGGTGCCTCATCACAGCCTCTTGTAGAGGATACAAAAGGCTCTACTGTAAATAATAATAATAATAATAATAATAATAATAATAATAATATTCATTGCTTAACCTATTTTTGCTTCTGGCCCTGCCCATTACTGGCATGTGGCCCTCAAAACAGTTGTCCAGAAGGGAATGTGCCTCTCAGGTTGAAAAAGTTCTCTTGCCTCTGCACCGCAACATTTACCATATTTTATTTTATTTTGCAGAAAGTCATAGTTGGCTTTCTGTTCCATAAAGCTGTTCTACAATTAGAGCTTCCAGTATTTAGAACCCTGAAATACAGGATGTGTCCAGATTTGGAATGGTGTGGTTTTTATATTGTTGATCTTGAACCAAGATGTTAACAATAGTGGGTAGTACCTTATTAGCAACTGGAAGGTTGGAAGCCATAGAGGAAATTTTAAGGTGCATTTTATATAACGCACACGAGTTTTGTTAAGCACAGCCTTGTTCAATGGTTTGCCGTAAATTTAAGAGAGTGACTCATGTGCTGCTTTCAGGCTTGACAGATTTGTTTCCTTTCCAGGGTTTGGTTGGCAAGAAGGGTGACCTCTTTCGACCCTAATGGAACTTGCTCCCCCTAGACAGACACAATGCAAACCATAGTTACTTGTTAAGCTACCAGTCAGCTATGAAACCAGAAAACCACAGCAGTCTGTGAAAACCCAGGCCAGGCCTACACTGTTTTAGGAAACTTAATGAAGACATTGGGCTTTGTTTTTTCAACTAAAGCAGTGGTGGAGGCCATTTGACAGCCCGAGGGCCACATTTCCTCGTGAGCAAACTTCTGGGGGCTCCTTGCAGATGTTCTGGGGGGGGGGGAGGACAGAGCAACAGATGCAACTCCTATCTTTGTACAATGGGCTACCCTGCAGCCACGTAAAGGTCAGAGTTTCCTACGCATGCATGAACTTCTTTCCATCTTCCATCCGGATGGGCATTACCAGAGTTTGGTGACACATTTCAGCTGAGGAAAAGCACTGAGTGAGGGCACAGATTAGTGCTGGGAAGAGATGTGGTGCAGGGAGGGGTCACAACTGGGGAAAACCCTGAGGCACAGATAGAGATGCCTGCAGGGCCAGATTCTGTCCAAGGCCTGAGTTCAACCACCCATCAGTCTGAAATGTCTACAGATCAAGGCTCCTATTCAGTAAAGGTAAAGGTAAAGGGAAGCCTGACCATTAGGTCCAGTCGTGACTGACTCGGGGTTGCGGCGCTCATCTCGCTTTATTGGCCATGGGAGCCAGCATACAACTTCCAGGTCATGTGGCCAGCATGACTAAGCCGCTTCTGGCGAACCAGAGCAGTGCACGGAAATGCTGTTTACCTTCGCACTGGAGTGGTACCTATTTATCTACTTGCACTTTGACGTGCTTTCGAACTGCTAGGTTGGCAGGAGCTGGGACCGAACAACAGGAGCTCAGCAGGAGAGAACTCTCTTGTGTTTGAGGATTTCTCATAGGCATATGGTTGGCCACCTGAGAGAACAGGATGCTGGGCTGGAGGGGCCTTTCGGCTGATCCAGCAGACACTTCTTATATTCCTATAACACAGGGAGAATTGGGTACTTAAAAAAGCAACAACTAAAAACTTCATCAGGCAATGTTTGCTATCCAGGCTGAGATAACACAACAGGAATCATGAAAGCTACATGTCAAACAAGCTTCACCTTCTCTGCTTTTGAAACAGGTTGTATGTACCAGAGCCAATACAATATTGTAAAGATCAGACAGCTCTGTGGCTCTCTTCCAAAATCCCTCTCTAGCCTCCCTGCCACTTATTTTTCTGCAATACATAATGGGTTTATTTTTTCAGAGCAAAGCAAGCTGACAAAAATACGGCCTTGTGCATAGTTTCGTACATTGCCCCAACCTGTTGGTGAAAAATATTCTTACCCAAAGGAAACATTCTTGCACACATTTTGGCAAAGGCAGTCTTTTTCTTTTTTTTTAAGGCATCCATTTAATCTAGTCCTTATAAAGGCCCGTGGAGGATGAGTGGGTCTAGCTGGAGGAAAAAATTCAAAACAGGAAATATCAGCTTGACTCTTCAAGTGCCGGAGCAGCAGGGACGACAGATCCTTATCATAAAAATGGAATGGGATATGGGTTTCCCGTCTCTGTTCCAGAAGCTAGAGTTTGGTAGGGAAGAGTCATGAGCTCTGTGGCAGTGGATGCTTTGCACTCATAATGTCCAGGCTCAGCAGCAGACATAAAATCATAGAACCGTAGAGTTGGAAGGGACGCTGTGGATCATCTAGCCCAGGGGTCTGCAACCCGCGGCTCCGGAGCTGCATGTGGCTCTTTTACACCTTTGCCGCGGCTCCAGGGCGGATACTAGCGAGGGGAGGAGGCACATTGTGCGCCCCGACACTCCCCACTGTGGCGGGCGCTGTATGGGTGTGACGTCGCATGGGGGTGGTGCGTGCGTTAGTCACGCACCGTCCCGACGTCACCTTCCTGCCCGCTGTCAGATCGTGGCTCCAGAGATATATTTGTTTTAAATGTCGCAATGGCTCCCAGTTTTTTCTTCTTCGGAAATGGGTCCAAGTGGCTCTTTTTGTCTTAAAGGTTGCAGACCCCTGATCTAGCCCAACCCTCTGCAATGCAGGAATATGCAGCTGCCCCATACAGGGATCGAACCTGCAACCTTTGTGTCGCCAGCACCATGCTCTTAACAACTGAGCTATCCAGGCTGCACATCTTCAGTGGGAGCAGGGATAGACTCAAATCACCCAGATATTTTCAAGACAATCCTTGTTGCAAGCCTGGCAAATATGGAAATACAGTCATACCTCATGTTGCGTCCGCTTCAGGTTGCGGTTTTTTTGGGTTGTGGACTGCCGAAGCCCAGAAGTAACCGGAATGGGTTACTTCTGGGTTTTGGCAGTCGTGCATGCGCAGAAGCACTAAATCGCACTTTGCGCATGCACAGAAGCACAGAATTGCAACCCGTGCGTGCGCAGACACGCAGACGTGGGTTGTGAACGCTGCGGGTTGAGAACGTGCATCCTGCATGGATCATGTTCGCAACCCGAGCATCCACTGTATACCTGAGGATCTGATAAAGCTAACAGTCTTTACTTGGGCTTTGTTATTTTAACTCACATGCAACTATTCATTCTATGCACCAGTTTTATCGTTTTGTTTTTCATCCTTTTGCCTGTTACAATTGTTCTTTCTGTTTTATATGCGTTCTAAATTTTTTTAAAAAATATAATAAAAACTTTACCTTTAAAAAAAAAAAACTGAGAGAAGCTGAAATAAGCAGATTTCCCCATCCCTACCTTGTCACGTATTTCCAGTTCTCTGTGCACATCTACACTGAAATAGGAAGCCGCCCCTCCCAGCCACAACACATTCTTTTCCTTTTACATCTTGTGCTCCAACAACAGGCTGAGTCAATCACTTGACAGTCATCTCTTAATTGCAGTGCTGACTGTTGGCCTTTTCATTCAGGGCATCCATTCGGAGTCTCTACCTCTTCCCCACTCTCACCATCACAGTCATCGCAGTTTCCTAGAATAGCGTATCTTTCACCTGTTCATAATTCTGCAACCTGTGTTAGAGGAAGGCACTCAGGCTGCCTGGCCTAATGAGAGTGCACCAAGAGCATAAAAAATGTAGGTCTGCCACTGGGAGACTGTATGTCACTGAATACCAGTTTCCAGGAATCACAAGCTGCATGTAGAGGACAGTCCTGCTCTGGGGCTTCACAGAGGCATCTGGTTAGCCTGATTTAGCAGGGCTTTTCTTATGTTTCTGTTACTATACAAAGTACCGTATTTTTCGCTCTATAAGACTCACCAGACCACAAGACGCACCTAGTTTTTGGAGGAGGAAAACAAGAAAAAAAATATTCTGAATCTCAGAACTGCAAGAGGGATCGCTGCGCAGTGAAAGCAGCAATCCCTCTTGCTGTTCTGGCTTCTGGGATAGCTGCACAGCCTGCATTCGCTCCATAAGACGCCCACACACATTTCCCCTTACTTTTTAGAAGAGAAAAAATGAGTCTTATAGAGCAAAAAATACGGTACAAGATAACAGGTCCCTGCCCTGAGGGGCTTGCAGACTATAATCTGACCCAATGAGGCACGGGTGAGCAGGGGCAGATTTAGGTTTGATGAGGCCCTAAGTTACTGAAGGCAATGGGGCCCTTTAAGTTTCAGAACCAAGGTACCACTGTATATAGAAATGAACAAACCAGTGAAATTTTAGGGAGCAGGCCCATTACTTACATCAGGGGTAGGCAACCTAAGGACCGGGGGCCGGATGCGGCCCATTCGCCTTCTCAATCCGGCCCGTGGATGGTCTGGGAATCAGTGTGTTTTTACATGAGTAGAATGTGTCCTTTTATTTAAAATGCATCTCTGGGTTATTTGTGGGGCATAAGAATTCGTTCATTTCCCCCCCCTTCAAAATATAATCCGGCCCACCACATGGTCTGAGGGACAGTGGACTGGCCCATGGCTGAAAAGGGTTGCTGACCCCTGACTTACATTGTAGGAGCCTACACAACACAAAACACTGTTGCTGTATGTAGGTTTTATTTTATTTGTTTTTTATCTTATATTTTGGAAATGTACATCCAGTTTTTTTTTCTTTAAATTTTTTGGGGGTCCCCAAAAGAGTGGGGCCCTAAGCTATAGCTTCTTTAGTTTATACAGTGGTACCTCGATTTATAGAGACATCACCTTGCCAACAAAGGTCCATATAGTTAAAGCTATGGTTTTCCCAGTAGTGATGTATGGAAGTGAGAGCTGGACCATAAAGAAAGCTGATCGCCGAAGAATTGATGCTTTTGAATTATGGTGCTGGAGGAGACTCTTGAGAGTCCCATGGACTGCAAGAAGATCAAACCTCTCCATTCTGAAGGAAATCAGCCCTGAGTGCTCACTGGAAGGACAGATCGTGAAGCTGAAGCTCCAATACTTTGGCCACCTCATGAGAAGAGAAGACTCCCTGGAAAAGAACCTGATGTTGGGAAAGATGGAGGGCACAAGGAGAAGGGGACAACAGAGGACAAGATGGTTGGACAGTGTTCTTGAAGCTACCAGCATGAGTTTGAGCAAACTGCGGGAGGCAGTGGAAGACAAGAGTGCCTGGCGTGCTCTGGTCCATGGGGTCACGAAGAGTCGGACACGACTAAACGACTAAACAACAACAACACCTCGATTTACGAACTTAATCCATTCCGGAAGTCTGTTCTTAAACCAAAACCGTTCTTAAACCGAGGCACGCTTTCCCTAATGAGGCCTCCCGCCACCGGTTCCCTTTCACCATTCGGATTCCGTTTTTAGACCAAGGTAAAGTTTGCAAACCGGGACACTACTTCCGGTTTTGCGGAGTTCGTAAACTGAATCGTTCATAAACAGGACTGTTCTTAAACCGAGGTCCCACCGTACATAAATTCAGCACTGCAGGTGAGCCAGGGAGGAACATGCAAACTGAATGGGAGTCACCAAAGAGGCATGTCTCATGTCCTGTCCCATTTTAACGAGACCCTTTGTGCAGATGTTTACTGCAGCACGTCAGCCAATTTGCAACATACAGAGGAACATTGAAAGCTGCCTTATAGCAGATTGTTGGTCCATCTTTTTCAATATTGCCTATACTCACTGGCAGCAGCTGTCCAGGGTTTTTCACTCAGGCTTCTCTGCCAGTACTAACCTGGAGATGTTGAGGATCAAACCAGGGACCTTCTGCATGAAAAGCAGATGTTCTGCTACTGTGCTATGGACCTTCCCCTCCTATATAGATGATGCAGAAATAGCCCCTCTCTCCTTTCAGGCTCACAGGGAAATATCATTACACCCCCAGGAGCCTGCCAAGCATAGCATCTCCCGTGTCTCCAGATTTCATTGGATTGTTTCCTATCATAGTTAAACAGAAGGACTCCAATGAACCCTCCCCTAGCCCCCACTTGCAAACAATGGACTGCTTCTTGTCGTTTTTTCCTGCACTTATCTTGAGTCAATATAAAAGTTTTGCATTCCTGAGGCTATGTCAAGGGCAGCTTATAACAAGCACTTTATTCAGCATTTGTTATTCTATTTTTTTAAAAATAATACCCATTTTAAGTATCTTATTTTTGTGTCTCGGGCCTCCTTACATAATGCAGTTAAGCACCAGATTAACTTGTGGAAAGATTGTACATGTGTAGGAAGTCGGATCTGATAGCGGGTATTAAAAGCTATTATGCGTAATTGGTTCGAGATAAAAATAATAATGGTTAAAATGACTTCCCCTCCTGCTCACCACAATGAGAAAGAAAAACCTCCGCACAAAGGGAACTCTCTTTTGCAAAAGCCTTCCTTCCTTAAAAGCTTGCTAGAGGAGCCGATGCAATTCGAGGAGTGAGGCTGCTTCTGACTGGGCATTTTGTGAAATAAAAATAAAAATGCACAGCCCAAAATGAAGAAGGAAAATCACGTGGGATGTTGCCTTCTACTGAGATGTAAGAAGGTAAGAGGCTGGATCAGGCCAAAGGCCAACTTAGTCCAGCATCCTCTTTTCACAGTGGCCAACCAGATGCCTCGATGGGGAGCCTGACCCCTGGACCTGAGTCCAGCTGCATTCTCTCCACTTAGGAATCCTGGCAACTGCCATTCAGAGGCATATTGCCTCTGACCATGGATGGAGAACATAGCTATCATAGCTTGTAGACCATTGGTCCACCTACCCAAGTTCCCCAGCATTAGGGGAAGCAAATACAGTTCCTGTCAGATGTGGTGGACTACAGTGACTGGGAGCAGCCGCCATGACCACATAACACCGGTCTTGAAAGTCCTACATTGGCTCCCAGTACATTTCCGAGCACAATTCAAAGTTTTGGTTCTGACCTTTAAAGCCCTAAATGGCCTCGGCCCAGTATACCTGAAGGAGCGTCACCACCCCCATCGTTCTGCCTGGACACTGAGGTCCCGTGCCGAGGGCCTTCTGGCGGTTCCCTCACTGCGAGAAGCCAAGTTACAGGGAACCAGGCAGAGGGCCTTCTCGGTAGTGGCACCCACCCTGTGGAACACCCTCCCATCAGATGTCAAAGAGAAGAACAACTACCAGACTTTTAGAAGACATCTGAAGGCAGCCCTCTTTAGGAAAGCTTTTAATGTTTAACAGACTACTGTATTTTAATACTTTGTTGGAAGCCACCCAGAGTGGTTGGGGAAACCCAGCAAGATGGACAGGGTATAAATAATAATAAATTATTATTATTATTATTATTATTATTATTATTATTATTATTATTATTACTACTACTACTACTACTACTACTACTACTACTACTACTACTACAGTTCCTATCATCCTTGACCGTTGCCCATGCTGGCTGGCATGGATGGAGACAACAGTTGGGCATGATGTTGGCTGCTGTATACATTTGGCATCAGCTCTGCAGGGTTTCAGATGGGAGCCTTTCCAAGCAGTGGTGTAGTGTGGGTTGACAGTGCCCGGGGCTGCACAGAGGCTGGTGGAATGGGAGGGAGGGAAACGGACGGACTATGCATGCACATTCAACTGCCTGATGGTGTCTGCATCACTCAGGTGATCGCAGCTGCAGAGATAAGAAGAGTCATTCTGTTGTCTAGAGAGGTCACTTTCTGGTTCGCATGGAGAAGCCATTTTTAGCTGAGCCTAGCAATGGAGGCACACAGCTGTATTGAGGCAGTGTTGGAATTTTGCACCCCTAACAATTTTGCACCCAGGGCAATGGCCCCTGTGGCCCCCACCATGCTATGCCACTGTTTCCAAGTGCAACCTGGAGGACTTTCAGAATGCAAAGATGACCTTCAGGGTCCATTCCAGCTATACAGTTCTATGGTTCTGCGTGCTCTGCCACTAAACTATGGCTTTTCTTTCAAAGATGCATGTGTGCTTTTAAAAGGTGGGAAGTAGCAAATGCAGACATTGCATACGCATTTCTCTGGGCTGCAGAAGCTATCGAAACAGGGCCTTTGAAGCTGGGTTGGCCTTGAGTTGCCCACAGTTGACGAACGACCATCTCTGCCTTTTTCCCCAAACGGGGTTGCAGGAAAGGTTGGCACCAGAACAAAGGCCCATTTCTTACCTGACTCACATTCTTTGCCGCTCACATCTGCGTTCGAGAATGTGGCGCTGTAAGTCTACGGAATGCAGCTATTGTCGTATCAAGAAAATAATCTGCCTCCGCTTATCGGGGACGTCTTTTCGCACACGCGGCAGCCTAGCCGACTTGGAAAGCACATAAAAGCCACTGATAGAATTTCCTTATTTGTAACTTTATAAAGGCATCAATGGGGTGTGTGTGTGTGTGTGTGTGTGTGTGTGTGTGTGTGTGTGTGTGTAAGAAAACCAGAAATCTGCTGATCCTTCCTTTATAAAAAAAAACCCCTAACTAACCCACAAACCTGTAGCAATTTATTCATTTTGATCCAATTCTAGAACCAAAAGGGTTTCTACTAAATAATGGGCTTAATGTTTATATGCTGAGCTGGAAGTTTTCTGGGTTTTCTTTTCTTTTCTGGGCAGGAGGGGATGTAACGTTTTACATAAAAAAGTTCTTTGATTACAAGATCTGCAGTGGTAGGAGGTCCCCCCCCCCCAATACAATAATGAAAAGGCCTTTCAGGCTGTCCAATGTAACCTTCGGCCAAGGGAGAAGGTGCTGACGTAACCATCACACTCTGTGGCTTCATCTTGCCAAAAAGGCTGCCTCAAGTTCTGTGCCTTGTGTTTGATTCTGATGAAATATCACTGGGGGAAGAAAATGAAGGGGTGGATGGAGGGACTTTACAAGGGAATAAGGTTGGGTGAAGACTTGGACAAACTTGTACTGGGTGGTCAAACCAGGAGGGGAAGAGGAAACCCCAGGAGAAATGCCTCATTGTTTCCTAAGACTGTCCTTCCCATCCAGTCATCTTTTGTGCTAATTCAGTCTTCAGTCTTGCATTTATTGAGGCAGCTAGGGGCGCTGTGGGTTAAACCACAAAGCCTAGGGCTTGCCGATCAGAAGGTCGGCAGTTCGAATCCCCACGACGGGGTGAGCTCCTGCTGCTCAGTCCCTGCTCCTGCCAACCTAGCAGTTGGAAAGCACATCAAAGTGCAAGTAGATAAATAGGTACCACTCCGGCGGGAAGGTAAACAGTGTTTCCTCCCCATAGCAACCTGCCCAGGTGCTAAGATTCTTCGGTAAGAGCACCTTCTCTCACATCTAAACCAGGCCACTGTGGACAAGGTGAAAATGTTTGGAAGATATCGATTGCTTACCCCTTCCTCATGCTGCCTGTCAATTGTAAGTTCATGCAAGCAGACATGGTAGCTTTAGAGGATGGGTGGTGAACCTATGGGACAACATCCACCAGCCACAATCAGCTTGGCCAGTGATCAGGGATGTTGGGAAGTATAGCCAATATCTGGAAGGCCACAGGTTCCCCACACTTGCTCTGAAGCTTTATTACCTAGTGTCATCCCCCTCTCCGCAGCTGTCTACAAATTTCCTCTGTCCCCCCTCCCCAGCTCTTCTACAGCCATCTATTACGTAGGCAATTCTAATTATTGGAAAACACACATGGTCATGCTCTGGATGAACTTGGAAACAGTTCGAATAAGTCTCAGGTTTGGAAACTCTTTAATAGCATAGTGTGCCAAGTGGTGATTTCATAACAAAGGAACGGTTAATTTCACACTTCAGATAACATCCCCCCCCCCCCCAGTAAAACATGTTGGTACAGGAATTACTAAAGGTCAAAGACACTGGGGAAGCATAATCAGTCATTAATCCAGATAATTAGATATTAACATCAGGCTGGGGTTCAAGGGGTAGTCGTGGGGGAAGATTGTGTTGAACAAGCTGAAGTTTCTGCCTTCTAATTATCATCGCTGTCTGCAAATTTTTTTCTGTCGGAAAACAAGTAGCATTTTTTTACTTCAATGGAATTCCTCTGAGGGTACATATGGCTGAGGCGCAATCAGCCAATAACTGTGTCTGTCCACCCACTGCAACATTTCAAAAGTGCCCAGACAATTAGGTAGAATTCACGGAGGCCACGCACAGACTCGTTGAAATCCACAAATCCATCCCGCAGAAGAAGAAGGAAATGCAACAAATTTTCTCCTTAAATATTGCTTCCTTTGGAATGCAGTAATTGTCTGTGGAGATCAGGGGGCAGGTGTTGTACCCGCTGAACCAATCTGGATGTCAATGAATCACTGTCCGCCTCCTCCTGTCTAAGGACAGGATGAATGTGGGGCAGGTTTTGAAGGATGAAACTTTTAGTGGCTTTCTGTAATGGATTCCCATTTAACCAAGATCCGTGGGATTCAATCTGCCTTCGATTTGAAAGGAGATAAAGCATATACCCAATCCATCAATAAATGACTGTAAAGCTTGTGGAGATATTCAGAGTGCGTGAGAATTAGCAAGGTCATCTAACATGGAGTTTGTGCCTTGCTCCAGAACTCTTTTCATTACAGCTAGTAGTTATAGAAGGACTATAACTTTAAGAACTGGTTGCTGGGTTTGCTTTTTTCCTCCGCCCCGCCCAGTCTCTTTTTCCTTTTGTGCCATGCCTTTCGTATTGTTGGCAGTGAGCAGGGTCGGCAGCCCCTAGTAGAATATCGATTCATGCTTGCATTTATACCAGGGATGGGGAACCTTTTGCCTTCCAGATGTTGGACTTCAATTCCCATCATCCTTAACCACCATCCATGCTGACTGGGATTGGTGGGAGTTGAGGTCCCGTAAGATTTGGAGGGCCACCGACTCTCCATCCCTGCCGCAAGGCAACCCACTGTAAGGGAACCTGGGAGAGGGCAGAAACTAGACCGCCAGTAACCTCAGTTTACCCGTTGTGGTTGAGCCAGCTGCATGGGTCTCTCAACCCAGCACATCCATTTCTACAGGAGGCTATAAAACCCTTGAACCATATGTATACTTCTCAGAAACGTTTGACTCCAGAAGTTTGCATGCTGAGTCATCGCCACACTGACCTCCTTGTTACCAGGTGCGTCTCTGGGGCCAGCTCCAGGTTTTGGTGGGTCCAAAGAGAGCTCAACACTTGCACCACTTCTTTGATTCTTAAACCAGCCTTCCTTGCTGGTTTCCTGAATTCCAGAAGAGCAGAAGGCTGGGTGGAGGTTGGCCGGGTACGAATCTCTCCCCCCTGCCAAAAGAGGATTTGCATCACCCGAGAAAACGAGGACAGGACACCGATTTGCATAACATTTCCATAGATGATTTATATGTTACAGGCCCACCTTTTGGAATAATTACTATAATTTGAGCTGAAATACCTTGCATTTTGCCATAGTGAGGAAGGCACCAAGTGATTTGGGTGCTGGCTCAGTTTGCTGACCGGGTGCGGTTAACTTTGTACAGTGGTACCTCAGGTTACATACGCTTCAGGTTACATACACTTCAGTTTACAGACTCCACTAACCCAGAAATAGTACCTCGGGTTAAGAACTTTGCTTCAGGTTGAGAACAGAAATTGTGCTCTGGCGGCGCAGCAGCAGCGGGAGGTCCCGTTAGCTAAAGTGGTGCTTCAGGTTAAGAACAGTTTCAGGTTAAGAACAGACCTCCGGAACGAATTAAGTTCTTAACTCGAGGTACCACTGTACCAGCAACGTCAAGATCCTAGCTTTTCCTTGTTATGCTTCCTTATCTTGCAAACCAGACTTTGGCCACAGCTGCGCCACCCTTTAAAGCACTTGGATACCACTTTAAACAGCCATGGCTTCCCTCAAAGAATCCTGGGAACTGTAGTTTGTGAAAGTTGCTAAGAGTTGTTTGGAGACCCCTATTCACCTCCTCCTCCTCCTACTTATACCCCACCCATTTGGCTGGGTACCAGAGAGCTGCAATTCCCAGAGTTCCCCGGGAAGAGAGATTGACTGTTAAACCACTTGGGAGTTGTCTTAACAACTCTCAGCAACCTTAACAAACTATAGTTCCCAGGATTCTTTGGGGGGGGGAAGCCGTAAGTGTTTAAAATGGAACGATACTCCTTTTAGTGTATCGTGCAAATGGGGCCATGCTGTCTAGAAATAGACAGCAGAGGAAGAAGAGATAAATGGAGGTGTGGGGGTAGGTGGCTAACAGGGAGAGAATAAAAAAAACTCCTTCCAGTAGCACCTTAAAGACCAACTAAGTTAGTTCTTGGTATGAGCTTTCGTGTGCATACACACTTCTTCAGATACACTGAAACAGAAGTTGCCAGATCCTTCTATATAGTGAGAAGGTGGGGAGGGGTATTACTCAGAAGGGTGGTGGGAATGGGTGATTGGCAGATAGCTGTGATGAGCCTGTTGACGACTCATCAAGAGAGAATATGCATTTGTTTTTTTGTTACATGCACTTAGGTTGGGTTGGATGAATCCCCCAAATTTCTTTTCTTTTCATAAACCCAACTCTCCACATTTCTGCAGCAATTTGTGTGCGTGCGTGTGTTGTTTTTTTTAAATAGACCCTCATTCAAATTTGTCAGCATTTTAGTGTGATTTCTCCTAATCCACACATTTGCAGCATTGACTAATATACCTGTTTTTGCAGGCAATTTCTTCCAATGTAATGCATGAATGTATGCCTCTTTATGCAAATATCCCCCTCATCGAAGGTTATTTGCACATGTTCTTTGGCTCCAGAACTGCATCGGAAAATCTGGGGAAGTGCGAGTTTAGAAAATTAATTGAGTTTTCAGTGCACTTGTTTGTTCAAACCGTGTGAATTAGGTAGCTTTTCAATAAAATGCGAACAAAATCAAATCTCTACCCCATCCCTAATTTAGGCATAGATAAATTACCAGACTGGGGAAACTGTGACCTCTCCTCCCACCCCCCGGTGTTGCCAGACTGCAACACCATCCTTGAATGCCATGCCAACTGAGGCTGATAGAATTTCAACAATATCAAGGAGGACACAGTTTCCCCAGTCTCCCCACCCAATACTGTACGCATCAGGATGAGAACAGAAATTGCGCAGTGGCGGGAGGCCCCATTAGCTAAAGTGGTACCTCAGGTTAAGAACAGTTTCAGGTTAAGAACGGACCTCCAGAATGAATTAAGTTCTTAACCCGAGGTACCACTGTAATGGCGTTGTCCCAAGTGACTCTCCCCTTTTTCTCCTACTTCCTCATTTGTCACCTTCACCTCTACGGATGGCACTGAGGGACCTTTGCTTCTGAGCCCTTTGCTCTCCTACTTTCAAGGCTTCTGGATTCTGAGAGAGGGGGGTTCTGGAATGCTTTCTAAAGACACTGCGTCCGTCAGCTGTTGCCCTCCTAGTGGTTCCTAGTCCTCTTCCTCCTCTCCCATTATTTATCAGCTTTCCCCCTCATCTGCCTCTGAGCTGTCACCTCCCTCAAACCCCCATTGTAATTCTAAACTGCCTTCTTCTTCTCTGGAAGGGTCAGGCTGGGGAGGCGGTCTCCACTGCCCAGCCTCTGACACCTACTCATCCCTGAACCAGAGGCTAATCCGTTCAACATCAGCAAGGTTACTGCATCACATGCCTTCACATGACAGCTTGGGACTATGTTTTGCAGGCACATGATGCACTAATCTCAGGTATGGTCAAAAGGGGAGATGAACTGCCCCCTTAAAGGAAATGGATTGGCTTTTTTAAAACAACAACAAAAATGAAAACAAACCTGAAATCATACAAAACAGCCAGAAAAAAAGCGGACATGAAAAGGGAATCTGTTCTGTGGGTTTCACACCCGGCCCTAGCCCAGCTGATCATCCCCTTGGCACATTTTGAAGACTGTGATAAATCCTGATTTTCCATCCCTGGGCTAAGCACCTCTCCCAAACAATCTATAGCTGTGCTCACAAGTTAGCACAAAGCCAGTGAGCTCATATGCATGTCGGCTGCTTGGGAATGGCATCGTGCCATGACGAATCCTTCTCCTGCAGCTGTCAGGGCTGGACAAAGTATCAGCACAGTTCTCTCTCTCTCTCTCTCTCTCTCTCTCTCTCTCTCTCTCTCCATTCATGGAACCGTAGAGACGGAGGACACCTAAAGGGCATCTAGTTTATCCTTTGCCAAGAGGCCAAAACATTTCATTCCCCTAGCCAACCTCTCATAGATTGTCCTGTACAACTTGGGTTCATCTGGGGCAGGAATCATTTCAGCCCAGGACCCATCATTAATCCCAGCTTGCTTCATGAGACCTATTATTTGTGTTTCATCAATTGCATCTCTCTCTCTCTCTCTCTCTCTCTCTCTCTCTCTCTCTCTCTCTCTCCATTTTTGCTAGAGCTGAGCAGTGGTCAGTTAGGTAATTTTAGACTCCAAATATTCTCCACTCTTCAGATCAGGGATGGGGAACCTGGGCCCTCTAGAAATTCCTGGACTCCAGTTCCCATAATCCATGACCATTAGCCAGGCTGGCTGAGGCTGATGGGAGTTGGAGTCCAGCAATATTTTTTGGCCAGGGACACCCTAACCTCCACTCCCGCTTTAGATGGTAATGCTTATTACTTCTGTTGCTTCCAAATGTGGTGTGCCAGCCCAGCTGCCCTGGGGGGGGGGTGTCCTCCTGCTGATTCTACTAAATTGGGTTCTGGATTTGTGTCCCAAAGTGCTGCGGTGGTAGCAGCACTGGTGGTGGGTGAAAATGGCCCTCCATAAACCTCCGTCCTATTCACTGGAGACAAAATGGCAGTAATAGTGATGGGAGGAGTGTTGCTGAATAGTCTCTAACCATCAAAATATGCTAGTAATTTGGGGAGGCATGGTGCTCACCATCAACTGAGTTAGAGGCACACCTTCCCTCCCTCCCTTTTCTATATTAACGACACCACAAGTGTCATTAATACTCTAATGACACCACAAGTGTCAGCAATGATGGCAGCTTGGGCACCATGTGCAGTGTAGGGTTAGTGTGCTGGACTAGGACCCAGGGAACCAGGCATTCAAATCCCCACTCAGCCATGAAGCTTGTTGTCTCTCAGCCCAACCTATCTCACAAGGTTGTTGTGAGGATGAAATTGGGAGAGGGAGAACAATTAACACTCCTTTGAGCTCCATGGAGGAAAGATGGGGTATAAACACAATCAATTGATCAATAAATACTGTACCCTCCAGTATATGTTCTTAGGCACTGGGTGAGGGTAAACAACATATTCAGTAACTCTCTAATAAAATAGCCCTCTTTCCCGGGGTAGGGTGGGGTGAGCACTTGGTAAAGTGTTCATAGAGATTTCCCTACCCCAACTTTCCCCCTTTATATCAATTATTCTCTTTCTCCTTCTCTGAAATCGTAACTTAAAACAGACAGAAAGATCTAGGAATCTGGGGCCTGATGGAACTCGCTATAGGTTGGTCTGTGACTCAGTTTGGGTGCCCAACACCCACAAGTTGAAGCTAGGCATGGGAGAAGAATTTGATTCAGTTCACATATAAAGGTGAACCCATCTACTTCACATTTTCTGAAACAATACAAGAATCAAAACAGCCTCTGACATTCACAAATTCACACTAAAATGCTGGCGAATTTTCATGAGGAGTTTCAAAAAATAAAATCACAAACAGATGTAAGAAATGTGGAGAATTGAAGTTTAGGTTGGAAAAACAAGGGCCCAAACTTGGCACAATTCACCCACACTTAGCTGAAATCTGGTGTTTGTGGCTGATACAAATGCAAGTAGATGCTCAAGTGAATTAGCCAATTGTACTGCTACAGGGAGAGATCTAAGATGGCTAGGGTTCCTAGCACATTTTGCCTGGCAGCAGGGCTTTTTTTCAGCTGGAACTTGCAGAAACTCAGTTCCGGCACCTCTCAGGTGGGCACCATTGCTATACTAAGTGAGGGAGGTGTTCATGGTGAGTTCCGGCACCTCTTTTTCTAGAAAAATAGCTCTCCGTGGCAGGAAATGTCTTCCCATATGGTGATCAGCCATACATTAAACTTCTTTAAAACAAAAAAAATGAAACTGTTGTCAGAGGTTGGCAAAAAAGCAGGATTCCCAAGTGTTCAGTATTTATTTTTTTGGCCTGGACTGAAATTGGTGAATGGCATTACAATCCATCAGGTTTTCCAAATGAGCTCAGAGGAGCTGGTTCATGGCGATTTAAATATCTGGCAGCCGGCCCACCGTTCACTCATATTTTCCAGTTTATGGGAGAGAATGTTATATATAATGATGGGCGTTCTGGTGTATTTGTTTAGATTCTCTTCCCCTTATCTAGCAGGCTTCAGGGTAGCTTGCGCAACACCGTTTGAAATGAAAATGTGTAAGCAGCACATAAGCGAGAAGTCGAAAAGGGACAAGGACCCACTGAGATTGAACCCACTGAGGTAAAAGCTAGAGTGTAGCCAGTGGTGAAGGATGATGGGAACTGTAGTCCAAAAAACATATCAAGGGCAACGGTTTCCCCATCCCTGGGCATAGCGTATCAGACTTAGATGAGGAAGGCCCAGTTTTAATTCTGTACTAAGGGATGGAAGAATCTGTCAAGTTCAGTTCTGTCATTTTCTCACTTTTCCAATCTTAAGATCAGTTCCCCGCATTTTGCAGCAATTCGTGATCTGAGAAAGATCCATCAGCCTTTTAGTGCCAAAATTCTCCTAATAAACACATTTTTACATACAGCTTTGACTAATGTATACTGTTTTGCAAGCAGTTCCCCCTAATAGATGAAAAACATTGTTTTGTTAGAGAACTGCATTGCAAAATTCAGATAAATGTGGCTTTTGAAGGCTCTCTGTGTTTCCTGTTTCCGTACTGTTTGGGAAAGTGCAAATTTGATTCAGCTTCAAATGCATATCGAATCAAATGTCTCCTCCAGCCCTTACTCTTCACCCAAGCTGACCAGCTGACCTTGGGTCAGTCATGGTTCCTCACGTCAATCTCCCTCACAGGGCTGTTGTGAAAATAAACGAGGGAAGGGGAATAAAGCTGAGCTGCTCAGGGGAGGGGTGGAATAAAAATGCAAGTCTGATACCAGAGAAAGATTTTGAAGGCCTTCCATTCAAAGGAGGTACAGTCAAAGCACTCCAGAGTGTGCCCAAGCTAAGACTCCGTCTCCAGCCTTAACCAAACAAATTTCACTCCTTACCCATTCAAAGGGCAGCCATAAATAGCAGCAGACACCTCTCCTCCATGCACACATCTTCTGTTGCTTTCAAGTTCATGTGTATGAGTGAGAGAATGTGTGTTAGTTTTTCAGCCTGGTACATTGGTTTAGTTTCAACCGGTGGATTATAGAATTGCTCTTACCCAACCTCCTTTTCTGAGTGATTTATATTAATTGCTCAGGAAGAGCACTATAAAAAAATGTGACCCCTCTTGGGGGAATTCTTCCTCTCACCTCCTGTTGCACAGGCAAGCAGGGAAATCTATAATATGTGCAAAGCAACAGCAAAGAGAAACATTCACACGCGAATCAAAGGGCTTCTGTCAAGGGACAGCTCATTATTTACTGTGTCCTGGTCTCTGTCAGGGAGTGGTCACAACACAGAGGACCCATCTGCCCTATACATTTAAAGCAGTGTCATGTCACTTTAAACACTCATGGCTTTTCCTAAAGAATCATAGAATTGGAAGGGATCCTGAGGATCATCTAGTCCAGCCTAGAATATGCAGCTCCTGGGCCTTATATTTTGTTAAGGGTGCTGAGAGTTTTCAGGAGAACTTCTGTTGCCCCTCTCAGAACCACAACTCCCAGAGTGGTTTAACAGTCAATATCTCTTCCCAGGGAACTCTGGGAAATGTAGCTCTCTGCGGGGAGGGGGGGGGTCTCCTAACAACTCCGCTACTCTTAACAGCCTACACTCCCCAGAAAAGGGGATCACCTGCTTCCATTTTTGTCTGCTTGCAGCTGGTACTCAAAGGCATAATGCCTCTCTGAACCAGAAGCGTTCACATTTGTTATAATGTTAGGATCTGCATCCACACACAGCTCCACCTCACAGTTCACACCACCTGTGCCATGCTTCCATGATGCCCCCCAGATGTGTTTGGACCACAGCTGCTTGGACTCCAGATGGCTGGGACTCCTGTATTGTTGTCCAAAAACATCTGGAGGGCACCAGATTGCCGAAGGCTGCTCTGCACTGTGGTGCCATCAAACTGTGTTCTGATGAGTCTTCATACATCAATGAAATACATACATTCAGGCCATTCATACATAATGAAAATACTGTTTTGCAATGTCTCTAGGTCTCTAGGTCTCGGGGACAATCTCTGGTGTCAAAGTAGGAGCATAAGTGAGATGCTGAGTTTACTTCCCCCTCTAGGTTACTCAGTGTGTTCCCGTTGCCATGAACTGACACTTGAAGCCACTTCTGTCTTCCTTAACCAAACACACAAACAAATAAATACTGGATGTACCGACAGGAACGTTACCTGCCGCTTGAAAATGCTTATGCCTTTACGTGAAATTCATCTCACAATTTAGGAGAATATGGCTTTGCACTGTCAGAGAGTGGCTTCTGGTGTGGTATCTGAAGAGAATAGGTCTTACTCTTCCCCCCACTCCTTTCTTCAGTTTGGGCAACATAAAAGTTGAAATACGTTCATTGCCAGGCTCAACAATATTGTGTTGTTCCCACCCATCCAATTTGGTGAGCTGTGTCCCTCTACAAAGAAGTTGAACATGGCTGTCCCAAATCTGAGAGAGAGAGAGAGAGAGAGAGAGAGAGAGAGAGAGAGAGACAGCTTGTAATGCTTGTTGAACAGTCACTGGGATCTTTTCCCTGTCATGTCTAAGCTTCCAGAAAAATCGTTCCCCCTAAACCTTTAATTCTACTGCCACCTCGTGGGAAAAATAGGGCCTCCCTAGCATTCTGTTGGCTTTTTTTAACTTCATCACCTGGATAATGTTCATGTCTGTCAGGTTGAACTGGGTTATTTTTTTAAGTGGGGACCCCAAACTCTAAATTGTTCATGTCTGTTTTGGGGGCTCTGTAGTCTAACAGCTGTATGGTAGAAATGGTAGGGGGAAAGTGTTCTGTACAGTAGTTCTATAATGGTTAAGATGAAGTGTGTCTATATTAAGGTTACACAAACAAATGACTCCTTTTTTTTAATAGCCTGGGAAAGGGGAACCCTTTTGCATTCCTGAGGAAGTTTCCAGCCTCTTAGTCAACGTCTCAAGCTGTTGGTAATCCCAGTGAAATGAGATACGCCATGGGGCAGAGTTTTCCGCTAAGTTGGGGTGATGTGTGGCGGAATTCCCCTCAGCCGATCCGTCAGGAAATCCAGATGGACACACAAGTCCACTTTCTCTCTCAACCCACAACACTCCTTCTGTATAATTTCAATGTATTTGCTTTCACTAGAGACACAGCAGCTCAGCAAAACATTGGATGATGTTGCCGGATCTGTCTGCTCCCATGGATCCAGAGCCAGCCCAAGACATTTGGGCAACTGAGGAGAACCACAAAATGGCACCCCCTCCCCGCCAGGGAAGAAGGGGTGGGTGAATATCTACCTCAGGGACAATTTGGGGAGATGGGATAAAGATCTGCATCGGAACCTGCTGCCCCTGTTGATCCTGCCACCTGAGGCAATTTCCTCGCCTTGTCTCATGAGTGGGCCAGCTCTGCATGGATCCATTTTGGATCAAACTCTAGACCATTTGAAATCAGGGCCTAGCCCCCCAAAACAAATCTAGATCAGGCTTTTAGAGGTCCGCAGATTTTGGCAATGATGTGGTTAGGTAATTGTAGGCTCTGGCCTGAATAATATTTCAACCTCCCTGCTCCTATTTAGATGGCACTGTGTATCACCTTTCTTGCTTCCCAGTCCTGCTGTGTTGGGGTCTCCTTTTGCTGAGAGGAGCCCTGTATTTCCACCCACAAAGTCCTACCCTGACAGGTTAACTAGATCCTGAAGGATAAAAAGCAGTGGGTGGAAGGCAGAGAGGACAGCAGTAGGTGGCGCCAGAGCCAACGGCAGGCAGACTCGGAGCTGATGAAGGTCTTTTATTAGTCAACTTGATGGTGTCCAATAAAAAAATTAAATGTATTTGAATGTGCTAATGAAATATGGAACCCAGTAGCTTGCTTTTGTCACTTGGTTAAGACCCATTTGAATGACCAGGCCCCTTAAAGAGGGTACTATTCTGCCTATTGCATGCCTATTTTATCTGAAAGAAAGGTGCCTTTTATGTGGAGTGGAACATCAGAAGCTGCCTTACACAGTCAGACCAGTGGTCCTACCAGCTCAGTATTGTCTACACTGACTGACAGGGTCTCTCCAGAATTTCAGACAAGGCACCTTTCTCACCTCTACCTGGAGATAAACTGGGGCCACCTGCATGCAGAATAGATGCTCTGCCACTGAACTACATCCCTTCCCTAACATATACAGTGGTACCTCAGGTTACATACGCTTCAGGTTACATACGCTTCAGGTTACAGACTCTGCTAACCCAGAAATAGTGCTTCAGGTTAAGAACTTTGCTTCAGGATGAGAACAGAAATCGTGCTTCGGCGGCGCGGCAGCAGCAGGAGGCCCCATTAGCTAAAGTGGTACCTCAGGTTAAGAACAGTTTCAGGTTAAGAACAGACCTCCGGAACGAATTAAGTACTTAACCTGAGGTAACACTGTACGTTCTATCTTTTAAAAAGGGCTATCTAAGGTATCTAACTGTTGGAGATGCAATAGGGATAATGCTTCGCTAAAACATGTTTTTTTTGTTATCCTATACTGAAAGATTTTTGGCAGAAGGTAACCGAAACTATCAACAGAACTGTACGGAACAACCGTACATTTACAGAGCAAAATATCCTCTTGAATTATATATCCAGCACATGGAAGCTTACAAAAGGACAATATGAGTGGACTCTCCGTGCCATTACCACAGCAAAAAGACTGACACTGATGAATTGGAAAAATAAAAAGGTGGCTCCCTTCTATGATTGGATTGAAGACGTATACAAACTCACAATATATGAACAACTTGCATATAAACACAGACTTGATATTGGCAAACTCCATGATATTTGGAATCCATTGTTACAAATACTGTAATAGGTGAAGTACAACAACAACCTTGTAAAGTTAAAAAAGAAAAGCATTGCTTCACAAGCAGTCATTTCCCCCTTTTGGATGAAGGAAATGTTGGTGCCTAATAATAATAATAATAATAATAATAATAATAATAATAATAATAAACTTTAGCATATTTAAATACCTGTATCAAACCAAATTATATATGTGTGTGTATGTCTGTATCCAAATCTATCTATCTATATCTACCTATCTATATCTATCTATCTATCATCTATCTATCTATCTATCTAATCTATCATCTATCTATCATCTATCTATCTATCATCTAATCAGCCTGTTTACTGAGGCAGCCTTCAATGTATTGAAATGCAATAAAAATAAGCTTGATTCTAGAGTCCCTTTAGGAGTTCAACTTATCTGACATGCTGCTGCTATCTGGTTTGTTTGTTTGTTTGTTTGTTCCTGCCATCTAGTGGCATATGAAAGTTGGGATGTGAGGGAGAGGCGAAGAGGATTTTGTTAAATTCTTTTCAAAAGCTGTTTGAGGATTGAAATAGATGTGCTGTGGTATAAAGCCCTGTACAATTTGGGACAAGGATTTAGAAAAATCTGAATTTTGCAGGAGCTGATTCTGTGTCTGGCAGAATCACATCATGGGGCTTCTTAGTGGATTGTACCACTTCAGATTGCAGACGGTGGTATCACATGTACAGTTTCTCACACAAACTAACCATACTTAGAAAACTAGCCTGCTTTTAGCTGAAGTACTTACTGTATGTATAAAAGTATTTTTGTATCACCCCCTTGCAATACGTTTGGAGGATGTGCAATGTCATTAGAAAAAAATAAAGCAATGTAAAACAATCATTAAAATGGGTAGCTGCTCAAGGGACATTTCAGGCTACCGCATAGGCCTATCAGTAGAAGAAATCCCTTTAAAAAGCACCTGGATGTAAGAAAGAAAGGATGGATGCCCACTTAATTTTTCATTCTTCTTCTTAGCCATATGTTACCAGGTGCTGGCCACTGTGCACAAAAACCTTTGCAGCTAGGTAAAGGTAAAGGTAAAGGTAAAGGTAAAGGTAAAGGTAAAGGTAAAGGTAAAGGTACCCCTGCCCGTACGGGCCAGTCTTGCCAGACTCTAGGGTTGTGCGCCCATCTCACTCAAGAGGCCGGGGGCCAGCGCTGTCCGGAGACACTTCCGGGTCACGTGGCCAGCGTGACGAAGCTACTCTGGCGAGCCAGAGCCGCACACAGAAATGCCGTTTACCTTCCCGCTAGTAAGCAGTCCCTATTTATCTACTTGCACCCGGAGGTGCTTTCGAACTGCTAGGTTGGCAGGCGCTGGGACCGAGCAACGGGAGCGCACCCAGCCGCGGGGATTCGAACCGCCGACCTTTCGATCGGCAAGCCCTCACCTTTGCAGCTAGAGTATTCCTAAAAGATAATGTCACTCCTTATATACCCAGTTGATAGGTGTGCTCTGCAGGAGCGGGACCACATTATCAGGAGGTCCATTCAATACCGTGGTACCTCGGGTTACAGACACTTCAGATTACAGACTCCACTAACCCAGAAATAGTACCTCTGGTTAAGAACTTTGCTTCAGGATGAGAACAGAAATCGTGCGGTGGTGGCGCGGCAGTGGCGCTGCGGTGGCGGTGGGAGGCCCCATTAGCTAAAGTGGTACCTCAGGTTAAGAACAGTTTCAGGTTAATAACGGACCTCCAGAACGAATTAAATTCTTAACCCAAGGTACCACTGTACAGTATAGGAATCAGGCCTTTAGTGTTGTGACACTTAGCTTTTGGAATCCCCTCACGTTTGTTAGGAGAGCTTGCATCTTGGGGGAATTAGATGGAAACAATCACTTACAGTTTCTGGAGTTCAAAGGCTTTATTCATGCAGGAGTATCCACTGGTACTTCGGGTTACTAACTTAATTTGTTCTGGCGGACCGTTCTTAACCTGAAACTGTTCTTAACCTGAGGTCCGCTTTCACTAATGGGGCCTCCAGCTGCTGCCATGCTGCCGGCACATGATTTCCATTCTCATCCTGGGGCAAAGTTCTCAACCCAAGGTACTACTTCCAGGTTAGCGGAGTTTGTAACCCAAAGTGTTTGTAACCCAAAGTGTTTGTAACCCGAGGTACCAGTGTATCTTGGTAAGAACTATTTACAGGATGAATAGAAATGAAGGAGGGAAATAGCAGACATCTTGTCTCAATAAGTACAAAGAGTAAGTGAGAAATGGCAGTTTTTAGGATTGGAGTTAATGCTATTCTAGGCTGCATCAACAGAAGTATAGTGTCAGGATCAATGGAAGTAACAGTCTTACTCTATTCTGCCTTGGTCAGACTACACCTGGAGTACTGTGTCCAGTTCTGGGCACCACAATTGAAGAAGGATATTGACAAGCTGGAACATGTGCAGAAGAGGGAAATTGATGATCAAGGGTCTAGAAAACAAGCCTTATGAGGAACAGTTGAGGGAGTTTGGGTATGTTTGGCCTAGATAAGAGGAGGTATGATAACTATCTTCCATTGTCTTGAGGGCTGTCACATGGAAGATGGAGCAAGCTTGCTTTCTCCTGCTCCAGAAGCTAGGACTTGAACCAATTGTTTCAAGTTACAAGAAAGGTGTTTCCAACTAAACATTAGGAAGAACTTTCTGACAGTAAGAGCTGTTTGAGAGAGAAATTGACTCCCTCAGAAGTTGGTGGATTCTCCTTCTTGGAAGTTTTTAAGCAGAGATTGGATGGCCACCTATCATTGATGTTTTAGTTGAGATTACTGCCTTGCAGGGGGGTTCCCTTCCAATTCTACAATTCTTTGACCCATGTGCCTAATCCACAGTGGGCCTCTCAGGCCTGCATGATATATTTAACCCATTGTTCTGATTTACAGTTGCATGAGTGACATTAACTCTGTTTTGTCTGTTGTCTAGTGATTATCAGCACCCCTGTCTTGTGGCTGTGAATTATGTAAGTTAAATAGGCTTCACTGAAAGAAGCTCTTTATCTTGTCTGCCCTACAAAAGTGGGTGCCCCCTGAGACCGATCAGTATGAAAGAGAAATAAATATTTTCTTGCATGGAAACAGGTTGCTGGTGTGACCTTAACCCTTTACTAACATCATTCTGCCTAAAACAGGATGGTCCATTAAAGGGAGGGAGGTAAACATAGAGATTAGACAATGTTGTCATCTGCTGCCCCCTTGCTTCCAAAGGTGGCTACTATATCTAGTTTGTGTTGTATTCTTTCCCTAGGCATTGATTCTTAAGGTTGTTGGAACTGCTAGAACTGCTTTTACATAGTGCATGCTCAACTGATATGCAAGAGCCACACCCCCTTCCTTGAATCTCTTCCCAGGTACCACAGTTTACATGCTAGTGCTGAACATCCCAAAGCACAGCTGGCACTGACATGGAATTCCTCTGTAGGGTTTATATTCTCAATTTACAAGCTGACTGCGGCCACCAAGTGGAACCATTGGCATGTGGAAGTATTCCCTAGAGTGCATCCTAGGGAGAGAGATCCAGTGCGGTGTAGTGGTTAAGAGTGGTAGACTCTTAATCTGGTGAACCGGGTCCGCCTCTCCGCTCCTCCACATGCAGCTGCTGGGTGACCTTGGGCTAGTCACACTTCTTTGAAGTCTCTCAGCCCCACTCACCTCACAGAGTGTTTGTTGTGGGGTAGGAAGGGAAAGGAGAATGTTAGCCGCTTTGAGACTCCTTCGGGTAGTGATAAAGCGGGATATCAAATCCAAACTCTTCTCTTCTTCTTCCTGACTGAAACTGACATGGCTGTATTTGGACCAGGAAAATTGCACCATAAAGGAGAAGGAAGGCATCTTGGGGCAGTAAAATCTCACAAAATCTCTGGCAGTGGACTAGAACAGAAGAGGGCCCTGCTGGGTCAGGCCAAGGGCCCATCTAGTCCAGCATCCTGTTCTCACAGTGGACAACTGAATGCCTGTGGTGAACCAGCAAGCACAAGAACACCCTTTCCTCCCATGGTTTCCTGCAACTGACATGCAGAAGCATTGCTGCCTCTGGCCCTTGAGGAAGAGCCCATGGCTAGTAGCCATTGGTGGCCTTCTCCTCCATGAATTTGTCCAATCCTCTTTTAAAGCCATCCAAGTTGATGGTCATCACTGTTTCCTGTGGGAAAGAGTTCTGTAGTTTAACTATGCACTGTGTGAAGAAGTACTTTCTTTCATCTGTCTCGAATCTTCCAGTATCCAGTTTCGTTGCCTCTCTATGGGTTATAAGAGAGTGAGAAAAACTTTTCCCTATTGACTTTCTCTATGCCGTGCAGAATTTTATAAACTTCTATCACATCATTTCTTACTCACCTTTTCTCTAAGCTAAAAAGTCCATTGATATTATTGTATTAACATTCAGTGAAGATAATGATATCAACAACAACAATTTATTATTTATACCCTGCACATCTGTCTGGGCAGCTTCCAACACCTATAAAAATAATAACAATAAAACATCGAAAATTAATAGTAACAGTCTGATCCAATATAAAAAGTCACAATAACTTAAACAACTTATATCAAATAAAGCAATATTCAACAATCCATTAGGATCAAATAGTAAAAAGTAGAATTAAACATCAGCAAATAATAAGCAGTTTACACTTATCAATTACAATAAAGAATTACGAATCTATAATCAATTAAGATAACAGCAAATCACAATCCATAAAATACAACAAAACATACAAAACAATGTAAAAGGATCAAATTGAGAAACAAGGAACACAACTTCTAATTTATTTATTTTTTAAATCCCTGAATTCCTCTCTTCCCAGCTGCTTCTGCTGTTCTCAAAGTCAAGGTCTGGGGAAGGCTCCTAGAGCTGGAAGGTGGGAAAGGCATTGCCTGATGACCAGCAGAAAGCCTCTCTCCCCTCAGTTCTTCCTCTGGAGCAGAGCAGCTCTCCTATAAAGGCTCCCAGGGCTTTTATTTTGTACTGCCCTTTCACAACACCCAACATCAGCCGCCAGAGGCAGCTGGCTCACTCTGTCTAATGGTAGGACTGGCCTTCATTGCTTGTCCCCTTATGCTAGTTCAGCCTAGCTTGCTTCGTCTCCAATCTTCTTCTTCTAACTGGAAACCCTTCACTCTGCCTGATGGCAGGGTCAGGCATAAGCAGAAGGTACTGCTGCAGTTCCACAGAAAGGCATAGATGGGACCAGGGTGGGGGTGATGACTTCACATTTAGATTTGAACCTACCTATACTTTCCGGAGGTGGACGCAGGTGGCAGTGTGGGTTAAACCACAGAGCCTAGGACATGCCGATCAGAAGGTCGGCGGTTCGAATCCCCGCGACAGGGTGAGCTCCCATTGCTCAGTCCCAGCTCCTGCCAACCTAGCAGTTTCAAAGCACGTCAAAGTGCAAGTAGATAAATAGGTACCGCTCCGGTGGGAAGGTAAATGGCGTTTCCATGCGCTGCTCTGGTTCGCCAGAAGCGGCTTAGTCATGCTGGCCACATGACCCAGAAGCTGTACTCCGGCTCCCTCGGCCAGTAAAGCTAGATGAGCGCCGCAACCCCAGAGTCGGCCACGACTGGACCTAATGGTCAGGGGTCCCTCTACCTTTACCTTTTACACTTTCCGGAACAATGCAAGAACCAAAACACAACCACCCTTCAAAGTTCACATTTCTCCGAATTTTGCAATCTCCTGCCGGGTAATGCACACAGTACAATAATGCATGCAGTGGGATAAAGTGTGGATAGACATGCATATATTTGTGAAAACAACATACAGAAATGCATTATATTAGGGGGAAATGCTGTCATGAGTCCCAGGGTCTTGCCAGGCTGAGACAAGCCTTGAGGGGGAACAGGAAGTTGGCATGGGGGCAGGGGTGCCAACCTGAATAAAATATTGTGGGGGTCCAAGTAAGCCCTACCCCACGTAATCGATCACATGAAACAGTGCACACATACCATTTGAATGGGAATGCCCATCAACTTGGGGGGTGGGTGCTGATATTGGCATTTCCATTCCACCTTAAGGAGCAGACGTGTGGAATTGTGTGTCACATGTCTGTTTACATTCCAGCACAGCTTACTGGGAACTTCCGTTCTGTATAGCTTTTGCTTTTCCTGTTCTCTCTGAGACGACGAGAGAGACGACATGTTTCTTTGTCCTGATTTATGATTAATAAATCTGTAGTTGTAGTATGCTTCCACAAGCCTCACGCCTATTCTGTGTGCGCAGTTCGCTCTGCTGATAGTGTGCCCTGGCTTAGAAGCCTGGGTTGCTGATTTACATTGGAGCAGATGCTGATGGGCTTTGAAGTGGGAAGACGGGGAGGAGATGGCCCAGCTGGGGCTTGCCAGCTGGCTTGCCAGCCCTCTGCATGCCGACACCTGGCCCCCTCAAATATTTTATTGTGGGAGCCAAAGTCCCCATGGCCCCTAGGAGTTGGCTCCTAGGCATGGGGGTGGGCTGAGACTGGAGACCAGAGGGTGGACACAATGGGTACTTCTCCTTCCTAGCATGAGGCCTCAAATCTGAAGCAGGACTCCCATCTCCCTTCTTCTCTCCTGAGGAGAGGAGCACAACAACAGAATCCCAGAAGGGCAATAGCCCACAAACAAGGATTTCCTTAACAGGCAATATAGAGGGGAATGTGATATTTCAGGTAACCTGGTCCAGAGTTACTTAGCGCTTTGTACGTAAATAACAATACTTTCAACCTGTCTTGGCGGCTGATAAGCAGCCAGTGTAGATCATAGTATCATATATGTCTGGTAAGAAGGACCGTTCGCCACCTGGGCTGTAGTATTCTGCACAAGCTGCAGGTGTGAGGACAGCCTCATAGCGAGAATATTACAGTAGTCTATCTGTGAGATATAGCCAGGCTCTT
Organism: Podarcis muralis; assembly: GCF_964188315.1. NCBI lineage: Eukaryota > Metazoa > Chordata > Lepidosauria > Squamata > Lacertidae > Podarcis > Podarcis muralis. The sequence continues at coordinate 43,417,677 of NC_135668.1, forward strand.
TCTGTACACACTCTCCCGCTCAGGTTTTTTTTTTTTAAGTCTACAATATTATAACATTTAAAATAGAAAATAAGCATGCATTTGACCAAATGATATTTAAAGTAAATTAATGGAAACTCAAGGCAATGCGGCATTCCATGTCTGCCAGCCATCAGGAGCTGAACAGACAGCTGTAAATATTCATTTCTTTTTAAATGTCCAATCCATGGAAAGCAAAATGGAACAAGGTGATCAATCTTGATGTGGTTATATAAACAAAACAAATGACTTAATTTGTTTCAGGTTACAAAGACCTGGGCTCCTAAACAGGAGAGGATTTGCGAATTTATATAACAAACACATTGCTACCGACACCAAATTACATCTCAATCAATGTTAAAAGGCAACTGACATTTTCCTTTTGATTTATGGATTAACCTTTACATCTAATACAGTCTTAACATTTATTTTCTTTTCATCAGTTTCTGGTATCGCAGCAACCCAAGAGTTTATTGTAAGGAACTGACTAAATTAATAGCTTTCCCCCGCCATGGTAAAATGGCTAATGAAAAGTCTGTTTTGTGCAGTTGATGGATGCTCATATTTACACAAATAAACGGAGCCATTATATGACAAATATCACGGAGATCCTGGGGTCTTTCTCTGGGAAGTTAGCATTCTGCACACGGATGGCGATAATCCTTCTGAATGCAAATGGGACAGTCATCTGTGCAAAAGTTACATCGATACCCTTTTGAAGGAGGATTTAGAGCACTTGGGTCTAACATCTTGAGAACATTGTTGAACCAGGAACATGGGGAGCTGCCTTATTACTGAGTCAGAGAATTGGTCCATCTATTTATTATTTTTTAATAATCTTTTTATTTAATTTTCAAAAATATAAACATACAACATAAAACAGTACAAAATCCAAATATCGAGATCACTCTGAATCTCCTGACTTCACCCCATTCCTTCCATGTGTCCTTTTGATTCTATTTTCAACTGCATATCAATGCTTCTCCTATTTGTCATCTTCCTAAGTTATCTATATGTTCTGTTACATTACAAGTGTATCTAGAATCCTGCTAATGTTTTGACCTGTTTACAATGATTTTGTATATACATTATAAACATTTCCCATTCTTTTAAAAATTTATTGTCTTCTCGATTCCAGAGCTTCCAAGTTAGTTTTGCCATTTTGGCACAGTCCATCAACTTGATTTGCCATTCTTCTCTGGTCAGGGCTGTCTCTTCCTTCCATCTCTGGGCTAGTAACATCCGGGTGGCCATTGTAGCATACATGAACAGTTTCCTCTGGTCCTTTGGGATCTCGGTACCTATAATTTCTAATAAAAACGCTTCTGTTTTTTTTAAAACAAAAGTTATCTTGAAATTCTTTTTCATTTCATTATATATCATTTCCCAGAATTTTTTTTAGTTATATTACAGGTCCACCACATATGATAGAAGGTACCTTCTTTTTTCAGCATATATTGGTACTTGCTCTATACATTTTTTGCTAGTTTTACCCGGGTCAAATACCACTGGTACATCATTTTCATATAATTTTCTTTCAATAAAGAACATGCCCACAAATTTCAGATCTATTTTCCATAGCCTCTCCCAGTCTGTCATTTGTATATTATGTCTTCTTTCACCCATTGTATCATCACAGATTCGACCTGTTGATCTTTGGTATCCTATTCCAGGAGCAAATTATACATTTTCGACAGGTAATTGGTCCATCTAGTTCAGTATAGTCCACCCTGACTGGCAGCGGTTTGAGACAGGGAATCTCTTCCAACCTTACCTGGAGGATTGAACCTGGTATCTTCTGTATGCAAAGCAGATGCTCTACCAATGAGCCACAGACCTTACTCAAAGGAACATGGGCATGATCAGGACCCGACAGCCCTCCTGAAAGGATGCAAAAGGTCCCTTGGAGTGAGCACAATCCTAAAGGCTTGCCAGTTTTTGAGGGAAAGCTTTTCCTACTGTTTCTTCCAGGCACCCCTGCATGAAGGATGTTTGCTTTGGCACAGTTCAAGAAGCACCTGGAGAGCCTGTGGTCCTTCAGATGTTTTGAGGCATCATCGACTACCATCATCCCATATCATTAGTTCTGCTGTCTGGGGTTGATGGGAATTGGAGTCCAACAACTTATGGGGGGCTATGGGTTACCCCTTATTTGTATGCCGCCCTTCATTCGTAGATCTCAGGGTGATTCACAACATAAAAGGACAAGATAAAAACACATCTACTTTGTATTTAGGCAAGACTTTTCTGCATACAAGGTGTCAGAATTTTACCTGCCCCTGGAAAGTTGCCAAAAACACCAAAATCATCAATTGGAAGTGGATTTAGAGTATTTTCTGGCATAATTTGACTCTGAAGTCCTATTATTCTTGTCAGGTATACCCAGAGGCACAAACTGTGCTCACATTCTTCTTCTTTTTAAGCCACTCTATGAAAGTAAACAAGTTTGTTCCATTTTCAGAAATATGTTTAATTTCTCAAATACATCTACTATAGAGAAAACAGAATGTTTACATACCACTTTTGTTCAAACTTCCTTTCTTTGTCATGCCGGGGATTAAAATAATTTCACGTGCAATTTTGCCAAGTTCCTAGCTAATGTAAACACACCAGAAAGGCTGGAATCATTTCTAACTCGTTTGGCTGCCGGTGGGAGAAAATCGCCAACCAAACAGGCTGTTCCTAGCCTGAATCAAAACGGATGTAGAGTCTAGGCAGAGAAAATAAGTTATTCAAAGTATGTCATTCAGTAAATTTATATAATTGTACACATTCATTCCCCCCTCCCCTTGATTGGCAAGCTCTGTTCGGTATTCCTGTATGAACTTGTGTGGCTCTTAAGATTATCACTGGAAACTTTTCTTTGAGCTTCCCTGACTGGGTGAGTTGCACCTGTGGCTGCACCCTGGTTATTAAATATTTCCCCACAAAGGCATTTAACTTGGTCCCAAACTTGCAGTGTTCCAGCCACCAGGTTAAAAAGTTTGGAATAGAAAGTATGGGGTATAAATACTGAAAACCAATCAAATAATGATTTTAGCATGCGGAGTATCAGTCCACACGTAGCCAAATGCAAAAGGTGGTGGTATCAGCAGACCTGGGGGGAAATCCAAGTTTTACAGTAGCACAGCGAATCTTTGTGTGGTGGGAACCTTCTGGGGAAAACCCAGCATTCTACAGATATAGGCTTTGACTCGTGCACCAGGGCTTCTTCATCCTTGCCTCCCCTTCCGGAGCAGATTTTTGGGACACATAAGGGGCTACAGAGCAGGCAAGAGGAAAGGAAGGAGCCATTCTGCAAGAGGAGATCTGATGTGCTCAAGCACGAATACGACTCTCAGGGGCAGGGGAGGAAAAGCAGGTCAGTGAGGGCTGAGCATGCTCAGTGGTAATGGAATGCTGGCTAGCTCTGACAGGGGCAGGGGCAGAAAACTGGATGGAAGGCGGAATGGAATGGAGTATCCTGGAAAGAGGCACGGCTGTGCAGAAGGACCCTACCTTGCAATATTTTGTTGTAGAATACAGTGGTACCTCGGGTTTCAGACACTTCAGGTTACAGACGCTTCAGGTTACAGACTCCACTAACCCAGAAATAGTACCTCAGGTTAAGAACTTTGCTTCAGGATGGGAACAGAAATTGTGCGGCGGTGGCACGGTGGCAGCGGGAGACCCCATTAGCTAAAGTGGTACCTCAGGTTAAGAACAGTTTCAGGTTAAGAACGGAACTCCAGAACGAATTAAGTTCTTAACCCGAGGTACCACTGTAATAAGGGACATACCGTATTTTTCGCTCTATAACACGCACCTGACCATAACACGCACATCGTTTTTAGAGGAGGAAAACAAGGAAAAAAATTCTGAATGAAACAGTGGATGTATCATTTTTGTGCTTCATGCTGTGGCCACAGACATGTGATCTGATGGTGAATTTGGGGTAGCTCAATGCAAAGATCCTGAGGATCCATGTGGATCCATGCTTTTTAACCACGTTTTTGCACCATTGCAGCCCCAGGCAACAGTGGGTGTGTGATTTTGGGGGGGCAGGCTGCTATGTGATCTGATGGTGAATTTGGGGTGGCCCAATGCAAAGATCCTGAGGATCCATGTGGATCCATGCTTTTTAACCACGTTTTTGCACCATTGCAGCCCCAGGCAACAGTGGGTGTGTGATTTTTGGGGGGCAGGCTGCTATGTGATCTGATGGTGAATTTGGGGTGGCCCAATGCAAAGATCCTGAGGATCCATGTGGATCCATGCTTTTTAACCACGTTTTTGCACCATTGCAGCCCCAGGCAACTGTGGGTGCGTGATTTTTTTGGTGCAGGCTGTAGCCATGGACATGCTATGTGATCTCATGGTGAATTTGGGGTGACCCAAAGCAAAGATCCTGAGGATCCATGTGGATCCATGCTTTGTAACCACATTTTTGCACCATTGCAGCCCCAGGCAACTGTGGGTGCGTGATTTTTTTGGTGCAGGCTGTAGCCATGGACATGCTATGAGATCTGATGGTGAATTTGGGGTGACCCAATGCAAAGATCCTGAGGATCCATGTGGATCTATGCTTTGTAACCACATTTTAAGTGAGGAACGAAGGAAAAACAAAGAAGGGACATGAGAGGGGTGTGCAGAGAAGCAGCTGGCTAAGAATGCAGGAGAGGGATTTAACGGAAGGAAGGAAAGAAAGGCAAAAGTTTCCCCCCACCCAAGCCAGCCATCTCTCTCTCTCTCTCTCTCTCTCTCTCTCTCTCTCTCTCTCTCTCCTCTCCCTCCCTCCCTCCCCCCCCTCTCTCCCCCTCTCTCTCTCCCTCCCCCCCTCTCTCCCTCTCCCCCAGCAGTACCGGAGAACAGAGAGACGGAGCACAGAGACGACACTTTCCCCTCTGCTTGCCTGGAGGGGAGGGGCTTTCCCTGCTCTTTGTTCCGTTTGAGCAAACACAGCAAGGAAACAGAGGAGGGTGGGCAGTAAGACCCTGAGGCAGAATGCAGGAAAGCTACCACTTCCTCTTTTCAGGTTTCCCTCTCGGACACAACGCATGATTTATTTTTGCTGATTTTTGTTCCTGCGCTCCCCTAATCGGCTCCAGGGACCCCCCCCCCCCACATTCGCTCCATAACACGCACAGACATTTCCCCTTCCTTTTTAGGAGAAAAAATCTGCGTGTAATAGAGAGAAAAATACGGTAGGTGGCACTGTGGGTTAAACCACAGAGCCTAGGGATGGCCGATCAGAAAGTTGGTAGTTCGAATCCCCGCAACGGGGGGAGCTCCCATTGCTCGGTCCCTGCTCCTGCCAACCTAGCAGTTCAAAAGCATTTCAAAGTGCAAGTAGATAAATAGGTACCACTCCGGCGGGAAGGTAAACGGCATTTCCGTGCGCTGCTCTGGTTCGCCAGAAGCGGCTTAGTCATGCTGGCCACATGACCCAGAAGCTGTACACCAGCTCCCTCGGCCAATAAATCGAGATGAGCGCTGCAACCCCAGAGTTGGCCATGACTGTACCTAATGGTCAGGGGTCCCTTTACCTTTTTACCACTGTAATACAAATAGGAATAGGAATAAATAGAAAAAATAGAATTAGTAGTAGAAGTAATAATAAGTAAAGTAGTAATTTCATAAAGTAATAATAGCAGTAGCAGTAATGATAATAAAAATAATTACAGCAATAATAGTAATGATAGTAATGACATGGTAGGAACAATAATACTAATAGTGGTTGAAGTTCTAATAATGAAAATAAGTTTATTTTTACTACCATGAATGAATTTGACTGCTGTGAGATATTTATGGCAATATTGATGTTGTTTCCTGCCGCAATGTGTGTGTGTGTTTGTGTGTTCATATGACCTTGCTGAATATCCTTCCTTCTCTGAGCCCTTAATACACCCCCCCACCTCTGAACACCGCATTTTGAGCTGTTGAACAAAGGTGAGAAAATGTAACATTTGATGCTTTTTCAAACATGCTTATATAATTCCCACTGGTGTTCTCATCATGTTCTGGCTAAAATGAATACAATACTGATTCTTCTTCTTTAATAGCCTCTAGCTGCAGCTCTGTGTTTGCCGGATTTCAATTTCCTTGCAGGGTCCATCAGTATAACTAGCTCACAGCCCAGGAGACCGGCAGCCTGATTATCAATCTTAACAGCTTGTCCATTCATTTCGTATTGTGGGCAGCCAAAGAACCGACCATTTTTGAAGCGCTGCCCATTCATTGCAATCAAAATTAAAAATCTGTGAAAATAATTAGAAGCAAGCTTTTCAGAGTTCCAGCTAAGTTTAGACATTTTGCCCAAGGGAAATGGGCGACGGCAAACGTTGCAGACCTAGCAGCTGTGAAGTTAAGTTATTTTAGACTCTCTGGACTCTGTGGTCTTACTGGAAGGGGGACCCTCACTAGATGGTGATGTGCATTACTCTGCTTACTTACATTAGGAGTTTGGGGGGGCATGGTAGGGACCACTGGAGGCTGGACATGGAGGAAATGGACAGACCCTCTCTCCTAACCCTAGAACTCAGGAACACCCATAAAAGCTGAATGTTGGAAGACTCAGAACTGATGAAAGAAAGTGCTTCTTCACATACTGCACAGTCAAACTATAATAATAATAATAATAATTTATTATTTATACCCTGCCCATCTGGCTGAGTTTCCCCAGCCACTCTGGGCGGCTCCCAATCAAGTATTAAAAACAATACAGCGTTAAATGTTAAAAACTTCCCTGAACAGGGCTGCCTTCAGATGTCTTTTAAAGATAGGATAGCTGCTTATTTCCTTCACATCTGAAGGGAGGGCGTTCCACAGGGCGGGCGCCACTACCGAGAAGGCCCTCTGTCTGGTTCCCTGTAACCTTACTTCTCGCAATGAGGGAACCGCCAGAAGGCCCTCGGCGCTGGATCTCAGTGTCCGGGCTGAACGATGGGGGTGGAGACGCTCCTTCAGGTATACAGGACCGAGGCTGTTTAGGGCTTTAAAGGTCAGCACCAACACTTTGAATTGTGCTCGGAAATGTACTGGGAGCCAATGCTGATCTCTCAGAACCGGTGTTATGTGGTCTCAGCAGCCACTCCTAGTCGCCAGTCTAGCTGCCGCATTCTGGATTAGTTGCAGTTTCCAGGTCACCTTCGAAGGTAGCCCCATGTAGAGCGCATTGCAGTAGTCCAAGCGGGAGATAACCAGAGCCTGCACCAATCTGGTGAGACAGTGTGCAGGCAGGTAGGGTCTCAGCCTGTGTACCAGATGGAGCTGGTAGACCGCTGCCCTGGACACAGAATGGACCTGTGCCTCCATGGACAGCTGTGAGTCCAAAACTATGGAACCAGCTTCCCCCAGGAAGCAGTGATAGCCACCATCTTGGGTGGCTTTAAACTTGGACAAATTCATAGGGGGACAGGGCTGTCAATGACTACAAGCCATGATGGCTTTGCTGTCCCCCTACAACTGAAGGCAGAATGACCGCTCCCCGCTTAAAACGGGGGGCGCCCTTTGCGTGGACACGTGCAGCCCCTAGATCTGGAGCGGCTCCAACAGCATAGGCTTGGCCTTGCCTTCCCTCAGGTGGGATACCTGGAGGTCTCCGCCTACCTCAGTCAGTTGTCCAATCCCACCTGGGGGAAGCGTTGCCAAGGAGACCAGGCCAGGTAGGGGGAGGGATTACCTGCCCACACAATAGAGGGAGGATCCTATCTGGGAATCCTCACTTGGCTCCAGAGCTTCTCCCACCCTACCCACCCTCAGTTAATGTCTTATTTTGCAGGTTAACTTTTCTACACAGGTTATGCAGGTAAACCTTTCTTCACAGGTATGCGGGCGCTGCAAGGTTAAGGTCGCTGTTAAAGGGCCGGAAAGGAATTTCCCTGCATTGGCAGGTTTCGTCTTTCCCGTAGCAAAACGTCACAACTTTGGTGGTATCAGGCCTTGGGCGGAATCCTTTAGTCCATCTTCCTCTTTGTGGTGGCGATACCAGGGTTCCCCGTTAATGGGGTTTCTGAAGGGAGGCTTTGACCGTACGCCGAAAGGTCGTCATTGCTCTCCCCTGCGGCGGCGGCGTAACGGGGGCGGCTATCTCTGCTTGAACATATGTTCTCCAGAGCCGGCCCATCCCCCCCCCCACTGGATAACCCTGATGCTCCCTAGGTCCCCGGCTGGGGACTGAGGAGGGAGAACGCCCAATTCCTGATGGGGCCCTTTTACTGGGGCTTGCAGGTAGCATGCTCCCAAGGTAGTTTTCCGGGCTTCTTCAGTGGTCTAATCTCAAAGCCTTGATACGTATATTGATATTCAACTTAATAAAGAATACTATTTCTTGGCTTAAGTTTAAGAGACTGATTTGCTTCCCTTGGGAGTGTGCCAGCACCCTGTCTACAACTTCGTTAGAATCCATCTACAGCTTCACTAGCATCTCTTGGTATTGTGAACAACACCGAACTTCCCTTTTGTTGGTATCTTCATGAACTTACCTAAAAAGAGAAAGAAAAACAAAAGACTGAGTTAAGCATTTGAAAAATCTATTGACATTATAATATCTATCAGACATTATAAGTTCATCTTAGACTGGGTAGTTCGCAAGTTTCTGTGGCTTTGCACAAAGTTTTGTATTTTTCTCAGAAGATGGATAAGGAATGTATAATTATTTTGGAAACCATGGGAGGGCAGAGTGCTTGTGTGCTCATGTTCTGCTCCCTACGGTCCTCTGGTTGGCCACTGTGAGGACAGGATGCTGGACCAGATAGGCCATTGGCCTGACCCAGCAGGTTCATCATGTGTTTTTAACCTCTGTCTGCCCTCAGCTGGTCCCCACCTCTCTGTCTTCTTGTTCACAGCTAGTTCAGAGGATTGTCCTGGCTGTTGGCTTCCTCTGTTGTCTTTGTAGACAACGAAGCTCTAGCTCTGGCTCCACCTACTGTTGGTCTTCCTGCCTCACAGAGCTACAATTCCCAGAAATCCCTGGAAGAGGGATTGACCCTTGGAACTGTAACTCTGTGGAGGGAATGGGGTTCTCCTAGGAATCCTCAGTCCTCAGAATTCTTTGAGGGAAGCCATTACTGTTTAAAGTGGTAGGACAGAATGGCCCATGTTCCACAAACCCAGTTGCTTAGCTACTATCTGGCAATGGGCTCTGTTAGTCCAGATTAGTCATATAACATGGGGCATTAATTAAAAACTCAATCTTGATCTTAGATATTTCTAGAGGAACAAAACTAGGCCTTTGGTCAACTTAAAAAATTGTTTCTTTGCTGGGGTGCATGTAGGAGCCCTCAAATTTTTTCTTTTCTTCTCATGGCACAGTAACCTGACCTACCTTTGTTTACTATTAGTCTCATGTCACAAGTTTCAGTTCAGTGACTTCACAGTTTACTTTAATTTTCATTTTATTTATTTATTTCCTGCTCTCCAGAAGTTAGCCTAAAGCTTACGGAGGAGGTAATTGCATGAGGAAGAAGGGCAGGGCGGCAGCGTATGAGAACCGCTAATTTATAAGCCACAGTATCGCTGCACAACAGGCATTTCATTTGGTTCAAAGGAAATAGTTACTTAGAACAACAAAGCCACTGATGTTTCCGTAATTTACATGAAACGCATCGGGCGTTTGTAGGGATGTAAAAATATGTCATTTTGCAAATATTTGCCTTCATTTAATTTCATCTGTAGCAAAACACAGCTGTAGGTAATACACCATGGCTTCTTTCTTTAAAGAACAACAACAACAACAACCCACACTTACTCTAACAAACCACCCCTGTCTTGTATCTTTTTAAATAGATTGTTCAATTTAATGCTTGGAATGAAATAAAGATGATGAACAGAAACCTAAAACTGTTTCTGGTGTAAACTTCTGAAGAGTTCATCCATGTGAAAAGTTGAGGTAACTATGAATAGAACAGGATGTTGCCCTATTCCTATTCTTGCAACACTGTATTGTATTGTATTGTATTGTATTGTATTGTATTGTATTGTATTGTATTGTGTTAGATTACTTCCCTTCCTTTTATCACTGGGTCCCAAGGCAATTAACAAATAAAAACAAACAAAACATTTACAGCTATAAAGCAAGAAATGGGGAAAAAAACCAATCAACTGAAAATAGTTACATACATAAAATAATTAAAAACTAGTCCCTGTATCAATACAATACAAACATTTTGAAACACTTCCATGTATAAAAAGTATTGGAAATTGTTTCAATACAGATGCAAACTGGGACACTATACAGTGGTACCTCGGGTTAAGAACTTAATTCGTTCTGGAGGTCCATTCTTAACCTGAAACTGTTCTTAACCGGAGGTACCACTTTAGCTAATAGGGCCTCCCGTTGCCGCCGCGCTGCCACCGTGCGATTTCTGTTCTCATCCTGAAGCAACGTTCTTAACCCGAGGTACTATTTCTGGGTTAGCAGAGTCTGTAACCTGAAGCGTCTGTAACTCGAGATACCACTGTACTTCCATTGATGCAGCCTAGAATAGCATTAGCTTTTTTTGCTGCTGTATCGCTCTGTTGACTCATGTTAAGCATGCGGTCTACCAAGACCCCTAGATCCTTTTCACATGTACTGCTAGTAAGCCAGGTGTCCCCCATCCTATATTTGTGCATCTGGTTCTTCCTGTCTAAGAGCAGAACCTGACATTTGCCCCTAATGAAAATCATTTTGTTTGTTTGCGCCCAGTTCTCCAATCTGTTAAGGTCATTTTGAATCCTGATTCTGTCTTCTATGGAATTAGCTACCCCTCTGAGTTTGGTGTCATCGGCAAATTTGATTAGCATCCTCTCAATTCCTTCATCCATGTCATTTATACAGATGTTGAGCAACAACAGGCCCAGGACAAAACCCTGCGGCACATCACTTGTCCTGTTTTTCCAGGATGACGAGGAACCATTAATGAATACTCTTTGGATTCAGCCAGTCAACAAATCCACCTAACAGTTACCTCGTTCAGCCCACATTTTACCACCTTCCTTGCAAGAATATCATGGGGGACTTTGTCAAAAGCCTCACTGAAGTCAAAATACAGTATGTCCACAGCATTCCCCTGATCCACCAAGCTTGTAACTCCATCAAAAAAAGATATTTGTCCACTGAGATGCATCAAGTTGTCCCTTATTTTGTCATTGTCAGTGTCTGCTTTTTTTAATTTGCATGTGTATTATCTGGCTTTGTTGCTTAGAAATATACTTTTAAAAAAGAAACAGAAGCAGAAGAGATGTTCTCCTATTCCAGGCAAAGCCTGGAAGTTTCCTCTCCTTCCCCATTTCTCATGAAGAGGTAATTTACGTAAATTTACCCAGGACTGGTGAGTGGTAGTACCTTGCAACTGTGTTAATGGAAACCTGATGATCCGTAAACACTTGAGCGGGGAGGCATTTGCTGAGGGGCAATGCCATATTAATGTTAATATCAGTGATTGATCAAAAGGATTTGCAAGAAAGGCATAAAGTATTTAATTATAATTATGTTGGGAATGGCTTTGTAATGGCAACGACATTTGAATAAGGTCACATCTAGCCCTAACCTCTCTTATGTTGTCCTATATTAAATGCCATTCATTTTAAGGGCTGGAAACCTTTTGGAAGTCGTCAGACTACAATACACCAGGTAAATTGAAAAAATGTCCCTGGGTTTTTAGGAAGATGATTGATATCCCTGGCAAACCAAACACCAAGAGAACAGCAGTACACAAATGCCTTTGATTAAGCATCAGGGACACTGAGAGCTTTATCCTGCTGCTGGAATCTAATGTGGACCAAGATAATAGGTCTATATCAGCGTGTATTACATTAATTTTCCTTGCTGTCGATTGATGTCAGCTTCCCATGCTAACCTTTACAGGCAAATGGAACAGGTTTGCATTCGTTTTGTTGACTTGCTTTCCCAAAAGTCGGGGACGAATCTGACTTGGCAAGCTCTTGAGGACCACAGTTGGTGATTTAGGACCTGCAGTGTTGGGAATGGTCACATGATTCCAGAATCTTCAACTTTTGAAGAGAGTCAGAAGTCCCAGATACTTGGGGTTATCCCAAAACACAATCCCTTCAGAAGTGCCCTGTTCTGGATACAAGCAAGACAACAACAACATTGCTGTATTCATTTGATAGAGATGCAAAGCTATAGCTGCTAGGTATCCCAGTTCTTCACACACACACACAATTTTATGAAGGGTTTTCATAATACAATACAATTAAAAATAAACTATTCTAAATGAAAACAGAAAAAGAAAGAAAAACGCAGAGACCTCTCTCAAATGCAGCCCTTAACTCTTATCTCACACAGGGAGGGGTGGAGCCTCCCAGCTCTCACCTGAGAGCTTTCTTTTCTTCTCCCATTCTCTCACCCTGGGAGATCTTCCCTACCCTGCCTCTCACCCAGGGTCCTTCACCAACCACCCATCACTTTCATGGTTTTCGGTGCTTTGGGGCAAACAACAGGTAAGGTGATAGCTTATTCCTGTAGGTTGTGGAGAGATGTCCTATAAAGTCTCAGACATTTGTGGAATGAGTGTACAGTGGTCTACTGACAGCTCAGACTCTGGAACATCATTACTCCTCATGACCTACCTTAAAACAGTTGTCCCCCGCCCCCCAGGTATAACTGGTTCAGACTCCACACTCAACATCAGACCTGGAGTACATGATCTCCTCCCATGGTTGTCTGCAATCAGGTGAAGGTATCTGAAACGCAACAGGCAGGCAGTGGTGCTCTCTTGACCAGACAAGGTCAGGCCTCTACTTTTGATACCAGGTCTGGCCAAGTCGGAGGCTTAACTCTACCTGTCAGCTGCAGTGGCCGATGTTGCACTCCTCTGTTCCCTTCTGGGTCTGATGAGGTTGCTGTGGGCTGAACACCAAATGCCCCACGTCACAAGGCTGGGGCTCCTGACCATGCATTTGCATTTGGCATGCCTCTAAATGCATAATAATAATAATAATAATAATAATAATAATAATAATAATAATAAATTTATTTATTTATACCCCGCTCATCTGGCTGGGTTTCTCCAGCCACTCTGGGCGGCTTCCAACAGACTATTAAAATACAATAATCTATTAAACATTAAAAGCTTCCCTAAACAGGGATGCCTTCAGATGTCTTCTAAAAGTCTGGTAGTTTGTTTTCTCTTTGACATCTGGTGGGAGGGCGTTCCACAGGGCAGGTGCCACTACCGAGAAGGCCCTCTGCCTGGTTCCCTGCATGACAAGTACATTTAGATTTACATGAAGACATCTGCATTGTGTACAGTGCCATCCTTTGGCACTGTGCTGATTTCAATGTCAGATGCATATTTCAACGTATGCCCAGCGCACAGGAGCTTCAGTCTTATTGTCTCAGCAATGGAGGCATGTTCCCTCTACTTCACCCTGGTTCCTGGTGGGACCAGCTGCATTTTACAGGAGATGGCACAACTTTACAGGATATTTGTTGTTATGGTGCATCACTGGGGAGGCAGAGGGTGAGCACACAGCTGACAGTAGTATATATTCCTCCTTGCATACTGTGGTAATTTAGGAGAAGGGCCATAACACTGTGTCAGAGCATCTGCTTGCATGCAGAAGGTTAAAGGTTCAATCCTTGGCATCTCCAGATACCAATGGAAGAGACCCCCAACTGAAATGCTGAAGAGCTGCTACCAGTCTGGGTATACAATACTGATGCGGGTGGCGCTGTGGTCTAAACCACTGAACCTCTTGGGCTTGCCGATCAGAATGTCAGTGGTTCAAATCCCCACCACAAGGTGAGCTCCCATTGCTCTGCCCAGCTCCTGCCAACCTAGCCGTTCGAAAGCACACTAGTGCAAGTAGATAAGTAGGTACCCCTGCAGTGGGAAGGTAAACGACATTTCCGTGCGCTCTGGTTTCCATCACAGTGTTCCATTGCACCAGAAGCAGCTTAGCCATGCTGGCCACATGACCTGGAAAGCTGTCTGTGGACAAACACTGGCTCCCTCAACCTGAAGCGAGATGAGCGCTGCAACCCCATAGTTGCCTTCGTCTGGACTTAACCATCCAGGAGTCCTTTACCTTTTTACCTTTTACATTACTGAACTAGATGAGCCAATGGTCTGACTCGGGCAGCTTTCCGTGTGCCTACTTTTTAAATGCTTGCCCATATTTACTGCAACTTTACTATTGATGAAAATTCAGAAAGGCAATGAAAAGATCCTGATGCATAAATACCTACTCAGATTCCCCCCCCTTTAATATTCCACTTCGTTAATAACCCAATTACCTTTAAGCAGAGTTGTACTCCGGGCAGACTTGATCTCATTTTCTTTGGTAAAGGCCAGCAACCCAGTAAGTGTAAACACAATGTAGCCAGAGGGTATGTTTATCAGCAGAACACACACAGAGAGAGTGTAGAGTTACCATGCATTAAACAGAATAGCCGCTCTCCTGATAACTCTGAATAGACCAGGGTTGCATCTAAGAAAATAAGAGAAGGGTTCGAGTCTAGATGTTCACACATACAGGTCCAGGTGCATGAATTTGCAACTGCATCAAATGGTTTAGGGGTAGATTGGATTCTGGTAGTTGCTGTACATGAAACCTTAAAAAGAAGAAGAATGGGTTGCATGAAGATGGAGATGCATGTTAGAGAGAACATTTGCAGAGTGCCAAGATCTTTCCTTCTGCTGTAATGCATAACTTGACTTCTGTTGATATCATTACGAGGGCCAGATCCACACCATACATTCAAAGCACTCTCGTACCACTTTGACTGCCCTGCATCCCCCAAAGAACCCTGGGAACTGTAGGCTGTTAAGGGCGCTGACCTCACAGAACGACAATTCTCAGCACCCTTAGCAAACTACCATTTCTCTGGGATTCTCTGTCACTGTTGAAGTGGCATAAGATTTAAATGCATGGTGCGGATGTTGTTGTTGTTTAGTCATTTAGTCGTATCCAACTCTTCGTGACCAGAGCACGCCAGGCACTCCTGTCTTCCACTGCCTCCTTTGAGAACACTGTCCAACCATCTTGTCCTCTGTCGTCCCCTTCTCCTTGTGCCCTCCATCTTTCCCAACATCAGGGTCTTTTCCAGGGAGTCTTCTCTTCTTATGAGGTGGCCAAAGTACTGGAGCCTCAGCTTCCAGTGAGCACTCAGGGCCGATTTCCTTAAGAATGGATACATTTGATCTTCTTGCAGTTCATGGGACTCTCAAGAGTCTCTTCCAGCACCATAATTCAAAAGCATCAATTCTTCGGCGATCTGCCCTGGCCCATCCCCAGCCAAGGCTGAGGAAATGCTTAGCATAACAACATGGCATAAATTGACATTGCAAAGGTGGCAATTCAACATAGGTCACTCTTATATTAGTTTTTTTATGTGTACACTTTTGTAAAAAAAATTAAATCAATCAGTAGGTGCATGCCTAGAGCAAGTTGTAGCCAACACCACACCCTCCAGATAATAGTAGTAGTAGTAGTAGTAGTAGTAGTAGTAGCAGCAGTAATAGTAGTAGTATTTATACCCTTCCCATCTGGGCAACTTACATCATATCTAAAAACATCATTAAAAACCTCCTTCAGATGCCTTCAGATTACTTCTAAAAGTGTTGTGATTCTTTGTCTCCTTGACATCTGAAAGGAGAGTGTTCTATAGGGAGGGTGCCACTCTGCTGCTGGACTCCCATTAGTCCCAGCTGGCATGGCCAATGGTGACAGATGGCAGGTGCTATAGATGGGCACCATGTTGGTTACCAGTGCTCCAGGTCAGGGGTAGAGAATCTCAGGCTGGGGGCAGGGAGCGGCCCTCCAGATTTCTCTCTGGCTTTCAGGCTACTTTCCTTCCTAGATCACCCCCCTCACCTTATGCCTTTGCCTGGCTGGGATCTTGCCTTGAATAAGATGCTACCTCTTGCTTGCCCAGATGGAGGATGGAGAGAGAGGTGTGTGTCTGTGTGTCAAAACCTAAGGCTGGAATATAGCCTACCGTCGAAGGGCAAGTCACATCCTTTGCTCTGCCCACTTTTGCCTGCTCACATAATGAAGCTTTCATGTCGAAGAGTGTCTCCTACACCTGTTCCAGGTAACCTTTAATGCCGTTTCAAATGCCTTCATTGGTCTTGAGCTGATGCTACAAAGAGGTGTTTTCTTTTAATAGAGTTGGACTGGACCCTGAGGATCATCTAGTCCAACCCCCTGCAATGCAGGAATATTCAGCTGTCCCATTCGGGGACTGAACCTGCAACCTTGGCATTTTCAGTACCATGCTCTAACCAACTGAGCTCTCCACCGTTAAAGTAAAAATCTGGAGCTAACGTTAAATCCCTTGAGAATGTCCTTTTTCAGGCGCTTCCCACAAACTGACAGAATTTCACTCCCCCAGAGGGTATTTGACGATATGCCCCCAATTTCTCCACTCATGAAAAGGTTGGGAAGCATTCAGGTACAACTGTGAATCCATCCTGGTATACTTTCATATTGCTGAAGGAAGCAATGTGCTTGGCTTTCACAATTCCCAGTCCTCCTCTCTTTTGTCAGAGCTTTCCTTCACCCAACACTATGAATTTGCACTATAGCTTTATTCAGCATCAATTGAA
This sequence comes from Podarcis muralis, assembly GCF_964188315.1. Lineage (NCBI taxonomy): Eukaryota > Metazoa > Chordata > Lepidosauria > Squamata > Lacertidae > Podarcis > Podarcis muralis. Next base: position 43,434,230 of record NC_135668.1, read on the forward strand.
GCAAAATTTATCAGAAGAGGGATTTCTTTTTCGCACCTCCAAACTGTTGGAGAATATTGTCACTTGTTAAATCCCCCTCCCCATATAATCACCCACAAATAGGGTGAAGATCACCCCTCCTGCTCAGCTGTAGAAAAAAAATATGGTGTCCAATTACCATGTCCCAGAAGTGCAAGGATTTCTGCTTTTGCAGTGGGACTTTCTCCCCTCTCCTCCTGCCATGTCTGCCCTACACCCTCTCCAAATCTGTTCTAGAGGGTTGTGGGAACCTCTAGAACAGATTTAGGGATGGGGGGGTAGGGAGAAGATGGGGAACAACCCATTGCGCAATGAGAGACTTACTGCTATGCTGGAATCCGCCCAAATGATTTCAACCTATTAATAACAAGAACGGATGAATACAGTGGTACCTTGGGTTACATACGCTTCAGGTTACAGATGCTTCAGGTTACGGACTCCGCTAACCCAGAAATATTACCTCAGGTTAAGAACTTTGCTTCAGGATGAGAACAGAAATCGTGCTCCGGCAGCACGGCGGCAGCGGGAGGCCCCATTAGCTAAAGTGGTACCTCAGGTTAAGAACAGTTTCAGGTTAAGAACGGACCTCCAGAATGAATTAAGTACTTAACCTGAGGTACCACTGTACAGGGGACTGCTAAAGAGAAAACAATATGATCGTTAGCCTGTGAAGAGCTGGTAGACGAATACAGTGGTATCTTGGTTTACAACCATAATCCGTTCCGGAAGTCTGGTTGTAAACCAAAACAGGTTGTAACCCAAGGCGTGCTTTTGCCAATGGGGCCTCCCCCCCCCAAATGGTTGTAATCCACCCCCCCAAAGGGTTGTAATGCAAAAAAAGGGACAAGCACTTCCGGGTTTGATGTGGTTGTAATCCAAAATGGTTGTAATCCAAAGCGGTTGCAAACCAAGGTACCAATGTACAGTGGTACCTCGGGTTACATACGCTTCAGGTTACAGACTCCACTAACCCAGAAATAGTACCTCAGTTAAGAACTTTGCTTCAGGATGAGAACAGAAATCGGGCTCCGGTGGTGCGGCAGCAGCGGGAGGCCCCATTAGCTAAAGTGGTGCTTCTGGTTGAGAACAGTTTCAGGATAAGAATGGACCTCCAGAACAAATTAAGTTCTTAACCCAAGGTACCACTCTAATGGTTTTCAGGCCAAAGGTCATGACCTCAAATGTTTGCCATCACAACTGAAGAACTATCTCTACAATCATGGTGACTAGACAATTGCTTTTTATTTGAAATGAAAATGCAGGATACTTGAGATTCCATTAAGAGCCAGCAGACCAGAAGCGAATGACATCTTGGTGATGCCTGTGCATGGATAGGGACATTAGGAGACAAAAAGGACAAGCGCTCAAAAACATTGTCTATATTTCTATGGGAAGATGCAAAGCTGCACTCAATGAAATACATACATTAACAAGTCTCTGTTTGGCTAATGTAAATAAACTTACTACAGATTGGCTTGATATTATTGTTGCCTGTCGCTCTGAAATTTGTTTTGTTTTGAAAGGAAAAACAGGGTTTACATTGACGGCTGCCAGAGTGAGTGTATTACAAAATTATGAGGAATTCACACTGATGCTACCATTCAGAAACACAAGCTACCAATATTGCAAATGTGTCCTTTTGAAGGAACTACTGCATATTGATCATATATATCATTCATGTTTATATAAATATATTTAGGTGCTATACAGTTTTCGGCATGCTTCATTACATCCCTGTAAAGAAAGATAGTATTGTTCCCATTTTATAGATTTTGAAACTGAGGCTGAAGGGAGTTTGCCAGAGGTTCCTCCAGCGAGTCCTTATCCAAAGTGGGGAAATTGACATCAAGGTTCCTCCTTCTATCTCAGTGAAACTTAATGGATTATTAGTGCACTGGTTAGAGCAAAAATGAGGCGATATACATATGTGTGTTGCTCGTGGTACTGAGGTTAAGGTAAGAACATTAGGGATCTCACTAGTTTTGTTGGAAATTGCAACACATCACTTTCCAGATTATTGGAAGGAAAGGTGGAAATAAATCTATTTGTTTTGCATATATAATCTGCATATATATGCACACACACATATATTATACATATGAATATAAAAGGGGACTCCTTTTCTATTCAGCAGGTAAAGTTTCAAGTTTTGTCCATACTTATCAATTACAGGCAAAGAGGCACTCATAACCTCCTGAAAAACTTTCTCACAAGCCATCAAGATTGAGGTTAAAGCACCTTTTTTTTGTAGACTTTGTCTAACCTTTGACAGACAGAAGTAAAACAAAGTCAACAACGTGGGCATATATCTTGGACACCTCCTTTGTGCTCTTTGAATCATTTCGGTTTGCTTTTGAAACATGAAGGGAAATGACAGCATCATGTTAGTGAATAACTGTTTCCTCCATAGATGCAAATCCACAGTTCAGCTGGACGCTGATGTACAATGAAGCAAAAGAAATCACCACGCAGACTGCAGCAGTCGCTGCAAAGTGTGTGTCATTATGCTGGTGGTTTGCATATGGTCAACAGGTCTATTGGTGCTGGGTAAAAACATGTTCCCTAACCGAATGTCAGCTCTTTATGAATGCTTCCTGTCTTGTCCCCAATTGGCTTTTACCATATGAACCAGATACAACGTTCCCTCTAGGACAGGGATGCAGAACCTGTGGTCCCCCAGATGTTGCAGGACTACAGCTTCCACATCCTGGACCACTGACCATGATGGCTGGGCCTGATGGGAGTTGGACTTCAACAATATCTGAAGGTTCCCTATCCCTGCTCTAGAACAGGAATGGTGTCACAGGCTGTCCTGATGTGCACGGACGCTGCAAGATGATCTTGCATTTACTCCACACTTTCAGTGAAGAAGGTTACTCCTGTGAACCGAGTCCTGGGCCCAATGGATTGAAAGAACATTGAATTTGGAGACTGCCTTCCACATAACAGCCTTTGTCCATATGTCCTGAGTCATACCTTGCCTGCTTCCTCCAGCTGCTGCTGTAGCTCTGAGCACAGTGGGGGAAAGTAAAACAACATAAACTTCACAATCCTGGGGAAATCTGAGAAATGGGTCAAGCATATAGTGGAGTGACCATCCCCAACTTGATACCTTTCAGATGTTTTGGACAATGCCTATCATCCCTGACCATTGGCAGTACTGGCCAACAAAATCTGAGAGGCATGAGGTTGGAGAAGGCTGCCATAGATACTGCAAATGAAGGTGGGTGAATTATTAGATCAGAGGATCCCAGGTAGAGTCCTACATTTTTAGGGCACAAGACACAGGTAGAGAGAGAATTGCACTTCCTGTAGACTGTGTTCTGTCTGCGGTTTAGGAATAACGTGTGGTCTGCTACTGAATCCTAACCAGGATGTTGGAGATTCAGCACTAGAGGAAGGGTCCAGGCTATGGATGTTTGAGGACACACACAATTAAGCAGGTATTTGGGAAGGAAGTACACATCTACAGAGCAACTGGTGATAGTAAGAACCAATGACAGATGGACCGCCTTTACCAGTACCAGCAGAGCAAAGGTTGGGGAGACAGTTCTGTTATACAGTTTCTGGGTCCATTTTTTGGTCATCAAAACCATCTCCCTCCCATTGAAACTGGAAGATGGTGGGCTCTAAGGCTGGAACGACCTCTCTACACACATTTTATGGGAAAGAGGGAAGAGGAACTGAAAAGAAGAAGAAGAGTTTGGATTTGATATCCCGCTTTATCATTACCTGAAGGAGTCTCAAAGTGGCTAACATTCTCCTTTCCCTTCCTCCCCTACAAAAAACACTCTGTGAGGTGAGTGGGGCTGAGAGACTTCAGAGAAGTGTGACTGGCCCAAGGTCACCCAGCAGCTGCATGTGGAGGAGCGGGGAAGCGAACCCGGTTCCCCAGATTACGAATCTACCGCTCTTAACCACTACACCACACTGGCGGTCCATTAGCGGTACAGGATGGTCCATTAGGGCAGATGCGCCACTGACCTTAGCCTCAACGCTGCTCTTGTAGGACTCAGCAGGGAGGAGAGTAAGAATGGGGACAAATGTAGAATTGGTTGGTTCTGCTTGCCTTTGGCTCTGGCTCGGTTTGTTTTTGTTTTGCTTATGTATTTTGTGTTTTTATCCCGTATTTTTATGCTGTGAACCACCCTGAGACCTATTATTATTATTTATTGAATTTATACCCGGAGGTCTCAGGGCGGTTCACAGACCTATGGGTGAAGGGTGGTATACAAATTTAATAACCAATAATAGTAATGTACAAATGGTTTCTCTAAATCATCAGCACTATTTGTTGACAGAGAAATGCTGGGGGGGGGTGTGTGTGGTCAAACCACTAAATTTATCCAGGGGTTTTTAAAAATTCTGTAATATTTTCTCAGAGGGTAGCAGTAGAGCTTTTTTCTTTTCTTTTTGCATAGATTGTTGATGTTGTTTCTACGGCAACTGTGTTGGCGGCCTACCCACCAAGTTGCCCCATCCACAATACCCCAGACTTATTGTCGTTCCAGAGCATTGTAGGGGTGGGAAGTGGCAGCTGCCACACAAAAAAAATTATAAAGAATATTCAGAGAACATTTGGCAAAGTAAGTTTTATTTTCTAGGGAGCCAGATCAGAAATTCTCCTCAGAAAAATGTTTTCTGAGAAATCTTGGCCCACCTCTGGTATGTGTGTATTTTCTTCTGGAGCTGCTTCTGTGTGATCGCTGCAAGTACAAATACACCTGTGTCCGCAGTGCTATTTTTCTAGAAAAAGAGGTGCCGGAACTCACCATGAACACCTCCCTAGTTCTCTTAGAATGGCAATGGCGCCCAGCTGAGAGGTGCCAGAGTTTTGGCTGAAAAACCCCCTGCTTCTCTCTCTCTCTCTCTCTCTCTCTCTCTCTCTCTCTGTGTGTGTGTGTGTGTGGACAGCAACCATAGAACAAAACTGGCCATAGTAATTCCAACATCCTGAAAGAACAGAAATGTGGTGAAGTGTAATCAGATGACCTTGGAAAAGAAAACCTTTATTTTATACCGCCGTTTAAGGCTGGCTTCACACTTGGAATCCTTGTGGGATGAACCCTATCAACCTGACAGCCCCCAATAACTGATTCTTGCCCTGAACCCTTCCTTTAAATATTTCCCCTCAGACCAGAGCTCCAAGCAGTTGGGTCTAGCAATCATTTTAGGGCAGGGCCGCAAAACCTTTGGTCCTCCAATCAGTGCTGGACTCCAACTCCCATCAGTGCCCAACCAAGGATGGGCCAATGATCAGGGATGATGGGAGTTGTAGTTCAGCAACCTCTGGAGAGCCAGAGGTGCTCCCAGCCCATTTTAGGGGCATTGTGGGAAATGAAAATGGCAGCTTGACCCAGCTACTTGGTGCTGTTTGGTGTGCACAGAATAAGCCCAGCTGGGCCCGATAAGGGAGGAAAGGGGCCACCAGATACACTCGATTCAAGCAGGAACTGGCAAGTGCCACAGACCCATAAGTAAGTTCACAAGCAGTAGGATGGTTTGGGGTAAGTTTCCAACCTCAGAGAAATTCATTTTTGAGATACTGAATAGCCCAATGAAGCATCTAGTCTCCTGTTCCTGGGGATGACTGCAGTCACTGTTGGACAGAAAAAAGTCCCTTGTTTCCTTCTCAGTTTGCCTCCCAGTTTGCAAGCTCACATTGTCCAAAACTGAAGGTTCACCAGCTGCTGAGAATCCAAGAGGTGGTATTTATTATCTTCCGTGTGATACGGAGACCTCAGGACAGGCAGAGGGTCTGGGGAGGAGAGAATGTAATCAATGCTAAATTTAATTTCGGAGTCAGATTTTCCTATGGAGGAGCTGTTTAGACTCTCTCGGCTGGCGGCGGCGTTTGGAAAAAGCTCGCAAGTCTCCAAAGCTTTGGGCTGGGATTGCACTCTCTGACCGGGACAGGAGTTGATTCCGGGGAATCCGGAATCCACCGGGGACAGAGCTTGCAAGCAGTCGCTCCCGCCATTTGGCCGTTTGTCTCTGGGTTCCCTTTTGACGTTCTTCCTCCTCCTCCTCCTCCTGTAGTTCCCGTTTTCAAACAGGTCTAACATAGATTCACATCCCGATGCAAAGCTCCAGTAATTCCCCTTCCCTTTGTCATTGCCTTCTGTCCGGGGAACCTGCAATTCATTGTTTTTAAAATAATAATAGAAAAAGAGAGAAAAAGCATCCATTCTGTCAGTGACTGCCTTTAAGAGAAATATAAAACCATCTGTCAAGGCTGTCTGGAAACTGCAACCTTTCCCTCATCTCAGACCTTTATCCCCTAATCCAAGAGTGGAAGAGAGTGGGAGACTGCACTCTGCACATGCACAGGAACTCTCTCAGTTTTCTTATTGCTATTCATTCCAAAGGTCTAAGGTTGATGCACAGCATTCTGAACAGATTGCGGAGCTGAAGCCTGGGCGAAAGCAAAACCCGAATTCGGCATTTGTGTGCGTGTGTGCTACAAACACAGCCGCTTCAACATCTGTGTCCGTTTAAATGCAAGTCTCGTATAAACATATATGACAAACTGTTGAAGACCAGGCTCTCTAATTATAGAAGTTGTAGGCAAATAGCCCCTTTCATTTGCTATGTACTAGCATACATCAGAAGAAAACAATATCTGCATTTTCTATCCTTCCATTCAGAAGCAGCTAAGAGGGTGAAAGGATCTCCATTTTCAATGATCTCCATTTACTTAGAGCTGAGCTTCTCTTTCTCCCTACCAACCTTGGACAGTGGCTTTCAAACTGTGTTCCACAGAGCTTTGTGGTTCCTCCAAAGCTTATCAGGAGTTATGTGAGGAAAATATCCATCATGGTGTATAAGCTTTCCGGAAAGGCGGCTTGCCCTCTATTAATGATCTTGTTGGTGCTGACCTTTAAAGCCCTAAGCAGCCTCGGTCCTATATACCTGAAGGAGCATCTCCACCTCCATCGTTCAGCCCGGACACTGAGGTCCAGCACCGAGGGCCTTCTGGCGGTTCCCTCATTGCGAGAAGTGAGGTTACAGGGAACCAGACAGAGGGCCTTCTCGGTAGTGGCGCCCACCCTGTGGAACGCCCTCCCATCAGATGTCAAGGAAATAAGCAACTGTCCTATTTTTAAAAGACATCTGAAGGCAGCCCTGTTTAGGGAAGTTTTTAATATTTAATGCTGTATTGTTTTTAACACTCAATTGGGAGCCGCCCAGAGTGGCTGGGGAAACTCAGCCAGATGGGCGGGGTATAAATAATAAATTATTATTATTATCTTCCCTTTTCAGCCAGCAGGCTCAATGGTGAGGAATGACAAGAGCTGTAGTTCAAAATATCTGGAGAGTATCTGGTCATAAACACATTAAGGTAAAGGTAAAGGTACCCCTGCCCGTACGGGCCAGTCGTGTCCGACTCTAGGGTTGTGCGCCCATCTCACTTAAGAGGCCGGGGGCCAGCGCTGTCCGGAGACACTTCCGGGTCACGTGGCCAGCGTGACGAAGCTGCTCTGGCGAGCCAGCACCAGCACAGCACACGGAAACGCCGTTTATCTTCCCGCTATAAAGCGGTACCTATTTATCTACTTGCACTTAGGGGTGCTTTCGAACTGCTAGGTGGGCAGGAGCTGGGACCGAAAGACGGGAGCTCACCCCGCCACGGGGATTCGAACCGCCGACCATATGATCGGCAACTCCTAGGCGCTGAGGTTTTACCCACAGCGCCACCCGCATCCCTAATACACATTAGGGAGCACAGATATTGGAGATATTCTCTGTGTGTTTGTGTGCAATGCTTTTGCTATATCATCCCAAGGGTCTGCTCTGCCCTAAGATCCTCCCCTTCTGAATTCTGGATCAATGCAGATAATTTTTTTAAAATTAATTAATTCTGGCTATGCAGCTTGTTGCAGCTGATTTGCATCTTTCTTCCGTCTATGTTACGAACCTGCATTGAGAACACATTGTTATAAAAGGAGGAATGGACAAATCTGTCAATTTTGGTTCTCCAAGGTTCTCATTTTTCCAATCTTAAATTCAGTTTTCCCTATTTCCACAGGTATTTGTTGCTGCTGATCCTCCTGAAAATTCCTCAGCAACTTAATGCAGATTCTCCTAAAAAATACATTCGGTTTTGACTAATATACACATCTTTGCAAGTAACTCTCCCCTAATGTAATGCAATTCTGCATGTTGCATTCATTTATATGCACACTTTGCATTAGTATACACATTTTTGTACAAATAACTTGGCTGAAGAACTGCAGCCCAAAATATGGAGAAGTGTGAATTTCAAAGGATGGCTGTGTTTTAGGTTGCATTTTGGTGCAAATTAGGTATGTTTCTCCTAAATGTGAACTGAATCAATTTTCTCCCACATCTCTAGATAGCAGCAATCTCCATATGATTATAGGAACAGTTATATTTAGATATTTTTTCCCCTGGCAAAACCCCTGAGGACATCAGAAAAATGCCACGCAAAAAGAACCACACCATTGCATGAAGTTTCTTTTCCGCGTTTGCAATGATGCTAGATCACTATTGCCTGCACTGGATTGCAGCATCTCCTCAAGGCACAGATCTTGCCCATCACTTGCTACCCGATCCTTTTCACTGGTGATACAACTGACTAAACCTGGGACCTTCTGCATTCAAAGTATGTGCTCCACCATTGAGCTAAGGTCCCACTATGTAACATTTGCCTGCTCTCCAGATGGCCTTCATGTTCCTGGGTTGCACAGCCATTTGGCATCTCACTCAGCACACCTTCCACCTGCACATGAGCTGATAAATGTACACTAGCACTCCTATGCATTATCATCGGAGAGCAGTGGCTGCAACTGAGGACATGCTGAAATCATGAGTTAAATATGTAAACCGCTTAGAGGCTATAGATGATTTAGCGGGTATAGAAATCCTGTTAAATATGGGATCTGCAACAAAATGTTGCAGCGTGGAAGGAATCTTGTACAGGAAACTCCATTCCATTCCCCTTCCCACTTGGCTTTCAATCATCGAACCCAAGAGTTAGCCAGCATTCCATGTCCACTGAGCATGTTCAGTCCTCACTCGGTTGTTGGGGGTTCCAGCTTAAGTTTTCCCCTCCAAATACCCTCTGTGGGGGGGGGGGGCATTTTAGCTCCATAAGCAACAGCCCATGGATGTTTCTCCACTACGGGCATTGCCCCATCAACCTCCATCTATTCTCAGTCAGCTATCACCAGTCTGCCTTTCTGCTTACAACAAGTCCAGGAATTGACACTGCTTGTCCACTTCCTCTTCCTCATAGTCTTTGTTGCCCTTTGCAGAACCCAGCAGGGAGGAGGATGGGGCAAACTGAGAATTCATTGGCTCTTCCTGCCATTGGCTCTGGCGCCACCTACTGTTGGGCTCCCTGCCTTCCACCCAACCAGTCACCATAGTTGCCAACCATCACCAGCCATAGCACTCGCAACCTGGACTTCAGAAATAGAGAGGATATTTTTGCCCATGCAGCTGCACCTCGAGAATGCTTGGACGGCGGCTCTATAGTAGAGAGCACACCTTGCATATGGAAGATTCCAAGTCAGATCTTTGACATCTGCTGTCAAAAGGACCAGCTAAGCCTAAACCCCCTGTTTGTGACCCCGGAGAGCTGCTCTCATCTAGAGAAGACAATTCAGGCCTCGATGGACAAACAGCCTCACCCATCATAACAGAGCAGCCTTTCTCAACCTGTGGGTCCCCAGATGTTATTGGACTACAACTCCCATCATCCCTAGCTAGCAAGGCCAGAGCTCAGGGATGATGGGAGTTGTAGTCCAACAACATCTTGGGACCCACAGGTTGAGAACCGCTGTAATAGAGCTTTCTTCGTTTCCTATAGTGCTATGCTGAAAACCTATTCCTGTCCTCGTTTCCCTGTCCTTTGCTGGTCATTCTCCATAAATAAATTGCTTTTTTAAAAATTATCCAAAAGGAGAGCACATTTTGGTGAAACTTCCCTGGGTCAGATGTGCATGTGCTTCTTCTGCTTTCAAGATGACCCAGGGCGTTTCTGAGTTTCGTTTCCTTCGTTCTACGCCTGCAAACTACAGGTCTCCTGGGTGCCCATGCTTCAATGAAAGTTCGAAGGAAGACGTCAGATCAGGAAGCACAGGCAGCCAAGGAGGTTGCAAAGAGTTGGAGTTATGTTTCTTGGAAAGAACACACACACCACCCTCAGCCACCTCACAATGCCAAAGGAAGCTCAAAACTCCACACGCACCAAAACCTTAAAGCATGGGTAGGCAAACTAAGGCCTGGGGGCCGGATCCGGCCCAATCGCCTTCTAAATCTGGCTGGCGGACAGTCCAGGAATCAATGTGTTTTTACATGAGTAGAATGTGTCCTTTTATTTAAAATGCATCTCTGGGTTATTTGTGGGGCACAGAAATTCGTTCATTTCCCCCCCCCCAAAAAAAATATAATCCGCCCTCCCCCCCCCAAGGTCTGAGGGACAGTGAACCAGCCCCCTGTTGAAAAAGTTTGCTGACCCCTTTCCTAAAGCATCTCTCAAGGGTCCAGAGATGGAGACATGCAAATGGAGTGTAAACCAAGCCTTATGAGGAGTGGTTGAGGGAGTTGGGCATGTTCAACCTGGAGAAGAGAAGAGAAGAGAAGAGAAGAGAAGAGAAGAGAAGAGAAGAGAAGAGAGAGGAATATGATAGCCGTCTTCAGATATCTGAAGGGCTGTCACATAGAAGGGGGAACAAGCTTGTTTTCTAATCGCTCAAGAAGGTAGAATCCAAACAAATGAATTCCCATTGCAAGTAAGGAGATTTTGGCTAAACATTAGGGAGAACTTCCTGATGGCAAGGGCTATTTGATAGTGGGATGGACTTCCTCAGAAGCTGGTAGACCTTTTTTTTCATTTTTCAGCAGAGGTTGGATAACCATCTGTCAGATGTACTTTAACTGTAATTTGTACATTGGACTAGATGGCCCTTGGGTCCAACTCTACAATCCTTTGAATCTGTGATTATAATAACATAAGGAAATTTCTGCTGAATCAGGCTAATGGCTCTAGTCCTGTTCTAGTATACCTGAAGGAGCGTCTCCACCCCCATCGTTCTGTCCAGACACTGAGGTCCAGCTCCGAGGGTCTTCTGGCGGTTCCCTCACTGTGAGAAGTGAGGTTACAGGGAACAAGGCAGAGGGCCTTCTCGGTAGTGGCGCCTCTCCTGTGGAATGCCCTCCCATCAGATGTCAGGGAAATAAATAACTATCTGACTTTTAGAAGACATCTGAAGGCAGCCCTGTTTAGGGAAGTTTTTATGTTTCATGTTTTATCGTGTTTTTAATACTCTGTTGGGAGTTGCCCAGAGTGGCTGGGGAAACCCAGCCAGATGGGCAGGGTTATAAATAATAAATTATTATTATTATTCTCACAGTGGCCCTTTTAAAAGTGTTATGGATGGAGGGGTTATTGGGTTGTCTTTATTCTTATTTTTATTGTGTATCTTGTGTTGTTTATTTTGTACAGTCATACCTCGGGTTACAGATGCTTCAGGTTGTGTGTTTTCGGGTTGCGCACCGCGCTGAACCTGAAAGTACCAGAATGGGTTACTTCCAGGTTTCGGTGCTCACGCATGCATGGAAACACTAAATCGCGCTGTGCGCATGCACAGAAATGCCAAATCGCAACCAGTGTGTGCGCAGAGGTGCCACTGCGGGTTGTGAATGCTGCAGGTTGCAAACGTGCCTCCCACACGGATCACGTTCGCAACCTGAGGTTCCACTGTTAATTTATGTTGTGAACTGCCCTGAGATCTATGAGTATAGGGCAGTATACAAATTTAATATAATGACGACGACTGTGATTTGTGCATGGAAAGCCTGAAAGCAGGATGTGAGCACAGCAGAGCTCTTCCAGTTTGTGATTCGCAGCAACTGGCGCTGAGAGGTTTATTGAAAGCCTCCTTTCACAGGGGAGAAATCAAGAGACAGTTTTCAGCACAGCGCTGGTTCCCTATGGCCACATCTGTGCTGATTCTACAGCCAGATGTGCACAGCATCCTCTTGCAAATAGGGCTCCCAACCAAGCAGCTTGCAGAACCCAAGTCTCCCTTTCCAGGTTGTGGACTGCTGCTGTGGTTCATTGGTCCTACCTTGACAAAGCAGCTGTTGAGGGAGAGGTTGTGGCGGATGGAGTTCTGCCAGGCTCGCTGGTTTGTCCTGTAGTAAGGGAATTTCTTCATGATGAAGTCGTAAATGCCAGAAAGAGTCACTTTGTTGGAGGGGCTCTGCTGAATGGCCATTGCAATTAAAGCGATGTAGCTGCAACATGAAACAAAAGAAAACGAATCGCAATGCCGTCCTGTATAGAAAGGTGTCGATGCTATGGGCATAGAGACTCTGGAAGCAACATCGCATAAGATTCAATCCTGCTCCAAGGCTGTGATCCTAAACAAACACATTGAGGAATAAGCCCCACTGAATATGGCAAGGACTTTGTTCCAAATAAACATGCATAGGATTGTTAGTTACAGTGACTTCCCATTGAAGTCAACGGAGCTTCAATTAGGTCAGGACTAAATATGCAGAGAGGTCCGATTGAAACCAAAGTAACAACAATGGGACCCACCTAACAATGAGACCTAACGCTCAATAGCTAACACTCTTCCTCATGAGTAAGTGCCTTTGTTTTCCGTAGGGTTCAGTAGGACTACAGCTTTAGCCTTAGGATCCAACCCTAGATATCTTTCATGCATAATGCTGTTCTAAGTTCTCAAATCATTGCTGCAGTAATGTATGATGATGTTGGTGGTGGTGATGACCCGTTTTATTTATTTATTTCTCATCTTTCCTTCAGGGAACCCAGGTGAACATTCGTAATTCTCTGCCCCACCACTTTTCGCAGCGCAACAACCCTATGAGGTAGGATAGGATCAGAGACAGAGAGGCAGAGTGTGTTTCTGGCCCAAGGTCACCTAGTGACCTCTACGACTTAGTGGGGATTTGAATCAGCCTTGGTCCAGCGCTCAAATTGCTATACCACACTGTCTCCCATATTACCAGTGGAGACTGAGAGATAGAAGCCTGCTTGAGGTCAGTGTGGTAACTGAACTGGGAGCTTTCCAGCTCATCGCTCATGCTCTTAACATTTGTGCTGCACAGCTCCGTCCATTGGACAGCACTGCTCTTGAGATGCCCATTTTCTTTGGATAGTCTCTTGAGAGAGTTGTTTGAAGCACTGGGCTCCATGAGTGGGGTCAGTGGGTATTAGGTTGTATCCAACACTAGCCCTACACAGAGTAGACCCATTGAAGTTAACTGCCTTTTGTCATAAGGTCCCAGGGTGAGTTGCAACAAGAAGAGGGTAAGTTGGAAAAACTTCCAAGTCATCGACAATCAAAGTCTGCATGCTGGAATTTGAGTCCAAATCTCACGTTAGCTCTCAAATCAAGCCACATTCTCCCACTGAGAACACCTGGGCGTTTATGACTCAGGAAAGTTGATTGCGGAAAGCACAAAGTGTTTCTTTAAAAAGAGATCCTGAAAGTAGGATTTGCGCCTAACAGAGATGTCCTGGATTCTCCTTCAGTCCTCGTCTACAGCAATGACTGGCCCATTATTGCATGAGAAGTAGCAGGACAGCTGCTGACTGCCCATTTTAAGTATAAGGAAACTACTTAAGGATTCTTCCAGTTGCACAGTGAGAAATGCAATCTCTCTGTTTTGGCAACTGTTTTTCCATTCCACTCAAGTGAAAGAGCTTTGATTTAAAACACACAAACACACACCACCACCAAAAAGCATGCCCAGGCACGTTTTGCAACTTTTTTTGAAAAACCAACAACAACAGAAGTTTCTCAGCACTGAAATTCCTGTGAATTGTGGCAGGCGGTTGCACTTCATATCAAAGGATCACTTTGCAATTCAGTTCTGTCCAGGTTGACTTGGATGTGGCATGTGCCACTGAGTTCTAGGGGGCTCAGGTGACAATTCTACACATGTTTACCTGGGAGTAAGCCCCACAGAACTTAATGGGGCTTGCCTATGAGTAGACATGCATTGGCTGCCCAGTTATTCCCATACAACTGTGCATAGTGGAACAGGAAGTATTTCTCTTGGTGATCTTTGGGAAGTGCAACTTAATGTAAATAGTGTATTAATCAACTCATGCTTTGGTTGATTAATCTTTAGCAGTGGATCTGAGAGTTAAGGACATACTCTATTTTTTAAGGTGTGGTGTTAATGCAATAGAGAATAAAGAAGAAATGGTTAAAGACAATCTTCTCTTTTAATAATGAGTGCTAAGTTTTTGCTCAGTAACCATAAGCTTCCTTCAATCTCTCAAAAATGAACCTAGATTTTTTTTTGTAATATGCACATTTGATTAGCTACTTAGTAAGTCAAAATCCAGCCGTTTTGAAAGATTTAGAAGTGAGTAATCAGACTTGCTTAAGAGGCTGAGATCACTTATATCCTTGCCTAAAGTGGTTAATTTAGCACCTTATGCTTTTAAGACATATTCATTAGATTGTTGTAGAGAATGGGGAGGGGGGTTGGAGATTGATCAGAGGACAGCAATCCCTATCAGTTACATCAATTCTAAAACTAAAATAAGGCTACATTTGGGGGGGGGGGGATACTTATGACACTGTATACATTTTATCTGCCAAACAACCCTCTCCAGTAGGCAAGTCTGATCAGACTGGGGCCACCCAAGCAAACCTTTTTTTTTGCCACTTCAGTCTGGAGCCCCCCTGGTTGAAATCCCAAACTCAAACTGGCTCCTATTTTTAAAATAATGCGAGCCGTTGAAATGCATAAAAACGAGTCATTAAAAGGATCCAAAAATCATTGCAACCCCATATCCATTTTATTTTGTTTTTGTTTGCCCACACCTGGAAGATGCTTACGGATGAGTGTTGCAAAGAATCACAGAGGAATTCCCCAGCAACTGACAATATGGAGAGAGAGAGAGAGAGAGAGAGAGAGAGAGAGAGAGAGAGAGAGAGAGAGATGGAAAAGTTAAGCTTACCTGTATGCTGGTCTGGTGAACCTTTTCTCTTCATCAGAGCTGCAGGTTGGGTAATCATCCCCATCGTAATTAAAGCAATTATAGGGGTACTGGGTGTTATCAAACATATTCCTTGTCCTCTTTTGGCTTCTGTGAAGTAGGAGAGGAAGAGAGAGGGAGAGAGGTGGAAGAATGATGCTTCTCTGTTTCTTCTCTCCTCCCTCTTTTCCTTTGCTTCCACCCTCCCTCCTCTCTCTCCCCCCCCCCTTTTAATCCACACAGTGGCAATTTTTGTTGTTGCCGTCTTGGAGTCCCCAAACAACCCTTTCTGAATAACCTCGGTGGGCTCGTTCTCCCTTCCCCCTGCTCTCGCTGGAGGAAAATGAAAAAGGCAGCGACTAACCGATTCAAGTGTGGTAAAGGTCTCTCCTGAACCTTTGAACTTGGGTGTATGCAACAGCCAGTAGCTATGCAATCCTGGCTTCCTGGGTGGTCCCCCACTGGCAAGATGGGCACCAGCCTCCCGCTTGCCAACGACATACACAATGTGGCCAAATTAAATAGCCCAACTGGCTTCATAACTCTTTCTCGTAAACAAGGCTCCAGAGTTCCTTCTCTTCCTTGGTGTTTAAGACAAATAAAGGAGACATAGGACAGTCCCAGTCACTCTGGGTTGTTGTGCTTTTTCTTTTCCAAAATCCATCCCTCATTGAGTCATAAATAAAACCCCCTTGAGAGGACATGGCAAACTGCCCATCCTGGTGTTTTGCTTTGTTTTGTTTTTTAAACCGACCCCCCCCCCCCCACAACGGGCGTAAATTCTGTTTCCACAACTGGGGAGGGGGGTGGGAATACACACAAATGTGTGTGTCTCTGTGTGTGTCAAAGAGGACAGAACAGAAGGACTGGTGGGGGGGGGACTACTGTCAAGTAGGAAAGTAAAAGGAAAATAGCTGTAGGCGGGATAGCTGCCTGTGTGGGCTTTGATCTGTAGGATGAATTAGACTAATAACTCTCTGTGTTGGCATCCAATCCTGTAACAATTTGATAGTCTCTCTCTCTCTCTCTCTCTCTCTCTCTCTCTCTCTCTCTCTCTCTCTCTCTCTCCTTTACCCCTCCTTCTCTTGCAATGCTTTGGAGTGGTTTCCAACATGTGTTGTAAAACTAAAGGCAAATCATTCAACGGTTTCATTATGGGAAAGGAGGGGGTTCCCTGAAAGGTGTGCACGCTACATGATAATTAAATTATTTGAAGACAGCCACTTCCCCCAGGAAGCCAGCTACTCTTAGGAGAAGAGGAGCCAATGCAAATCGGTGGCTTGTTTTGGAAGAATCATAGAATCATAGAATCATAGAGTTGGAAGAGACCACAAGGGCCATCGAGTCCATCCCCTGCCAAGCAGGAAACGCCACCAGAGCACTCCTGACATATGGTTGTCAAGCCTCTGCTTAAAGACCTCCAAAGAAGGAGACTCCACCACACTCCTTGGCAGCAAATTCCACTGTCGAACAGCTCTTACTGTCAGGAAGTTCTTCCTAATGTTTAGGTGGAATCTTCTTTGGCTGGGTTGGAAAACAGTGGGAAAGTTGGATCACTGGTCCAGCCAATGAAATATTCTCTACATCAGGGTAGGGAATCTCAGGTCCAGGGGTCAAATGTGGCCCTTGGTGCTTTTCCAACCAGCCCTTAGGATGCTTCCCTGGCCAAGAACGGCATTGCAATTGTACAACTTGGAGGTTATCAAAACATGGATAGCTCCGTGTGTGGCGCTGATAACGCCAAGGTTGCAAGTTAGGTCCCCATATGGAACAGCTGCATATTCCTGCATTGCACAGGGTTGGATTAGATCAGTGATGGCCAAACTTGGCCCTCCAGCTGTTTGGGGACTACAATTCCCATCATCCCTGACCACTGGTCCTGTTAGCTAGGGATGATGGCCATCACTGGACTAAATGATCCCAATGCTACGATTCTATGATTTTATGGACAACTATGGTCAGACTATCCTGGTGGAATAGAAATGTTTTCAGCAGACATTTCAAGGTTGAAATAGAAAATACCTGCTTCATTTCTACGTGTGCACATTTTTGCAAGCAGTTTCCCCAAATATAATGGATTTCTGAATGTTATCTTCACTCACATCTTCATTTTTATGCACACTTTCTCCTAATAAACTCATTTTTGTAAAGACTGTTTCGTTGGCGACCTGCATTGCAAAATTCAGATGAGTGCAAATTTCAAAGGCTAGCCATGCTTCGGTTTACATGGTAGTTTAGGATGTGCAAATTTGGTAGATTTGGCTTTAAATGAGACCTGAATTGAATTTCACCTCAATTCCTAATTTCCCCAAACCCCACCCCAAACCCCACCCCATCCTCCCACTAAATATAAGGGTCTGGTGACTTCTGTTTCAGCGTATCTGAAAAAGTATGCATGCACACAAAAGCTTATACCCAGAACAAACTTAGTTGGTCTCTAAGGTGCTACTGGACAATTTTTAATTTATTTTGACTGCGTCAGACCAACATGGCTACCTACCTGAATCTAGAATCCTAGTACTGAGTTAATCTTAACTTTGGCTTACAGTGATGTGTGTGAACCAAGCTTCTCTCTGTGTGTAAATCAGGGCTAAACAGTGCCATCCAGGTGTTGATGGACTGCAACTGTCACCATCCCTGACCATTGGCTTTGCTGGCTGGGAATGATGGGAGTTGATGGGAGTTGACAAGTGTTGGTGCTGACCTTTAAAGCCCTAAATGGCCTTGGCCCAGTATACCTGAAGGAGCGCCTCCACCTCCATCGTTCTGCCTGGACACTGAGGGCCTTCTGGTGGTTCCCTCGCTGCGAGAAGCCAAGTTACAGGGAACCAGGCAGAGGGCCTTCTCAGTAGTGGTGCCCGCCCTGTGGAACGCCCTCCCACCAGATGTCAAAGAGAAAAATAACTACCAACCTTTGGTAGACATCTAAAGGCAGCCCTGTTTAGGGAAGCTTTCAATGTTTAATAGGTTATTGTATTTTAGTGTTTTGTTGGAAGCCGCCCAGAGTGGCTGGGGAGACCCAGCCAGATGGGCAGGGTATAAATAATAAATTATTATTATTATTATTATTATTATTATTATTAAACAATTTCTGGAGGGCCACAGGTCCCCCACCCCTCCTATGTAGCACTCTTTCTTAACAGCTTCATGTGTTCTTCTTCCATACACTCTGGAGGCAGACAACAGGGTGGTTAAAGATGGTGAGGAATTTGAATCCGTTTGCATTTAAAGGCAAATCTACCGATTACACACTTTTATGAGCGGAAGCTCAGTGATTGTCCAAAATTCGCACTTCTCCAAATTTTGCAATGCAGTTCTCCAGCCAAGCCAAATGTCTATCTTATGGTGAAAAGTGTCTATAAAAATGCATCTATATTATGAAGGGAAAAAAGAAGCAAACACCAAAGCATGATATTAAAGGAGAATGTTTTGGAAAAAAATATCCTTATTAGACAAAATGCATAGGGAAGATGGGTTGATCAGAAGCAATTTGCACAAAAATCCTGATGAATTCTCACGAGGACTTTTTTCAAGAAAAGGAAAAGGAAGAAAAATCACGAAACAGAATGGAAATGTGGGGAGCTGAACTTTAGGCTGGAAAAATGAGAAACAGGGAGAAACTGAAGCAGACAGATTCTCTCATCCCTGGTTTCATATTGCCCTATATTGTGTCCACAGAGGCACAGCAAAGAGTGCAGGAATTTGTGGCACAACTTATGCCTTGAGTATCCCAAGCATAGAAAGCCGAGTTCCCATTGTTTCCATTTCAGAAGTTATGGGGTGGAGTGCAGAACCTTTTGTCGCCAAAACAGCACCATCCACGTGCAAGATGAAGGTATCACCAGGCTCAAGAGAACCCCAAGGCTTTCAGATGTGCTAAAAATCTTTGAAACTAGAACCTTAAGGAGTGTGTGCTTGGAGGGGAAGAGACTCAAAAAGAGCCAAATGGGAACTGAGCATGCTCAGCAGCTGCAGAATGCTAATTGACTATTGGGGAAGGGAAGGGAATAGTGCCGGATTTAAGTACAGTGGTACCTCGGGTTAAGAACTTAATTCGTTCTGGAAGTCCGTTCTTAACCTGAAACTGTTCTTAACCTGAAGCACCACTTTAGCTAATGGGGCCTCCCATGGCCGCCGCACCGCCAGAGCACGATTTCTGTTCTTATCCTGAAGCAAAGTTCTTAACCCGAGGTACTATTTCTGGGTTAGCAGAGTCTGTAACCTGAAGCATATGTAACCCGAGGTACCACTGTATAAGCTAAACAAGCTATATCTTAGGGCCCCACTCTCTTGGGCCCCCCAAAAAATTTAAAGGGAAAAAACCTGGATGTACATTTCCAAAATATAAGATAAAAAACATATAGAATAAAACCTACATATAGCAACAGTGTTTTGCGTTGTGTAGGCTCCTGTTTGCTATGTGCAAATGGCTTTAGATACCTATTAGGTCCATAAATTACCATACCATACATATATTCAACACACAAAAAAGTGACAATTTGTTGTTGACAAAAGGACAGCTGAACATATAAGGGGCCCCATCTCCTTCAGTAGCTTAGGGCCTCATCAAACCTAAATCCGGCCCTGGAAGGAAAGGGAGAAGTCGGTGTGGGGGGATGGAATGGAATATTTTAGAGGAGAGCGTGGCTGGCTGGGACCAACAATGTAGAAAACTGTCTTATACTGAGTCAGGCCATCTTTTCATGTAGCTCAACATTGTTTATGCTAACTAGAAGTGACTCTTGGGGATTCCTGGTGGGGAGCCTCTCCTAGCCATGCCTGGAGGTGCTGGGGATACAATCTTGGACCTTTTGAGTGTGCAACCAGTGAGCCACAGGTCTCCCACTGAACAAGGGTGCTCCATAATGCCACATTTTGCCCCACATCCCTTATGTATGAACTAACCTCAAATCCAACACTGAGCCTGCATAATAAATAATAACCACATCATGGCTCTGCAACTATTAAGCTGGAATTGTAATGGTCTTAACTCCCCCCAGAAAAGAAATTTTCATTTATTAAAAAAGGAACAATTGGACTTGATTTGTCTATATTCTGTTGTATGCCACAACAGCAGCAAGAATACTTATTGCAAAGTATTGGAAGACACAAGATCTACCCACCCTGGAAGAACGGCAGATGAAGGTGATGGACTATATGGAACTGGCGGAAATGACCGGCAGAATCCGAGACCAGGGAGAAGAGTCGGTGGAAGAAGATTGGAAGAAATTTTACAGAAATATTGCAAAATTAATGAATGTTAGAATGATGTTGGATTGAATTTAAGTGGTTTTTAGCAGTAATGTCATAAAGGAACATGTAAAAATGGATTGTTAACAGGTGATAATTTAAAGTTATAATATATTAAGATTAAAGATCAGGATAAAAACAAAGAGGGAAAGGATTTGCTGAACCAATAAATTGAACTGGAATACAAAAAAGGGAGGTGTGAGGAGGTCTGGGAAACAAGCAAATGAAAGTTAAGATACGGAAAGATTGAATTGTTTTTAACTGTTTTTATTTTGTATTTTCTCTTTTTCTTTTTTCTTTTTGTAATACTTTGAAAACTTTAATAAATATCAATAATAATAATAATAATAATAATAATAATAATAATAATAATAATAATAAATTTTATTTATACCATACCCCGCCCTCCCCAGCCAGAGCTGGGCTCAGGGTGGCTAATACCAGTAAAATTACAGTAAAAACATAATAGGGGGGTAACCAATTTAAAATACAGCTTAAAATGCAATTTAAAATGAAGCCTCATTTTAAAAGTAGCCCATAGATCAAAACCAGAAGAGGAGGGAAACGTAAGGGTCAGACTGAGTCCAAACCAAAGGCCAGGTGGAACAGCTCTGTCTTGCAGGCCCTGCGGAAAGATGTCAAGTCCCGCAGGGCCCTAGTCTCTTGTAACAGAGCGTTCCACCAAGTCGGGGCCAGTACTGAAATGGCCCTGGCCCTAGTTGAAACCAATCTAACCACCTTGTTACTTGGGACCCCCAAGGTGTTGTCATTTGTGGACCTTAAGGTCCTCTGCGGGGCACACCAAGAGAGGCGGTCCCGTAGGTACTTGGGTCCTGGGCCACATAGGGCTTTAAAGGTCAAAACCAGCACCTTAAACCTGACCCTGTACTCCACCGGGAGCCAGTGCAGCTGGTAAAGCACTGGATGAATGTCATCCCACGACAAGGACCCTGTAAGGAGTCTCACCGCAGCATTCTGCACCCGCTGGAGTTTCTGGGTCAGCTTCAAGGGCAGCCCTGCGTAGAGCGAGTTACAATAATCAAGCCTGAAATTTTTCCTAAAATGAAATGGGATATGAATGTAAAACCTTCTCACACAACCTACCTGTAGGAGTTTCAGGGAGCTGAAAGCATTTCGGTAATATTAGCAACATTTCTGTTTTGCGAGTTGCTCTAACGTGCTAAATTTAACTTGCCCTGTTTTGTCTGCCTTGCATTGTTCGGGCGTGTTGCGGTTGTTCTAAAAACGAATGTCAAGCGTGGGCCATTGGGTGCATCTTCTTGCAGATTGGAAAAACAATAACAACTAGACAACTGCCCTAGATTACTTGAAGTCAACAAACAAAGTAGGAATTTGGATTCCTACAGTGAGCAAATAGACACAACAACCGAATTCTGCCAACGTGCTTTTGAAATCCAAATGGCAGTGTGTCTTTTATTTTAAGGCCTTCTGTGCTGCATTTCATCCCTGGCTGACTATTTATGGCCAGTTGATAAATCTCCCCAAAAGAATGTTTACAAAAGAAATATAGGAGGACCTTTAACTGCAATGGCAACATTAGCAGGTGTCCCAATTATTATAGAGGAGTAAAGCTGAGCAATGGTTTTGCCTTAGCATCTGTTTGGCTGCGGTGATTTTACTGGGGAAACTGTAACTCATACCCGGCGTTATCATAAAACCATAATTTTACTGGGCACTTTTTTCAACCCTTCTGGTGTATATTTCCAGAATGTAAAGCTGTAAACTATTTGATTTGGGAGATTAAGCGGATGATTAAAATGCCATGTAAGATTTGCTTTCTGTGAAAAGAGAGAAAGCCAGAGGAAAATAAAACTTTCATATTAAAACCGAGCTGAAATATTATATCATTATGACAATGATTAAAAGAACGTGATGCATGCAGTTGGATCTTTTTATAATTCCAGGGGGGTTATCCCCCCCATCCCATAATTGTTAATAAAAGGGAGCAATAATTGTTTACTTTTCTATCCAATCCAAAGTCTAGGCATGGGTGCAATGGACAATGCATGCAGACAGGGAATAGGGGAAAGGATATTTTAAAAATTGGAATACCAAGCAAATATTAGAAACATAGAAAATGACAATTGGTAATATAAAGGTGATTAATGCAGCAAGGAATTTTAGCAACTTTATCAAGTGTTTTGATTTTACAGCATCTACCTGGCTTGTAAAAGGTCCAGGTGCAATCTCTAACATTTCCAGGTATGGCAGGTGGCACTGCCAGCTCTGGAGAACAGCTGCCAGTCAGTGTTGACAATACTGAGCTAAATGGACCCATAGTTTTGACTTGGCGGAAGACAGCTTCTTATATGCCATCTTAAAATAGGCATTCCTTCATATATGAGATTGAAGGGGGAATTCCTTTCTGCTGTTTTTTGTGCCTGCATTAAAATTAATTAGCATTATTTTTTTAAAGACAAAGTCTCACCCAGTTAATCAGGGATAACTTTTCAATTGATTACAAAAGGATTTACGGTAGTGTACAAACCTGTGGATCTTCTTCTCCAGAAATAAGTCCAAGTGTGGAAGTAAGTCTCATTGAACTCTACTTCTGTGATTGCACTGTAAATCAATTATAGTAACAGATTAATTGATCAGCACCTGCAGCTTTCCACTTAGAAATTCAGAGGAAAGGGCTACAGATGTTTCCCAGGTGACCTCAAATTCTAATTGATTATATTTAGGCTAGTCAAATCATCACCTATTCTTAGGACAGAAACGCTCAACCTCGGCCCTCCAGATGTTTTTGGCCTACAACACCCATGATCCCTAGCTACCAGGACCAGTGGTCAGGGATGATGGGAACTCAAAACATCTGGAGTCTCAAAACATCTGGTAGGGCTGAGGTTCAGGAAGCCTGCTCTACACCTTTGAGGGCTGCATAAAAGTCAGAAACAGGTAAAGCTTGTCCTGAAGTCAAGATGCAGTGGTACCTCAGGTTACATACACTTCAGGTTACAGACTCTGCTAACCCAGAAATAATGCTTCAGGTTAAGAACTTTGCTTTAGGATGAGAACAGAAATCGTGCTCCAGTGGCGCGGTGGCAGCGGGAGGCCCCATTAGCTAAAGTGCTGCTTCGGGTTAAGAACAGTTTCAGGTTAAGAATGGACCTCCTGAATGAATTAAGTACTTAACTCGAGGTACCACTGTAGAGAGAAGGAGAAAGTGAGGGTTTATGTGTGTGTAGGAGGTCCTAGCTTTGAATCCTCTCTTGGCTATGAAGCTGACTGGGTGATCTTGGGCCTGTCCTACCACATAGGGTTGTGGTGAAGATAAAATGTGAGTGTGTGTATGAACTATAGGTGCTACCCTGAGCTCTTTGGAGAAAACACAGATTACAAATGAAGTGAAGCTAAGTAGCCAACAGAAGGAAAAAATATGAGTAGTCAAGATACAATTTGCACAGTCCAGGGCTCCATCTGCAATGTGCATTTAAAGCAGTACCATACTACTTTAAGCAAGACATAAAGGTAAAGGTAAAGGTAAAGGTACCCCTGCCCGTACGGGCCAGTATTGACTGACTTTAGGGTTGTGCGCCCACCTCACTCTATAGGCCGGGGGCCAGCGCTGTCCGCAGACACTTCCGGGTCATGTGGACAGTGTGACAAGCTGCAGCACACGGAACGCCGTTTACCTTCCCGCCAGTAAGCGGTCCCTATTTATCTACTTGCACCCGGGGGTGCTTTCGAACTGCTAGGTTGGCAGGCGCTGGGACCGAACAACGGGAGCGCACCCCGCCGCGGGGATTCGAACCGCCGACCTTTCGATCGGCAAGCCCTAGGCGCTGAGGCTTTTACCCACAGCGCCACCCGCGTCCCTGCAAGCAAGACATAACTTTTCCCCAAAGAATCCTGTGAGCTTGGGAAGAGTCCTGTGAGCTTGTTAGGAGACCCCCCCCCCGCCTTACCCTCACAGAGCTACAATTCCCATAAATCACTGGGAAGAGAAATGGATTGTTAAACCACATGTTTATTAATAATATCTGTATGAGCTGCATAGAAATATTTTTATAAATAAATAAATGGTTACTATGAACTTGAGCCCGAGTTTTGGTTTTTCCTCCTCGCATCCCAATACATTTTCCTTTTGTGTTGTGCCTTGTTTAGATTGTAAGCCTGAAGGCAGGGACTGCTTCTTCTTCTTTTATTTTTAATGACTCGTAAGTCACTCTGAGTACATTTTGGGGGGCTGAAGAACATGATAAAAAGATACACCTAAATAAAACCGGGGTGCTTCTTATCCCTCTCCCACAATTGCATATTTCAGGGGATGCTGACCTGAACTATTCCACTGGTCTTCACAGCACCGCCTAGCCAATTAAAGGTTTGTTTGGACGAATGCAAGTGTTTACATTCTGACTTAAACACTAACTGTGGACGAGGAACTTGTTCCAGATGTTCACTGCCTTCGTTGGTGCCCAAAATGGCAGCAGACAGTTACGCACCAATTTTAATTAAACTGCTTTTGCTGAGAGAACAGATTCGGAAAGAAAATGAGCGGCAGCTGTGGAAAGTGGCTGGCTGCTGTATGCAACAACACTCCCTGCTGCTTGCAAGTGGATAGGGGTGCAAGCGGATCCATCTAAGGCAGCCTTTCTTGAGCTTGGGTCCCCAGATGTTGTTGGACTACAACTCCCATCATCCCTGACCGCTAGTCCTGCTAGCTAGGGATGATGGGAGTTGTAGTCCAACAAAATCTGGGGACCCAAGCTTGAGAATATACGGGCATCATACATTTGAAAGCACTATGATACTGCTTTAAGCAGTCATGGCTACCCTCCAAAGGATTCTGGGAGCTGGAGTTCATTAAGGGTGCTGAGAGTTGTTAGGAGGGGCCTATTCTTCCTTAAGGTAAAGGTAAAAGGACCCCTGACCATTAGGTCCAGTCGTGACCGACTCTGGGGTTGCGGCGCTCATCTCGCTTTACTGGCAGAGGGAGCCGGCGTACAGCTTCCGGGTCATGTGGCCAACATGACTAAGACCCTTCTGGCAAACCAGAGCAGCGCACGGAAATGCCGCTTACCTTCACACCAGAGTGGTGCCTATTTATCTACTTGCACTTTGATGTGCTTTCGAACTGCTAGGTTGGCAGGAGCAAGGACCGAGTGACGGGAGCTCACCCCGTCGCAGGGATTCGAACCGCCGACCTTCTGATCGGCAAGTCCTAGGCTCTGTGGTTTAACCCACAGCGCCACCCTTACCTGGCTATAAATTCCCCCTTACATGGCTACAATTTCCAGAATTCCCTGTGAAGAGTGATCGACTTGTAGACCATTCTGAGATGCGCAGCTCCCTTCTGGGCAGTTTTCTGAGGAGCACACGCAAGTTGTGGGCGGGGCCAGTAGCAAAAGTAGGTGGAGTAATGAATGCAAACTTTGCTTTTCTGCAGAAGAATGGGTTCCACACACACACACACACACACACACACACACACACACACACACTTCTCTGTCCTCCATCCAGGCAAATGTGAAATATGTAGTTCAAAGACACATTCCAGCCAGGCCAAAACAGTCCACAGGTGTGCAAAGCCCATACCCTCCAACATTCCTCAGGTAAAGATTGTGACATTTCTCACTCCCCCCAAACTGACCCTCCTCGACCCCCCATGTTTTGGTCCCCCCCATCTATTAGGAAAAGGTCAAGTGCCACCACTTCGCCAATGGAACACAACACACACACCCTCCACCACCCCAAGAAAACCCCTTAATCCTGATTTTATTTTGTTTTATTCTTTGGCAGGTTTACAAAAGCAAAACACACCAATAAATAAATTTTAGAAAGGGGCAAGATTAGACACAGACACACAAATTATATATTATTCAAGACTCGCAATATTATTATTATTATTTGTGGGGGGTTCTACAAATTCCCAGGCAGTACCAGATACACCCCACTAGAGCGCAGTAAAAATCGAAAACCATCTAATTTACATGTAAGCTTTGTGCAAGGAAATAATGACCAGGACTCAATAAATGGGTCGACTGAAGGAACCTTTAAAGACAGGAGAGAACTTTTGGGATCAAATGATTCTCCTTGGCACCATCCCCCCTCCAATGTTGCTCACCAAAAAGTTTGTAAATGCCTAGCCAATCCTGACTTTAGCTGAGGACAGTCTGTACTGACCCAAGTCACCCTTCCTTGGTTTTACTATAAAGAGCATGAGAAAAGTTCTTTTTAACGAGCCTCATCGTTGATTCTGGGAAGATTGCCTGCTGGTGAAAGTGACAGTTGTGAGGCAAATTTTGCTGCCAGAGTGAAGCCTTGATAGAGCTTATGTCAGGGATTCTATGTAACATTTCACCAAAGACAGACAGTCTCTCTCTCTTTCACACACCAAGCTCCCCACCTCCTAAATTAGAATCACCACTTGGACTCGCACATCTATCATCCTTCACGTCTCCAACCATCTATCACGTTAAAGGGACAGAAAACCCTACTGTGAAGGCTGCAGCAGATAAGTCTTCTGCTAACACAGTGTTTTGGAGCTGGTGTCAATAATTCCTTGAAGGGGAAAAATTGCAGCTTCCTCCTCCCATTTATTCATTTCTCCCTCCCTCCCTCTCTCCCTCCCTCACACACACCTTTTGTTTTATTGTGTGTTCTTCATAAGAATTCCTAGAAACAATGGTTTATATCCAAACACTAGAAACAATTGTTTGGATCAAAATAGCAGTTTGTTTCCAAATGCCGAAAGGAATGGTTTGTATCCAATGTTAAGTCCCATTCCTAGTAGTAAGTGCTAAGTTAGGTCACATCTGTATTATACATTTTAAGCACTCTGATTCCACTTTAACAATCATGTCCCGCCCCCCCCCCAAGGAATCCTGGGAAATGTAGTTTGTTTATTTGTTTGTTTTAGTAAAATGCAAAATCAATCATAAAACAAAACAATGACAGAAAACAGGTATGAAATATTGAAGGAGATACGAAAAGGGCCCCATTAGTACATTCCAGACTTTTGGTATAATAGAAATTGTATCAGGTCTATAAAAATGAAAACACCATTAACATAGGATGAGTTGCATTTCTAGCAAACCTTAGTTTGCAAAGCTCTGCACATTTTCTGTTTTATTGTATTATCCACATCCATTTATAGCCTAGGGGGTGAGGATTGGTTATGTAGTTTGTTGTTCGTTTGTTTAATAAGATTTATATATTGCTTGATTGCAGAAAAAACCTCAAAGTGGTTTACAAAAAAGATAGAACAATAAAATTATCACTAAAAAAATTCACAACTGTAATATAAAACATATGGAAGGTTAAAACTGCAATCAAATAGACTTAAAGAAATTAAAACTTTCTAAACATCTGGGTAGGCTTGTCTAAATAATGTCTTCAGCAGGCGACAAAAGGGTACTGAAAGCTGTTAGGTAAACAAGCGCGTGTGTATTCATCACTCAAATGCTGATCAATTTTTACAAGGACTTTTTTCTGCCTGCAAACCTCACTACCGGAATACGCCAAAGGTTTTTCTGTTCTAGCAAGTAGCTTCCAGCAGTGGCTAACAGGATGCCTCTATCTCACTAGCTGTGCACACGAAGGTAGACCATAATACACAGGCAGCTCTCCTATCACATGTCTCAGAACTTTTGTCTGTCGACAATTACGTACCTCCCGGTTAGCTACAGAAAGAGCCAAGGAAATGCCCGGTTAATCAGGAAATGAAGCATATCTCCTCCTTGAACGCCATGGAATTCAAAGTAGGCGAGGGAGGAAAAGGGTCTCTGCACTTTGCCTTATCGATACAAAATCTCCATGCTACGAAGGAGCAGCTTTGATTAAAGACATGCCCTTCTGTTTGAAGGCAGGTGTGTCTTGTGATCTAACATGAGTTCTGCAAGATGAAATTACACTCTGCATGCCTGAAGCTCAACATATGAAGCTAAATGGAGAGGGGGGGAGGATAATCACTCCACATCTGAATTTTCCAGATGCCCTGGGCAGGATTTGGCCCACACAGGCCTTCTTCCCTCCTAGGGTCTCAGCTCGGCATTTATAGCCATTCCTGGTGTGCTGATGGTTTGCAGTTTAGAGATACCTCGTCATTTTGGGCACCAGTCAATCCCTTCTCAGGAATTGGTAATTTGTGAGCATCTCCTAAACCAGTGGTCCTCCAGATGTTGGTAGACCATGATTCGCATCATCCCCAATGGTTGGACATGCTGGCAGGGGCTGATGGGAGTTGGAGTCCAACAACGTCGGAAGGGCCAGAGTTGCAGGGAGAAAGGAAGGTCTTCCACTGGAACTCTTGACTGAAGATTGAAGTGGTGTTTTATAACAGTATACCCATTCCTTTTGAAATCACCCTTGTTTATTGCTCAAATCATTACATGGAATTGGATGGAGAGCTGCCAGGAATACCCATTGTGTACCAACATTTCAAACCTGCATCAAAGTTTTCCCACTTAAAAATAAAATGAGCAGATGTTTTGTGCCGGGGTATACTCTAAGGTTACCATATTTTTTTCAATGACTCCGGGGACACTTTTCAACTTCTTGCTAAATACATGGATTTTGTCAGGGGACTGATTTGTAAATCCGGGGACTGTCCGCAGGAAATGGGGACGTCTGGTAACCTTAGTATACTTGCAGGACTTGTGTCCTACATTAAGCAGGACTACAATGGTGCCCCGCAAGACAAATGCCTCGCAAGACGAAAAACTCGCTAGACGAAAGGGTTTTCCGTTTTTTGAGTTGTTCCGCAAGACGAATTTCCCTATGGGCTTGCTTCGCAAGACGAAACGTCTTGCGAGTTCTTGCGAGTTTGTTTCCTTTTTCTTAAAGCCACTAAGCCGTTAATAGCCGCTAAGCCGCTAATAGCCGCTAAGCCGCTAAGCCGCTAATAGCCGTGCTTCGCAAGACGAAGAAACCGCAAGACGAAGAGACTCGCGGAACGGATTAATTTCGTCTTGCGAGGCACCACTGTATTCTCTGGTTTAAAGGCCTTTCAGATCACAGCACTCTGTTTCAAACACTGTCTGGGTTAAAGGTGCTAAGTTGTAATTAATGAGCATGAAGGTCCATTAATCGTAATGGGACTACTCTGGGAACTGAACAGAAGACAGCAGTAATGACGTTGAAGATTTTAACACCTGGATATTGTCCTGAACAGGCCTACCTCAGGGTCTCTTAGCAATGGGAGCAGCGCTTTTTTTCTGGGGGGTGCAGGGGTATGCATATCCCTAAACATTTTGTGAATCTTTGTACTTTTGTCCATTTACCATATTCATTTTTCCTGATTTGAACTATAAAACTCATTTCTTGAGTCAAAATGAGAGTACCCCTAAACATATTTTTTTCGAAAAAAAGCACTGGATGGGAGAGAAATTAGATTCAGTTCATATTTGAATGTGAACCTACCAAATTCACTTTAATTCACCCCACTTCATCCTTTCCATACAATGCACAAGCCAAAACACAGCCATTCTTCACACTTTTTAAGCTGCAAACTGCCCTGTTATCATCGGATGAAAGGCGGTATATAAATTTAATAATAAATAAGTAACTCGCCTATAAGGAAAGGTTACAATATTAGTCTATATAATGGGGAATGCCAGAATCGGGAGAGAAATTGAGTGTGGGAGACTTTCAGAAGCATTTGCGTGTGTGTGTGATGGTGATTTCTGATGTCTGTAAGCTGGGCCTATGGCTGCATCTTTTATGTTCACACTGCCAGGTGGATCTGACCGAATATATTTGGTGGGCTTTTTGATGCAGATTTACTGCAGTTCTTTTAAAATTCAAACCAAGTTTTCACATCTACCTCTAAATCAGCAGGGAGGCCGTTCATCGTTCGGCAGTGTGACATCTGAGGAAACAAATTATTAATCACTCTATCATCAAGGCATTAACACGCACTGTTTCATTATTAATAAATATATTCTTCAGACACGCTCGAGTGATTTGCAGTGGAACCGGTGACCCGTGAAAAAGATCCTACAAAGTGGAGATCACCTGTGAATCAAGAAACACTCCAACCCTTGAAGCAAGTCTTGGCAGCGATTAATTCTATCTCTAAGTTGACACCTAAAACTGAGTGTGGGAGAGATGATTTTATAGCCCAGCAGGTGACAAAGGTTTGAGATGGAAGAAGCGGTAGATACAGCTGAAAATGAACACAATACATGTTTGCTGAGAAATCACCCTTGGTTAGACTAACTCAGTGTTCTTCAACCTTGGTTCCCCAGATGTTGTGGGACTACAATGTCCATTATCCTGGACCATTGGGAAAGCTGACTGGGGATGTTGGGAGTTGTAGTCTAGCAACATCGGGGGAAATCAAGATTGAAGAACGATGGTCACTGATGCTTCCTCGTCATTCAGCAATGGAATTCTCCAGTTTCTCCCCATCGACCAGTAATTCAGAGAACATACTGACAGCCTTGTTGGATTTGGGCAGTTGTTCATCTAGCCCAACGGATTCTCACAGTGGCCAAGCAGATGACTGTGGGAGGCCCACAGCAAAGTAGGGCTCATAGAATCATAGAATAGAATCATAGAATCATAGAGTTGGAATAGACCACAAGGGCCACCGAGTCCAACCCCCTGCCAAGCAGGAAACACCATCAGAGCACTCCTGACATATGGTTGTCAAGCCTCTGCTTAAAGACCTCCAAAGAAGGAGACTCCACCACACTCCTTGGCAGCAAATTCCACTGTCGAACAGCTCTTACTGTCAGGAAGTTCTTCCTAATGTTTAGGTGGAATCTTCTTTCTTGTAGTTTGGATCCATTGCTCCGTGTCCGCTTCTCTGGAGCAGCAGAAAACAACCTTTCTCCCTCCTCTATATGACATCCTTTTATATATTTGAACATGGCTATCATATCACCCCTTAACCTCCTCTTCTCCAGGCTAAACATGCCCAGCTCCCTTAGCCGTTCCTCATAAGGCATTGTTTCCAGGCCTTTGACCATTTTGGTTGCCCTCCTCTGGACACGTTCCAGTTTGTCAGTGTCCTTCTTGATGGCTCTCTCCATTTGTCATCTGGGCAGCCCAGGCTTGCATCCCAGAGGGGTCACTTTGGTGCTACAAACACAATGGTTTGACTTCACTCCCAGGGGCACACTCCATTGTCTCCTGAGACAGACAGATACCAACAAGAGACATGACAGTAGTACCTTGGTTCTCAAATGCCTTGGTACTCAAACAGCTTGGAACCCAAACACTGCAAACCCAGAAGTAAGTGTTCTGGCTTGCAAGCTTTTTTCGGAAGCTGAACGTGCTCCATTTTGAGTGCCACACTTCCAATTTGAGTGTTATGCTTCTGATTTGAATGCCGTACTTCCGTTTTGAGTGTTACGCTGAGGTCTGTCTGTTTTTGCTATTTATTTTGCATTTTTGTTTTTGTGGCTTTTTTGATTTGTTTTTGTGACTGCGTGGAACCCAGTTCAGCTACTGGTTGATTGATTGTGTGACTGCAGCACATTGTTTATTGCTTTCATTTTATGGCTCAATGGTCTCGTTAGATAGTAAAATTCATGTTAAATCACTGTTTTAGGGGTTATTGTTTTTTTTAAAAAAAGCCTGGAACGGATTCATCCATTTTGCATTACTTTCTTTGGGAAAGCACGCCTTGGTTTTGGAATGCTTTGGTTTTGGAACGGACGTCTGGAACGGATTAAGTTTGAGAGCCAAGGTACCACTGTATTATTAATTTATTTATTGCCTCGCCTTCACCATCAGGTCATACCCTCTAAGTGTCCCAATTTCCCAGGGAGAGTCCCAGAATTACAGAAGCCACCCCAGCTTCCCATTTGATTCTAAATGCCCCAGTTTTTCTTTTTCCTCTCTTTTATGTCTCAGAGAACAATTAAAATGGTTTCCTGTCCTTCTTGATAACAGGAGCCTTTGCACGCTCTCTCTCTCTCTCTGTGTGTGTGTGTAGGTGCAAAAATTGAGTCCTGTTTATACTGAAAATAAAATACCTGCCCCAAAGGAAGGAAATGGTGAAGCTGGCATATGAAGCCCTTCCTATAATTTTGAAGAAAAATGTCACCAATCCATTTAAAATTCTATAATGGCAATGCTTCAGCAGACAGCAATTTTTAAGGAAATGTGTGGAATGTTTATTCCTTTTTGTAAATGGAGCCTTACATTACAAGACTTTACATGTCTGCTCAGAAGTAAGTCAGTGCATCTTACTCCCAGGTAACTGGGTAAAGACTGCAGTCTCACATCGCAACCCTAAGCATTTTTACTTAGAACCAAGTCCCACTGACTTCAATAGGATTTATGTTCCTGATCATTCTCACAGTTTTGATGATGATGGTTATTAGTAGCCCTATTAGTATTAGTAGTAATATATCCCGCCTTTTTCCTTGGCAGGGACTCAAGGCAGCTTACAGTAAAATGTTATTTCATTCCATTTATCTGCTGAGGTTGTTGTACACAATCCCTTCCCTCGAACACGTTTTCTTTTCAACAATCCTGTGAGGTAGGTTAGGTGAAGAGGCTGTAACTGGTTCAAACTGACAGATACATATGTGCATATAAAGCCCATGTGTGTAGCAAGATCTAACATGGGAGAAGCTTCCTGATGTAGAATAGAATGTCCCTATTTCCATCTGGGAAAAGTTGGAGGGTCCGTAAGGTCCCGGGGTGGGTTACAACATTTTAAAATGTTAAAAGCCATTTAAAACAATCTCTGCAATGCATGGGACAATCTCCTGACTGAAACCTTGGACAGCTGCCACCAGTCTGTCTAGACAATACCAAGCTGGTTGTCTCAATTGGTCTCATTCAGTAAAAGGCAGTTTCCTGTGTGCCTGTGAGGACTAAGAGGAGAATAAATCTGGATAAGAGCCGAGTCAATCCAGGGACCCACTCAACATCTCAGCACTGAGGTCCACCAGCTCTGAGTTCATGATCAGCCTTTCCCCCCTGAAACTCTGACTATCAGTCCATTCAGTGAGATGCCATAATGTTCACCTGTTCTCCTCTAGATGGTGCAATCTGATAACAATATATTTTGCAACACATTAATAGTAAATATTTTCTCTCTCTCCAGTCCTTGTGAAAATCTGCCAGCATTTTAGGGCAACTTTCTCTTAATAGACACATTTTTGCATTTAGTTTTGCCTAACATACACAACTTTGCAGGCCACTTTCTCTAACAGAACACATTTGTGTTTGCTTTTTACACAAATGCATGGGTTTTTAGATGCCCTTCCTTGCAATTTCACGGTTCTTGCAGACATCCTTTGGTTAGAGGGGTGCACTGCAATATGATCCCAGTCACTGAAAACTCACTTAAAGTGCATGGATTTCCCCCCAAAGAATCCCGATAACTGTACTTTACCTTGTGCAGATCTACAGTTCCCAGCACCCTTAACAAACTACAGTTCCCATGATTCTTTGGGAGATGCCACAAGCTTTTAAATGTGCTTTCATGTAGGGCGTGGACTCTAGATATGACCGCTGTTGCTGCTTGGTATATCTCTCCAGCGACTGCACTATGCTGGTATGATGCAGTGAGATAGAATCCGGATTTATTTGGTGGAAAGGTGTTGTTTTTTGGCTTTTAATTGGAAAACAAACATTAAGGCCATTGAGGGAGGGGGAGAAAGTACGGTATATCTGTGCCCGCCAAAGTGTATAGAATTGTCAGCTGATGTTATTTCTTTAAAAGGGTTGACCACTAGAGGGCAATAGAGCACAATTTAAGTTGGGTTGAAATATTCCATTGAGCAGAAAAGACACAGGTAGGGATGAAATGAAAGAATATTGTGACGTTTTAGGACCTTCTAACACTCCTTTCTCTAGCCAACATATTTTCGTTTCATTTCATTTATGACTTGCTTCCCATGAGACATCCCAGAAGTAATGTACAATATAATAACCAAGATAAAACAGTTACATATATAAAAACAGTTTAAAACTATTTCTGCACACACACACACACACACACACACACACACACAGTGTAGCAACAACAGCACATACATAATTGATATGGGGAAGGAATTCCCGATGACCTACCATTCATCCTTAGTTTTTAAAAATAAATTATAGGTGTCTGTATCGACCAAAAGACTCTGCTTGTATCTGTATCTGCAGCTTAGGTAAGCACCCCAATCTGTTCCCAAGCCACTCTATATCTTTTCAGTTTGACATGTTATTTGGGAGCAAATTAGATCCATTAAAGATAAAGCTCTGCCCCCTCCTAATTCAGTATAATTGGGAGACCCGAAATGTATCTGCAGAAGTGCATGAAATTTGCTGGCATCTCAGCCCTTCTAAAGCGGATTAAGCCTTCCGAACTGTCAACAGTGACACCCAGAAGTTTCTGTACAGAGCACTTTAAAAATTTGACTTTTTAAGCAAAAGCACAGTCTACAGCTTTTTATTTTATTTGAGGGCAGAATTTGATGCAACTTTCAAGCATCACCACCTCTTCTGTGGGGATGAAGCCCAGTAAATGCCAGCAGTTCTTCTGCAAAGGCGGGTTTTACCTTTTGGGAGTGATCACCATAGGAATTCTGGGGAGGGGGACAAGGATCAGATAGAGAAAGGATAACAGATTTCCAGTAAACACTGAAAGGCTCTCATCCACCAGCAATTACCTTGTTGCTCCATAGGGGCTCCTCCCTCATGGATTTCTGGAGTTACAGCCTCTTTTCCTAGGGAAAGATAGATCTCTCCATTGACTTGCACAGGGGGAGGGCGATGGTGAAAACAGACCATGTATCCCCAAAGAAGACTGGGGTGGGAAAATGTTCCCCCACAAAGAATCCTGTTACCCCAATGATCACTGGTGTGGGGTGAGCCTCTTCCCTCACATTTGGGGGTTTTTTTGAGGGGGATGCAAACTCTTTTCATTGGGAGAGAAAGAACTCTCCATTGACTTGCATGGGGTGTAAGGTAAAGGTAAAGGGGCCCCTGACCATTAGGTCCAGTCGTGGGTGACTCTGGGGTTGCGGCCCTCATCTCGCTTTATTGGCCGAGGGAGTTGGCGTACAGCTTCTGGGTCATGTGTCCAGCATGACTAAGCTGCTTCTGGTGAACCAGAGCAGCACACAGAAACGCCATTTACCTTCCCGTCGGAGTGGTACCTATTTATCTACTTGCACTTTGATGTACTTTTGAACTGCTAGCTTGGCAGGAGCTGGGACCAAGCAACAGGAGCTCACCCCGTCGTGGGGATTTGAACCGCGACCTTCTGATCGGCAAGCCCTAGGCTGTGTGGTTTAGACCACAGCGCCACCCGTGTCCCTTGCATGGGGGGTAGAGCAGGTGGAAAATAACCTAAACCCCCAGAAAAAGAGTAGGGTGGTAGAACGGTTTCTTCCTTGCTACTCCAAGAGTTGTTGTTGTTGATCTCTGCCCCTTCCCCATGGAGACCTCTCCATTAACCCAGCTTACAGGTTTAATTTACAAGTAAGCTGTATCTGCATTTTGGCAAATAAATTAATCTGCACAAGGAAAAAAATGGTTTCTATAGTGTGACCTGGGAAGATACTTAATTGTAAGTAAAACCCAGGCCTGTCCATCAAAATGAAACATACCTCCACTTTTCCACCCCCTTCCTTCTTGAGCCCTGCACATCTCCCCAGTCAGCAAGGCCCATTTCTCAGGTGGTGGAGTGAACATCAGGCATTATTTGCAAAGCTGAGACCATAGAGCCACTGGGACACTCAGGGCAGGGCCGGCCCTACCATGAGACCAGGTGAGCAGACCACCTCAGGTGGCAGGATCAACAGGAGCAGCAGAGCTGATGTAGTTTTTTTATTCCTCCCTTGTTCCTTGTGTAGATCTTCACTCACCCCTGGCTGAGGGTGGGCACCATTTGGTGGTTTGCCTCAGGTGCAAAAATGTCTTGGTCCGTCCCTAGCTTAGGAAGTCCTTGCACTTACACTAGCAGCCGAAATTGTGGAAACCCTTTGGAACAAGTGTATTTCCGAGGTTCAATGGCTGATAACACCCGATTGGCTCTCTCAACACTCATGCTCATTGGCTACATTCAAATGAACGAAAGCTGCTGCTACTAAGCAAGTTGTCCTTCCTTTTTCTGATTATTTGGCTATAACCTTTGATAGAAGACAACTGAACAAACTTTATTGCATTACATTCCTCATTAAATTATCTTTCTTTTGATATATAATTTTATGGTATTACTTCAAAGAAAAGTGGTGTAATGAGCCATCAAACCTCAGAAATGCACTTTCCCCAAAAGGTTTCCACAATTTTAGCCACTAGCGCGCTTGAGACGCCTTGTAAATGGCACAATCAGACTTGGAAGCATGCAAACCTTCCCTGAACAACCCTGATTAACTTTGCAGTGTTGGGTGCACAGAAAGCTGATGCATACATCTGATAAACAACACATCCCAATTCTGCCACCCGCTCCATATTTCAGGCAACCATGATGGAAAGAAAAGGACAGCAGCTCCTACATAAGAACATAAGAAGAGGCTGCTGGATCCGTCCAATGGCCCATCTAGTCCTGCATCCTGTTCTCACAGTGGCTAAGCAGATATGAGCAGAACATAGGCACATGAGCACTCCTGATAGTTTGTGTGTGGTGAGGACAAGTTGCAGTGAAAATGTGGGATGTGAACCATGAGAGGCAGTCAAGTAGAACATTCCTTGAAAAGCTAGAGAATACATACAAGGGAATGTTTGGTCCAGCCAGTCGAAACTTCCTGTTCCTCCTGGCTGGAGCATCCTTCCTTTTGCATGTGATAGAAGGTGAGCGTGACCTAACCTGTCCAGGTAACAAAAGGATGAGTCACGCAGCACCCTTCCTTCTTTTTAACTTCCTTCTTTGTTTTGCCAGCTTTTAGCTAGGACTGCTCTGTTAGCTCTCTGGGATTATTCCCCCATATGGGGTAGATCCACATGTACATATTTGTAACTAAGTCTGCCTTCAGGAATCCAACTGTGAACTGATGTAAGTAAACATCTTTTGTTGACTTTGAATAAGATTGTGGCATCTTTATTCTTTTAAGAGGGATTCAAGGGAACGTACCAGGAACGTACAATTCAATCTGAGACAGACTGAATTGTATAAGAGTGAGAAGCTTACACGAGCCTGCAACCAGCTATCTGCTGTGCATGTAAAAGAGGAATGTAAACTCTGCTAAGTAAAGGAACTTGCTAGTGCAAGTTAGGAAGGATATTAATAAACAATATACAGTGGTACCTCGGGTTAAGTACTTAATTCATTCTGGAGGTCCGTTCTTAACCTGAAACTGTTCTTAACCTGAAGCACCACTTTAGCTAATGGGGCCTCCTGCTGCCACCGCACTGCCAGAGCACAATTTCTGTTCTCATCCTGAAGCAAAGTTCTTAACCCGAGGTACTATTTCTGGGTTAGCGAGTCTGTCACCTGAAGCGTATGTAACCTGAAGCGTATGTAACCCGAGGTACCACTGTATCCTGCCACCCTGAACATTCCCACAGAAAAAAGAGAGAGTGAGCCACCAGGAAAATTAAGACAATAGTCCCTATATCTCAATGCACCCTATGAATAGATGTGTTTCTTTACTGGAAGCTAAGATCTTTGGGGAGGTGAGTCCTGCACATTCCCTGCCTTTGTGTGCAGTCGCAGAATACACACCCAGCCCAAAGTCCTTGTAAGCTGATCTAAGCAGTCATTTCCCCGCCCATCTCAGGCCAAATCTGCATCTTGTCTGGTCCTCGCTGCGAAAGCAGGGTGAGCTGCAAGATAAGCAGCTTTTCCAGAGCACCTGAGAGCATCCTCGGAGGATGAAGCATGGCACGGACTCAATATTTCCCCCCTGTTTGTTTGCTCGCTTGCAATAGTCTACAGACTGCAGTCCGGTGGGTTTTAGAAAGTATTATCAGAAACGAGAGGCCAGTTTTAAAAATGTATAAGCCGAGGCTTTCAGCTCCGCGTGTCGTCATTCATAATTCACCAGCGCTCGTTTTGAAAGAAGAGCTGCGCTTTTTTTATTTTATTTTTTACAAGGTAAATGCATTTTAAAGCCATTCTTTAGTTCTCCATGAATATGTGATGATCTCAAGCGAACCGAACTGAGAGAAGAACATGTGCTTTGAGAGCACAACAGAGATGGGTGGGATGCGAGGGAAGTAGCCCAGAAAGGGGGTCTGGGCTTGTTTGCTTTTTGTTTGTTACCACTAGGGATGGGTAAAGATGCTTTCAGGCACCCGCATATGAATGCTCCAGGCCTGTTTCAGCCAGGACCAAATGGATTGCTGTGTACCCTTTATGTAAATAACGCATCAAGGCATTTCATGCTTGTGTTGCTGGCAAGCCAGCTAATTAAGGGGCCTGTTAGGAGTAAATAACGTTGTAAAATATCTTAAACTGAGCAGTTATTTCATTTTAGGACTGCTCTGCGGCTCCTTACAAGACCTTTGATCTGAGCTATAGCACTATATACAGTGCTTTTTTCTAAAAAAAAATGTTTAGGGGTACTCTCATTTTAATTCAAGAAAACCACCATTTTATAGTTTAAATCAGGGAAAATAAATACAGCAAATGGACAAAAGTACAAAGATTCACAAAATGTTTAGGGGGATGCGTACCCCTAGGGAAAAAAGCACTGACTATATATCTATCTCATACCCTCCAACATCTCTCTGATGAAAATAGGGATGTCCTATTCAATGATGATGATGATGATGATGATTTTACTATTTATACCCTGCCCAAATGACTTGGTTGCCCCAGCCACTCTGGTTGGCTTCCAAAATATATAAAAACATAAACATCAAACATTTTTTTTTAAAAAAACTTCCCTATACAGGGCTGCCTTCCCATGTCTTCTAAAGGTTGTATGGTTACTTATCTCCATGGCTTAGGGGTTGCATAACGCCATAGACTCCAACATTTCTCCAATGAAAATAGGGACATCCTAAGGAAAGCGGGACATTCCAGGATCATATCAGGAACTGGGATGGCTTCTGTAAATCCGGGATGTCCCTGGAAAATAGGGATACTTGAAGGGTCTGTGTCAGTGGATGGGAAGAGGAGGAGGAGTGTTGGTGGAAACTGCCTTCCCACCCTGACCCTTCCAGGGAAGAGGAAGAGGAAGAGGAAGAGGAAGACAGTATATATTTACAACAATGGTTTGCAGGAGCTCAGAGCTCAGAGGAAGATGAGGGGGAAAGTTAGGAAATAATGGGAGAGGAGGAGCAGGCAGAGCTGGAGCAGCTAGCTGACATGTTGTAACTAAAAAGCATTCCAGACCCACCATCTCCCAGAACTGGGCGAGCCTTAAAAGTAGGAGAGCAAAGAGCTCAAAGACAGAGGGCACCTAGCAGCACCTGTGAGGAAGTGGGATAGACAGGGAGTGGAGATTCACTTGGGACAACGCCATTACCCAAGAGGCTGGGTTCTGTAGGCCTCTCTCTGTAAAGTTTGAAATAAAAAACAGACTGTAAGAAACTTCTCCTTGTCTTTATACTTTCCTGGGCAACCAGGCAGGAGCCACTGACAGCATCCAGACAGTCTGCTATCTCCCTCATAGAGTTACAATTCCCAGAGTTCCCTGGGGAAAGGGACTGATTGTTGAACCACTCTAGGAATTGTAATTCTATGAGGGGGATGGTTTTCCCAGTAGTGATGTATGGAAGTGAGAGCTGGACTATAAAGAAGGCTGATCGCCAAAGAATTGATGCTTTTGAATTATGGTGCTGGAGGAGACTCTTCAGAGTCCCGTGGACTGCAAGAAGACCAAACCGATCCATTTTGAAGGAAATCAGCCCTGAGTGCTCACTGGAAGGACAGATCCTGAAGCTGAGGCTCCAATACTTTGGCCACCTCATGAGAAGAGAAGACTCCCTGGAAAAGACCCTGATGTTGGGAAAGATGGAAGGCACAAGGAGAAGGGGACGACAGAGGACAAGATGGTTGGACAGTGTTCTCAATGCTACCAACGTGAGTTTGACCAAACTGAGGGAGGCAGTGGAAGACAGGAGTGCCTGGCATGCTCTGGTCACGAAGAGTTGGATACGACTAAACGACTAAACAACAACATGAAGGGGACAGGGCCCTGCCAACAATGCTTAGTACCCTTGGCAGACTACACTTCCCATGATTCCTTGGGGGAAGGCATGACTGTTTAAGGTAGCATTGTGCTGCTTTGAATGTACAGTGCACAGTGGTTGCCAAATTTAATCCCCAACATCAAAGTTGGGAAGTCTCACCAGTTGAGGCCCTAAGGAGCGGCTGCCAGCCTCAGCAGATGGCCCTGTGATCTGACTCTGCACAAAGGCAGTTTTATATACTCATATTAATTTGCACAAGAATTCTCAGGTTCGCTAAGTGCATGGAAATGAAGTGCCTATATATTTGGAAACGGAACGACTTCCATTATCAGAAGCCCCCCTGAGCAATATGTCGACTTCTGTTCTCTGTTCAAAGCACACTTTTATCAATTAGAGAGTGCAGGAAGGTGCTCCCTGCTCCTCCTGGCTGAAGCGGGTGCCCTATCAGCCACAGCCCCACTGATACCCAGGATCACAAGCAGTAGTTATCAAGAACTTATCACCAACCTGGTGTCAAAGGGGTAAAATAAATAAATAAATAATATCTCCTTATGCACACATAAAAGAGCTTGGAATACGGAAAAAGAAATCTCACAGATAAAGCACCTGAAGGGATAGGGCTAAACATTCTCACTGGGAGCACTGAGAAGCACTCAGATTAAGAAATATGCAGTGCATTTAAATTCCTTTCTTCCAAAGGAGGGATGGGGAACCTCAGGCCCTGGACCAAATGAAGCC
Organism: Podarcis muralis; assembly: GCF_964188315.1. Classification (NCBI taxonomy): domain Eukaryota; kingdom Metazoa; phylum Chordata; class Lepidosauria; order Squamata; family Lacertidae; genus Podarcis; species Podarcis muralis. Next base: position 43,475,229 of record NC_135668.1, read on the forward strand.
CACCTGTCCACTCCTTCTGGTCCTCAGGGCACTTCCTCAGACCACATCATTCACCAGCCCTGCTCTGACCCATCTTTAGGTGCTTTTGCTTGCCTGCATGGCTTAGGGAAGAGGCCCTACCATACCCTCCAACTGCCCCACAAATACCAGGATCATCACAAAAAACCCTTAAGCCATCACGACTCCACACTTTTCCACGCAGAGTCCCCAATTCCCAAGGGGCTTCCCTTCAGCACAGTGTTTCAATGTGTTTACTGGAAATTCAGATTTGTTGTCCCTCTAAAAGGTAAAGGTAAGGGACCCCTGGGTGGTGAAGTCCAGTCAAAGGCGACTATGGGGTTGCTGTGCTCATCTCGCTTTCAGGCCGAGGGAGCCGGCGTTTGTCCGCAGACAGTTTTCCGGGTCATGTTTATGTCCTAGTCTCCAGGGCAGGAGAAAACAAGCTTGCTAAAAATCATCCAACTAAACATTAGGAAGAACCTTCTGGCAGTAAGAGCTGTTTGAGAGAGAAATGGTCTCCCTCAGAAGTTGGTGGATTCTCCTTCCTTGGAGGTTTTTAGGCAGAGGTTGGATGAACATCTGTCATGGAAGCTTAGTTGAGATTCCTGCCTTGCAGCGGGTTGGACCAGATGACACTCAGGAACCCTTCCAACTCTACAGTTTGATGATACAGAATCAGACCATTGGGTCCATTTGGTTCAGTACTGCCTACACTGTTGAATAGCAACTCTCAAGGATATCAGTCTCTCTCCCAGCCCAACCTGGAGATGCCAGGGATTGGAGGTGGGACCATCTGAATGCAAAACAGGTGCCCTATCATTGAGTTACAGCCCTTCTCACCATCCCTGCCCATTGGTCATTCTGGTCTGGGCTGAATGAAGTTGGCAGTTTGAACCATCTGAAGCACATAAGGTTGGATAAAGGCTTGAGTAGACTCTCCTGGGTGGACCATGTGGACAAATGGTCTGACCTGGGGTAAGGCAGCTTCCTTTGTTTACAGTGAAGTGTGTGTGTGTGTGTGTGTGTGTGTGTGTAAGGTAAAGATAAAGGGACCCCTGACCATTAGGTCCAGTCGTGACCGACTCTGGCGTTGCGGCTCTCGTCTCGCTTTATTGCCAAGGGAGCCAGCGTACAGCTTCTGGGTCATGTGGCCAGCATGACTAAGCCACTTCTGGTGAACCAGAGCAGCACACGGAAACACCGTTTACCTTCCCGCCGGAGTGGTACCTATTTATCTACTTGCACTTTGCTGTGCTTTTGAACTGCTAGGTTGGCAGGAGCAGGGACCAAGCAACGGGAGCTCACCCCGTCACGGGGATTCGGACCGCTGACCTTCTGATCGGCAAGTTCTAGGCTCTGTGGTTTAACCCACAGCGCCACCCGTGTCCCTGTGTGTGTTTGTTTCTGTATCTGCATGCAAATGCTATCAATGAATGGAAGACCATCAGCTCAACAGCAGATCATCCGCTTTGCATGCAGAAGGTCCCAGGTTTAATCCCCAATGACATCTCCTTGTCTGAAACCCTAGAGAGTTTCTGCCAATCAGTGTAAAGGACCCCTGGACAGTTAAGTCCAGTCAAAGGCAACTATGGGGTTGCGACGCTCATTTTGCATTCAGGCCGAGGGAGCCGACGTTTGTCCACAGACAGCTTTCCGGGTCATGTGGCCAGCATGACTAAACCACTTCTGGCGCAACAGGATACTGTGATGGAAACCAGAGTGCACAGAAATGCCGTTTACCTTCTCGACGCAGTGGTACCTATTTATCTACTTGCACTGGTGTGCTTTTGAACTGCTAGGTTGGCAGGAGCTGGGACAGAGCAACGGGAGCTCCCCCCATCACAGGGATTCGAACTGCTGACCTTCTGATCAGAAAGCCCAAGAGGCTCAGTGGTTTAGACCACAGCAGCGCCCGCATCCCCTTGCCAGCCAGTGTAGACAATACTGAAGTAGACGGACCAGGGAGTCTGGCTCAGTGTAAAACAACTTCCAATGTTCCTATTAATCTGCAGCCTTTCTCTCCTTCCCGGTGCAAGCCTAGCCCCCCAAAAAGCCCCAAAGAGAAACCCTGATATCAGCTTTCAAACTCATAAAACCTTTCGTGGCAATTTAGCCGGCTCAGATTTCAACACTTCTTTTTTTTCTTCCCAAATGTGATTTTAGAAGCAGGGAAGGGAAAAGCGGGGGGTGGGGGTGGGGAGAGAGGAAAATTGTTTACTCTGGAAGAGAAAGCCTCATTGATTCAGGCTCGGAGGCAATTATGAAGAACACACGTTCCCCCCCCCCCTGCATATCCCTGCACCTATCAAACAGAAACAGCAAGAGGCATAACCATTAATCAGACGAGCCGCTGGAGATAACAGTGAATTCAGATCAGCTCTGCTCCCTGAAGCTGCTTCCCTTCATCCCCCCCTCCTCATCTTTAAATATATAATTAGGTCTTTGTTATTAGTTGCAGAAAGTTCGGGGAGGGGTGTTCTGTGGCTGTTTCATTTTCTTCTGGGAAGCCCCAAGTCATTCTGAAGCAAGGACTGAGTATCGAATCAGGGCATCTAATCACTTGGAAGGGATGCTAGAAGGTCATCTGGTCTCACCTCTTGGCCGGGATCTGCAACGCAGAATGCAACTACAGTGGTACCTTGGGTTACATACACTTCAGGTTACAGACTCCACTATCCCAGAAATAGTACCTTGGGTTAAGAACTTTGCTTCAGGATGAGTACAGAAATTGCACGGTGGCAGCGGGAGGCCCCATTAGCTAAAGTGGTACCTCAGGTTAAGAACAGTTTCAGGTTAAGAACAGACCTCCAGAACAAATTAAGTTCTTCATCTGAGGTACCACTGTATAGTGGTACCTCAGGTTACATAAGCTTCAGCTTACATACGCTTCAGGTTACAGACTCTGCTAACCCAGAAATAGTACTTCAGGTTAAGAACTTTGCCTCAGGATGAGAGCAGAAATCGTACGGCGGCAGCAGGAAGCCCCATTAGCTAAAGTGGTGCTTCAGGTTAAGAACAGTTTCAGGTTAAGAACGGACCTCCGGAACGAATTAAGTACTTAACCCGAGGTACCACTGTACAGATTCCTCTGCAACCTCTGCTTAAACAGTTCTGGTGATGTACAGGCACCGCTTCTGGAGGCAGCCTGTGCCACTGTCAAGAACATAGAAGTGCCTTCTGCATCCGGCCAATGGACCAGTCTAGTCTAGCATCCTGTTCTCACAGTGGCCAACCAGATTCCAGCGGGAAACCCGAAAGCAGGACTCAAGCACAAAAACACTCTCCCTTCCGGAGGTTTCCAGAAACTGGTATTCAGAAGCATTTCTGCTTCTGGCAACGGAGACAAAATTGCATAGAACTGGGCTAAAGTGTGCAATGAAATGCGCATATTAGTGAAAGCAGCATACAGAACTGCATTATATTAAGGGGAATTGCTTTGCAAGGATGTGTACATTGGGACTTAAACGGTGACAAACTTTCCTAGGGACTTTTTCAAAGGGAACAAAACATCGCAGACTGTTACAGAAATGGGGTGGACCAAACTTAAGACTAGGGAAAATGAGAAACTGGTGGGGAGGGGGGATGAAATGGACAGATTTGCCCAGATTGTCTGGGTTCTTCCCACCGCAATCCTCAGCGGATTGACCCCCAAGTGACTCTTGACAGGAGAGCGATTTTGCACAAGTGATGTAGACAGTTCTGGAACCAAGCGTGGTGTCGTGGTTAAAGTGTTGGACTAAGACCTGGGAGGTAAAGTAAAGGTAAAGGTACCCTTGCCCGTACGGGCCAGTCTTGACAGACTCTAGGGTTGTGCGCCCATCTCACTCAAGAGGCCGGGGGCCAGCGCTGTCCGGAGACACTTCCGGGTCACGTGGCCAGTGTGACAAAGCTGCATCTGGCGAGCCAGCACAGCACACGGAAACGCCGTTTACCTTCCCGCTGGTAAGCAGTCCCTATTTATCTACTTGCACCCGGGGGTGCTTTCGAACTGCTAGGTTGGCAGGAGCTGGGACCGAGCAACGGGAGCGCACCCCGCCGCGGGGATTCGAACCACCGACCTTTCGATCGGCAAGTCCTAGGCACTGAGGCTTTTACCCACAGTGCCACCCGCATCCCTCATGACCTGGGAGATTGAGGTTCAAATCCCCACTCAGCCATGAAACTTACTGAGTGACCTTGGGCCAGCTACTGTCTCTCAGCCTAGCCTACCTCACAGGGTTGTTGTGAGGATGAAATGAGAAGAGGGAGGCCCATGTACACCACATTGAGGTCCTTGGAAGATAAAGGTGGTCTATAAATGTAGTAAACAAACAAGGCATCTTCCTGCCTTTCAAAAGAGACTTTACTAAACCCATTTGCACTTGAGAAGGCTGGTGTCTTTTTAAGCAATTACCTCAGCTCAATGCCTTCCTCCTCCTCCTCCTTGAGAAAAACGTAAGAAAAACGAGGAAATGAAGGTTTTGCTTCGCTTTGAAAGCCTTCCCTCTAATTTATGGGAGAAGATGTGTTTGTACGAAGAATGTATAGCCTCCTCCCCTGGGATTCCCTTGAGAACGATATCTATAGCAGTATAATCACAGTGCATTAAAAATAAGAACTAATGAATGAATAAATAAGCAGAGGCATGTGCCAGTTTGTTTTTTAAAAAAAAAAAAATTATCGGGGAGATTCGAGGAAGCTAATTCATTTTAAGTGCTAGGAATGTATTTGTTATGTGGAGACAGCCGAGCAGAAACAGCTGTTCATCAAAACCAGATTGGAAATCACACCTTTTCTCACAGGGGACAGTTGCGCTGTTGGAACAGGGTGCAACTAATTTATCTTTCCCCCCTCATGGTGTGAACTTATTTGAATATGCCTCTGCCTCGGCTGCTTGTACAAGAAGTCTGGGTTTTCCCCCCTTGATTGGGAAAGCGAACTAATTCATGCAGGTCCCAAGCCATAATATCTAAAGAATGCCTGGTTTTAGCAATGCCCTGGGTAGATGCTAGAGTTGGGTGTGAGCAGAAAGGCCTTCTAATAGAAATTCTGGTGCATCAGCTGAAACTCTTCCCCAGGCAGAGAGAGCCTGGCCAATCTTACCCATGCCCTGGTTGACCGTGAGCTATGACCCTATGGAGCATAGGGAAGACAAGGGAAGACAAGGTAGCTCAGGGGTAGCTCGTCTGCTTTGCGTGCAGAAAATCCTGGGTTCAAACATCAGCATAGCCAGATATAGGGTTGCTGGACCTCCAGGTCTGAAGTGAAGTCTCCAGGTTTTCCTGGTCCTCATCATGCAGCATGTGGAGGGCTTGAATATCCATGTGGGCAAGAGTGATATACACACATACATACTTGTGTAAGGTAACGGTAAAGGGACCCCTGACTGTTAGGTCCAGTCGCGACCGACTCTGGGGTTGCGGCGCTCATCTAGCTTAATTGGCCGAAGGAGCCGGCGTACAGCTTCCAGGTCATGTGGCCAGCATGACCAAGCTGCTTCTGGAAAAACCAGAGCTGTTCCACCAGGCCTTTGGTCAGGGCGCAGCCTGACCCCCTCCTCTGGCAATCTGCACAGAATTTTGCTTGATGGTTGCCATTAATTTGATTTTAATTTGATTTAATTAATTTTATAATGAATGTTTTTAGAATGTTGGACTATTTTGATTGTTGTTAGCCGCCCTGAGCCCAGCTTCGGCTGGGGAGGGCGGGATATAAATAAAATTTATTATTATTATTAACTGTGCACGGAAACGCCGTTTACCTTCCCGCCGGAGCGGTACCTATTTATCTACTTGCACTTTGACGTGCTTTCGAACTGCTAAGTTGGCAGGAGCAGGGACCGAGCAACGGGAGCGCACCCCATCACGGGGATTCGAACCGTTGACCTTCTGATCAGCAAGTCCTAGGCTCTGTGGTTTAACATACTTGTGTATGTATGTGCAATTATGGCACATACACTCTGGAGGGTCTGCCCTCCTTCCCTCCCCTCTCCCAATTAACCTCTGTCTCCAGGGCCCACCCCCATGACATCACCAGGGTCTAGGGCTCAAGTTGGACTCTGCAATCTCAGGTTCCAGGATGCTCCTGACTGGGCAAACCTATCCAGGTATGGCTGGCTGGGAATGTTCCCTGTCTGAAATCCTGGAGAGCCTCTGCCCATCACTGTGGAACGCTACTCAGCAAAAGGGGCCAATGGTCTGAATTGATATTAGGCAGCTCCTGCTTCAGCTGCTGCCTCTGATTCTGGACTCTGTGATCTCTGTCACAGACTCTCTCAGCTCACTAAGCCCTGTTTCCTCCTAGCTTCCAACAGCCTCCCCTACCCCGTCTTCTCCCTCTGACCCAGTGGCATGGGAAGGGTGTGTGGTAGGTGCAGGCTGCCCTGGGTGTCATCACTGAGGAGGGGGTGACAAAATGGCAAAAATATGTGTTTTTGAAAAAGTAACTCCCGCACCCACTGCACGCCCCTTCCTACGCCACTGAAGGAGCACTCTCCCCTCAAGTGATTTCCAGAAACCAGAAGCATTGCTGCCTCCAACTTTGCAGGCAGAGCACAGACTTTATGGTTAGTAACCTTTGACGGCCCTCTCTTCCATGGCTCTGCCTAATCCAGAGGTGTAGCTAGGTGAGGCGGGGGGCACTGGGCATCACACCATGGGGCCTGCAACGTGCCTGAGCCACGCATCTCTCCTGAAGGGGATTTGGTGGACGGACTGCCTACAAGCTCCACACTGCTTTTTCGAGCAGCGTTGAGCTTGCGTCTGCCCACCACCTCAGCCACCCTACAGCTGAGGGGGAGGTTGTGGAGAGACTCCATGCAGCACGCCCTGCCTTGGCTTTCCCAGCCCCATGGGCAGCTTGCCCCGCACCTATGGGTGGCTCGCTCCGCCCCCGGCTGCAGGGTGTGTGCGCTGCCCCAAGTAACTCAACGGCTAGCTACACTGGTGCTCTGACCACTCACCATCGTCCTACCACCATTCCCCAGGCTCTGAGCCTTCTTCCTTTGATGGTTCCCCAGCTGTTTCCTCCTACCATTCCTCTGTATCCAACTAGTCCATGACAGTGAGCCCTAAATGGACACCCTAGGTGTCTTAATTTACCCACAAACACGAATGACTGTCAGTGTGGTGTAGGGGTGAGAGTGTTAGACTAGGACCTGGGAGCCAGGGTTCAAATCCCTGCTGAGCCATGAAGTTAAGAAGAAGAGTTTGGATTTGATTTCCTGCTTTATCACTATTCGAAGGAGTCTCAAAGTGGCTAACATTCGCCTTTCCCTTCCTCCCCCACAACAAATACTCTGTGAGGTGAGTGAGGCTGAGAGACTTCAGAGAAGTGTGACTGGCCCGAGGTCACCCAGCAGCTGCATGTGGAGGAGCAGGGAAGCGAACCCGGTTCACCAGATTACGAGTCTCTGGGTGGGTGACTGACCTTGGGCCAGTCACTGCCTCTCAGCCTAACCTACCTCATAGGGCTATTGCAAGGATAAAATGGGGAGGAAGAGAACCACCTACACCAGCTTGTTCTTCCAGGATACAGTTAAATGTAATGATGGGAAAAGATGAAATAAAATGTTTGAGGAGAACCTTGCAATATGGGCAAAACCTACTACCCTGGACTGCGGATGCTTTGGCCTTTATCAGCTGTGATGCTACTTGAACAGAGATGTTGCATGCAATAACTACTATCGCATTATGCAGGCTTTCCCTCCGACAGAGTTCTGTTAATAAATAATAGTCTGTACTCGAATATGACTTTAAAGTCCTGGTCAGCGAGACCCTCAAAGCCGACGTCTGGTAGGTCTGAGATTATGCAGGGAAGAGGATTATTCATCATTCACTGGGGCTGCATTCATAATGATTGCAGCATGCCTGCAGGCCCGAACAGGATGATATATATTGCAGTTTTCCATAAATCAAGTGGATCTTCGCCTGGGGAAGTAATGGGGCACGAGGGCTCTAGCTGCAATTTCGGCAGCCCCGGTGATGAAAATTATTGTCAGTCACCGTAACTTCATCCTGCATCTTACTTAAATATGATACATGGGAAATGGTGGAGCGGAGGACTGTGGGTTTTTGAATAAAGCTCTTTGTGGCACTAGCACTTGTGAGATAATGGCCAAAGGACCTTGAAATTGCATATGCACATTTCTGGATAAATGGAAGAAATCGCTATCTTTTGGAATCATATAATGCCAAGGCCAATTCTAGGTTTTGGTGGAAAATATTGCTGGTTGACTTTCCTCCTTGCTGTTGTTGCCCAGTCACACACTACACCCTCTCCTTCAGCCCAATTGGCACCACCTCTGGGGTTGCCAGTCCCTAAGATTGTCAACCCAAAGCGCGGGAACCAGAGTACAGCCATCCTTCGAAATTTGCACTTCTCTGAATTTTGTGATGCAGTTCTTCAACCAAGCAATGCTTACAAAAATGCATGTATTAGACTACTTTGTGCATAAAAATGCAATGTATTAGCAAAAGCGACATAGAAAAATGCATTGTATTAGGAGAAACTGCTACCGGAAAAGTTATCCATTAGTCAAAACTCCATACAAAAACGTGTCATTTGCACTAAAACATGGAGGAGTTTTCACGAGTTGCTTTTTTAAAATAGCAAATTACTTTAGAATTCTGGAGAACTGAAGTTACTTTCAAAATGTTTGAGAAATTCAGAAAACTGAAATGGACAGATTTTTCCATACCTAAGCACAGGACATGCCCATATCATATGCCTTTCCCTATATGAACTGACCTGGACCCTGTCATCATCATCTGAGGCCCTTCTTCATGGGCCCCCATTCCAGAGGATGGCAACATGTAAGTGGGCCTTTCTTTGTGGTTGCTACCTGCTTGTGGAATGCTCTCTCCAAGGAGGCTCACCTGGTGCCTTCATTACATATCTTTAGGTGCCAGGAAAAGACATTCCATTTGTCCCAGGTCTTTGGCTAATTAAACAACCTAATGGCTTTTTGATAGGGACACGGGTGGCGCTGTGGGTAAAAGCCTCAGCGCCTAGGGCTTGCCGATCGAAAGGTCGGCGGTTCGAATCCCTGCGGCGGGGTGCACTCCCGTTGCTCGGTCCCAGCGCCTGCCAACCTAGCAGTTTGAAAGCACCCCCGGGTGCAAGTAGATAAATAGGGACCGCTTACTGGCGGGAAGGTAAACGGCGTTTCCGTGTGCTGCACTGGCTCGCCAGATGCAGCTTTGTCACGCTGGCCACGTGACCCGGAAGTGTCTCCGGACTGCGCTGGCCCCCGGCCTCTTGAGTGAGATGGGCGCACAACCCTAGAGTCTGTCAAGACTGGCCCGTACGGGCAGGGGTACCTTTACCTTTTTAATGGCCTTTTAAACTGGGGAACGTTATTGTTTTTGTTTGTTACTATGTTATGCATTTTTGTGTTTTCATATGGTAAACTACTCTGTGAACCTCATATGGTGGACTCTATAGAAAGTTAATAAATAATTATTATTCAAAGAGGTGTTTTCAATGTCACATTGTCAATGTCTGGCTGTTTTGATAAAGGCGCTGTGAAGTCCAGTATACCCGAACCATCCATCATCATATGAGTTACTGCCTTAGGTTTCTCTTAAAGGGCTTAAGACACCATGGTTTTCTGGATCTTGCCAACACTTTCAACTTCTGAAGCTGCCTTTGGATGATGATGGAGACATCAGAAAGGATGGGCTTTTGTGGGGCAGGACTAGGAAACGCAAGGTGTCCTTGCAGTAAGAACGTAACATTCAATTGCAAGGGAAGCAGGGAAGCAGTACGAAGAGGACAAGCAATATAAATAAGTGCAGAGAACAGGAAGTATGTCACTTGTGCTTCCTGTCCCTTCTCGCCTGCCCATCTGCATTCCATAACAACTGAAGCTCCTTGGAGAAATGGACTTGTTGAAATGTGTTCCTAAGAGCATAAGAAGACCCCTGCTGGATCAGGCCAATAGTCCAGCATCCTGTTTGTACAGTGGCCAACCAGGTGCTCCAATGAGAAGCCGATAAGCAGGACCTGAGTGCAATAACACACCTTACAGTTCCCAGCAACTGGTATTCAAACACATTTTGTCTCCAACTGTACTCTCCTCCTTAGTAGTTTGTGGGCCTCCTCAGAACATGGATCTGAGCTGCGATAGGACTCTGCTCCTTGCCATAGATCTTCCACTTCTTTCCCTTTCCTCCGCTGGTGTCAATGTATTATCTCATCTGCCAGAACTCCAGAATCCCAGCGGGGCCCGATACGCATCCATACAGCCACTCGCATGAATAACAGATGAGTTTCCCTCTTCCTGCTTTCCAGGAATTAACAAGTCTGTTTTGAAAGAGAGTCTCAAAGACAGAGTGATGGCCAAAGGCCAACACAAAGTCAATTCCTGGCAAAAAAAAGACAATACAGCTAAGGTAAATGTATAGAAGGCTTTCCTAGCTCCACAAAAACACAACTGATAACTAAGTTTGTGGCTGTTTGCAGCCACTTTCCCCAAAGTCCATGGCCATCCCACTCCCCTCCAACATTCATCTTTGTGTTGTTGTTGCCAATCTGGAATCACATACTGGGCATGATGGCATTACAATGGCAATTGACATCACTAAGGTGACATCATTAGACAAAAACGAAACCCACTAGAAGGAGGGCAATGCAGTCTAGACTGGCCATATAGGTGAGAGGGGGATTTAGGGGAGCACACTGGTGTGGTTCTAGTAAACATAGCAAAAATAACACTGTGCTTTTCATCTTTTATTGGGACGGGGTGAGATTTCTCCTTGTTCTAATATTGTAGAATGAGCACTTTTAGTTTAATAGTTTTGCATTTCTATGGTTTTCACTGTTGGAAGTTGTTTTGATACATTTCATAGGTAGTAAGCAACATGTAAATGGAGAGAATGATGATGATGAAAATAGCAAATGCCAGAAATGTGTTATTTGTTATTATATGTTGTACGAATAATTAGTCTTGTTTGAAGGAACACTTCACTCCACAGGTACCTACCTGGATCCGATGATCATCTTCAAAGACCACACACACTCTCTCTCTCTCTCTCTCTCTCTCTCTCTCTCTCTTCAAAGCCGTATTGACAAAAAGAAGAGAGGCTCATTATACAAACAATATCCAGCTGCCGTCATCAATAACTAGCACTCAGATATACTCCGGGTAGCTTACAATAATCCACAAATTGGTTCCATCTCCACATAAAAAAATTTTTTTGCCTATAATTGTAATCCTTGAATTCTACATAATACATTCATTCTGCCATTATTTACTGTCCCATATTTTATCGTGCCATTCTTTGACATTCCCCAGTGTCTAAGATTCTGGAAGCTGCTGATAAATAATAACTCATTTCTTTATGTTCTTTCTTTGTCAATCTTTCCAAATAATTCGACAGAAATGTTACTGGATCCAGTGGAACCTCATAACCCAAAATTCTTCCTAACTCAGCTTTTATCTGTTCTTTTTCTTTTTTCTTTTTGCTAGCTCGCATTTCCACCACTTGTGTGTGGGGGAAAACATATTTTCCTTTCTGACATTTCCAACATGTGAGAGAATTTTATTTATTTATTTAGATAAATAATAGACCACTTGCACATTATTTTATAACAATTTCCCCCTCATCCCTGAATGCAGGGAGAACTGTGCAATTATCTGCAACTTCTCCCAAACCTCCATTGGTATATTTTCCCCAACCTTTATATATATATATATATATATATATATATATGCAGGTTTTGGTGTCCTCGGGTATCTTCCCGTGTAAAAGTTGGGGTGTCTAGGCGACGTTTCGACGAGGTCTCACTCGTCGCCTAGACACCCCAACTTTTACACGGGAAGATACCCGAGGACACCAAAACCTGCATTCCTGTACCCGTGAAAATCTACGAAAGCATATATATATATATATATATATATATATATATATATATATATATGCACTTTCAACATAACAACTTATCAAAACATATCATATTCATTGTTTTCCCCCATTCCCCCCACCCCCTCAAACCTTCCCTCCCCCAGAGACTTCCCTCAGCTCCTCTCTCTTGATTTATCAACACATATTATTCTCTGCATGTTATAAAATTATGCAAATCCTTACGTTATCTATCTACCATATTATCAATCAATAAATTTGTGTACGCTTATTCAAAACCTGCCAAGGAGTCCAATTCATTTTGTTGTCTTTTTAAATAATTTGTGAAAAGTTCCCATTCTTCTTTAAAGTCACAGTTGTCCTTATGTCGCAATTTATATGTCAATTTAGCCAGTTCTGCATAATTCATCAGTTTCTCTTGCCACTGTCGGGATTTCCTCATTCTTCCATCCTTGTGCTATTTCCTCCAACTTTCTGAGCCCATTAAACCATATATACAGTAATCTGGACCATAAAGAAGGCTGATCGCCAAAGAATTGATGCTTTTGAATTATGGTGCTGGAGGAGACTCTTGAGAGTCCCATGGACTGCAAGAAGATCAAACCTATCCATTCTGAAGGAAATCAGCCCTGAGTGCTTACTGGAAGGACAGATCGTGAAGCTGAGGCTCCAATACTTTGGCCACCTCATGAGAAGAGAAGACTCCCTGGAAAAGACCCTGATGTTGGGAAAGATGGAGGGCACAAGGAGAAGGGGACGACAGAGGACAAGATGGTTGGACAGTGTTCTCGAAGCTACCAGCATGAGTCTGACCAAACTGCGGGAGGCAGTGGAAGACAGGAGTGCCTGGCGTGCTCTGGTCCATGGGGTCACGAAGAGTCGGACACGACTAAACGACTAAACAACAACACAGTAATCTTTAACCTGATCTGCTCTGTTTCATACTTCAGCAGCAAGTTGTATATTTTCACCGATCAATGTTTATCTGAGACCATTTTTTGTGCCCCTGCCAGTTCAGTGGGTGGCTACCTGAGAGGAGTAATTTTTCCAGGATGGCATGGCATGGCATGCCCTCCCCAGAGGTTCAGCTGGCACATAAGCTGCAGTCTTCTCTATGCCAGGGGGAAATGTTTTTCATTTTCCTGGGCTTTCAGATCTGGAAAACTCTTAATGCTTTCTCTTTCTTGGTATCTGAAGAAGTGTGCATGCACACGAAAGCTCATACCAAGAACTAACTTAGTTGGTCTTTAAGGTGCTACTGGAAGGAATTTTTTTTGTTTTGACTATGGCAGACCAACACGGCTACCCATCTGCAACTGCTTTCTCTTGGGTATTTGGGGAGTTTAAAGAGCTGTTGAAACTTTGAGGCAGGGGGTGGGGGCTGTTGGGAGTTTTGCTATATTGGTATTATCCTCTGTTGCTGCTTATATGCTGTAATGTGCTATGTTAGACTTTTATGGTTTGGGCAACTTGTCGTTTCCTTGAATTTTCATAGCCCATAATGCATAAAACATGAAACAATGATCCCCCTACTTCCCTGAAAATAACAAAAATAATTATAATTACCCTCCCCAGTTGCAAACTTTTATTTGGGTTCACTTAGCGTAAAACAAACAGAAAGCAATTTCTTCAGAGGCAATTAGTACAAATATATCATTCGCTCCTTGTTTCCTCGTCCCAGTTCATAGGCTCTGTTTCCAAATATGTGATTGCTCACCAACTTTCTTCCATAAAACGATCCCTTTTGGAGTCCTAATTTGCTGTGCTAATTTATCCGTCATGAATAAACCCCAGATATTTTTTTTAAAAACCCCAATCTAATTCTGTAGGTGTTTTGATAGATTTCAATTTGCCGTGCTATCTGCACTGATCGGGCAGCTGCTAGCAAAGTATCAATTACGCTTTTATGGTTTTGGTATATGGCAGTTCTTACTTCTGTTGTAAGCCGTCCAAAGAACTGCCTTTATTGGGAAACATATACAAGCCATAAATAGAATCCATAAATTTGTGTGTGTGTTGTATTCTTTACTTAGCAGACTTCTATCCCATCTTTCTTCCATTGTGGAACTCAAGGTGAGATACTAGATGTTATAGTTGTTGTTTAGTCATTTAGTCGTGTCCGACTCTTCGTGACCCCATGGACCAGAGCACGCCAGGCTCTCCTGCCTTCCACTGCCTCCCACAGTTTGGTCAAACTCATGTTAGTAGCTACAAGAACACTATCCAACCACCTCGTCCTCTGTCGTCCCCTTCTCCTTGTGCCCTCAATCTTTCCCAACATCAGGGTCTTTTTCAGGGAGTCTTCTCTTCTCATGTGGTGGCCAAAGTATTGGAGCCTCAGCTTCAGGATCTGTCCTTCCAGTGAGCACTCGGGGCTGATTTCCTTTAGAATGGATAGGTTTGATCTTCTTGCAGTCCATGGGACTCTCAAGAGTCTCCTCCAACACCATAATTCAAAAGCATCAATTCTTCGGTGATCAGCCTTCTTTATGGTCCAACTCTATGTTTATCCATCACTTCTTGCCCTCCGTAGGGTCCTTGGAGAGCTAATATAATCCTACTGGATGGGACCTTTTCTACAAGAGCTCACACACCCCTTTTCATCCCTGGACTCCTCCTCTGGGCTTGTCCATTCCCATTTTCCTTCCCCTACTTCCATGCCCCACAGTTCCCTCAGATAATAAACACATGGACACAAATATTTTAGGTTAATGGGATATATTAGGCCACAACTTTATTGGTTACAGATGTGAGTGGTTTGGCTTAGGCATTGAGTGAAGCCTGGCTATATCCCGACTCCTGCCAGTCTTCAGGAAGTCTCACTAAGGGTAAACCACCAGTAGGGGGAGCCTTGCCGTGGTATCACATTCCTCCAGTGCTTTACCAACTGCACTGGCTCCTGGTGGAGTATAGGGTCAGGTTTAAGGTGCTGGTTTTGACCTTTAAAGCTCTATGTACGTACGGGACCGCCTCTCCTGGTATGCCCCACAAAGGACCTTAAGGTCCAAAAATGACAACATTTTGGAGGTCCCAAGTCACAAGGTGGTTAGGTTGGTCTCAACTAGGGCCAGGGCCTTTTCAGTACTGGCCCCAACTTGGTGGAACGCTCTGTCATAAGAGACTAGGGCCCTGCGGGACTTGACATCTTTCCGCAGGGCCTGCAAGACAGAGCTGTTCTGCCTGGCCTTTGATTTGGACTCTGTCTGACCCTTATGTTCCCCTCCCCTTATGGTTTTGACTTTTAAAATGAAGCTGCATTTTAAATTGCATTTTAACCTATATTTTAATTTTTTTCTTTTTCTTTTTACTTATTATGTTTTTACTGGCCAGGGAGGGCGGGGTATAAATTATTATTATTATTATTATTATTATTATTATTATTATTATTATTATTATTATTATTAAATTAATAATAATAATAATAATAATAATAATAATAACAACAACAACAACAACAACAACAACAAATGTCAAATTGGGGCACCTCGTGGGGTCCCCACTGGGGCCGTGGCATGGCCCTAGCCATGCCCAGGCTTTGGACAGGATCCACACCCCCAGATCCCTTTAACGGGATACCCTTATTGTGGAGGGGCAGGCGGAGGCTACAACCTCCTCTCCCTTAAACAAAAGCTAACCCAATGTCTGACCTTACAAAGTTGTGACGATTGCTACAAGGGTGCGACGTGGCCGGGAATCAGTATGACACGGGCGGCATCCCTCCACCCCACAGCCGGGTCACTGAAGGTCCCGGATGCCCGGCCACAACACCGCCCACTGTGGAAAGTGGGCAGAGTTTCCTTATGATTTTTTTTTAAAGATATTTATTAAGATTTTCAAAGTATTACAAAATGAAAAAAGAAAAATACAAAATAAAAATAGTTAAAACCAATTCCATCTTTCCATTACTTATCTTACATTTGCTTGTTTCCCGGACCTCCTCACACCTCCATTTTTTGTATTCCAATTCAATTTGTTAATTCAGCAAATCCTTTCCCTCTTTGTTTATCCTAATCTTTAATCTTAAAATATTTTAACCTTAAATTTTAACCTATTAAGAATCCATTTTTTCATATTCCTTATAGCATTATAGCTAAAAACCACTTAACTTCTCATCCAACATCATTCTAACATTCATTAATTTTACAGTATTTCTGTAAGTAGACTTTAAACTTTTTCCAATCTTCTTCCACCGACTCTTCTCCCTGGTCTCGGATTCTGCCAGTCATTTCCACCCGGGCGGAGTTTCCTTATGTTCCATTTTCTGTTATAGGCTCACCACTGGGACTCTGGGCCCCAGACCCTGACTCCAATGACACTATTTCTTGTTCCCTAATTATTTGCTCTAAAGTGTGAGGGCTCTCCCCTCCAAATATATTTTCTCCTTTCTATCTTGGCTGGCACAAACGGGGTGGTGTGTGTGTGTGTGTGTGTGTGTGTGTGTGTGTGTGTGAGTGTTTGGTGACTCTTTCCCCACAGATTTTCCCTCTCCCCCACACTAATAGGATTACTCTGCCCAACACCTCTTTCAAAAAGCTGCCCAACTTTGAGAAACCTCTGATGTTGAGAGGTTTATAAAGAAGCATAGCTGAATCCCCCATGCAAGGAAAGAATAAATAAATATATATAAATTAAAGGAGTAAGATGAATGTCAAGGCATATCACAATATTTTTTTTTTAACAGCATTAAGTAAGGAACCCAGAGAATCAGTAAAACCATTCAGCAGTGAATAGGACAGTCAGAGAAATATAATGGACTTAATCTGGCTTTTATAAAACTGCCACTGACTTTGCTGATTAATAAGAATTATTTAAAAATCAACAGAATGGGCTATTTATAGTGGGAATTATGCCTGAGACAGTGAAAGAGACGTTCAGCTTATTTATTTATCAAAGGCTCACAATAGCAGGCTTTGAGGGCTAGGGAAAAAAAGATTTTAAGTGCCTCTTAGCTTTCTGGGGAATTGTTAACACTGATTATATGGAGAGTCTGGAGAGAGTTCTCTTCGCAGTTTAGCACGGAACCTGTCAAAAGGCCTTGCCTTGGATGTGACCCGTTGATCTGGCATCTGCCAGCCTCTGGTTTTTAAAAATAAAATGAATACTGGCCTTCTGGTGAATTGAGGGGATGGAGCTGAGTTAGGGAGGAACTTGAAAAGTCAGGGGTTTGGGCTCTGAAGAATCAGAAGTCAGGGCTGGATGCAACTGATCAACAACTGATTATGAAGGTAGCCCTTCTGTAGGCTTGGCAAGCCCTTATTTGACCAAGAACTGCAAGGCAGGAGGGATGTGAATGTTATTCCTTGGTTGGTCCTCAGCTTTGGGTCTGCTTTGCTTCCTGACTCCAGCTGCATGGAAGACGGGCAAACTAATGTCAGTGTAAGGTAAAGGTAAAAGGACTCCTGACCATTAGGTCCAGTCGTGACTGACTCTGGGGTTGCGGCGCTCATCTCGCTTTAGTGGCCGAGGGAGCCGGCGTGCAGCTTCCAGGTCATGTGGCCAGCATGACTAGGCCACTTCTGGTGAACCAGAGCAGCGTATGGAAACACCGTTTACCTTCCCGCTGCAGCGGTACCTATTTATCTACTTGCACTTGACGTGCTTGCAAACTGCTAGGTTGGCAGGAGCAGGGACTGAGCAACGGGAGCTCACCCCGTCGCGGGGATTCGAACCGCCAACCTTCTGATCGGCAAGTCCTAGGCTCTGTGGTTTAACCCACAGCACCACCCGCCCCCTAATGTATTTGAAGCAGTGTACTTGAAGCAAAGATAAGTGGCGGAAGCCGCTTGGACACCTGGGGCGGCATGCCCAGGGGTGGTGAGAGTCGCCCATAGGGGCTGGGCAAGCTGTCCATAGGCAGGGTGCACTGTGGGGCCTCCGGAGTCTGCCTGCCTCCTCCTCGCACTCAGCTGCCCTACAGCTGGTGGAGGGGAGGCAGCGGACAGACCGTTTGGGCAGCACGGAGCCTGCGTGCACCTAAGCAACCACATCTCTCCCAGGAGGGACGTGTGGCTCAGGCGCTCTGCAGACCCCATGGTGAATGCCGCCTGGCATTTTGTCACTCCCCCAGTGGTGACACCTGGGGCAGCCCGCAACCACTGTACCCCCTTCCTCCACCCCTGGCAAAGATCACCAGTGTCAAAACAATGATTCTTCAACATCAACTTTGTTGGACTGGCCATGTTGGTCAGGTGCCTGATTATCGTCTTCCAAAGCAACTCCTCTATTCCCAACTTAAGAATGGAAAGCGAAATACCGGTGGACAACAAAAGAGGTTTAAACATGCTTTCAAGCCAATCTCCAAATGGGTCCAAACTTCAATATCTAAAACTCCTGGTAGAGGACAAGGATCTAGAGATCACGCTAAGGGTGGCCAAATTCTGTGCGACTGCCATAAAACTTAGGGAACAAACTGTACTACAAAAATGATTAAGGTTTTAAATGACAATTTTAGGTTGTATTTTAGTGATCAAGATTTAATATATATTTTTAACTGCCGCTATATCTGAATTGTCTCTGTTATACCCACTTGCAATTCAATGTATTCCTGTTGTATTTTATGATTTCCCGATATTGTAAGTGAGCCGGAACTGGTCTGTGACCGTAATAATAAAATTCAAAACACTCTCAAGCCAAATCTTTTAAAAATGCAGTATAAACACTGATAACTGGGAAACACTGGCTTGCAAGTGCTCCAGTTGGAGAATAGTCTCTACCAAAGGCATCATAGACTTCGAAGAAGCATGAACTCAAGACGAAAGGGAGAGATGAGCTAAGAGGAAGACACGTTTGGCAAACCCTCACCATGATCAACTCCTGCCCGGAAACCTATGTCCCCACTGTGGAAGGACGTGTGGATCCAGAATTGGCCTCCACAGTTACTTATG
Organism: Podarcis muralis; assembly: GCF_964188315.1. Lineage (NCBI taxonomy): Eukaryota > Metazoa > Chordata > Lepidosauria > Squamata > Lacertidae > Podarcis > Podarcis muralis. Next base: position 43,493,956 of record NC_135668.1, read on the forward strand.
GACTCACCGTTAAGACCGTGTTCATGGAAGACAATCTTACTCAGCTACAAGTGATCACCAAATAAGAAGATGCAACTCCCAGTTTGTCCCCCACAGTTTGTCTCTTGCCTTCTTGCTTTTTGTCCCAAGCCTCACTCCCTTTTAAGGAGGTTGCAGGCACTTCACACAGTGGCTTGCTAAACCACTGAGTGAAGCAATTCCCTCCTCCATTAAACTTCACTAGGTAAAGGTAAAAGGACCCCTGACCATTAGGTCCAGTCGTGACCGACTCTGGGGTTGCGGTGCTCATCTCGCTTTACTGGCCGAGGGAGTCAGCGTACAGCTTCTGGGTCATGTGGCCAGCATGACTAAGCCGCTTCTGGCGAACCAGAGCAGCGCACGGAAACGCCATTTACCTTCCTGCCAGAGCAGTACCTATTTATCTACTTGCACTTTGACATGCTTTCAAACTGCTAGGTTGGCAGGAGCAGGTACCGATCAACAGGAGCTCACCCTGTCACGGGGATTCGAACCGCCGACCTTCTGATCGGCAAGCCCTAGGCTCTGTGGTTTAACCCACAGCGCCACCCACGTCCCTTTAAACCTCACTAAACATTTCTGGCTGCCAGAACATGATGACACCTTACATTTTCACATGTATTGGAAGATATTCTTAGAATATCACCTCTGCAATTGACATTGTATATGATATCTGATTCCCCGATTTGATATTGGGACAGTAGGCATGCAATGCTCTTTAGCATTTAATCCAGACATGCAATGGCAGCAACCTGGCAGTATTTGACTTGATGGCATTGCAATAATCTTTAGCACTGGAGACAGTATTTCTCAGCTGACGTACAATGGATCTTGGTATCTGACAGCATCTGAAGGTCGGTGTGCAATAGTGTTTAATATTCAAATGTTATTTGACAGCTCTGTGAAATATTTAATAACTGACAGTGTTGGACAGCTTATGGAGGTTTCATATTTGATGTCTGCCAAAACACAAAGCCATAAAGCCAAAACCACTCTGGGAAAGGGCCACTGCTTAGTGTCAGAGCATCTACTTTGCATGTAGAAAGGCCCAGGATCAACCCCTGACATTTCTTGATACAGTATTTTTTGCTCTATAAGACTCACTTTTTCCCTCCTAAAAAGTAAGGGGAAATGTGTGTGCATCTTATGGAGCGAATGCAGGCTGCACAGCTATCCCAGAAGCCAGAACAGCAAGAGGGATTGCTGCTTTCGCTGCGCAGCGATCCCTCTTGCTGTTCTGGCTTCTGAGATTCAGAATATTTTTTTCCTTGTTTTCCTCCTCCAAAAACTAGGTGCGTCTTGTGGTCTGGTGCGTCTTATAGAGCGAAAAATACGGTAGGTCTGGAAAAAGACTCACTTTTTTGAGACCCTGCAAAACCACTGCACGTAGACAATACTGAGTTAGGAAAATGGTTTTGACTGGGAATATGGGCCGAGACATCTTTTTTTTTATTGTGCGTTCATGATTATTTGTGTTCATGATGGTATTGGGGCAGTTATACACAATCCCACTTTCCACACTGTTTTGCCTGCAAATGTTTTGGGGCACAAATACCACTTCTCTTCCATTCAGTGCCTATCTCACAGCTGCCTGCTGAAATTCTGGAGAATTGTTTCCACTGCAAAACTTTCCATCCCAGAACAACTAACAAAGCCTCAATGGCATGTTGCCGACATTTCGCATTTGAAGTGTAAATTCAGATTTTGAATCTGAAGCAGCACATCTGAAACTCAAGCAGCGACACCAGAACATTTGCCGAATTTGAAAGAACTGCGAATCCCAACTTTCGCTTCATTGTGTGCTGGGTATGTGGTAGAAAATATTTCACCTCTGTTCTTGATCTGAACAACTAACAAGCAACTGAACTCCATTTTGTGATAGCACATCTTATTGAGAGCCAGTGTGGTGCAGTGGTTGGAGTAGGACCTGGGTTCGAATCCTCCCACTCGGCCATGAAGCTCCCTGGGTGACCTTGCAACAATCACAGTCTCTCAGCATTAACCTACCTCACAGGGTTGTTGTGAGGATAAAAGAGAGGGGGGATGCATGCCCTCTGGAGCAAAGGTGGGTGTAATTAGAAATAACCAGTTGTGTTTTTCTAGAAAAAGAGCTGCCAAAATTCACCATGAATGCCTTCCTTGTTCTCTTAGAATAGCAATGGCACCCACCTGAAAGTTCCAGTCAGTTCTGGCTGGAAAAACGCCCTGTAGATAACAATAACCATTGAAGCCTTGCAACTTTTCTTATTCCTATGGAAATTTCCTCCCCCTGATTTAAGGTGCACTCAAGCAACCGCCCCCCTCCTTTGGAAGGATGTGTGCTGAGCTTCCAAGGGGACATTGCGCTTCGTCATGTTAATTCCCCTGAGCTCTCGGATTCCTGATCTAATAAACAGTGACACCCTTTCAGAGCCGCTGAATCTTCTTTTGCTAATCTGCTTGTCACACAAGCAGAAAAAGGTGTTTCAACCTCCCAGCCATACACGCACGCATGCAATGCCCTCAGCATGAAGTGCCGGTGCCAGAGAACACTTAAGGTGAAATTCAACCCCGAATGCAGTCCCGGGACTTTGCACCTGTGACTGAGGGCTCCGTTTGCACCCAAGCTGTCAGGGCTGAGCTGTAGGTAGCTGTCGGAGGAGAGGCGGTAAGGAGGAACCCAGAGAGGAGCCAAGAAGTTGCAGCCAAGAGAGGCAGAGAAACGCAGCAGAGCCAAGAAGAGAATCTCATTGCTGGGACAAGTTCCCAGTCCAACAGGAAGCCCTTCCTGTCCAATGGGGACCCTGGCTGGGCAGGGCCAGCTCAGAGCCTGTTTCCATAGGGATATCTCTCTGATTATACAGCAGGGTGGAGACCCTGGAGCTCTCCAGATGTTGTTGGCTGGGGTGATGGGAGCTGTGGTCTAGCCACATCTGGAGGGGGAAAGTCCTACTACACAGTGAGTTCGTTCTCCCGAGTTTTCGTTCTTTCTTATTTTTGTTCTGCTGAAATGGACAAAATAAGCATCGCATAGACTTTCTGGCTACACATTTGCCATATCTTTATTGCACTGGGACCACATTGCAAACAAATCCACCAAAAAAAAAAAAAAATGCTGCAAAAGTAAGTCTATCACTGCCAAAAGCAGCCTTTTTTTTGTCTGTTTTTTTAATCTTCAGGTTGTTTTTTTTAAACTCGTATATGTATATATTTACACAAAAACTATCAAAAGCAAAGTCTGGAAAGCAGCTGCTCTGCTATGACAGTCTAGAAAGATAAGAGCCGCTACTTTTCCTTATGGATAAATAGTACAATTTGTCATATATCTTTTTTTACATCACTTTGTAAAACCACATTCAAGTATTCCTGTCAATGCACAAATTATCAAAATCCGCTTCTTGACTACGTCGCTGTAGCTTTGACTATGTCTAGGCGGGTTGCCGTTTATCGAGTGGGGCTTTTTGCCTTTGAAAACAGTTTCTGAGATGTCTCCATCCTTGAAGCGCTGAGCAGACATGGGTGGGGTTGGGGCGGAAGAAATTTAAATAAAGCGAAGGAAACAACCCGAACACAAGAATCTTAATGGCACATTGAGAAATAAACGCAGAAGGCATAGCTAGGGATGGGTGGATCTCTCAATTTGGGTTTCTCCTCGTTTCTCATTTCTGCCAGTGCTGAGTTCAGTTCTTCACATTTCCACATCAGTTTGCAATTTTTAAAAAATAATTCCTCATGAAAATCCACCAGCATCTTAGTGCAAAATTCTTCTTAGGAGACACATTCTGGTTTGCAATTTTACTTAATGCACATGTTTTCCCAAGCGATTTGGACCAATAAAATGATAGACTAATATGTGCATTCTGACCCAAGCTTTATGGGAGTATACATAATTTTTTTGTACATTTTGCACTAGCTTAGAGAACTGCCCTGCAAAATGCAGAATTTCGAAGGATGGCTGCATTTTGGTTCATGTAGCATTGCGGTAAGTAGGTTCACCTTCAAATATCAACTGAATCAAATTTCTTCCCCACCAAGAGAAGTAAGTAATAGTACCATTCTAGTCTGCCTTGGTCAGACCACACCCAGAGTACTGTGTGAGGTTCTGGGCACCACAATTTAAAAACATGTGCAAAGGGGGATGGCCAAGATGAAAGAGGGTCTGGAAACCAAGCCTTATGAGGAATGGTTGAGGCAACTGGGTATGTCTAGCCTGGTCAAGAGCAGACTGAGAGGAGATGTTACAGCCATCTTTATATGGAAGATGGAGCAAGCTTGTTTTCTCCTGCTCCGGGTGGTAGGACCCAAACTAACGGATTCAAGTCACAAGGAGATTCCGACGAAACATCAGGAATAGCTGGCAGTAAGAGCTGTTTGACAATGGAACATACTGCTTCAGACAGTGGTGGACTCTCCTTCAATGGAGGTTTTTAAGCAGAGGTTGGATGGCCGCCTGTCATGGATGCTTTAGTTGAGATTCATTGCAAGGGGTTGGACTAGATGATCCACAGGGTCCCTTCCAACTCTGCAATTCTCTGATTCCTAAGCATGTTCTTCTATAAGACTGTACTATTTAAATATGTGTCTGTGGGTGTGGAGGGGGAGGAGAAAGCTTCTTCCATGTCGCCAATTCTTTTGCACTTTGAAAGCTAGCATGCCAGGAACAATATTTATAGGCCAAACCTTCCCCTTGACATGTTACATTTCCTATGCGCATGCAGTTTTGAACTTGGGGAGCACATAATGGTTCGATTCTCTCCCTGCTTGGGACTCCTGAGTGGAAACAGTCCCAGGATAGTTGCTAACAGTGTTGACTTATTTCTATATGGCCCTTCCTTGATAGTAAATCGTGAGCTGTGAACATGAGACGGTTGCTTTCTCCTTCCCTCCCTCAGGCTTGCATTTTAAAAACAAAACAAAACCAAAAGGACAACTTTTTCCATATATAAATACAAAATATTAAATAAAGATCTGCTTTCTGTACAAACAAAATAAGCTCAAAAGGAAAGGAAAGAAGTGCATTTTGCCACCAGGCAATTCATATTCTCAAAATATTTTTCCAAATTACGTTTTGGGGATCGGCTCTTTTTAAAAAGTGTGGCAATGAGTGCATTTCTTTTTCTAATCACTTAATCCGGAGATAGACAACTATTCCTTTACCCACCTCAAAATTTCCTGCAAGCCCTTCCCCACATTGCTGGTATGCTTCACCCATGTGCCCCGCATGCCTGTGTGTCTTGTGTCTGCGCGCATGTTGGAGAGGGCTTGGCCACAACCACATCGCAGGATCTACAGCAACACAAGGCGGGGCTTGCCAGAAGCTCCGCCCACAAGGTGTAACCCTTGCGCCGCCACGGGCCACGGGAAGAAATAATTTAGGGCTGAAGGGAAGCAGGACTGCATGGAGGCCGTGGCAACTGGGAGGCCGCATCTATAGAAAAACTTGTAGATTCCCCAAGGGGCATCCAAATTGGTCCATCTGGTTGCGCCCGAGCCCCAGAGCTAAATCCTCTGCAGTGCCAACGCCTTAGCTACTTTGAGAATGGTTATTATCGCAATTTCTGAATTCACTGAATTCACACAGCGGCATACACAGTCCCTCGCAAGACTGTTCCTCCCTCCCTGGCTCCGATTCTTTCTTTCACGGAACCAATAAAAACGTTGTCCTGCGATCTCCACTACCTCTTGGTAGCCATTGTGTTCACGTTGGAGACAAAGTCATTTTCGACGACGTTGCTGTAGCCATCTTTCTCTATACAGTCACTGACGGCCTTGAGGACTATCCGGAGCCTTCTGTCCATTGCTTCCAGGTGCAGCTTGTACAAGATGGGTGCGATCTTGTCCATCAGCAAGGATTCTTCCATCAGGTGGCTGAGCTTGTATTCCTCCTTGGCTAGCAGCTGCAACCGCAGGTAGGTGGACTTCCGTATTCTAAGGAAAGGAAGAGGCAAGGTGATGAAAAAGGACCGCATTTAAGGTTTGCCGTGGCGAGTGGTACATGGAGTTCTGCCCGCACTACTGGCTCTGGCGGTAGCAGGGGAAGAGAGGCATTGTGGTGGAGTGGTTAGAGCAGCAGTTCCCAAAGTTTTTCAAGCCACTTCCCCACAGGTTCCATAAACTCATCCCCAGGCCACCCTACCTGATAAAAACATTACAGTGGTACCTTGGTTCTCAAATGCCTTGGTACTCAAACGCCTTGGTTCCCAAATGTCAAAAGCCCGGAAGTAAGTGTTCCGGTTTTTGAACGTTTTTCGGAAGCCGAATGTCCGATGCGGCTGTTGGCTATGGCTTCCGGGGCGCCTGCACCAATCAGAAGCTGCGCCTTGGTTTTCGAACATTTCAGAAGCCAAACAGACTTCCGGAATGTATTAAGTTTGGCGCTTTTGTTTCTGCTATTTATTTGCGTTTTTGTTTGCGAGGCTTTTTCAGTTAGTTTCTTTTTGTGACTGTGTGGAACCCAGTTCAGCTACTGATTGATGGTGTGACTGTGGAAATGGATAACAATGACTATCATCAGTGCAGTTAATGAAATAATTAATTTGAATTTTTTATCATCTGCAATACTGTCTTATTTATTTTATAGTACAGTACATTGATAATTGCTTTAATTTTATGGATCAATGGTCTTGTTAGATAGTAAAATTCAGGTTAAATTGCTGTTTTAGGGGTTTTTAAAAATCTGGAATGGATTAATATTTGCTTTGCATTACTTTCTATGGGAAAGCACGCCTTGGTTTTGGAATGCTTTGGTTTTGGAACGGACTTCCGGAACGGGTTAAGTTTGAGAACCAAGGTACCACTGTATTCAGAACAGGGGTCTGTTTGACTCACTAAGGACGATCACAACACAATAAAATGCAAGTTTTGTTGGCATCTGTCTGTCTTGAAGGACAATGGAGTGCACCTCCAGGGGTGAAGTCAAACGGCTGGAGAATCACAGCGCCTGCTGTGGCTGCAGAGACCGGTAGCTTGTAACTGCTGCACATTCACTTGAAATTCAATTAACACTATTTAGTTTAATTAATTCAACAAAATGAATACAGGCTTGAGGCTGAAAAAGCTTCCCCATTCTGATCTGAACCCAGAAAGCAGCAGAAGCCTTGAAATGGCAGCTGGAGGCAGTTGTGGTCTCTGGAGAGCAACCAAGCCATCAGCGTAGTCTGGGATCCAGAGCTTCTGTGTCAACGGCACCCAAACATTTTTGAGAACTGCTGATAGCCTTAATGATTTTTCTGCCTGTGTCAGATGCCGCACGATTTTTAATTGCATTTTTATGGTTTCTCTTATTTCTTATGCTGTGTTGCAATTTGCATGCGGCAGAATTGCAACGCTGTGAAATGCAATAGAAGAAACGGAAGAAGCAATAAAAATGCAGTTTCAAAATAATTCGGGTGTTTACTGTGAACACGCCACGGACCACCGGAGTGAAGCTTGCAGATCACTGGTGGTCCGTTTTGGAAGCCCCTGCTCTGTGCTGTATGCCACTGAATACTAAACAGCTTAGGAGCAACAGCAGGAAAGAGCTGTTTGTGTTCCAGCCTCCGCTTGTGGCTCTCCTGAAAGCCTCTGGTTAACCACTGTGGGAACAAAATGCTGGACCTTTGGTTTCATCCAACAGGGTTTTTCTTACATTCTTCGCTTACGGCCCTCTTTCTCCCTCACCCTTGTGCTCTGTTCTGTAAAAGCCAGATTTAATTAAATGTCAAGTACTAGTCATCTAATTCCGGGGACTGGAATGCACTGAATCCAAGGTACATTTTGTGCCCTCGGAAAGAATCAGGTAACCTGAGATCTCAAAGGGCTGTTTCATTTCTCAGTAGGCATCACCTTGGCTTTCTAACAGCTGGTCCAGGAAGGACAACACAATGGAAATTGGGGGATGCTGCAAGGGTAAAGAGGGAGGGGAGGGTAAACTAGGCATGGAGCTGGAACAGTTCCAAAATACCAAATGGATATGAGTTTCTACAGGGCAGAGAGAAAGAGGGGCTTTCACTAATGTGCTTCTCCCCACTCCCCAACAGATGCTCTGGGCCACGAGTCTCTGACAAAGTTTAGATTGCCGTGGGGGGTGAAAACTCCTCCTCCATCACTGGGTACATGCTGCCAAGTTTGCTGCTTTGATGGAGCGATGTACAAAGGCCCTATTTTGCATTTTTTCTCTGGTCAGTCTAACTCTAGCTTGGGAACCTATGGCCCCTCCAGATGTTCCTGGATGACACGGACTATTGGGCATGCTATCTGAGACAACATCTCTATTCCAGCTGAAGGGCATTTTAGTATCCCTGTAGGATAGGCTTGTGGGACATGGGTGGCGCTGTGGGTTAAACCACAGAGCCTAGGACTTGCCGATCAGAAGGTCGGCGGTTCGAATCCCCGTGACGGGGTGAGCTCCCGTTGCTCGGTCCCTGCTCCTGCCAACCTAGCAGTTCGAAAGCACGTCAAAGTGCAAGTAGATAAATAGGTACTGCTCCGGCGGGAAGGTAAATGGTGTTTCCGTGCGCTGCTCTGGTTTGCCAGAAGCGGCTTAGTCATGCTGGCCATATGACCTGAAAGCTGTACGCCGGCTCCCTCGGCCAATAAAGCGAGATGAGCGCCGCAAGCCCAGAGTCAGTCACGACTGGACCTAATGGTCAGGGGTCCCTTTGCCTTTACTAGGATAGGCTTTTACCTTAGAAGGGGGCCAAATATGAGAGAACGGCCTACCCAGTGACTTGACGCCTGAGCATGTGTTTCTAGGAGTGACTTGAAACATAGAAACAATGGCTTGCATCTGATGTGGTGCTAAGTAACCATGCTGCACTGACAGGATGGTTACGAAAGTGTTTCCCCCCCTCTATTATGTATTTTGTGTTTTTTTAATCTTGTATTTTTATGTTATGACCCGACCTGAGATCTGTGGATAATCGGACGTTTATTTTATTTATTCCATCTTTTATCTTTTACTTTCTTCTTTTTCTTCTCTTCTCTTCTTTTTCTGCAAAGTATGTGTATGTACATATTGTACTATTGTGTATTGTTGTGTAAGTTAATGTTGAATGTTTAATATTTTTTAAATAATTTTTTTAAAAAGAGAGATCTGTGGATAAAGGGCAGTACAGTGGTACCTTGGGTTACAGACACTTCAGGTTACAGATGCTTCTGGTTACAGACTCTGCTAACCCAGAAATAGTACCTCGGGTTAAGAACTTTACCTCAGGATGAGAACAGAAATTGCACGGCAGCAGGAGGCCCCATTAGCTAAAGTGGTACCTCAAGTTAAGAACAGTTTCAGGTTTAAGAACGGACCTCCAGAATGAATTAAGTTCTTAACCCGAGGTACCACTGTATATAAATTTAATAAATAACAACAACTACTTCCCCCTGGTGAAATTAAAATGGCTTTTGGGCACGTGGTTCATGCCTCTATCACTCCCAGCTGTTCGGGGAGGTCCAGTTGTTTCTTCAGTGCCTTAGAGCAGTGTTCCCCAACCTTGGGTCTCCAGCTGTTTTTGGACTACAACTCCCATCATCCCTCACTAGCAAGACCAGTGGTCAAGGATGATGGGAATTGTAGTCCGAAAACAGCTGGAGACCCAAGGTTGGGGAACACTGCCTTAGAGAACTGCCACCATTACAGACCAATCCTCAAAACACTTACAGCGTTTCTTGAGACATTGCCCACCCCCGTAAATCATTCCCCATGAGGCTGCCACTGGGCTCATGACTGACAAGGGAAGGCATACCTGCAGCACTGATTTAAAGGCACCAAGATGGATAGCTCGTCGTGGGAATATTTTCCAAACCTATCACAGAGACAGAAACAAGAGAAGAGAGTGTCAGGAGGGCATCTTGAGGCATCAGTTTTGCAACAGAGTTTGTTTAACCGGGATAAACGTAGGCGTGCAGTGCTGGGTCTGGAAAACTGCATCTCTTTCCAATGACGCCCCCTGATGGTGGGTGGCTGGAATAAGCTACCACTTCTGTGGGCACAACATCAAGGTGTGTTTTAAAAGTCTGTGAGGAAGAAGAGTCAGCCACCTTCTGAGGGGGTCAAACAGTCCTTGCCCTCAGAAAGTTCTTCCTGATGTTTAGTTGGAATCTGCTTTCTTGTCATGTGAATTCACTGGTTTGAGTCCTGTCCTCTGGAGCAACAGAAAACAAGCTTGCTCCATCTTCCATGTGAAAGCCCTTCAGATATTTGAAGACAGCTATCTATCCCATGCGCTCTAAGTCTTCTCTTCTCCAGGTTAAACATGTCTGGCACCCCCAAGCATTCCTTGTAAGTCTTGGTTTCCAGATCCTTTATCATCTTGGTTGCTCTCTTCTGCAAATGAGTCCTTCTCAGCACTCATTGGAGATGCTCTGAATACAAAGTATATGCCCTACCACTGAGCTATGGCCTTTTGCCAGTGCAAAAATCTAAGAAGGCCCTGTAGCTTTAAGAGCAGCTTTTGCTGAGGGACACGGGTGGCGCTGTGGGTAAAAGCCTCAGCGCCTAGGGCTTGCTGATCGAAAGGTCGGCGGTTCGAATCCCCGCGGCGGGGTGCGCTCCCGTTGCTCGGTCCCAGCGCCTGCCAACCTAGCAGTTCGAAAGCACCCCCGGGTGCAAGTAGATAAATAGGGACCGCTTACTGGCGGGAAGGTAAACGGCGTTTCCGTGTGCTGCGCTGGCTCGCCAGATGCAGCATTGTCACACTGGCCACGTGACCCGGAAGTGTCTTCGGACAGCGCTGGCCCCCGGCCTCTTGAGTGAGATGGGCGCACAACCCTAGAGTCTGGCAAGACTGGCCCGTACGGGCAGGGGTACCTTTACCTTTACCTTTGCTGTGGGACATCTGCAGTAAGCAGAGTTTCCCCTTCTGTGCAATTCTTAAAGTGACAAGAACTTTCTCAAGATCTACGGCATGGCCAGTTTATACACTGGTCTGCAGGAATGATAAGGTGACTGGTTGTGGACTTATTTATTTATTGTGACTCCTTACACCTCAGCTTTTAAGGAAAACATGGCAAATAAGTAGCTTAATATTAATAATCATCATCAGAACCCTTCCCACAGGGCAGATGGTGTCAGGTGATTCTGTGAGGGGAGGTGGGTAAAAATGTTGGGGGAAATTAAACAAATATATTGGTTAAAAAGGGAAAGAAACACCAGCAATTACCCTCTTCCGTTGTCTAAGTGGATAATAAACGTCTCATTTCCAAACTTCTCAAAGGTTTCGTAATGATGGCGATCCATATTGCCTATAAAGGGGGGGAAAACGCAGGAGGGATAAACACAAATGCACACCAAATACTTATTAAATGGCTCGGAGCCTGGAAAAGCAACAATGCACATATTTCCGTCAAACTTTGGTTGTGTTCACACATGACAGTAAACCATGGATAGGTAATGGATCCCTAACTCCACTGCCCCCCGCAGGAACACCCACCTGTCAATCACAAGACGCCATAATGATATCAGGTGACTGGCACCTTTCACAGTTGAGAGGAGGTTGTGTGCAAACACCAGTGTGGTGGGCTCCCTTCCAAGTCCATAATTCTATTCTACGATTTATGGAAGATCTTTGCAGAGGGGGAAAGGCTCCTTCTGGAGTCGAAAAGGAACATTTCCCCCTCTGCTGAGAAAGCAGTTTGCATTTGATCCGCTTCCTCCAAATGGAGCACAATTCCCTCCACAGCAAGCCCGTCGCCTTGCTCCACAATTGATGGGGCCACTCATCAGAAGAATAATTACATGCTAATCTATGTATCAGTGCAGGCTGTGTGTGTGTGTGTGTGTTTGCTTAAAAATGAAATGAATTTTTCCTCCATCCCAAAGGCCTGCTAACATGTGCAGGACTGAGTTGGGATTCACACGGTGCCATTTTTATTTCGAGATCTAGGATACCTACCCATGAGAAAGTCAAAAATGGTCATGTCCATTATATCCAGCACTCGGGTCCCCCTGTCGTAGGGCGGTGTTTGCTTGACCTCTTCGCAATAGTCCGGGTCAACTTCCCACCTGGGAAAAGCAACAGTGTTAGGAGAATGTAGATGGAAAAACACACCGCTCTTATCTTTTCAATATTAAAGTCAGCAGGAGCTTTCTCCTTGAGTTCAAAATAAACAGGAGAAAATCTTCAGGGCTTTCTGGCATGCGTCCCAATTTTATTTCTCTCTCTCTTTGTGTGTGTGTATTACAGTCACCCTTACAAGAAGCTGACAGCCAGTGTGGTGTTGGGAACAGTTTTAGACTTATTTATTTAGCAAGATCTGAAGGAGAAGGAACTGATTAGTCCTCTCCTTTTCGCGGCGAGAGCGACAATAACTAAATACTGAGGCAGGAGAATTAAGTTCAAGAATCTACAGTATTGGTACTTTAGAGTTTGGCAAATAGTTCTATTGGAAAGATCATCTCACAGACTTCAAGTAATGAAAGGTCAAAGGAAGACGGACGTACTTTTGACAGGGTGGCATTTGCCTATTTATTCTATAAATAGCCAGGAATCTAAAAGATCACTTCCAATTACATATAAGATGGTTCGGGACTTCGGTACCAGAATCAGCTCCCTGGGTGGGACAGAGTCACTCTACTGGGTTCCCAGCAGGCAGAAGGCTGTTGCTTTCTGGGAGACAGATGGGGTGATGAGGAGGTCAGCATGGTGCAAACACAATGGAAGGAGGATCCAATCCAGCACTCCTGCTCCTGTTTTTCCACCACACTGACCTCCCTGCTCACCTCTTGCTCCAGGTAAGCAAGCGACCCACCTGCTGGTAAGGTAGCGTAGGAGAATGTCCCCATTTTATTTCATCTCCGAATTCATTTTGTGCATTCAGAACTTTGCAGTTTGAAATCTGTGCATGAGCTTTACTAACAAACAGGCTGCTTTTAAGGAGACGTATGGGCAAGCTGTGGTTCTTTTATAGTTCCTACCCCAACTGGAAGGGATAGAATATGATCGGGGAAGATGTGACACGAAGAACTAAACGCTAGGAGGTTGGCTGAGCAAAGTAAATACACTAAATCCTAGATCAAGAAGAGACCCCAAATGTCAACATAGATAACTGACAGCAGACATTGGCTGACAGATAATACACAGAGCTATTAGAGGACAACAAAGAAAGATGCTGAAAGATGGTTATGTGTATTCACATATTAAAATGAGAACATTGGGGTAGTCAGAAGGGTCAAAGGATCTCTGAGTGGTTTAAGAATGACAACAGTGTGTTGTAACTGTTTTACTGCGATGAAGACAACTGCTGTGATAACTGTCTGATTGTTTAAGTGGTAATCACTTTTGTAGCTGGATATATATAGTGGTACCTCTGGTTGCGCACAGGATCCATTCCACAGCTCCAGTCAAATCCCGAGTAATTTGAAACTGGAGGTGCCTGTTCTGCGCATGCGCGCGGCACAGTAGAGCGCTTCTGTGCAAGCATGGTGAAACCCGGAAAAATACTTCTGGGTTTGTCGTGTTTGCATCCTGAAGGATACATGACCAGAGGTGTGCGTATCCAGAGGTACCACTGTATAAAGGTGATGCCTGGCAGTAGTAAAATACAACCCCTTTCTGATTTTTTTTAGGATTAATAAAGGCCTAAGTTTTCGCTTAAAACCTGTGTCTATTGGTGCTCCTCTTGGAAACCCCAGTAAAGGTGAACTGTTACTAATTTTCTCGACACTAGCTTTGTGGCCCCACTTCACCCAGACAGAAACAGCTGTTTGATATAGATTTACTGAAGCTTGCACTCATTAGAGCTGCATCTGGTCAACTCCTTCTGCACCACAATGCAGGTGTACAGGAGGGGCACAGGGAGAAATCTGGGAGGAAGAAACAGAATACCTAGAAAAAGCAATGCGGGGCAGGGACACACAGATTCCTCCCTTTCACATCTCCGTTTTGGTACAGCTGCGTGTTGGTGTAGAAGGAGGCAGATTCTTTGTCAGTTCTAGAGAATGCAAGGGGAAAGGCTGCAGCTCAGCGGTAGAACATGTGCTTTGCATGCAGAAGGTCCTGGGTTCAATCCCTGGCACCTCCAGGTAAAGCTGGGAAATATCCCTGCCTGAAACCCTGGAGAGATGCTGCCAGTCAGTGTAGACAATACAGGGGTAGATGGACCAATGACCTGAATCAGTATAAGGTATCTTCCTCAGTTTGTGATTCAGTACAGCTGCAATGGAGTCCAGAAGCTTTGATTTTGAAGCTTTTCAAGCGGACTCTCCTATGGAGACTATGACATCGGCAGGGGGAAAAGAAGATCACTTAATTGAATTAAATAAAAGTGGTGTCCAGATGGGGGAACATGGGTTGGAACAGTTTATGGTTTTGCTCTCCTCAAGAGAGCCAAGTGAAGTCGATGGAAATGTGCCCGTCATTCTCAGCAGGTTTTGAATCAAAGTCTGGCTACGAAACCACGGAAAACTAATTGCCTGCTGCTCATAAGCGGCCCAGCAAAAATAGCCACTGGGGTGCCGGGAAGGACTCACTCAGCTTTCTTGCGCTTGTGGTAGGAACGTCTCCACGGATTCCTCCAGGTTTTCCTTTTGGCCAAAGACAGGTCTGGCAGAAAGGCAGCGAGGGAGCCTTCGATCTGATCTGGTTTCCCGCAAAGAGCATGCTCCGTGGAGCAGTAGTAAGAGCACTCGCCGTAGAAACAGATGTTGTTGGCTGAGAAGAGAGAGAAAGAGAGAGGTGGTGAGGGAGCATCTTCCATGTCTTTGATGTTAAAAGAGAGCAACGGAATGACTAGCTGATACAAATGGGACCTGCTACAAAATGCTGCTGTGTATCCTCAGCTCCTAGCCAGGCAGACGTGCCCTTTTCCAGAATACTCCATTTTGTTCACCACCTGCTTTCCTGTTTTTATGGCTACTGAGCAGATATCTTCAGCTCCTAGGAGGAACATTCAGCTTGAGGGTTCCTGCAAGTTGGCCAGCCAAGCCCCTTTTCCAGGCTATGCCATTCCAACCACCTCCCATTTCCTTGTTTTTATTTTCCAAACTGACTATCAACACCCCAGTACTCATGTTCGGCTTGCTCAGTCCTCAGTGAGCTAGGTTTTTCCTTTGTTTGTCTCACTATATATTCTTTTCTTTTTAAAAGAAAATTACTTCTACTAGCCTCAACATCTCCCTGAGCAAAAGCCAAAAAGCAGTTGGTCCCCCCCCCCAAAAAAATGTAGGGGTGTTCTTCAACCTTTTGGCCTTTTGGACTAAAACTCCCATCATCCTCAGCCAGCTTAGCCAAAGGTCTGGGATAATTGGAGTTTGGTCTTGCAACGTCTGGAGAACAAAGGCTGAAGAATACTGTCCTAATACAGCCAGGAGTAAGGGTTGCTGATGGTGGAAGTTTCAAGATGACAGGAGCCTTCAGGAGATGGGAGTCAGGTCTAGGTCAGCGATAAAAAACACAATGTCTGTGAATTTAACTCTTTATTCAAAGAAACCCAAACAGCGCAGGCCTAGTGATCCCAGCGACTCTTTCCAGTAGGTCTTGCACAATGAGGCAGTTGTGAGGACTGAAGGTCCTCGCTTTCCCTAAGTCCCCTCTTTTGCAGGGTTTTCCCCAAGCAACTGGGAGACTGCATTTTCTGCTCTGCTCTCTTCATTTCCCTGCGGGTTCTGGGAGACTGGATGAGCTAGCTGCAGCAGGAGGGGGAAGACTCCCTGGCTTCTTCAGCAGCCTAGCTCATCTCTGTGTCTCCCACCCCCTGCCTCTGAGTCTGGACTGCTCTCTGCCACAGCCTCTCCCTGCTCACTAAACCCCGTTGCCTCTTCAGATTCCAACACCTCCTCTTCCTAGTCTGCTCCCTCTTCCCCGTCTGACCACTCATTGTCATCCCACCACCAATCCCCAGGCTCTGAGCCTTCTTCCCCTGGGGGTTCCCTTGGGGGTTCCCCAACTGTAGCCTCCCACCAGTCCTCTGCATCTAGCCAGTCCATGACAGTAGCCATCAATAGCCCTCTCCTCCTGGAATTTGTCGTCTCCTCTTTTAAAGCCATCCAAGTTGGTGACCATCATTGCCTCCAGTGGCAGGGAGTTCCAACTTTCATTTATCTGTCCCGAATCAGCTTCATTGCATGCCCTCGAGTTCTACTTTTAATGGGAGAGGAAGAAAAAAAGCTTTTCTCTATCCACTTTCTCTTGCAGAATGGAGAGGGAGGCGTCATCTTATATTTTGCCTCAGGCAGTCATATTTTATGCTTGCCACAGGCTGTGGTGCCCTGTTGGGTAGCTGGGAGAAAACCCTGGGCCTCTTGCTGTGTAATCTGTGGAGAGAGTCCTCTGTGTCTTGGTAGGGTTAGAAATATGGTTTGCACAGTTAGTCATTTATCCTTCTGCACGTTCAAATCCTGGAGAGCGATACTCATCTAACACACATTCAAAGGAAACACAGAGAGATCTTAATCTATCTCTCCTGGGTAACAGGAGCAGATATGCTATTGTTTGCTTACTCAGAGGGAGGGGGGATACTGGGGTGGAAATCCATAATCCCCTGTGATTGGTTAACATGAACAAAAGCCCCAGCACTTACTAACTATGTAACATTGATTTCGGTAAACTGCCGCTTCAATTACTCTGGAAACTATGGCAGACATTGTTAATATGTCTCTTTTTGCTGCTAAATTACCACTCATTCATCCAAGGCCTGAAGTTATAGCAGTCGGCCCAACTGCAAAAGGACGTATCAGTGCATTTAAATAATTACTGACCTATTTCCATTCCTCACATTTAGTCTAAAGTGCTCCAGCCCTCTTTTTCTTTCCAAACGTAGCATTGTGTTATCGACTTCCCGCCTTCCCCCCTCCCTGCCACTTTCAGGCAGGTTTCTTCGAACAAAAGGCTGGTGCCTTCGATGGAGAGTAATTCTTGAACAAAACTGCCATGGCCATTTTTCAGCCCCAAATACCCTGTAGAAACTCCAAAACAGCTATGCGTGTGTTTCTGTGTGTTTAAGAGATGAGGATGAGGAATCGCTTGCCTATGGGGCAGCTTCAGGCCCATAAGGGAACTTCTAGCTGGTTAGGGGATCCAGTTTGATGCATGAGGTCATCTTCCACAAATGGAGTCCACCTGTCAATCAGCTGGAGGAGGTGGGTTTTCATTTTGCTGGGTGCTCCAGTTCATGAAATTGTTTTGGAATTCAATAGGTTTGCCTTTAAATGCAACTCGATCAAATTTCTTCCTCATCCTTACCACCAGGCTTCAGCAAAGGTTGCAAAAGAGCTGTCGTTATTATAACAACCCTGGTTATATACTGAAGCCCAAGGAACAACCTGAGTAATTTCCAGAAGTAAAACTGCAGAGGCAACTTGGGAACTTAAAACAACAGAAGCCCAGGAACTCACTGTTCAGGCTGCCAGCTAAGATAACCGTCTCCATACGATCCTTATATAATTCTAGACGTTCATAGAACGGTGCAGCCTCTGTCTATTTTTGTTAGCGAGAGGAGTCCAGTTAAGAATTTTAAATATCTGCAAATCGCTTGAAATATTTACGTGGAGGTGATCTAGCTCCCCCTGCCCATTTCTTTGCCAGTCAGCTGTTATTAACAAAACGTCACCAGGGGTCTTTCTCTACGAATGCTGAAGTTCATTAAGCCTCACCAGTATAAGCAGAGTATGGAACGCTGGCATCAAAAGGCAGCGATTCAGGGAACAGGATGGGCACAAAGGTTTGGACTCTGCAGGAAATGGAGAGCCGTAAACTCCATCCTGCATGAAACGTAAGAAAAGTCTGCAGGATCAGGCCAAGGGCCCATGTGCTGGGCCCGTGGGTAACCAGAGTAACGCAGTCCAGGTCCGGTCCTGAATCCAAGGGTTCCGCAAGGAGTCAGTCCGACAGGGCCAAGGCAGGACACGAGGCAGGAAACCAGGCAAGGTCAGGCACAGGATCACAGGCAGGTTCTGGCAAACAGCAGCATTGCTCCCTGGGACGGGGTCCAGCAGCCTTTTATCTCTGTCGGGGTAATGGCCGGTCGTGATCCCCCAGGTGGCTCACCTCCCTGTCTCGTCTGAAGGCAAGCACTCCTCCTGCGAGTACTCAGGTCTCTCCTTCTCTCATACCTCAGTCCCTGCAGCTCGGGAGATGTCGGTGGGTTACTAGACCCAGAGGCCGCCTCAGCCTCTCCTGCCCAACTGGTAGTGGAGCAGCTGTAAGTGATGGCCCAGCTGGAGGCAACATGGTAATCCCCACATCTGGAGCCAGGGCAGGCTCAGGCCCCTGACTCGGCCCAGCTGGTGCTTGTTGCAGGGGAACCTGTGCAGACTGGGGCTCTTCAGAATCAGGCCCCAGACTAGGTTCAGATGCCGCCTGAGGCAAAGAATCTGGTGCTGACTGAGACTCCTCTGGCTCTGAGTCCGAGTCTCAGCCCATCACAGCCCACCTAGTCTAGCCAACCACAGTGGCCAACCAGATGCCCGTGGGAAACCAGGGAGCAGAATAGGAACACGAGAGCCCTCTCCCCTCCTGTGGTTTCAGGAACTGGTATTTGGAATCACTGATGCCTCCAACTGTAGAGGCAGATCATAGCCATCACAGCCAGTAGCCAGGGATGGTCCTCTCCTCCATGAATTTATCCAATTCTCTTTTAAAGCCATCCAAGTTGGTGGCCATCACTGCCTCTTGGGGAAGTGAGCGCCATAGTTTGAATAAAACATCCACACCATACATTTACAAATCATGGCTTTCCTGCAAAGAATCTTGGGAAGTGTAGTCTACCTCCCGCAAAGCTTGGCACCCTTAACAAATGGTGGTTCCCAGGATTCTTTGGGGCAAGCCATGTGCTTTAAATATTAGGAGACCTTAGGGGAGATTAACCAACTCTGGGCAGAAAGATGTATTTACGTTGTACAGTGGTACCTCGGGTTAAAAACTTAATTTGTTCTGGAGGTCCGTTCTTAACCTGAAACTATTCTTAACATGATTTCTGTTCTCATCCTGAAGCAAAGTTCTTAACCCGAGGTACTAGTTCTGGTTTAGCGGAGTCTGCAACCTGAAGCGTCTGTAACCTGAGATACCACCGTAGTCCACTATATCTGGAAGGCCAAAGATTCAGTTTCCCTCTTCTAAAAGATGCAGGACTCGGTGGCAACCATCAACCTGACCTGTGCCATGTTAAAATAAGACCTGTTTTTATGGCAGTAAGAAAAATATGCCCTCCCTCGAGAGGCTCAATTGGCACCAACCTTGCTTTATTTTCTATGTCAGGCAAAAAAAAAAAGCTTATTTTAAATAGTGTAGTTTTTATCTGTGCTGCTAGATGGTTGATCGCCTTATCCAGTTTGTAATTTTACTTGCTGTATTGCTGCAAAGCCCTCTGGAATATATTGTCATAAAGATTTTTTAATAAGAAAGTGAATTACATTTCAGAACGGAAGTACATACCTGGTGAGATGAAAAAGGTCCTCCATAGTTTCTTGTCACGCGTAACGTCCCTTATTTCTCTGGTCATGTTAACTAATCTGCCTGCGACTGGTGGGACACGCCGGAAATCCAGGATTCTGAGCGGGGGGGGGGGGGGAGAGAGAGAGAGAGAGAGTATGGCATTGAAATTACAATCCTGGCCATTTCAGTTTCTCATTTTTCCTGTCTTGAAATCTGTTTTGCCCACTTCTGTACCAGAAGGTGTTTGGGCAGCCAGTTCTTTCAATAGATGCACTTTTGCAAGCCATTTTCCCATCTGTAGTGCATTTTTGATATACAGTGGTACCATGGTTCTCAAACGCCTTGGTACTCAAACAACTTGGAACCCAAACACTGCAAACCAGGAAGTAAGTGTTTTGGTTTGTGAACTTTTTCCAGAAGCCAAATATACTCCATTTTGAGTGTCATGCTTCCGTTTTGAGTGCCACACTTCCGTTCTGAGTGTTAAGCTGAGGTCAGTCTGTTTTTGCTATTTATTTTGCGTTTTTGTGACTGTGTGGAACCCAGTTCAGCTACTGATTGATCGATTGATTGTGTGACTGCAGTACATTGTTTATTGCTTTCATTTTATGGATCAATGGTCTCATTAGATAGTAAAATTCATGTTAAATTGCTGTTTTAGGGGTTGTTTTTAAGTCTGGAATGGATTAATCCATTTTGCATTACTTTCTATGGGAAAGAGCGCCTTGGTTTCGGAACGCCTTGGTTTTGGAACGGACTTCTGGAACGGATTAAGTTTGAGAACCAAGGTACCACTGTATCAGTATCCCAAATACACACACTTTGGGGCACACCCCCCCCCCCCCAATATATGTGCTTTTTAAACACATTTTGTTTGCTCGTTTGGAGCACAGAACGGCAACATTCAGAGAAGTGTTTTGAAGGATTGCTATGCTCTGCTTCACGGATTGCTTAGGAAATGTAAAATAGGTTTGCATGAATGTGCGAACTAAACAAACTCACTACCCTCAAGGATTGTACATACTACTGAATTCAAAGGCAGCCTTTTTGCTTGTGTTGTTTATAGACCTCAGCAAGGGGCAATTGGGTGCCCTACTTTACAATGGACAGTACCTTGTCTGAATGTGTCATCTGTTTGAAAGGCTGCCTGGCCCAAGTCTTGTTAATTTATTTAATTTATACCCCACTCCTTTTCTCCATGGAGCTCAAGATAGTGTACATGGTTCTTCCCCTCCTCAGGTAATCCCCACAGCAACCCTGTGAGGGAGGTTAGGCTGAGAGGCACTGACTGCCCCCCTCCCAGGGCAGGATTTAGGTTTGATGAGGCCCTAAGCTACTGAAGGTAATGGGGCCCTTTATATGTCCAGCTGTCCTTTGTCAGCAACAAATTGCCGCTGTTTTTCGTGTTGAATATATGCTACATGGTAATTTATGGACCTAATAGGTATCTAAAGTCACATAACAAACAGGAGCCTACATGACACAAAACACTGTTGCTGTATGTAGGTTTTATTTTATTTGTTTTTTATATTATATTTTGGAGATGTACATCCAGGTTTTTTTCCTTTAATTTTTTTGGGGGCCCCCAAGAGAGTGGGGCCCTAAGCTATAGCTTGTTTAGCTTATATGTAAATATGGCACTGCCCCCCCCCAATGAGCTTCATGGCCCAGTGGGGATTCGAACCCTCGTCACCCAAATCCTAATCCAGCACTCTAACCACTACACCACACTGGCTCTCAAAGAAAAGGAAAGAGAGCAGACGGGGGGCTTGAAGTTACCCAAACAGCTCAGGCATAGGCAAACTCTGGCCCTCCAGATGTTTGGGACTACAATTCCCATCATCCCTAGCTAACAGGACCAGTGATCAGGGATGATGGGAATTGTAGTCCCAAACATCTGGAGGGCTGGAGTTTCCTATCCCTGCAATAGCTGTTAGCACCTCAGACAGTGGACTGAGCAGGCACACAGTTCACAGAGTCAGACTTCACAAGGGTTGTTTTTTTAAAACAAACAAACAAACAAATAAATAAATAAATATCCATGCAACATACAAACCTAAAACTCAGTAGGTGATTCCCTGCCATTTTGTTGTTTTTATTGCTCTGTGCTCCCTACCTGTCCAGGTGAAATGCTGCAATTTCCGCATTGTGCCGCTCGTAGTCCGAGAAATAGAAAAAGTCTGGGGGAGTTTCTTGCTCTCTCGTTTGCCTGTAGAAAGAAAGATAGGAGAAGATCGCACACTTGAGGCTAAGCAACAAAAGGGTTAGTAAGTCTCTGTAGTGAGAAGCCTTTGGAGCCTTTTAAGCAGGGATGCTTGAGGTACACGTTAAGTTGTGGGTGAACATATCAGACGACACAGCGATTCTTCAACAGCTGTTGTTTATTCACAGGCCCACAACAGAACTGAGCTGAAGGGTTCAGCCAACCTGCTTATATAGAGCTCAACTACAAAGCAACAGTAACAACTTTCTGTAACTATCCAATCACTGAACGTCACTTTCAATTCCTTATTCGCATATGTGGACCTGAGTGAAAACTATCTACAGTATCCCCCTGCTGGCCCAGGGTGAGAACTTCAGTACATAACAGTACATGATTCCTGTGACTGCTGGTGCAAACTTACCTTATCCAGGCTCCCAGGTTAAAGACCCATCTGGTCTTTACATTGAAAGCACTATGGCCATGGTTTCTCGCAAAGAATCCTGGGAGCTGTAGTTTCTAAAAGGTGATGAGAACCCTATTAGGAGACCCCTATCCCACTCACAGAGCTACAGTTCTTGGAGCGATTTAACAACCAATCTCTCTTTCTATGGAACTCTGGGAATTGTAGCTCTGTGAGGGGAATAGGGGTCTCCTAATAGGGTTCTTAGCACCTTTTAGAAACTACAACTCCCAGGGTTCTTTGAGAGAAGCTATGACTGTTTAAAGTGGCAAGATACTGCTTTAAATGTAGAGTGCAGATGGGGCCTAATCTGAGGGATGGCAAACATTTCTCCTTCAACATTTGCATTTCCACAAAATCTGCAATACAGTAAGCTTGCAACTTACACAAGGCTTACGTTCTGGGGATTGTGCCTAGAGCCAAAATTGCATATACAGTTGTACCTCGGAAGTTGAATGTAATCTGTTCTAGAAGTCCATTTGACTTCCGAAACATTCAGAAACCAAAGCACAGCTTCTGATTGGCCGCAGGAAGCCAGTTTGAAAACTAAAACACTCACTTCCAGTTTTTGATCATTTGGGAGCAGGAACGTTTGACTCTGAAGGCATTTGGGAGCCGAGGTACGACTGTAGTTACAACCTACTGGGTTCAATGGTAAGTGGGATTGCTGAAGTCATTTCCCCCGGAACCCTGCCTCCTTCCCACTCCCTTTTTAATTTTAATGTATATTTTTTTGCCACGAGCAAAAATTGAATGCACACAAGTAATGCACATAAGTTGTAGGCTTCCTGTAAAATTATTAGCTCAAAAGCTGCTACAAAATATGGATCTTGGCCTAAAATACATATAGAAATGCATATATCAAGCTAAAATGGATTTGCTATGTATTTTGAGATGAGATACTACTTAAATCTGAATTTCTGTGCGATTGATATTACAAAGCTGCAAATTAATTTTTATTTAAAAGCATTAAATAAACACCAGTTAATATTTTAAAAATCTCTAAGTGGTGCTCAGTCTAAAAATTAAAAATTAAAACATCAAAACAGAAAGACAACCTAGAAGTCTCAAACACATGAAACAGGGTCCCTGCTCAATGTGGGGGAAAATGCGGAATACACTTAAGAATCAACACATGGAAAATGGGGCTGGAAGTAGACGGTCTCATTCATTCCCAATTCAGAGTGGTTTTGAACACATTATTTCAGTAATCTTACAACAGCCCTGAAGGTAGTCCAATATTACCACCCTCAAACTGCTGATGGAGCTGCAACTTAAGTTACGTCATATGTGCCATCTGACTGCATTGTACAACATTCTCACATCTACAACTGTGCAAACAAGGCCTAATTATGAGAAAATTCCAGGTTTCAAGCAACGCATGTGTATGGGAAAGTCCCCCCCCCCAAACCGTCCCTTCTCAACACACAAACACTCTGTCGAACAACATCTAAGGAGAGCAGCAGAAAAGATGGTTGCTTTATTAGACCCTTGTGAATCCCAATTATAACATTTCCGAAAGTCATCGTGCTTCTCTTTCAACTTTGGCTGCTGCACTGCTTCCGCTGTAGAACATGACAGTTCCGTTTTACATCTGAGCTCCACCAATGTTCTCTCCATCTCCGCATTTATAGTCACTTGGCATGTGCCGTGCTCTCCTGCATATTAACAAGCTCAAGAGAAGGAAGAACCTGTAGTTCCTTCATCTCGGGTGCATTTGGGGGCAGGATCGATCCAGAATGACTATTATTATGATGATTATTTGCTTTAAATCAAAACCTTATGGGAATTCGAAGAGGGGTGTGTGGGTCAGTGCAGGCTCATCCCACTCCTAGCATTAGTGTGCCCTGAAGTGCCGCCCCACTGCCTGTGGGTGCCCAGGAGAAGATGCTCTATGTCATGTTCAGGCCCCTTCCACATGAAGTCTCTACGAAGCTGAAGTATTGCCAATGTGGCTGGAGAAATGGCCAAGCCAATGGTAGCTAACTTTTTTGGGTCCATGGGCCCAAACCAACAGGAGGGGCTGTTGTGGGCTCCACTTGCATACAGACTGCAACGGGCCACCAGGAGCCACCTAGGGCAGCTGTGGGGCTTGCTGATGGAGAATTTCTGAGAGACAAGTTTGCAGCTAGACAAGCTGGACATTTCTCCTTTCTGGAGTGGGGCCAGATAAGGAAGAACTGGGGAAAGATGCAGAGTTCTATTAGAGCAAAAGCCCAGCAGGGAGAAGGTGCTGGGAAGGATCTCAAGGGGTTCCACGGGCCTGTGCTGATATCTCCAACTATAGGTAAAGGACCATTAAGTCCAGTCAAAGGCAACTATGGGGTTGTGGCGCTCATCTCACTTTCAGGCAGAGGGTGCCGGTGTTTGTCCACAGACAGCTTTCCAGGTCATGTGGCCAGCATGACTAAACCGTTTCTGGCACAACAGAACTCTGTGATGGAAACCAGAGCACACGGAAATGCCATTCACCTTCCCGCCACAGTGGTACCTATTTATGTACCTGCAGTGGCGTGCTTTCAAACTGCTAGGTTGGCAAGAGCTGGGACAAAGCAATGGGAGTTCACCCCATCGCAGAGATTCAAACTGCTGACCTTCTGATTGGCAAACCCAAGAGGCTCAGTGGTTTAGACCACATCGCCACCCGCGTCCAAGTATACCCAACAAAGAGCCAGTGTGGTGTAGTGGTTAAGAGCGGTAGATTTGTAATCTGGGGAACCGGGTTCGCGTCTCCGCTCCTCCACATGCAGCTGCTGGGTGACCTTGGGCTAGTCACACTTCTTTGAAGTCTCTCAGCCCCACTCACCTCACAGAGTGTTTGTTGTGGGGGAGGAAGGGAAAGGAGAATGTTAGCCGCTTTGAGACTCCTTCGGGTAGTGATAAAGCAGGATATCAAATCCAAACTCTTCTATCATGAGAGCAGAGCTATCTGCCGAAAACATTAATTGTTCATTGCTGCTGCCTCTCGGACATAGGGAGTGGTCATTACAGCACTGCTGGAATAATATACTCTTGGAAATGTTACTTTTCTATTAACTCCCCACAGCTCCAAGCAACAATATAGATGGCTATTACTAATCTTGACAACCCCGCAACCCACTGCCACCTGCGCCTTAGTTTTGCATTTTTATGTATATTGTATTTAAGAATACAATATACATAAATTCAGAGGAGTCACATGGAAGTTAATGCGCTAAGATAGCCCCAGCTAACTTGTGACCTTCCACCATCCCTGACCATGTATATAATAGAAAACAGAATTGTATATACATTCTACAATTCCCCCCTTACATATCGCTCTCTTACATTTTCTGGAGTTGGTCCTGCGTTTGCATATGCAACAGAATGTGAGAGAGGCTCAGAGGAAGATGACAGGAGACAGGGCCTTTTCAGTTGTGGCTCCCCATTTGTGGAATGCCCTCCCCAGTGAGGCCTGCCTGGTGCTTCCGCTGACACCTTTTCCATGCCAGATGAAAAACTCACTTTCTGGCCTGCCCATTGTTGGATTGCAATTTTATTGTTTGCTCTTAGTTGGGACACCAAAGCAATTTCGTGTGTTTTCTTTCTTTAAATGTATTTTTTACCTATGCTTGTGCTCTTAAACACGTTTTA
Source organism: Podarcis muralis (assembly GCF_964188315.1). Taxonomy (NCBI): domain Eukaryota; kingdom Metazoa; phylum Chordata; class Lepidosauria; order Squamata; family Lacertidae; genus Podarcis; species Podarcis muralis. Next base: position 43,519,571 of record NC_135668.1, read on the forward strand.
CATTGCTTGTGCACATTTTGTTTGTGTAACAAGCAACAAATGAGCTGTAACAACAACAACAACAACAACAATTTCTTAGCACCTGAAAGGAAGGCTGCCGACGTCTTCCAAGCTATTCCCCTGCATTTTCTGATGTTGACTCTGACTGTGCAGAGACTGAATCGAGATTGCCCCAAGGTAGTGTAAACCTGATTTATCCTAAATGAAAGAGGCAGCCTGTAGACAAAAGGAATGCCTCTGAGGCTGTCGCGCCATTGTCCCTTGCACCAAGCTTAATAAATTTTGCACATAGATTAGAATCACTTGCAAGATTCTTTACTAACACCACTTGGCATGCATTTCAGGGGCTTAGTGCGTCCTTGGGAAAATGAATGGTACTTGCTGTGCTAATGCATCAATGGGTACACGGTGCCAAAATGACCCAACGCCTTTCTCTAGCGCCGCTGGAATCTGGGTGCTTGAATTCTTTGGCACCGGCGGTGGCATATCTGGTTACACACCAGCCATTTCTAAGAACAGGATGTCACCGACAAATGTAATAAGGAAGGGAGGCCAAGTCAATGGGTTAGATTTGACATGGACAAGGTGTCGAAGTAAAGCTCACACAGTGGAGCTTTCCACTTCCCTCCTCCTGCCATCAAGAGAATTGGTGCAGGCAACGAAGCAGACCAGCCACAGCAGACTGTGTTGAAGGGGCTGCAGGGAGAATCGAGAATCCACTGATATTAGGCAAAGGAGACTTTTCCTCCACTGACCTAAGACTGGAGACCTTTAGATTGGAACAACCTATGGGCAACCACCTCCAAAAATTAACATCAACCTGCATTAGAGAAAATTATTTCAAGTTAATACATAGATGGACGCGGGTGGCGATGTGGTCTAAACCACTGAGCCTCTTGGGCTTGCGGATTAGAAGGTTGGTGGTTCGAATCCGCAGGATGGAGTGAGCTCCCGTTGCTCTGTCCCAGCTCCTGCCAACCTAGCAGTTTGAAAGCATGCCAGCACAAGTAGATAAATAGGTACTGCTGTGACAGGAAGGTAAAAGGCATTTCCATGTGCTTTGGTTTCTGTCACGGTGTTCCATTGCACGAGAAGTGGTTTAGTCATGCTGGCCACATGAACTGGAGAGCTGTTTGCGGGCAAACAACAGCTCCCTCGGCCTGAAAGCGAGATGAGCGCCGCAACCCCACAGTCACCTTTGATTGGACTTAAACGTCCAGGGGTCCTTTACCTTTTACCTAGATGGCATCTAACACCTGTAAGACTCAGCTATATGGACAAAGCATCCTCTTCCACATGGTGGAGAGGGGACAAGGTAATGGGCACGACTTTCCACATGTGGTGGACATGTAACTTGGTGCAACCATTTTGGGAAAGGACCTTCTTGTCTACACATCGCACAATGGAAACAGAATGTATAGACAATTGCTTTATCTGAGAAACTACGTACCTGCCCTGAATGATGCCTATGATACAGATGAGTTTGTTGAACTATGGTACTTTTTTATAAAATACTCAAATGAACACCTTTGTGACTGGCACTCACCAACTATATATATAGGTTTATGGGGAAATCTGATGCATTAGTTTTCTGTTCTGGGGGAAGGGCTGGGAGCAGCAGGAAACCAATTGTTTTGATAATGTTTATGTTCACGCTTAAATCCTTTTTCTGGAAAATGAATAAAATATTTAACTTTTTAAAAAGAGACCGGCAACCTTTGTCCTGTTCTCCCTGAGCTCCTGAGTCAGTAGTGGACTTGCCAGAAGCAACAGGGCAGCAACTGAAGCAGCATTCAAGGGCAGGTCCAAGGTCAGAGTCCAAACCAGCAGATTCCACAACAAAGGGTCAAGTGAGAGGCAAAATCTGAGCAGCCTGCAGTCAGGTTTGGTGCAGGCAGATGATCCAATAGCAGGAAAAGCCTAGAAGTTGTTCCAGGAGCAAGTCCAGCCCAGCACTGGGGTTTCTCAGCTGGAGCTGCTCGAACCCCACAAAACCTCAGCTGACTCCTATCCCTTATCTTCTGAGAGGAGGAGTTTACTTCTAAAGAGTCCTTTACTGATGAGGAATAGGGCTGGGCAGTATATTGTTTTCAATATGTTCAGGGAAGTTTTTAATATTTAACGCTGTACTGTTTTCAACACTTGATTGGGAGCCGCCCAGAGTGGCTGGGGAAACTCAGCCAGGTGGGCGGGGTATAAATAATAAATAATAATAATAATAATAATAATAATAATAATAATAATTACATCATGATATATCACCAGCTAAACATCATGATATACCAATATATCACAATGTCTGAAATAAGGCTGGAACTATGTAGACTAAGGCATTGTTTTTCCTGCATGATGGCTATTGCATAACACAAACACACAACATGATTTGCAATATATATTGCCAGGACAAAAATTATGAAACTGATATAATGATATGGACTTTAAACCAGTTTCAGATGATATATAACCCAGTGCAGACACACATTATGATTCACAATATTTTGCCAAGTCAAAAAATTTGAAACCGATATCGCAATACGGATTTCAAACCAGTTTTGGATGATATATTAATATATCACCCAGCCCTAATGAGGAGTTGCCTATGGTTGGGTGCTTCTCCAGACTGGCTGGGTTTCCATCTGGAGTTTAAGGCTTTCCCTCAAACTTGGGACCCATTCCTCCTCGACGTCAGAGGCTGAACTCGCCCTGGGTGCAGATGGCCCCTCCTCAGCCTTGTCAAAGGATCCCAGCTCCTCACCCCCATATGGAGCTTGATCTAGGGCTTGGTGTAAAGCTGGGACCTTCTGGCCTCCTCTGATGAGGAGTTTCCCAGCTGAAACAGGACAACTTTCCACTGCAGCCCCAGAAGACAAAGCCTACAGTGTTTGGTTGCCCCCTCCCCAACTTGTGGAAAACCTTTTTTTTGGGGGGGGGGGAGGGTATTGGAGGACTGCAGGGAAACCAAAGATCCATTGCACATGCATTGTTCAATAGAGCCCAATGCGTCAACCATGCACTAAATGGATGTTCTATTCATGATGAGGGCCCACAGAACAAAGCCAGAATTCTGTACTATACATTTAAAGCAGTCTCACTTTACGTAGTCTTGGTTTTCCCCCAAAGAACCCTGGGAACTGTAGCTTCAGGTTGCTGAGAGTGGCTAGGAGACCCCATTCCCCTCATATAGCTACAACTTGCAGAATAGAATAGCTGTTTCTTCCCAGGGAATTCTTTGAACTGTGGCTGTGTAAGGAGAACAGAAGCCTCTATCTCTCTATTTTAAGGAGAGTTCATTTGCCTTCAATATTCTCAAAAAGGCACCTACACTGCTGCTTTGGTCATGCAGCAATTTATTTAAACTGCACTGATTTAATTGAAAGCCGGTTGATGAATCAACTAAATAATCTTTAATCGGCTGACAGCCTGACTATATATAATTCCCAAGTCAACCATTTCCGATGTACATTGCTTTCTCTCTCCCAATATAAAATTGTTATTCTGCTGACACCAGCGTCATCCAAATGGGCTTCTGTATTCCAATAAGGGAATCAGTTTGGCGGAAAATTTATTGACAGATGAAGACTTCTTTTTCCCTTTCCTTTTTTTTTTATAAAAAAAGAAGAGGATAAAAAAGCTTTTATCTACACCGAAATAAAATGATGTTCAAAAGGGAAATGACATAAGCCGCAGAAGCAATTAAATCAAAGTAGCAACAAGAAAAACAACACTGCAGTAATTTGAGGGGTCCTCCTAACTGATTGGTCCCCCCCCCCAGTAGGTGTATTCTGCAATCTGTCTTTAGCACCACAACAGTGAAAGTGGCGGATCTATACTGGGTGGTCCCCATGCCATCCTACTTTGTTAGCATTGTGAGGTTCCACCAACTTCACTGAATTATTGCTATCTGGAGGAACTCTTGCACTCAAAGTGCAACAAAAGTGGATCAAAAAAACCAAGCTGGCACATTTCATAGAATCATAGAATCATAGAGTTGGAAGAGACCACAAGGGCCATCGAGTCCAACCCCCTGCCAAGCAGGAAACACCATCAGAGCACTCCTGACATATGGTTGTCAAGCCTCTGCTTAAAGACCTCCAAAGACGGAGACTCCACCACACTCCTTGGCAGCAAATTCCACTGTCGAACAGCTCTTACTGTCAGGAAGTTCTTCCTAATGTTTAGGTGGAATCTGAACAAGCACATAAGAAGAGCCTCCTGGGTCCAGCCAATGGCCCATCTAGTCCAGCGTCCTGACCTCACAGGGGCCAAGCAGATGACTTAGAGCAGCAGTTCTCAACTGTGGGTCCCCAGATGTTGTTGGACTACAACTCCCATCATCCCTGAGCTCTGGCCTTGCTAGCTAGGGGTGATGGGCGCAGAAGTGTTCTGCGTGCTTCGCACATGCGCAGAAGTGTTCTGCATGGTTCGTGCATGCGCAGAAGCACTCTATGGCACTTCGCACATGTGCAGAAGCACTGCTCTGGCTATGGACTTTTCGGGGTGCGAAGGGCACCCCGGAATGGATCGTGTCCGCAACCACAGGTACCACTGTACTGGTTATGTCCAGGAAAGCAGAGCGGGGTGTATGTACTTGGACCACTGCCCCCATGGCTCCCTGCCCCACTCAGCCCCCTTTGCCTGAATGATGGCACCATAGGGAGGGGAGGAGGGTGGCAAGAATGGCAGGCAGCTGATTTAATTCATTTCCATGCTGCTTTTCAGTCGAATGAACCACAAAGTGGCTTCCAAACAATAGCTAACAACAGTGTGATTGAACGCAATAAAACATCACAAATACAGCATAAATCATATTGAATAATTAATTGAATAATTAACAAATCACCAGAGAAGGAATTAGCATCTATAAAACACAAAGCAACAGAGCAACAAAACTGGGAACTCAAAAATCCAAGAAGGAATTTCACACAAGCCTCCTGACCACAGACCCAAGAATTCATGTGCTCATGCACCACATCAAATGCAATGCTCTTTCTAGGGCAGCTTGCCATAGGCTGGTTCAGGTATGCATGCTCCCAACTGATATACTTGTAATGCTTCTATATCAGCATCCAATATGTATTCACCAAAACTATTTTCCCCTTCCTTCCTTCCTTCCTTCCTTCCTTCCTTCCTTCCTTCCTCCCTCCCTCCCTCCCTCCCTCCCTCCCTCTCTCCCTCTCTCCCTCCCTCTCTCTCTCTCTCTCTCTCTCTCTCTCTCTCTCTCTTTCTTTCTTTCTCTTTCAAAAACGACTCACAAAGCAGTTTTCTCTCTCTCTCTCTCTCTCCAGGAAGAAAACTGTCCTGTAGTTTATTTTTCACAGCACCTGAATAACTCAGCCGGTTAGAGCGTAGTGCTGATAATGCCACGGTTGCAGGTTCTATCCTCTTAAGGGACAGCTACATATTCCTGCATTGCAGTGGGTTGGACTAGATCAGGGGTGTCAAACTCAAATTCATCGGGGGCCGCATCAGCAGTTTAGTCACCCTCAAAGGGCCGGTTGTATCTGTAGGTCCTACAGTAAAGTGGAGGTTTCCTGTGTAGAACGGCCGGCGCCGCTAGAGGGCAGACGTTCTCTGGCTTGTAGGCTGCCCCGCATGCGCTGAAGAGGCGGCTTTCTTGTGTCAAAAAAAAAAAGCGAGAATAAAAGGTGAAGGCTGGCGGCCGGCGGTGGCTACACGGGCCACATGACGAGGTCTGGCGGGCCAGATTCGGCCCGCGGCCCTTGTGTTTCACACCTGTGGACTAGATGATCCTCAGGGTCCCTTCCAACTCTACAATTCTATGATTCATGTTTGAAATTTGTTTGTTTGTTTGTTTTTTAAAGCACAGGCAGATTGACAGTGCAATCCTAGGCTTAAACATCCCCACTGAGTTCAACTGGGCTTACTCCCAGGTAAGTGTGCATGTGATACAGAACACTTTTAGAAAAGGAAGAAGGCAAAACCAATATTATATCATATTCAATATCATCTACTGAAGCACAGGTAGAGACCCTGTGTCCCTCTGCATGTTGCTGGACTCCAGCTCCCACCAGCCCGACAGCACAGCCAACAGGAGTTGTAGTCCAAGAATATCTGGAACGCCACAGGTTTCCCATCCGTGTTCAAGCATTTTCTGGACTATACCTCATCAAGCTCTAGTTGGGGGGGGGGATTGCATGTCTGAATGCTCCACAGACTGCAGAGGGTTCAGTGGTGTGAGATCAGTAGACCAGGGGGACTAGGCTAGCCAATGTTCACCTGGCACCTCTTTCTCAAAGCCTGGGGAACTTCTGCCTGGCTTAGAGAGAGAGATGCGATGCTCGCATGCACACGTCACGCCCTACCCCAATCTCCCTCGTGAGCTGTTCCCCTATGAAAAAGTTCACTGCACTGCACTGAGGGGGTTCGTCACCATGCAGCAAGCTAGCAAGGCAAGGAAAAGGTCCTTTCAAGAGCAGCAGAAAAATGCAGGGCCCCAGTTTCCCACTCAAACAGGCCCATCGGTTGGAAGCCACTGACTGATTAGTTGCTGAGTCATTAGCTATTAAAGGGAGTACATGGATGTATAAATTGTTCTTCAGAACTTGTGGATGAGCCATACGTTCTTTTAATTTTGCAGGTACTTTTAATGCGCTTTCACATTTCCACATCTTTCGATTACTTTGTTTTATCTGCTGCTGCTTGTCCTAAGCCGTTGGGAACAAGGCGAGTTGAAAAACCCGAATAAAAATGTTTCGTTTTTCTCTCACTCTCCCCGCCCCCCCCCCATTTTAGCACAGGGGAAGACAAAGAGGTTTGATAAAATGATGTGCAGCAGAGAGGAAATTGATAAGAGTGGTTTCTATCCCTTTCATAACGCTAGAATTCAAGGAGTGTGTGTCCGCCAATGAAACAGATTGGCAGGAGATGTAAATCAGAGAGAGAAGTGCTTCTTCACACAATGCAAAATTAATTTATGAAATCAGCTACTATAAGATGTGGCTGCCAACTCAGATAGCTTCAGAAGGGGAGTAGACAAATCGGTGGAGAATAATGCTACACGCGGCTCCTCATCAGGATGGAGATATACTGTCTCCAGGACAGAAAAGCTACAAAGTGTTATGACAATGTTACATGCCCTGACTCGCATGACTCTAGCCAAAAGGAAATACAGTGGTACCTTGGTTTACAAACTTAATCCGTTCCGGAAGTCCGTTCTTAAACCAAAGCGTTCTTAAACCAAGGCGTGCTTTCCCATAGCAGCGGGGGACTCAATTTACAAATGCAACACGCTCAACAGGAAGCGGAACATGTTCTGCTTCCAAGGCAAAGTTCACAAACCAAAACACCTCCTTCCGGGTTTGCAGAGTTCTTAATCCAAGTTGTTTATAAACTAAGCTGTTCTTAAACCAAGGTACCACTGTAAGGCTTTGCAAACAAACAGGGAAGAAGGTAAAGGTAAAGGACGCCTGGATGGTTAAGTCCAGTCAAAGGCGACTATGGGGTGTGGCGCTCATCTTGCTTTCAGGCCGAGGGAGCTGGCGTTTGTCCACAGACAGCTTTCTGGGTCATGTGGCCATCATGAATAAACCACCTCTGGTGCAACGGGACACTGTGACGGAAACCAGAGTGCACGGAAATGACGTTTACCTTCCCACCAGAGTGGTACCTATTTATCTACTTGCACTGGCATGCTTTTGAACTGCTAGGTTGGCAGAAGCTGAGACAGAGCAATGGGAGCTCAACCCGTTATGTGTATTCGAACTGCCGACCTTCTGGTTGGCAAGCCCAAGAGCCTCAGTAGTTTAGACCACAGCGCCACCCGCATCCCTATATAAACAAACATAGGGAAAGAGAAGAAAAGGAACTACAGCAAACAACTCAAACCAGCAAAGATTCTTTTTTTGAGGGGAGGGAGGGGATATATTGCCCTTTAATGCAGTACAGTGGTACCTCGGGCTAAGTAGTTAATTAGTTCCAGAGGTCCGTACTTAACCTGAAACTGTTCTTAACCTGAAGCACCACTTTAGCTAATGGGGCCTCCTGCTGCCGCCGCGCCGCCAGAGCCTGATTTCTGTTCTTAACCTGAAGCACTATTTCTGGCTTAGTAGAGTGTGTAACCTGAAGCGTATGTAACCCGAGGTACCACTGTATTTTCAGCCTGAAAATCAGCAGACATTTGGCCCAGTCCTAGCCTATCAACTCCTCTTTTTTTGCACAGACCACTGTTCCATCTAGCTCAATATAGCTGACACTGACCGGCAGCAGCTCTCCAGGTCTCAGGCAGGAATTCTTCCCAGCCCTAATTGGAGAGACCAGTGACCAAACCTGGAAACTTTTGCAATCAAGGCAGATGTTCAGGCCCTGAGCTGCGTCCCTGGAAAAGAGTGCACCTCCTCTCCCAGACTGTCTCTGCTCAAAATCCCGAAGATATTTAATAATTATCCTGGCCGTGATAGGAGGCATGTGGTTACAGCGCTATAATCACACCCTAGGGCTAAAAGTGTCTGAATCTTCAGAAGTGCCATTTCCTAATAAAGAACACACACCCTTGAACTTGTTTTACTGCTGCAATTAACATTCTTTAATGCACAGCAAAGGGCGAGGTGCCCAGTGGGGGGAGAGTTTTAATTGTTTCAGGTTCTGTTTTGCAAAAGGGGGAAAAAAAGGATAAAAGTAATGGGATTCGCTCTGATATAATATGGTATATTATTATGTTTCTTGCGCTGCAAAGTTTCCTTCCTCGTTTTCCAGGCCTTTTGCCTAATCGCAAACAAGGTCGCAGAACGTTCCGAATTGTAATCATAGAATGATAAGAGTTGGAAGGTACCCTGAGGGTCATCTAGTCCAACCCCCTGCAATGCAGGAATCTTTTGCCCACTGTGGGGTTCGAACCCACAACCATGAGATTAAGAGTCTCATGCTCTACCAATTGAGCTATGTTTGAGAAGGAGTCTCGCATTGCTAGAATAGCCATGTTCAAGCCCTACAAAGCACCTCTGGCTGATTTTGACAGGTGTCCAGGACCACCCACCTGTCAATTACCTGATGTCACAATGACACCAGGCAACTGACAGCTGCCAGAATTCAGGAAGCACCAATCCAGTGAACTCCCGCCTCCCCCATCCATAGTTGTGAGGCAAGGAAAATTGATGCATGTGGCCTGCTGAATGGACCCTCCTTTCCTCTTGCCGTGTGCTCTCAACAATCAGAAGCTCTATCTATATAAACACTTCCCATCCAGCAAGGAACACATCTGGAATGCTGTCATTCCCCACAGAGCAGAGATACGGCCACAGGGAACCAGAATCTTACAGCAGACCCAGATATCAACTCTTCCACTGTGTCTACCCTGGCAGACCTGTCACAGGGCCTGATGATGTCACCCACAACACCAGGGGTTCAAGTCATTTGCGGGTGATTCCACATCAAATCAATGCAAAAAAACAAGGGTATTGCCACCCAGTGTCTCAGATTTTGGTGAAACTTTGTGTACGCCCTTCCCTTATGGTTGAAAAAAACCTCCTTAAATTTCCCCTCTCTATCTCAAATGGTTTAAATTTTATAGCACTTCAAAGTTTCGTGAAGTCTGTTTTTCTGTCCCTCTTGAGATCCTTGGCCTTGTGTGTATTTTTCCCCCCTCCATAACCAATGATCAGATCTCTTTGAAATTTTACACAGAGATCAATAACATGATGAGGATTTCAGGAAAAAATTCACCAGCACTCAAAAGATTTTATAAATGCCTTAAAAAATGTATAAATGTAGCTTTTTTTGGTGGAAAAACTAGGTTTAGGAAACCTGAATTTTCAGCGTTAGGGCACGATGCAATCAAAAGTTTTTGTTTTTTTTTTAAATATTTTATTGCAATTTTTTGAGAAAAGAAAATCACCAAGCATATAACACCAAATATATAATAAACACAGATATTATAAAAAAAGAAAAAGAAAAGAAATAACAAATCACATCCTTTCATGTATTTTTTCAAAATCTTCTGGACTTCCTCACGTCTCCCTTTCTTGCGTTCCCCGAACAAAAATTATTTTCCGCAATTTATTACCTTATTTCAGATCTTATGTTCTAATTCTCATATTATTCCTCTAGCTTTAGATGCAATCAAAAGTTTTTGATGGGGAAAATTATTGCAAAGACATGCTCTTTCTCAACAAAGAATAAAATTTATGGGTCTCTTATGTCTTGTAACAAAATTTTATGTTTTTTGGACATCATGGGGGCGGGGAATGGCTACTGAGTACAACTTTCCTACAATCCATAGCTGTAAAAGAAAAAAAATTAATGAAACAAAGTTGTTCATCTTAAAATCTAAAATAATATTGATTACAGGATTGTTGTTTTTCAAAAGTGCAGACTTGTTTTTCAGTTTGGGGGTATTTAAAACTATGAAAATTGGCTATATCATGAAATCAACTTTTAAAAAAAAAATCGGTCAGAAACTTTAAATGCTGACGTGATATTTTTTTTTAGATTGATTTCATGATATAGCCAATTTTCATAGTTTTAAATACCCCCAAAGCTGAAAAGCAGGCCAATCTCTACACAAAAAGGTTGGCGGTGGACACAAATCTGGATATCAGAAGGGGAAATACAGAAAAACCAGGAGGAGGAGGCATGTTGACCTTCTAGGGTACTCTGCAAGTGACTTTAAGGTAGGCAACCTCAAGTAAAAAGACGTCGAAAGGGAGACTGTAATGTGAAAGCGCTGAATGACAAATATAAGAAGAAGTTCATTGGTAGCACTTCTCCTCTGAGTTTATTTTATTTTATAAAAACCCAACCATACCTTTACATAGTCATATTCATATTTGTCTAAACCAGGGTTTCCCAAACTTAGGTCTCTAGCTGTTTTTGGACTACAACTCCCATCATCCCTAGCTAGCAGGACCAGTGGTCAGGGAGGGTGGGAACTGTAGTCCAAAACCAGCTGGAGACCCAAGTTTGAGAAACCCTGGTCTAAACTGAATGTCGTTCAGCCCAGACATTGAGGTCCAGCGCTGAGGGCCTTCTGGCAGTTCCCTCACTGTGAGAAGTGAGGTTACAGGGAACCAGGCAGAGGGCCTTCTCGGTAGTGGCACCCTCCCATCAGATGTCAAGGCAATAAACAACTATTTTACTTCTAAAAGACAACTGAAGGTGACCCTGTTTAGGGAGGTTTTTAATGTCTGATGCTGTATTATTTTTAATATTTGGTTGGAAGCCACCCAGAGTGGCTGGGGAAACCCAGCCAGATGGGTGAGCTATAAATAAATTATTATTATTATTATTATTATTATTATTATTATTATTATTATTATTAACATCCTCTCTTCTTTCCCAAAGGATGACCTGCTTGAACATTCCGAGTCTTGCATTCAAAGTCCCACAGCAGGTAGAGAAACGGAAGCACTTGGGATATAGCTGACGAAAGTGTGGGCCATGATAACTGTGCGAGCCTTCAAGGTGCCCCAAGGCTCTTTGGCTTTTTTGCTGTGAGAGGTTAACAAAGCTGCCCTCCTGGAAAAGCGAACAACCCAACTTTGAGGCATGCACAGCGTCACCGGGAGGAGCAACCAAGGGTGTGTGGACTAGGAGAGGGATGATGCATGAGGAAGGGCAGAGGGTACCACTTTTGATGCTCTGTGTTAGCTTTATGCAGCCCTCGGAGAAGTTATGCTGTCTCCAGGAAGGCTTGCAGCGCTGTTTATCAGCAGGAGGTGGTGACGGCAGAGGCGGGTTAACAGGGACAAGGAAACAGTCACTTAAACGAAGCTATATGCAGCCTGGTGGTGGTATCTGGAGGCAGGAGGAAAAAGCAATCCTAGATTTTTGGACAGGAAAGCATGGGGGGGACTGTTTAACGTGTTGATGGCATTGAGGGCGCCTGCAAGGCATGCAGCCATCAGTGCAGGATGTGGCCTTGCAATGCTTTAGCACAGAACCAGAGGGAGGTGGGGTACAAAATAAGAGCAATACATGCAGGTCCTGTTTAGCAAACAAAATAGGTTCCCTGGAAATTGTTTGTTAAGTGAGTGTTTGCATAATGAGTCCACGATTCCCACTGATTCCTATGGGAATGTTTCTAATTTGTGATTTTCCCCGTCTCTCTCCCGCCTAAAATGGCTGCATTTAGCATCCAGGTCTGTGGTTCACTGCGGTATCGAGTTCAGTCCAGATTTTGTAACTGGTTGAATCTGTAACTGGTAGGTCTGCACGCTGACCAGAGATGGGGAGCCTGTGGCCCTCCAGATATTGTTAGCCATCCATGGCTAAGGATTGGGGATGACAGGAACTAACAGAATCGGGAGAGCTTTGAGTTTCCCCATCCCTGGCACTTGCAAACAGCACATGGTGGCAATACTGATTTGCCACAAGTGTGCGCAGCTAATTAAGGGCTCTAAAATTGTCACTGCAAAGCACACTTTCAATTAAAATAGCCAATCGATACTTGAACGTCAGCCCGAATTGGCACAGATGGCAGCTACATCCCTTGGCAAGTCGGTTGTAGCCTGCTGAGAACTGCCCTGTCCATATCTTCTTGGTTTGGAGCTTCCAGAGCAACGATCTCATGAAAGGCCTGGAGTCTAATCGATCATTCTTCTATTCATTCTTCCTTTTTCATTCATCTGAATGACTTATATGCCGCTTCACAGTCCACGCCGACTGCAACCGTAAAACCGCAAGCAAAAAGCCGGCACAGAAGATAGAAACCGTGATTGAAACCCACCAAAAGGTTCAGTAAGACATCAAAACAGAAACCCTGAAATTATGTCTGTGGGCTGTTGCAACACTCCAAAGGCAAGACATAACAAGAACTTAAAGAGTATTTGCAGTGCTAGGCCAGGTGCACAGCTCGAGACTTTTGGCATCTGTTGCTGGTTTCAAAAACTGCACATTTCCAGGTCAAAAACAACCTGTCCCACTGTTGTCCCTACTCAGCAGAGGCAAGTTTTCCTGACCCTCAAGAATCACTGCAAGTTGTGGACTTGCTGTTCCTCTCTCCCACTCAATGCTCCCAGATTCTGGGGATGTCCATGTGCTGCCCCTCCTCCCATTTATATACAGAAGCCTTTCTATACCGCCATTTTAAAAATTGCAATTAAAAACACAGATAATCACTATAGTGACCGGCTAGTCAATATAAACAATTGCAGAGCTGCAAAGGCACCCTCACTTTTAATAATAATAATAATAATAATAATAATAATAATAATAATAATAATAAGTTCTACTAACCTGTACTCAAATTACAGGGGAAGGGCAGGAGATTCCAGACTCCTACCAATTGATATGAATGCTTGTGTTTTTTGGGGGGGGGGATACAAAGAGCATTATTTTGTTAAAAATTGGTGGGGGTCGGAAGGTGGGGCTTGTGCAAAGCCTTCTACTTCGGTTCCCCTCCCATATTCTGAGCACTGCCCTGATCCTTAACACAATTTGTTGGAGAACAAATCCCTCAGGTGTGAAGGCGGCTTCTTTGTGGATATTTGTGCAACATGGATGGATGCTGGGGTGGGGGGGTGGGGGTGGAGTCAGATGTTGGGGCAAGTGCTAGGCAACATGCCCCATCTCCTGAACAGGGCTTAAATTCCCTTGATTTCCAAGGACTTTACTTCAGCTAATCTTTCAGCTTCAGTTTTCAGCTTTCCACTTGCAGCGGGTTGGACTAGATGACCCCTGGGTTCCCTCCTGACTCTACAATTCTATGCGCTTTCACCTGCTATGATTCAGTGCGGTAATTAACGCCAGCAATTGCCAGTGAAACTACCTGACTTGGCACTTGCAGATACAGGCATCAACTTTTCCCTGCTTCCAGGGCTGCTGATCACTGAAAACATTCTCTCAAATCTCTTTCCATGCCGCATGTCCCTAGCTGAAAGAACAGCAGGAGATTTTTTAAAAATGGCATAATAGATGTGGAAAAGCTGGGCGGTGGGATTGGGGAAGAGATTACCCACCCCCCATCACGCTTTGCATTATTTATACACGGAGATCTACTGGCACAACAGCCAGAAAATATTGTGGGCTTCTATGATGATAAATATATTCATTATGAGGAAGACATTCAGAAAATACACCGCGTGTCACCGAAGGAATTTAATCACCACCTGGAAGATGTATGCATGCGCCCAGATTTACGGGAAGAAAAAATCGGTTATGATGAGATGTTTCCTCCGATAAATTCAACTTATAAAACAATCCCGATGCATCTCCAATTACGAAAATACCTGTGTTGACTGATCCGTCGGTAGAGGCGGAATTGGAGCTTGCTAATCGGGAGAAAATGCTTGCCTTTTTTTTGCTTTGGTTTTAACGGCATCAAATAAATCACAGGCCTGGCCAACGTTGAATCTAAAAGACTAGCTATATAAAGCATTCGGGAACAGCAATTAAAAACGGAAAAGGGTAAGGAGCAGTATGTTATAGGTCAGCAGAAGTACAGCAAGGAAGAGCCAGTAGCGAAGTATCTTACATGCAGAAGGTCCTAAATTCAATCCTCAATGTTATTTCCAGGCAGGGCTGGGAGAAGATAACTGCCTGGAGAGCTGCTGCCAGTCAGTGTAGACAATACTGGCCTCAATGGAGAAACTTTGAGTACAGAATACAGAAACTACGGGAAGGATAATGTGTGACTCAGAAACTGGGACTAATCCAGAATGTGGCTGCCAGACTGGTGACTGGGAGCGGCCGAGGGGACCAGATAACTAGGGCCAGGGCCTTTTCAGTACTGGCCCCGACTTGGTGGAATGCTCTGTCACAAGAGACTAGGGCCCTGCGGGACTTGACATCTTTCCACAGGGCCTGCAAGACAGAGCTGTTCCGCCTGGCCTTTAGTTTGGACTCATTCTGACCCTTATGTTTCCCTCCCCTTATGGTTTTGATCTGTGGGCTACTTTTAAAATGAGGCTGCATTTTAAATTGCATTTTAGCATGTATTTTAAATTGCGTTTTTTTCCTATTATGTTTTTACTGTAATTTTACTGGTGTTAGCCGCCCTGAGCCTGGCTCTGGCCAGGGAAGGTGGGGTATAAATAATTTATTATTATTATTATTATTATTATTATTATTATTATTATTATTATTACCACTGGCCCTAAAAGATCTACATCGGCTCCCAGTATGCTTCCAAGCACAATTCAAAGTGTTGGTGCTGACCTTTAAAGCCCTCAGTGGCTTTGGCCTTGTATACCTGAAAGAGTGTCTCCACTCCCATCATCCAGCCCGGACACTGAGGTCTAGCTTTGAGGGCCTTCTGGTGGTTCCCTCACTGCGAGAAGTGAAGTGGCAAGGAACCAAGCAGAGGACCTTCTCAGTTGTGGCACTCATATTGTGCCATGCCCTCCTATCGGATGTCAAACAAATAAATACAGTGGCACCTCAGGTTACAAACGCTTTGGGTTACAAATGCTTAAGGTTACAGACTCCACTAACCCGGAAGTAGTACCTCAGGTTAAGAACTTTGCTTCAGGATGAGAACGGAAATCACGCGGCGGCAGCAGAAGGCCCCATTAGCTAAAGTGGTACCTCAGGTTAAGAACAGTTTCAGGTTAAGAACAGACCTCCAGAATGAATTAACTTCTTAACCACTGTAACTTTATGACTTTTAGAAGACATCTGAAGGCAGCGCTGTACAGGGAGGTATAAATGTCTGCTGCTAGCTAGGCTCAGTGATGAGCCCTTGCTCATGCAATTGCAGTTAGCCAGTCCTTTCCTCCACTTGTGTTTGAGTCATCTCCCAGCTTGTTTCCTCGATCTAAGATACAGAGTATACTAAGGAGCCAAATAGGCTCCACGAAGCAGGAGAGGGTGCTCAGGGAAGATCGTATCAACATCTTGAGTCTTTGGGATGTTGGCCTGGGCTTCAACAGGAGCGCCAGTCATATCAGCCGGAAAATCCCCCAGGGCTGTCTGAAAACCCACTGGACCCATCTGCAAGGGGGAAAGGTGCTGAAAGCCGAAATTGCAACAGGAAATTATCTGACCATGCCAAGGGGCTGATTTGAATATCCCCCACTTTCAGACCACCCTTTTCCTGCCTAGTTGAGAAAACGAAGTCCGAAATGTGGACTGCCACATCCATTGGGCCAATAACATGTTGGGACAGCCCCATGGTCATCAGGGCAGCTACAAAGCCCTCAGCCACCACAGAAGTGGTTCTCAGTGTTTATATATAACAACACAAAAGCTTATTTTGGCATCAAGAAGCCTATAAATTAGTAATAAATATCATCACCACAATCATTTCATGCAAAAACACCTATAAAAATCAAACATGAATAAGCTACCATGGACCGAGGTTTGCTATCACCACATGCTGCTGTTAAAAGCACTAAATAAATAGACTCATTGTCAGGTTCAGGCTTTTATAATGCAGGCAAAATCAATTTCTTTAAAGAGCCGAGCAGAGTCTGGAACTCTTAACAAGAACCTTCAGCTTTAAAATTGGAGGGATAGCATAGTTGCAAGCACCCCAATTCATCCACCTGCACCCCGAAGCAACTGAGGGCAGACGCGAAATTCATCAAAGTTGCAACAGATGGCTTGGGCTTCCCCTGGTGATGGCATAATGAATCCCTTGCTGTTCGTGTTTCGTTAGCTGTTCATTGGAAGCTGCCTTGTATTGGGAACAGGCTGTAGCTCAGCAGTAGAGCATCTCAGTCGCAGGTTCAATCCCTGGCAACTCCAAGATAGGGCTGGGGAAAGTTTCCAGCTCTGGAAGCTGCTAAGAATCCCCCCAAAAACCCTACCGCCATGGTATGCCCTAATACCATATACTCTTTTTAAAAAATGTGTGCCCCCCAAAAAAACAAATAGCTGGATTTTATGGTTAATGGGGTGGGGGAAAGTTTCTGCGTGGTCCTTAAAAAATAGTGTTTTTTCCTACTGTTGTGCAGGATGCAGGGAGGGCGGGATCAAGAAACTTATTTTGGGGACTGGGCTTCTCCGTTTGCGAGCTACAATCATGTAAGAGCAGTGAGATTTGGCAATCAAAGTGAATCTCACTCTGCTGTGCCAAAAGGAATCATTACTATTGAGCTGACAGCACTGCAGCCAAAGAGCACTTCCCTAATGATGCCAGCATTTTGATGACAAATCAAGCTATTTAAATGGCTCTGGCAAGCACATCCTTTATAGCAAGGTATCTAGGTAACGATCCCCGATGCAGCTTCAAGGGTAGGAGGGAGAAGGGAATGGTGAGCTTCTTCCTCTAGGTGAAAAAT